>NC_059432.1:38518365-39187532 GCF_021028975.2 Sphaerodactylus townsendi | reverse complement strand
CATGTCATGCCAAGATGCTGAATATTCAGTACATGATTCCAGATAAAATAGTCCTGATGACAAAGTGAAATTTGACTGGCTCTATGTTTTTTTATCTTCTTTTGCGGTGCTTATACATTTTCTCAAAAGTCTCATTGCCTCAGAACATACTGTTCCCATCGTTATCTGGAAGCCTGGTAATTCCTGGTTTGTCAAGCCCAATCAGAATTCTTCTAAAACCCAGTCCCTGCTGGCTGTTCCTACGTGTCGCTCCTCAGTGGCTGTGTGGTCATTCATAATGCCACAGCAGTGATTTAGAACCACCCTTGTTCTCCTTGGATGTGTAATCTGCTCGCTGCACTAGAATTAGAGAGAACATGCTGTTTCCTTTTCTTTTCCTTCCAGCATGCCAGTGGCCCTGTACACTTTGAGTAGGTTCCCATGGGTTGGAGGCTGTAATCGTTGCCCTCACTGTCTGAGGTGATTGAATCAACTTCTAATTTGCTGACCAACACACAAGTAGTTTAAACCAGTTTCTAACATGAATTTGTTTGTAGACATCTGAGCCTTGGAGATTTCTGCTCACAAGGAAATTTGGCCTGGTCGGCATAGGAGACAATAATGAGGTGAATGCTGGGTGGAGTGTAGTATGGATTGTATTACTGCCGGTTAGGGATTACATTTTTCAGAATTTCCCTACATTAATAAATAATTCTCTGTGAGTGGAATAGCTAGCAGTTTGAAGGGCTAGACTTTGTTACTTGCTAGGCATCTACATGTGGGGAGCATTGCAAATGTGGTCCCCTCCCCCTCGCACACCTGCAGTCTGAAATGGTGCAGTTCATTGTATCACATGCTGCTGTATGTATCTGTTGGACCTGAAGTGGTTCAGAATAACTTGGGTGAAACCTTCTATGGTTGGTACCTGCCTTTTCATATTGCTTTTGAATACCATGGAAGCAATGCCTACTGTGGGACAGTGATTTCTGAGGCTGTAATCCAATATACTCTTACAAGTGAGTAAATTCTGTTTAATTCAGCAGGATTTTACTTCTGAGTAAACATACAGTGGATTGGGTTGCTGATCACTTAGCAAAGCCTGTGCAGGAAACAAATGGTACATTTTGGTCGACATATTCATACAGTGAATAATATGTCCCCAAAATAGAATATTGCCTCTGTCTTTGCAAATGCAAAATAAAATCCCACCCCAAAAAAGCTACCGTGTGTTCAAGGTGGGGACGGACTGATTGCTGTTTTTAAAAGTTTCTGTTTTTTTCTAGTTTGTTGCTGTTGGAATCTGGGCTGGAAATTGAGCAGTCAAAATTCTGGAGTTGGAATAGTAATTAAGAAATACTATTTTATGAATTGAAATATGATTTGGTTTTTCATCTCAAGCTCTTGGGTGTGACAGTTATAAACTAGTCAATGACTGCCCTACTTGTTTCTTATTACTTGCAGAGAAGAAAGGGATCTATTGTATGTTTGATCCTGAGATGGTGTTAAATGATTGTGCTTACAAATGGCAGATTCCTGTTGGGGAATACAAACTAATAATATACTGTAATAATGTTCTTAAAATCTAGCCAGTATAATATTTAGTATAATATACTGTTTAACCCAGACGATAGTGTCTGTTTTTGTGTTTGATTAATTCTTTTGATGATGCTTCTAAGTGACAAACGGTGACCTCTAAAATAGAACTTGTGCTTGTTTGCGTACATCTAGATGTTTATAAAGCCACCGACTCTTTATCTGAGCCAACTAAACTAACACAATTAAAACAGGATTTTTAGCCTTGTTGTTGTTCTTTCTCATACATGAGAATGAAAATTTGAGCTCGCCAAACATTTGCATCTCTCTGCATGGAACGAAAGTCACTGAAATCCTCCAAGAGGATGTTTTTAACCAAAAGTGTAGTTTTGGATTTTGCATTTACATTGATCTTCTGGTGTTAGTATGTTTTGCAAATGTTTTGCTATTTGAGCTCAAATGGCACACATCTATGCAACGTTTTTGCCCTTGAGTTTCTTCTTCAATTATTACGCAGCTTCTAAACAGCCTAAATAAATCCCCTCTTGGATTAATGTCTTTCTCTGATTTGATGTTTTATGTCAGTGGATTTGATTCTGCAGTTGCTGTGCCTGCTGGCTACGATTGTACTGTCCAGCTAGTCTCATACTGAACAGCATCAGTTTTAGCCAAGAGGAATATAATTTTAAAGCTAAGTTGGGATGAGCTGTTCTTGTTCCTGTTTGTTTTTATCAGTCTGTAACATTGCCGACAGTGAAAACACAAATGGTTTATGGCCATTACCACACAAGTTATTTGCCTTGGGTCCAATGCTGTCGGGGAAAGCAAGATGTTCCCCTGCTTCTCCACAACATTGTGGTGCACTTGTGCACCTCCTGGGGTTTCCCTAGTTTTTCCTCTGATCTTTCTTAAACCTGTTTTGCTCTGAAGTTTAGGGAAAGATCTCAGTAAAGCCTGCATCGTTGCTGTGTGGGTGGGGAGGGCAGCCATTTTTTCTGTCCCTGTTCCTGCAGCAACCATATCCACTACTGGAGGGTTTTTTATTTAAAAACATTGGCACTAGATTGCCGTTTTACTAGTATACCATTATAATGGTAGATGCCTTTCATTACAAAAAGTATTTGAGTTTTTAAAAAGTATATCTCTTGCCCCTTTTCTTGCAGAATTATAAGGGAAGAGGCTTATCTTCGCTATCAAAGAGGCTAGAGAGTTACTTTTAAAAAGCTGAGAATTCACAGAGCCGGTTACACCCACTGTAATAATAATATATTCATATATTCATATTCTAGCACTTTTTTTAATTGCAAGAGCCCTGATGGTCCTAGAAAGGAGGTGGCCACTTCTGGGGAACTGGGACTGGAAACTGCAGGGGAACGTGCCATGTGGAAGCTCCATTGCCTCTGCAGGTTATCTGCCGCTGCTCCTGTAACGAGGAAGCTGCACACATTTCTCCTCATGTGGAAACTGCCTGTCTGTGCCGCTGCTTTTTTCCTTTTGCATTTTTTCCCTCCGATTCCACAGTTTACCTCTTAAATGTCTGCAGCGACTGTGACACAATGGGACAGATTTATATTTGTTTTAGACCGCAGAGCTTCTGTGTTGATTCAAGTTCCACTGGGAATTCTTTCTTCTGATTATCTGTCCCCTCCCCTGATTGTTTTGATACAGTTTAATAGCAGCTTCATTCTTTACTTGTTTTATGAGGCATTTTCATTTCAAGTAGTAGTGAGGTATGCGAGCACTAGAATCGCCAACAACCTAGAGGGGGTTTAATGTGTGAAAGTGGGCTGCTGAAGCTTTTCATGGCATGGAGGTAAATAACACAAGCTGGTAAATGACATCCCATTTAACCTCTAACAAAGAGACAATACTTCATTTCCTCCAGGCTGTTGGCTACACTAGTGAGTACTTGAAGAACAACTGTTATAAATGGTTGTAGCCAAAACCTGTCAGCATGCAATGTCCTTCGTAGCTATAGTAGGACATTTCTCTGAGGAGATAGGCTTAGGACTGATAAAATAGGGACAGAAAGAGACCATTTAGATAGAACTAACATTTTAACACTAGAGCTCCTTTTTGTAACCTTGTTGCAATTAATGTGTTATTTACACTTCTACCCTGCCTTTTCTTCAGATCTCAGGAAAGGGTATGTTGCTTTCTCCTCGTTTATCCTCACAGCAACCCTGTGAGGTAGTTTGGTGACATAAAAGTTACTTGCCCCGAGAGTTTCATGGCTAAGCTAGGTTTGCCAGGTACTCTCTGGGAACTGGCGGGGTAGGCGAATGGGAGGACACACCAGCGGTAAAACTTAGGCATAGTTGCAGTGTTGTCAGTGATATGTCAACATCACCTCTGACACTCACTGGAAGGGATGTAACCTCATTGTTGGCACTGTGTTGATGTCACTTCCTGTGAGCACCTGAAAAGGCTTTGATGCATCACTGACGATGTGGGGGCTAGGCCTTTGCTGATAAGACCCCCACTGGCTAGTTGAATGGTGCTGGGGGGAGAAGGCCCAAAGTGGGGGATCTTCCACCCCCAGGGTGGGTATTGCAACTGTAGACTGAGTAGGGAATTGAACCCAGGACTTACTCATCCAAGTATGTTGATTTGTCCCCACTGCCACACTTTTTTTTTGCATAGAATGGTCATGCCTCATTGTTTTCTCCAGTACCTACAGTAAAATCTAAGGCCTTTTCTTTCCATAAGTAAATCCATCACAGGCTTCCCTATTTCCTCCTCTATTGTAGCCTCACAATGCCCCTGTGAAGCAGGTTGAGAGAGTTGGTAGCCCAAGGCCACTCAGTGAACTTCCACAGCAGAATGAGGTTTTGAACCTGGGTCTTCCAGATCTCAGTCCAGCACCATGATATCATTCTGGCTTCATGCTTGCTTGAAGGAGAAGATCCGTGTTCTTTTATAGTCTCATTCTGGAACTTCTTTTCAGATCTCCTGTGGGTATTCTTAGATAGTCCAGCTAGCTGAATTTGTATGACTGGTGATAGATCACAAGCCTTGGCATTATCATATGCGTAGATCTTGCCAGCTACATGGTTGAGCATATTTGTGTTCTCAGCTGAAGTTCATGGAAGGATTGTCCCACCAGACAATGTTTGGGGCATGCACCAAACAGGGTGCAATAATTCTAATAACAGTCAGATGTAATATATTTTGTTAATTATATTCAGCCTCACTCAGACTTTGTCTAAGAATAGTACTAGCAAAACCACATGCCTGGGTGACAGTATTTCAGAATTCTTTGACTGGGTGATCAGCTTTCAGGGTTTAAAACCATATACTTGTATTTTAAGAAAAACTGTACCATATGGGTGGGAAATGTAAGGGGTATTATCAGATGTACATCTTCGTTTTGCATTTTATAACACTGGATTAGTTAGTAGGTTTCCATACTTAAATGTCAGTGTTTCTGCTTAGCTCACTTGTTGCAGCCCAATGGATGCTTAGGGATTCAAGGAGAGGAAGCAAGCAAACCTCTGCCTTTTCTTTAGGGTTGGTCAGAGCTACATTAAGGTGATGCTGCAGGAAAACTTGGCAAGTTGAAAGAAAAGAGAGGCATTTTTCTTCTGAAAATATCAATTCAAGTAGGTATGAGTAGGGCTAGTTAAAAAAAACTGTGATGGAATTGTTTGCCAATCCAGACTCTGTTTGCCTTGGACAAGTCACTGTCTCTGAATTGTAGCCCCACATCTTTGACATGGGAAAAATACTGACTCATAAGGGTGTGGGGAAGGCAAACACAATAAAGTTTTGTTGCAAATGAGAAAGCTATATAAAACCTATCCAACTGTGTAGTAATGCTTCATTTCTGAACACATGAAAATGCCTTGTATCGAGAATAGCATTGTTAGCTCTGACTAGCAGTGGTTTTCCAGGGTCTCAGTAGACGTCCATCAGGTCGCCCACTAGTTGATCTCTGTAACTGGAGATGCCATAGATAGAACACCTGGGATCTTTTGTCTGCTCTACCACTGAGCCACAAACCTTTCCTCCTCTGAAATCTCATGGTTTTTCCTGCACATTCGTTACCTATTTTCAGTATTTTATTCTAGTTAATTTTTTTCTTGGGTTGTAAAAAGCATTCTTTTTAAATGGATTAAATTTGGTTGCATTTGCAAATCTCAACTGCTCATAATATTTGTTCTTATGATTCTGATGTGCTTGTCTTACAGTGCTTTCTTATGAATCATGAGGTGCATTTCAGGCTGATGTTTTACTTTTGTGCCTGTATGGTCTACTAGGCCCTGGGGTTAGTTAGCTGCTATAGGTTTCTGTCCACAATATGATTATTTTAACCTCTTACTTGTGTCAGACATGAAACTATGGTTGAAACTGATGAGGGACTTTTAGAAAAGTTACACTGTAATTTATGATCCATTGGCCTGGCTCCATATGCAAGTCAGCAATCCATTGCCATCATTAAGGAAACCCAGGAAAGTTTGGGGACATCCTAAGGGCAGGGCATGCTTTCCATATTTAAAAAAAAAAGATGCACAAGAGTTGAGGGGAAAGAGAACACTTTGAACAACAATTCAACCAGAGAGGTCAAGGGTGACACAACGCAATCTGCACGGAAGAAAAAAGGAGTATGTCCTTGCTGCCTTTTGGCCCCAATATTTTGCCTAATAGCTTGTGATAGAATTATGGTAATTATTGATCCAAGTACTGTTGAAGCAGAACAGTGTTTCACTATGACTACTTTTAAAACCGAGAGGGATTTTTCCCTTCAGGTACCACTATCTGACAAAGTGAACTTTGACTCTCGAAAGGTCCTATCCCAAAAATCTTGTTGGTCTCTTAAGTTGCTGATGGCCTTGAATCTAGTTGTTCTACTGCAGACCAACATGGCTACCCTCTGAATCTGGACAAATACTGTTTATTTCTTTTGGTCTTTTATTTCTTTGGTTTATTGTCAAGTCTCGACACATCCAGAAGCTTTCATGCACTTGGGTGCTGTGCGGTTTCCGGGCTGTATGGCCGTGTTCTAGCAGCATTCTCTCCTGGCGTTTCGCCTGCATCTGTGGCTGGCATCTTCAGAGGATCTGATAGTTGGAAAGGAAAGCAAGTGGAGTATATATACCTGTGAGTAAAGGTAAATAGGTGAGGGCATCTGAATAGGAGTGGCCTGGCAAGTGAGTAACAATGAAGTGTAGCATGTAACAACGGAGATAGCCAGGTCAGTAGGTGAGGCATCTGAATAGAAGTAGTCTGGCCTTTGTTCCCTTTGATTATCTGTAGTCATCCAGTGTCTTATATTAATTTTTGCTCCCAAAGATGCGCTATGTCTTATTTTTAGGGGATGTCTTATTTTTCTGTGTTCTGTTCGTCGGGCATGCTTCCAAACAAAAACTTTGCTACGTCTTACTTTTGGGGGATGCCTTATATTTCGCACTTCAGAAAAACCTCTACTACGTCTTATTATCAGGGGATGTCTTATATTCGGGGAAACAGGGTACAAAAAGCTAAAACAGGACCCAAACAACGAAATCACCAGAAAAACCAATACCTTGATTAAGAACTCCTCAATTGATCCAATCATATGCCAACGTCTCTGCAAATCTGAAGCTCACCCTCCCAGACTTTATGGACTCCCAAAAATCCACTAGGACTCTACTCCACTCAGACCCATTGTGAGTGCAATCGGATCCCCTACATATGATTTGGCAAAATTCCTAGCTGCACAACTACAAATCCATATTGGACTTACTACACATTACATTAAGGACTCAGCACACTTCATTGAAACAATCAGCAATCTTAAACTCAACCCCAATGACAAACTGCTTTACCACTTTACTGCTTTACCACTCTTTATATGCCATTAAAGGTTTTGTATTTGTATTTGTATTTGACAAACTGCTCAGCTTTGATGTGGTTTCTCTATTCACCAAGGTCCCCATAGCAGACACCATGGCATTCATCAACCAGAAATTCCCAAAAAGACATCACAGCCCTGTTTCAACATTGCCTCACTACTAGCTACTTCCAGTGGGATAATGAATTCTATGAACAGAAAGATGGGGTAGCCATGGGTAGCCCTCTTAGCCCTGTAATAGCAAATTTTTATATGGAACACTTTGAGGAGCAAGCCCTGGAAACAGCACCAAAAAAGCCCACCATATGGTTCTGTTATGTGGATGACACATTCACCATTTGGAGCCACGGAGAAGAAGAACAAAACAAGTTCCTGGACCATATCAACACCCAAACATCCAATTTACTATGGAAAAAGAAAATGAAGGAAAACTGCCATTTCTAGATGTCCTAGTCAGCCACAAACCAAACCAACAGTTGGGCCACACAGTATACAGCAAACCTACACACACAGATAGATATCTACACATAAACTCCAATCTAAAACTTTGGTAGATCGCGCAAACAGAATCTGTGAACCCCACCTCCTTCAAGATGAATTGAACCACCTAAACCGGGCTCTACAGGCTAATGGTTACTCTTCTACAGACATCAGAAGAGCTGCAAGACCAAGAACAAGCCACATGAACAAAGATAAAGAGCCATCTAGAGGGAAAGTGTTCTTACCATACATCAAAGGAACCACTGACCGCATTGGAAAACTGATGAAGAAGCATAACCTATGAACAGTCTACAGACCCACTAAGAAAATTCAACAAATGCCATGTTCGTCAAAGGATAAGAGGGATCCTCTAGCTACTGCAGGAGTCTACCGCATACCATGTAGCTGTGGACAAGTCTACATAGGAACCACCAAACATAGTGCTCAGACACGAATCAAAGAACATGAAAGGCACTGCAGACTATTTCAGCCAGAAAAATCAGCAATAGCAGAACACATAATAAACCAACCTGGACACAGAATATTATTTGAAAACACAGAAATTCTGGACCACTCTGACAACCACTACGTCAGACTACACAGAGAAGCCATTGAAATCCACAAGCACATAGACAATTTCAACAGAAAGGAAGAAACCATGAAAATGAACAGAATTTGGCTGCCAGTTTTGGAAAACACTAGAGTCATGACAGTGACTAATCAGCTCCGCACAGGCACAGGATGACTACAGATAATCGAAGGGAACAAAGGCCAGACTACTTCTATTCAGATGCCTCACCTATTGACCTTGCTATCTCTTTTGTTACTCACATGCTACACTTCATTGTTACTCACTTGCCATACAGCATACAGCATACGGCCATACAGCCCGGAAACCACACAGCACCCCAGTGATTCCGGCCGTGAAAGCCTTCGACAATACATTTCATGCACTTGATTTTTTTTAAAAAAACACACCATAAGATCCACCCCCCTTCCCATCCCAGTTGTTCTGCTTTTAGGAAGAACTTTTTGGCTCTTCAAGAGCTGCACAAAATCATGAGGTCATTGTGATGTGGGCAGTGGTCCATCCTGGTGACATTATTAGCAATGCGAGGTCAAAGTGAGCTGTACATTTTTGTGAAGAAAATTGCAGTGGATAAATCCTGGGAACTAAACAGTTCCTCTGGTTCTGATATTAAAAAAAACAACTGCAGCTTGATGTCATAGATCTTGTGGAGACTATAACTTGGGATACGGGCCTTGGATGGGCATGTGGCAATTTATCTCTTGTGGCAATGCGTAGCTTGGCTTCTTGTTTATGGGAATTGCTTTTGGGTAGCTGCAGCAAATCCATGAATGTCCCTGAGCCACCGGTTGCATTCTGTGCATGAATGTTCTTTCAGTAACAGCTTGGATATCACATAGAGAAGTTTTGGGTGTTTGTGCTGCCCGTCATAGATGAAGATATATGCAAGGGGTTTTTTTTCCCTTGGAAAGTTGGCAGATATTTGTGTTTCTTCTGTTTTACCTTGTTTGGTATATAAAACATACTTCAGCTTACACTGCAATTGTCTACAACAAATCTAAAAAAGAGTTTAAAGTGTTTTTGTTAATTATCATCCTCCCTTTTAAAATCCAGTGAATTCAAGAAGTCTAAAGTTGGTAGTGATCCAAATTGCTTGATTATCCAGTCTCTTTCATGTAGGTTGTGATCATGGTATGCAATAGGATTATTTTCATTTCTGTTTACCAAAACTTTCAGGGTGTTCCCAGCAATCTGGATGCATGAAAAGTGTACTGTATAGAGATATGTGGACCAAAACTACTGGGATGTTTTAGAAAGAGTGACTCTTCCCTTCTGAATTTTTAACCTACTTCTGCAAACTGTCCAATTCTCTGCTCGATGTTTTTAAAAAAGTAGACTCATTTTCTGTGTCTCGTGCTAGGCTTTGACAAAGTGCATGTTCACTATCCAGAGTGTGGGTCAGCTAAAAGGTCATGCAGTATGGACAGTTAGATCACTCTGCCTTGAAAACTTACTGGGTGACTGGATCAGTCACACTTTCTCAGCACAACCTACCTCATAGTGTTGTAAGGATGCTGCAGAGGAGAGCAGAACAATATAAGCCACTTTGGGTCCACATTGGGAAGAAAGGTGGCATATAAATGAAGTAAATAAGCTATAAAATGAATAACGACTTTCTCTGTCTCCCTACCCCCACCAAAGAATATAACCTACTGACAGGTGGGCAAATTGTATTCCTGCAATTCAGTCTGACGTTGGTATCTTCTTGAATTTGGGATGGAATTGCTTTGTTTTTAACCATTTCTTTTGTGATAATGATCAGTTCCTGCATTACACAATGAAATTGTCTATAGTACTCATGATACAGCATGTGACAGTAACTAGTATATGGTTTATATTGGCAAAGCTGTGGATGCCGTTTTCTACTAACATGGCTTTTTCCTATCCAAATTATCTCCGTTTGTTTTATGTTTGTGTGAGACATGCTAAGAGAAACATAATTTCTCCCTCCTCCCTTTCATAACCCGAAAGTTGAAGTAAACTTGTCTACAAAAGATTATGCTTTGATAAACTGACAAAGGGAGTTTTTACTTTGAAAGCTCTTAACCTGAAAATCTTGTTGGAGCAGCAGTGACATAGAGGTTAAGAGCAGGTGCATTCTAATCTGGAGGAACCGGGTTTGATTCCCCGCTCTGCCACTTGAGATGTAGAGGCTTATCTGGGGAATTTAGATTAGCCTGTGCACTCCCACACATGCCAGCTGGGTGACCTTGGGCTAGTCACAGCTTTTCGGAGCTCTCTCAGTCCCACCCACCATACAGGGTGTTTGTTGTGAGGAAGGGAAAGGAGATTGTAAGCCTCTTTGAGTCTCCTACAGGAGAGAAAAGGGGGATATAAATCCAAACTCTTCCTCCTCCTCCTCCTCCTCCTCCTCCTCCTCCTTTTTCTTTTTCTTTTTCTTTTTCTTTTTCTTTTTCTTTTTCTTCTTCCTCTTCCTCTTCCTCTTCCTCTTCCTCTTCCTCTTCCTCTTCCTCTTCCTCTTCCTCTTCCTCTTCCTCTTCTTCTTCTTCTTCTTCTTCTTCTTCTTCTTCTTCTTCTTCTTCAGTGCTACTGAACTTGAATCTAGCTGTTCTACTGCAGGCTAACATAACTACTTTCTGAAACTATGTGCTGTGATAAATGTACTATGCAATTATACTTTAAAGTACTACCAATGCAATCCTGAATTGAGATGCATGCTTCTAAGCAGTGAAAAAGGGAGGGGGAACTCAGCCCAGGGCATGAACTACCCATGCACACCCTCCCTGCCTCAACATGCCCCACCCCCAAAACACCCCTGGCACGCCCCCGGCCCCACCTCCCCATGTAACTGCAATGGCGCCGCCTGGTACAAGCCGCCCCGGATGTCCTCATTGCAGCTATGCGCCTGCTTCTAAGCCAATTGATTCCAGTTCTGTTACACTTCAGTGTTCAGACGGAGATAGGTTAGTAGATGTTTTGTCAGTGTCTCCATGTCACACTCTGTTTGTGAAAAATAGAAAGGGTTGGATCTAGGATAAATAGGCAACTTCCACCAGTAATCTCTTCGGTCTCCAGATCACCCTCATGTTGTTCCTCAGGGTCCATTGTCCCCATGAAGCATCATTTCGTGGAGATCAGTAGGCTCATGTGGGACAGGGGAGACGCTTCACAATTGGACAATTTAATTCCACTCTACCCTTGGACATTTGAGTCTGGATCCAACCCCCTGCATGGAAGCAAATGAATGCACAGAAGGGGCTTGTTGGGATGGGAACGGGGAGACTGGGGGGATCGAAATTATCTGCATTCAAAGGTGGGGTATCACTGAGGGTTTGAAGTGGCTGTTCTTTTGGATTCAGTGTCTATGATGTTTGGATTTGGTGACTGGGATGACAGTTCCTTGTAAAATCAATTGTCATTTAAAAATTGGAATTCTGAGACAACCACACTTTTGTTTGTCAACTGGAAGTGATTTGCAGTGTAACACTGTAAAGTTATTCCCTTCAGTTGGATTCAGACAAGTCTTTAGGGTTGTACTGTCATTGCATTTCCTCCCCTCCGTGGTCCTAATAAACCTGTTCTTCTATTTTGCTGCAGCAAGCTGGCTAATTTTAGAGATCTGTCATTCCCCATGGGAACAGCGTGACTAATTTTCCCATAGGAACGTCTGGCAAAGGAAATTTTACTTTGTATTAGACAACTGTTTGGGGAGTGAATCTGTGCCAGGGTTTGCTTTGCTTCACTATTTCCCTTCTCTGAACTAATCAGCCATGAAATAATCAACCATGGTTTGATTTCATATTTGAGGCACTTGAGAATTACTTCAAGGGCTGATTCCAAGCAGGACTTAATTTCTGCAATTTATGGCACCTGAGTTTCTGTTTTGTCTTTGCATTGTGGTTGCTATTAGCTGTTCGCTTTTCTGTGAAATTCAGCAGTGAATCAATTTTGCCATTACTGCTAATTGAAAAGTTGGCAAAAATGCCAGAGTTGCACAGAAAACGATAACATGGTTTGCAGCAATCTTGACAACAGAGGTGAGGCATTTAATTGCTGGAAGCATTTTTTTTGCTTCTGAAGTATATATTAGTACAGATGAAAAGTAGAGTCAAACTGTTCATCGTGTTAGATGGAATACTTTCCATTTCTCCAATTTATTACTCGCTTCTATTTGTATAAATACTCAGTTGCTAGGAAACAGATTGTAAGAGGAGGAGCTGTATCTCAAAGGTAGAGTATAAACATGCTCCAAATACAACTCTTCTGATATCCTGGGGTTGTTTCATGATGCACTAAACATTTTTGTGATCCAGTGAGTTGCGAAACATTTAACAGAATATTAGTGTTCTCTGTTTATTCACCCCTTCCAGCTTTGTGCTTTAGGGGTGAGGTCTACTTGTCCCTTCCTTGAATAACCTTTCTGGTAATTTCTGCCTCCCATTCCCAAATCCTGAAGCGGGCATCTCTAATCGAAAGGATGTTGCCTAGAAGTGTGAAGGTCTGGGGGGAAAAAATGGAATTTTTTTTTGTGGGGGAACATTTTTTCCAAAACCCTTCCCCAGTTTTTCTAACAGTAAAATTGGAAATTTGGAGGAGTACTGAAAAAAACCCTCCTATGAATTGTTCTCTTTTAGAATGAATGAAATGCTTTTAATGATGAGGTGGGCATGTTATAAATATAGACAGCTCTTGAATTCAGGATACATTTATGTACCTATAGAAGGCTACTTAATCTTTATGAGGGGAGCATGCAGGGCTTTCATTGCTTTTCACCTATTCCACAATTTCTGTTGTCTTTTTGACCTTATTGCCCTACCTTGCTAGAGAGAAAAATGATCGGAAGAAAGGGCAGAAACTTCACCAAAGTCTCAGAGGAAAACTCTGAAAGTTGATGAGAACTGAGCTCTCTCTAACCAGATAGCAAAAAGGAAGGTACACGTGCTAAGATAGCAGAGGACACAGCAGCTTGCTGTTTTCTCTCAAGTATTGGGTACATTTGCAGTTTTGTATATGGAAAACTAAAGCTTTTGTTGCTTTTAATGTCATATTTTGCCATTTTATCTGTTAGATGAGTTATAAACAATGTATTTTATGTTAAAGCAGTAAAATTAGTTTAGGTTTGGTAGGACAATAGGTATTGGAGATATTTCAGTTTTTTCCCAACATTACTGCCCCTCCCCAAAACCTGAGGAACAAAACCCTCTTTTTTTCACCTGTGGCTTCAAAATGTCTGGAAATTTTTCATCTGTACTCTTACCTCTGTCAAGAAGAGTTTCATTTTTCATTTCGGAAAACTCTGTGACTGCCTATGGCTTCTCATCATGAAACCTTGTCTGAACAGAAGAACACGACCCCATGAATTCCCCTCCCCACAGATTTACTAGTCAGATGCGAAGCAAATCTGACTTTTACTTCCTGCTTTCCTGTCTTCTTGCTGCAGTGCTCTGGTGCGGCAAATCCTTAGATGCCCAGGTCAGGAACAGTGTGTGGCTGTCCACTTGGAAGAAAGTGCGAAGGAGGCACTAAAAGCTTATATTTTTGTTGTTGTTGGCACTACTCTCAAAGTTGATTTCCTGGGGCTTTTAGCACTTTTCCCCACTCCTAATCCCATTCCATGTTTCCTTTGGGAAACTTTCAGTCTGTGTAGTAGCAAATACCTTTGTGCAGTTCTTGCAAGCTGAAGCGGAGGAGAGGACCAGGTATGGGGTTCCATCCCTTCCAGGGCTGCCTTTACTGGGCTGGGAATGTAGGAATTCCCCAAACAACTTTAATGGATGCTTTAACACAAAGTGTCACTTGCCTGTCTGTCTCTCCCCCCAGTGTATGATGATTGATTGTATCTCTGTAAAGCGTTTGTCAAGCTCTCTCAAATATTCTTTTTCTTATTAAGGGCTGGTATTGGAGCTCTAACGTGCAAATATTTATCTTGCCACCAAAAGATACAAACATGTCGTCTACAATTCACATGCATTTGTTTTTCTGCAAGAGTGTACCTCTAATCAGACACAGCACTGCCAACCTGGTTAGTTATCACCAGAGTGAACCATCTGTCTTGGCTGCTTCTCTTGCCACACATTTGTCTTGTCCTCCGCTCCTCTCCCATTTGTCAAATCACTTTTAACACACTCCTGATAGTGTACGTAATTGCTGCAGGTTTTGTACACTCACGGGTGACCTTTTTTTGGTGGGGGGATACTTTTCTGAAGAACCACATCAAATAGAAATGACAAGAGATGTCCTTGGCTGACTGGCAATTAAAAAAGAAGTCAGCTGGGTGTGAATGGCACACAGCCGAGAGAATAAAAATATGAAAGAGCTGCTCTCTTTGCAAAAATTTGAAAGGTAACAGCAGTTTTTAAAAATGGATCTAAGATGTGCGTTAGGATTTGGGGTGAGACACATGGGCCCCTTCCGCATGGGCAAGGTACAGTGGGTTGCAGTCGGGGTTAAGCCTCGCGTGCAGGTTGCTGTGAGTGAAAGGCATGGTTTTTCCCACTCACCTCCCCCCGTTACATAGCTACGAAACCAGGCAGGCATGGCCTCTGCAGCCATGCTGCTGTCCCTGTGCCCCTCCGTAGCTACGCAGCAGAGGGGGGGGGCTGAAAAAAGAGGGAAGCGCAGCCAAGTAACGCACTTCCCGGGGCAGCCATTCGCTTGGCAGCAGCTGCAATCCACGTTAAAACTAAAGAATCACTGATAGTGTAATTCTTGAAAAAAACTAGTTCGGGGGGGGGAACACGGAGCAGACTTGCGTTAGGAGCAGAATCTGTGCAAAGTCCCCCTCCCCCCGCACCGTCTGGATTGATTTTCTTGTCTTGGATCTTTGTCTTGGATTGATTTTCTGAGCGATAACTGTGGTTAGCCCGTGTTTATTGGCCCATGAAGAAGGGGCCATAGAAACTACAGGCCTATCAGCCCAGTGGCTGTTGCTGGTAAATTAGTAGATAGTGTTATTAAACAGGTGAGGAGCCACAGCATTCGTATATCCCCCAAGCCCTTAATAGGAGTGCTTTGGTTGAGTCCTCCAGGATATTTGGCAGTAACTAACAGGCATGGGTCAGGAATCTCCACAGGAGAGAAGTACAAATTATACTTTTTTCTTTCCCACCATTAAAAAAAAGTTCCCCACACTTTGGTATGGAGTGATAAACTGCTCAGTTTGGGGGCTCATTAACCCAGCCTTATCTTAGCCAAATGGAGCTGTTCAAAGGAAAAAACTGGGCTTGCAGCCAGTTCCACAGCTCTTTGTCACTGTATAGCAGGCAGGGGGAGTATGGAGGGGGGGGGGAAGAGAGAGAGAGAGAGAGAGAGAGAGAGAGAGAGAGAGCTGGATGCAGAGAAAGGAAGAGAGATTCTTCACTGTTTTGGTCTGGAGGAGGGAAGAGTAATCTATTTGTCTTGGATTGATTTTCTGAGAGATCTGGAAATCAGGGAAGCATTACTATTTTCCAAAGCTCTCCAAGGCTCACCTCAAGGCAAAAAGATTCCTGCTTCTTTCTCCAGGCCACAGAGAACTGTGGAGTAGATTCCATCTCTGGGTCAGAGTTGGGCAGTCCCATCAAAACCAGAGACTGCAGGCCATGGTTTCAATGTGGCACCTCCCCACCACTCCCGTAGAGGCTTCCTGGTAGCATGGGGAGGCTCACAAAATGAAAAAGCCTTCTCGCTTCCAAGAACCTCTGAGGGCTCCAGTAGACTTAGGCCACCCTTTTGGTGGCTGAAGTCTAAAGTGTGGCCCCCCGGTGTAACGCTAGCAAAGGCTGGGAGAGAACCAATTAATGTCAGCTCCTCTTTTGGCCATGACCTTGACCCGCCCCTGCTATGCCAGTAGTGGCAGGAGCCCTGGGATGCTGGGATGGAATCTAGTGCCATATCCCAGCACTGGGTGGGGAAGTGTGGCAGCCACAAGCCAATAGAATCATCCCTCCACCAGGGCAGGTGCCTTGGGGAGGGCAAATTTGCCAGCGCAGCTGCGTGCTGCTCCCATAAGCAGATTCACCCCCCCACCCCCATTGGATGAGGCTCTTCAAGAGATTGAGATAGTGTCTTACTTATTGAGTGTCTTACTACTAATCAAAGCGCAAGAAATGTTGAGGACCTTTTTCTGTCTATTTGTCCTCAGTAATATTTGATGGCTCAGGAGCTGCATATGGTTCTTTGACATGCGACTTGTGTCTCTTCCCCTGCATGGCACTATTTCCAGGTTTCAGAAAAGAGAACTGGGTGGTTTCCCACTAGGACTTGTGGTTGGCTGGTGGTTCCCAGTTTAAAATAGCTGCTGGTGGTGGGACTGGAGCTGTGAGGCTCTCCAAGTTGTGGGCCTCCTTCCAGGGATGGAAGTAAAGACCCTGTCCTCTCCTACACCCTCCTTTATCTGCAGTCTCTCTGTTCTCATCTCAACCGCTGGGAGGACAGAAAGCCGACTTCAGAGACTAGAGAGTAAAAGCACCACAGCAGCCAACCCAGGAAAGAGCAGGTTGGCCACAGTGCTCTGTAGTTTTGCTCCCCTTTCTCCACATCCAGCTGGTCCTTCTCTAGCTGGTCCTTCTACCTCCACAGCCAGCTGGTCCTTCTACCTTGGCAGTCTCACTCTCAAATTGCATCATTCAAATGCATTTGACATTCAAGAAGAGTTTTGAAATGTTTCCATAGTCCATGGAATAGTTTGCCAGAAATATGTTCAGTTGTGTTTCCTGTTGGCTTTAGTGAAGTTGCTGAGTTGGTTGGTTTTAATAGCAATATTGTGCACAGGATTAGAGAATTAAAAGTTTAGTTACAGTGGTAAATATAATTTAACTTAGCAGTTGCTGTTGTTTAAGGCATTTAGACGAAGACTGGTAGAACTTCAGAAAAGGAAAATGTATAAACGTTTCCCTTGGTGAGAATCAACCTTTTCATCTATGAGTGTGATCCTTAGAACAATTTTCAAGGAGGAAAAACTCGTAAAAGAAAAGACGTCATTAGAATAGGTCATCCAGGTAGATTTTTGAGTGCATGATGGAAAATTAGAGCCGTACAAATCACTGCATAATGACCACCATTCTTTTCTTTCTCTTCAGGCAAAACTCAGAAGGTTTGTGTTTGCTCCTAAAGTCCAGCATTCTTGCATAATATCCAGACTATTTATTGCTTAACTTCTTCATTAAGATCTCTTGCAGGTGGTAGTCTTTTCCCATTGCCCAAGAGGGTCAGCGTGATTTCTAGGTTTATTGCCACTTGGTTTATTGACATGGTATGCCCAGTACCTGTTTGCTAGTTAGAATGGATTTGTCAACAATAGGTTTTCTGTGAATGTGAATGATTCTGTCTCTTGGCTTCTGAGGTCACAACAGGTAATCAAGTTCACTTGCTCAAGGATAACAGCAGTGGTGTTCTCAATCACAAGCTGGATCCACACTTGTAAGACATGTATTTATTTTTTTAGATTTATATCCCACACAATTCCTGGCAAAAGCCAGGCTGTGTGGATGGCTTACAACCGACAGCATAACAATTGCCAACAGACTGAGGAAGACCTGGAGACTTGGAGGTGAAGCCCTGAGAAGATATTTCAATATTCTGAGAGA
Source organism: Sphaerodactylus townsendi (assembly GCF_021028975.2). Lineage (NCBI taxonomy): Eukaryota > Metazoa > Chordata > Lepidosauria > Squamata > Sphaerodactylidae > Sphaerodactylus > Sphaerodactylus townsendi. The sequence goes on along the minus strand of NC_059432.1, from coordinate 39,169,591 downwards.
GACCTCAGCACATTATAATACCATAGAGGCTATTCTCCAAACAGCCATTTTCTCCTGGGGAACAAATCTCTGGTCTCTGGTGATCAGTAATAATTCTGGTGGATCTCTAGGATCCACATGGAGGTTGGCAACTTTAAAAGGTAATCATTTCACTCCTGAATTTTCTTGTTCTGTCAGAAAAATCCAGGCAGTGGAATTATTACAGTAGAACAGTTATCGAATATGTGAGTTCTTCCTTTGTTCCTCGGGGGAAGGGGCATTCACATTCCCAAGTGAAAGCTTTCAGGTTGCCAAACCTGGCCTATTCCCCTCATACTGCTTTGTGCCTTTCCTGCTGCTTGTTCCTATTTGAAAGTGAAATTGTTTGGGAGAAAATGAGCAAGTACCCAAGATTATATAGAGATATTTAATCTGAATATGAAAAAACCCGGGCTGATTCTCCCTTCCTCGCCCCCATTGTGCTTTCCAGAAATAAATATTGACAATAGTAGAATAACAGAATCATAGGGTTGGAAGAGACCACAATGACCATCAAGTCCAAACCCCTGCCATGCAGGATCACACAATCAAAGCACTCTTGACATATGTTCATCCAGCCTCTGTTTAAAAACCTCCAAAGAAGGAGACTCCACCACTCTCAGAGACAGTGAATTCCACTGTCGAACTGCACTGACAGTCAGAAAGTTCTTCCTGATGTTTAGGTGGAATCTCTTTTCCTGCCCCTTGAATCCAGTACTCCGTGTCCTAGTCTCTGAGGGAACAGAAAACAGGCTTGCTCTCTCTTCAACATGGCATCCCTTCAAATATTTAAACATAACTATCACGTCACCCCTTAACCTTTGCTTCTCCATACTAAACATCCCCATCACCCTAAGTCTCTCTTTGGAGGGCTTGGATTCCAGACCTTTTTCCATTCTGGTTGCCCTCCTCTGGACACGTCCTTGTCAATATCCTTCTTAAATTGTGGTGCCCCGAACTGAACCCAGTACTCAAGGTGAGGTCTGACCAATGCAGAGTAGAGTGGTACAGTTACTTCCCTTGATCTAGACACTGTACTTTTATTGATGCATCCCAGAATTACATTGGCTTTCTTGGCTGTCATATCACACTACTGATTCATGTTCAGTTTGTGGTCTACTAAGACTGCCAGATCCCTATCACATGCAGGGTTGTCAAGCCGGGTGTCACCCATCCTACATCTGTGCATTTCATTTTTTCTGCCTGAGTGTGGAATCTTACATTTATCTCTGTTGAAATTCATTTTGTTAGTTTTGGCCCAGCTCTCTAATCTAATCATTTTGAATCCTGCCCCTGTCCTCCAGGGTATTAGCTACCCCTCCTAATTTGGTATCATCTGCAAATTTGATTAACATGCCCTCTATTTCATTATCCAAGCCATTGATAAAAATATTGAATAGCATTGGGCCCAGGACAGAACCCTGTGGTACTTCTCTGCTCACTTTTTTCCAGGCTGATTTATATCCCACACTAGTAGTAGGGTTTTGAAAACCTAGCAGATTTAACCATGATTTAATTAAACATTTCATGATTGTCAAAAATCTCATTTATATTTTTGCTAGTCTTCAAGTAGAATTTCTCCGATTATGTATAAACCAGAGTCTGGTCTGAATTCTGTTGCTTGTACCAAGAATTATTCCTTACGAAAAATGTTTGTTGTAAAGTTGTTCTGTAAGACTGCTGGTTCTCAAGAAAAGAAAGTTTTAGGGTCAGCTGAGGCAGAATAAATATTTATTGACCTTAGCTGCCCTCAGCTGGCTGGCCCAGGCTAGCCCAATTGCATCAGAACTCAGAAGCTAAGCAAGATCATCCATGGTTGATGCTTGGATGGGAGATTACTAAGGAAGTCCAGGGTTGCTGTGCAGAGGCGGGCAATGGCAAACCACCTCTGTTTGTCTTTTGCCTTGAAAACCCATTGAAACTTGATGCCACTTTGTGCCATAAGTATATAGCTGGATAAAGTTTCAATATTTAAAATGCCCATCTCCAACATCATTTTTTTGTTTTTTGTTTATGATGTTTAAGATGTTTAAAGCTTTGGGTGCTGTTCAATCTCGCTCATATTTTAGACACGTTAACATGGCAGGAAGACAAAAGTACCAGATTTATTTTGCACAGGGAACAAGTTTTTGTTATGGCTGGTGCTTAAACTTTGTGCAGTGTTCTAATTTAGCACTGACTGGGTTGCTTGTGGAATATAGCTATGGTATGTGCTTAGTTGCTATGACACTGCCCTAAAACCTAAGTGCGACTGACTTGAGTTATGGGGAAGAATGAACTGTGTGTGCAGCTTCCGTAGCACTGCTGTTTTTGAATGCAGTGCTGTGTATGCTGCATACATAGCTGGCTTATGCAGTGGTGTAGGAGGTTAAGAGCTCGTGTATCTAATCTGGAGGAACCGGGTTTGATTCCCAGCTCTGCCGCCTGAGCTGTGGAGGCTTATCTGGGGAATTCAGATTAGCCTGTACACTCCCACACACGCCGGCTGGGTGACCTTGGGCTAGTCACAGCTTCTCGGAGCTCTCTCAACCCCACCTACCTCACAGGGTGTTTGTTGTGAGGGGGGAAGGGCAAGAAGATTGTAAGCCCCTTTGAGTCCCCTGAAGGAGAGAAAGGGGGGATATAAATCCAAACTCTTCTTCTTCTTCTCTTCTTTTAGCTTAAAAGCAAGTAGGTATAAGGCTAAAAGGGAAATGAAGCCACTTCTCACAGTCCTACATTATTTGATGCATCTGAGCTTTGCAGGCTGTATATTTAGGTTTGTTTCTGTGATTATTCCCAGTTCTGAACAGGCGCTGGGATACCTACATAGCACTTCTGAAGAGTAGAAGGGTAACTCAGAAGTATTAGAGAAAGTGGTGACAATCATCTCCAAACTGAGCTGTAGAGATAAGGGAAATGCAACAATCTAGACATTTGGCAACATACAAACATTTGGGATTGAGCCTAATATAGGTATGAGGTTTTCTTTTTGGACATATAAGCAATGGTGGGATTCAGCCGGTTCAGCCCGGTTTGGGCGAACCGGTTGTTAAAACCCCACTTTGCTCCACCCCCCCAGAGCTGCCCAGCTTGGCTTTCCTCTCTGCCCCAGAAGCTCAGGGCAGGGAGGAGAGCCGAGCTGAGCTGGAGGCTCCCACAGCCCTCTGTTCCATTCCACAGCACTGCCTGACTCAGCTCTCCTCTCTGCCCTGGAAGCTCAGGACAGGGAGGAGAGCTGAGCCAGGGGCTCCCAGAGCCCTCTGCTCTATCCTCCTAGCACTGCCCCGCCAGCACTACCCCCACGCCACCACTGCTGGTAGACTTGGCTCTCCTGTAACTGGCCTACTGCTGCCACGACCTTTCCCTGGCCTTCCTTCAGGCTGCCTCCTGCCCTCTCCAGGCTCTGAAGGAAGGCTGGGGGGACGGGGTTCACTTGGATGGGTACTGCGGTGGCCGCCTGCTCCCATCCACTTGGCCCAGGCTGCTCAAGACCACTACCACCTCCTCCGCCAGCTGGTAGCTACTGTCGTGTAGTGGTTAAGAGCAGGTGCACTCTAATCTGGAGAACTGGGTTTGATTTCCCGCTCTGTCACTTGAGCTGTGGAGGCTTATTGGTGAACTAGATTAGCTTCTGCATTCCAACACATGCCAGCTGGGTGACCTTGGGTTAGTCACAGTTCATTGGAGCTCTCTCAGCCCCTCCTACCTCACAGGGTGTTTGTTGTGAGCGGGAAAGGGAAAGGAGATTGTAAGCCCCTTTGAGTCTCCTTCAGGAGAGAAAGGGAGGATATAAATCCAACTCTTCTTCTTCTAAGGTGAATGGGGTGCATGGCGGGGGGAGGGCGTGGCGGGGGGCGAATTGGTTATTGAATTTTTAGAATCCCACCACTGCATATAAGTGGGGTATTTTTTGGGACTTCTCACACAAATAATAGGAATTGAGATGTCCTTAGAGCACTCAAGGGTTAATAATTTTAGTAAAGGCAGTAAATATTCTCAAGGAATAATTGCATAAATGCAGACACCCCCCCCTCCGGGCTTAGCTTCCAAATATTTATTAAATTTAACATTGGATGACAGTGTTTATAAGGATGACACGCAGGGATTACTTACAGATGGACAAAGGGATCGTTGACAAAAAGCACAAGTTCAGTTTAAGCGAATTGCAGTGGTGTGATAAATATTATTTTATACAACTGGCCCATTTCAGCTGAGTAACGTTCAAATGGCTATGTGCCATTTCATAACATCCTTTTAGAACTTATGACACATAAAATGATGTTTGCAGTGTCCGAAAGTTTTTTCAACTCACTTATAAAACACTTATTGGAGGTAAAAGGTGAAATGAATGCGAAGCAGTGCCAGTTATAAGAGCTTTCTTTTAAATAGATTCAATTCCCATGTTTCCACATCATTATACCGTACTGCCATTGCATTTTTTGAAAGAGTCCTGGGAATGGATTGCACTAAAGAGCAGTCAGATTTTGTTACATCAGTGTCCAGGTTTCAGCTTACTCCTTAACTAGAATTTTATAACTAGTTGAATGGTTTAATGGGGAGGGAAGGCAGCATGGTGTAGCCCGATTCTATCAATTCTTGGAAGCTAAACGGGATCAGTACTTGGAAGCAGTCGTGTAGCTACCACGGGGGGGGCACCATTGGCATCACGTTGGGGGCGGAAAATTGCCCACTACACCCCTCCCCCTTGCCCCGCCCCCAGACCTGGCAGAAGCCCAGAGCAGCCAGGCTGCTTTTTCAGGCTGATCTAAGGTAAGGGGGGAGGGCAAACATCATTTTGCCTTGGGCGCCATTGCCCCCCCCCCACGCCACTGCTTGGAAGTGAGACTGCCAAGGAAGACTCTGCAGAGGCAGACAATAGGAAACCACCTCTGCTTCTCACTTGCCTTGAGAGCCCCTTCCTGGGGTTGCCATAGGTCAGTTACAACTTGATGGCACTTTCCTCATACACAATGGTTAACTGAGGCCCACACATGCAGAGTAATGCACTTTCAACCCACTTTCACAATTGTTTGCAATGGATTTTGCTATTCCGCACAGCTTCAAAGTGGATTGAAAGTGCATTATGCTGCATGTGCGGAAGAGGCCTGAATAATGAATGAGAAATGTTGCAGAATGAAGTCCATGTAGACAGCACCTAAACTCTGGATTCTGTCTAGATTTCAGCAGGTGCAAACGGGGGGTGGTGGTGGTGGTGGTGGTGGTGGTGATTTTTAACAATTCCCCTGTACCATGAGAAATCTCCAATTCTAAGCTATTTTTGGGAGTCCCTTGTCCCCCAGGGGCAGTCTGTTTGGGTGTGTTTTGAGAAGCCATGGGAGTGAAAATGGGACAAAAATTGGTCCCACTCCTTGTAGCCCTGGAAATCTAGTGGGAATCCAAACCATGGTTTTGTATGGCCTATAGATTCTTGTTTTGTTGCTTACAGTGCAAAACTGAAAAGAAATTTTCCTACAAAGGAATGTTGAGTATTTATTGGTTTGAATTCTCCAAGGCTGGGCATATGTGTGGTAGATGCTGGTGTGAAATAAGTTAGCCATCATTTCTAATATGTTTGAATATCTTCACTTTGCTTAGCAGCCAGAAGCTGCAGCTACACTCTCTTGAGAAAGATAACTGATCCTGTGAAAGCCAATTCCTTGTGTCTTTTGTTTGATGTGGGGGAGCAATCTGGACAGATGAATGGTTTTATTAGAAGCAACAATGCAGAAGATCTATTTTACACTATTTAGTCCTTTGATGGTGCTGTTTCTGCTGTTCTCTAAACGAATTGTTCTAGTTCTGGGAAAATTTGGCCTCTGAATTCAGATAGCTCATTTGACTTCAAATCAAACCTTTTTCCCTGTGGGGCTGTGAATATCTGCTCTGAAGATCTGTCCTAATTGCATTCATAATCTCTATTACAAGGGGACCAATTATGGAAACAATATCACCCCTAGGGCATTTCTTTTGAGGCCATAAGAATTCACTGAAAATGAATTAGTGATGTACTGCCTTGTTAACTTAATCTAATAAAGCTACTAAGCTTTTGGACTATCTAGCTCAACCTTAGTTTAATCGCTTTCATAATATTAACAAATTAATGTAGTAAGGAAAATGTGAACAATATAAATAAAGAAAAGGGTTCACCAGAGCATTTATACAACACAAACATAAACTTGAAAGGACCATAAAATTGGGAAGAAATCTTTTTTTTTTTTAATGGAAGGCTTGGACAAATAGGAGGATTTGTACTTTGGAGCTGTGCGGTTCATAGACTGTGATGATGAGTTCTTGTTATTTTCCCAGCTGAGACTTAGATGTGATACATCAAACCCTACTGATGGCATATTTACAACTGCAGCACTGTTGGTATCTAAATGCAGTCCTGCCGCACAAAGTGTTTTATAAATAGTTGATGTTGATTAATCAATGTAATATGCAGAGTCTCAGGAATTAATGCAGTAAGGAGCTAAATTGCCCTGTTTTGCCAAAGCCATGGGATATAACCTAAATTTGATATTTGTTGTTTCTGTGGACTCATGCTGCAAAAAAAAAAATTCTATTTCTCATGTACTGTACACTACAGCACCTTTTTAGTAAAGGAAAAAAATAGTCTAACTGCTAGTTCTATAACTTACAGGATGCCTCTCTGAAATATATACTTTGTGTCAGTCTGGTTATTTAGTCTTTCATATCACATTAGTTTGTTCACAGACAGTATAAGTGTAACCTACTTATCCTTGGCCACATCAATCTCCATTGGAGACCTTGGAAATAATATATGACAGCACCCTGTGGCTTAACAAACAAATATGAAATTGCTTGAACAATTAACAAACCTTTAATCTTAACACAACTCAATTGTACAAAATCTTCAGTGCTTTTTAAAGAAAAAGCACTCAGAACAGTTACCACCACTAACAATAATTAAAGAATAGCAAGAAAGTCTAATAACAATAATTAAAGAATAACAAGAAAGTCAAAACTATTAACAAAGCAGGGCTTCTTTCTCTCATCTGGCCTTCTGCATCTGATGTAGCTGCTTCAGGTCTTTCCTCAATTTGGGCCTGTAAAAAAAAAAAAGCAATTCCCTCAATTGAGCTGTAGGTCTTCCTTCTCCTACTGCAGGCCAGATCAACTCAGGAGGGTGGGGCTCTTGCAGTTGGTAATAAGTAAACAAGCTTACCAGCTGCACATGCTCAGTGAGCTTTTATCCTCTGGGCCCTAAGATCCAAACAAAACAGAAATACTAAAATGGCATGGGTTACATAAGCACATTTCTGGTGTCCAGTTATAATAATCCTGACTTCTCTTAAAAGTTCTTTATCAGCAGTAAATGATCAGGTTGAACACAAATGGGGAAAGGTTTCCTTTCTCCCAAAATAAGACTACCAAAATCCATTTCCATCATCATTTTGGGCTGAACCAATAAAATTTACTGTTAATAAGTAAAAGGGATTCTACTCCTCTGACCCTCAGTCAGTTCCAGAGAGCCCCCTCCCCCCATCCCTCAGGAACAACATTTCAAGAAGTTCTGTAGATTTCATCAGGAAAGGAAAGTTCCATTCTGATGGAAATGCCTTCCATTAATGGAAAGTTTAGTCTCAATTCAACGCTAGTTCACGCAATGTATTTTCCCAAAGTACAATCCCACTATGGATAGAAATTGCAAAAACAACAACAACAACAACAACAACAACAACAACAACAACAACAACAACAACAACAACCATGCCTATATACCAAATACATAAAGGACTCTGGACAGTTTAAGAGCTATATTTTATGCATGGAATCTCTTTAGTTTATGTTGGAACAATATACATCCACAATATGATATCCATGGTTTTCAGTGGACATGCCTGCTCTGATCCTGTGTGGCCAGATATGGTATTTGTGTGTAGAAGTGGTTTCTGTGAATGTAGGCTGCTGGATGAAGAACCGACCTGGCTCCATGCATGAAAAAGCAGTGATAGTACTGCTCAGGAGAGAAAAGTTGTGAAATGAAATCACTCCGTGCCCCCACCAAACAGGCTCAAAGCATTCTCCTGAACTGAACAGAGGTCTAGGATTCCTGTCTCATTATCAATGCTGATTTCTCCATGCATGCTATCACTGTGCATATCACACCTAATCTTATCATGCCTGCTATTGTTATTTACATGCTATTGACATTGACGTGCTTTGCCACTGGGTGTCTTAAATTCACTCATCCTTCCTCAAGGACCAATGGACTTACATTCCAGTTGTATCTGAAGAAGTGAGCTATGACTCATGAAAGCTCATACTCTGCCTGAAATTTTGTTAGTCTTTAAGGTGCTCCTGCACTCTTTCTCTTCTTCAAACCTTAACTAAATAAAGGGGAGATGTATTTTTACATCAAATCTGTATCAATCCAGTGCTGGGTATCTAGATGTACTTTTAAAGCTGCCAAAAGAATATTGTTTTGGAATACAAATTTTTAATATCTTGATGGGTAGATTCTCTGGTGGTCTTTTGTAAACAGTTGGAAGATTTTTCAACTAATTTTATTTATGCAGGGGGGAACTTCTTTTCCCTCTATAAGTCAGAATTTGTTTTTTGTTTAAAACCCCACAGTATTTTTTTTTCTCTGTGTCACGCCGTTTGTTTTTGAGACAGAAGTTTAATGATTGCACTGTTTTTATTTCATCGGGTGCAGTAGCAATATCTGAACTGTATTAGGGAAGCACAGCAAAACAGAGACAGAGAACACAGTGTTCAAAGGATGCTGTGGACCTCTGCAATAGAGCCCTTGTTCACTTCAGTGGGATTTCTGGACAGTCTGCTTGCAAACTTGTTGAAATGAATGGGTGATGCACAGCGGAAATACAAGCATTTCAACAAGTAGTCTTACACATTTCTAAAAGTAGTATTCCCTCCTGCCACCTCATATGTGACCATGAATGTAAATCCTTTGATCAGAATTGGGGTGCAGTCTTTAGCAAGCACAGCCATGGAATTCCTGCCCATTATGGTTTTTACATAAGATTGCCAACTTCCAGGTGAGGCTGGGAAATCTTCTGCAATTACAGCTGTTTTCCTGGTGACTGACATCAGTTCCCCTGAAGAAAATGGCTGCTTGGGAGGGTGGACTGAGCCCTATGATAAAAGGCTGAGGGACTTGGGGAATGTTTAGTCTGGAGAAAAGAAGATGGGGGGGCACATGATCAGAGGCATATGACCTATAGGGACATGGGATCACCCATGTCCCCAGGCGCACGCCTTTGGTCACCCGGGGAGACACTGGGTACCCCCCCAATGACAAAATGGTGTATGCCCCAGCCGCACGCCCCTGAGCCATGCCCCCTGCAGGGAGGCGGGGGTGGGGTTTGGCAGCAGGCGGCCACAGTGGGCCACCTATCGCTGCCGAGCCCCACCCCCCAGCCTCCGTTCAGGCTGACTTTTGCCCTCAGTATACAAAAAGACCCTGGGGACAGCAGGAGCTGGCCTGCAGAGAGGCAGAGGATAGGTCTTGCAATAGTGGGTTTAAATAACAGGCAGAAAGGTTTCAACTGGATATTAGGAAAAAATTTTTACAGTAGTGCTACACTGGAATCAGCTGCCTAGAGAGGTGGTGAGCTCCCCCTCACTGGCAGTCTTTACGCAATGGTTGGACAAACACTTGTCAGGGATTCTCTACTGATCCTGCATTGAGCAGTGGGTTGGACAAGATGGTTCGGATGGCCCCTTCCAACTGTTCTGAACTGTGATTTTGTTCTGTGCTATAACCTGCTGAGGTCCCTCTCTTCTCCAAATCCTGCTGTCCATAAACTTCACTCCCAAATCTCCAGGAATGTCCTAACCCAGAGTTGGCAACTTTACATTGCCTTCATTCCATCTGAAGGAGACCAAGCTCTGTTGCTGAAGCAGGCCTCTAGTTCCACACCGTTCATCCTGCTGCATTCGTGCAGTCATGCAGTTTGTTTGGCAAGCAGTTTAGTCTCTTTCCGTGTTCCATTTGATTCTTTCATCATCCGCTGCAGAGTTTCTTCTCTGCCTGCACCCCCTCTCCCAAAACTCTCTGTTACTCCAGAGATTCCCACTATCCCGCTTTGTTTTGACCTTGTTCCTGAAGACAGATTCCTGTGGGATGTACCCTAGCAAAAATTAGATCTTGTTTTGGCCTATGGGGAAAATAAAAGATTGCCTGTCTTTGGCAAGTGAATGGGAGAGTTTGGGGGAGGGGGGGGAGAACTTTATTTAAATACAGCTGCTCAAGGGACATTGGGTTGAACCAGGGCTAAATTTTGGATGGAGGGAAACTGTCAGTGTGGTCCTGAATGTATTTGTTTAAAAGTTTTGATTCTCCATCCTTTCCCCCTGTATGTTTAGAATGACAGCCAGTATTGTATAAGTTTTGCACAGTATTATTGGATAGCTGTAAGTGAAGTGTTTAATTTTCTACCAAAAGGTGCAAGAACTGAGGCCTCTAAAAGAGCCACAAATTCCTCATGAGGAATGTCTGAGTACGCTTGCTCAGAGGAAAGCAAAAGGCACTTGGAGGAGCTATCACTCTCTGGCATATTCTTTAGCGCTGGATTTAGTACTCTGAATGTTGGTTTGTTACTCATCACACGGCTGCTGCCTTTCTGTTTTGAACTCCATACGCTCTCCCTAGTTCCTCAGTGTGGCGGGCCTTTTGGCACTCCAGATGTTATGGACTACAATTCCCATCAGCCCCTGCCCAGCATGGCCAATTGGCCATATTGGCAGCGGCTGGTGGGAATTGTAGTCCATAACATCTGGAGTGCCAAAGGTTCACCACCACTGGTCTAGTTGCTCGCTGCTGCTTAGATAGACTGGGCTCAACATTGTTATGTGTATTGTAATCCAGGGGTAAACTATATTTTTACCCATGAATAGGGATGAACCTTTAAGCCTGGGCAAGTATGCCAGCTTTCCAGAGTCCTGCTCAAAGTAGTTGACAGTTAAAATAATAAACTGTAAAACATTTGAACATTTGAAACAAGTTCAGGGACATAAGACAGCATAACCTATCCATAATACAAGACATAAACAGATCATAAAACTGAGGGGAAAATAAAATCACATATCAAAAAGCATTTGTAAAGATAGCATTTTGGCCTGTCAGCTAAAAGACAGTAAGGTAGGTGCCAGGCAAGGCTCACTGAGAAGGGCATTCAACAGGCATGGTGCTACCCCAAAAAATGCCTTAATGAAATTCAGAAAATGGGAGAGTCCTTCTATCATATTATGACCAACCCATCATCTGTGAATGGCTTGTTAGTAGTCATTGGTAGAGCAGAGAATGGCCAAGGAGATAATTCTCCTGTTGATTAGGACATAACGTCCAGTTTCAAAACTGATTGCTCACCCTGTGCAGCTGTCTAATTTTGTTCTCTGGTGACCATTTCTAGGGTCAAGAGTCTGTAGAAGCCTTTAAAGTCTCGGCTCTGATGTGCTGCTTTTGTATTACTATCCTGGCCTTCCTTTTAGATGTGGTGTCAGAATGTCAAGCATTTAGCACTCAAAGACAGAAATACTTAGCTGGTTGAACAAAGTCCATTAAAAAAAAAATCTTGTGATGCATTCACTGTTTCTTATGTTGTCATGCATAGAATCGTATGATGGGTTTGAATGGCGGTTTCATTCCAAACTTAGGTAGTGTTGTCCTCTACAATTAGAATAAGAGCAAGAGCCATGCAGAGAACAGCTTTATCATTAGGGCCAGTTGAAATTGTGTTGTTCAGGCAGCTTGGCAAAGATAAAATTGGGTAATGGCTGGAGATTTTGTACAGTAAAACGTACATTGGAATAGACTGTCACTTTTCTATCACCACAAGTAAGCAGCAAAAATGGGCAGAGGTTGCTGGTACCTGACTTTTCTGTATGGAGGGCCCAACTGAAAGGCATATGATGCAGCAATCTTGCCAAAATTACTAAGCAGGGTCTGGGGTTTTAAAATCTGGAAGTGGGAGTGACTTTTTGTGGGTTTAACAATAGGTGATATTAATAACATTTTCGGTCCCAATGTGATGCAATGTTAGTTTCTATCAATAGGAGTTTCCTTTGGTTGAATTCCTAGAAAAAGAGGTTTCCTAGGCATACAATTATGTCACTTTTGAGTTCATACTGCATGAGATACCATGGCATTAGAGCAACAGAGACTCCCCTATCTTGCCCCTGCCACCCTCCCAAGCATCCCTACGCTATCCTGAATTTTTTTGAAAGGAAGAAAGAAGGTGGGATCCGCATTCAACAAATAATAATAGACTTGCAGTAGAGATGTTCTTAACCTGCCATGAATTAATCCACTTAATCTGTCTAAGTGTGTGATTGTTCCATTTCACATCATTCAATGGCGTAGGTTAGGGGGGAAGGGAGGAATTTGACCCAGGCACCACTTACCTGGGTCACATGGGTGGCACATTTGACTGCCTTCCCACTGCTACCACTTGTCTGCCCCGATTGCTTGCCTGCCTGCTGCTGCCTCACCCACCATAGCTGCTTGCTTGCAGCCACTGCTCGCCTGCCCTGTTCGCACACTCGCCTGCCACTGCTCACCCACTCCCCCATTCTGTTTTCCTCTTCATTCTCTCCATTACCCTCATTCTTCTGCCGTTTCTCTCTGTCCTCCTTTCTCTCCCTCTCCCCCATTCTGTTTTCCCCTTGTTCTCTCTATTCCCCTTGTTCTGTTGCGCTTTCTTTCTGTCTCCCTTTCCCCCCTAATCTTCCCCCCCCAAACACTTGTGCCATGGAAGCTCACTGGGTGACCTTGGGCCATTCAGTCTCAGCCTAACCTACCTTGCAGGTCTATTGTGAAGGTAAAATGGAGGAGAGGAGCATGATATAAGTCACTTTGGTTCCCATTGTGGAGAAAGGTAGGTTGAAAAATTCCGCAAGATTCAGGTGTTAAGTGGCGGGCGGGGTGGGGAATGTATGTTGGGGATGGAAGGAAGCTGAGCAGGAAAACATTGTCATAGAGTTCACCCTCCAAAGCAGTCATTTTCTCCAGGGTAACGGATCTCTTTAATTTTGGCTTCATCTGTGGGTTGGCAACCCTAATTTAATGTAATTTCACCGAGTATATGTAGATTGCCCCGGGAGTGAAAGGAACCTTCTAGAATCACTGCTGCCTCTGTGGATACTCATGAAGGGGTGGGGTGGGGGCGGGGAATCAATTCTTGCCCTGGGCTCCATTTTCTGCAGATACGCCATTGACATCATCTCTTCTGTTTCCAATCCAATCCAATCCAATCCGAAACCTTTATTAGGCATAAAACCAGTGTATGTCAAGAATTCCAAATACAATAAGGTCATTATTGCACAACTTGTAGTACACAGAGTAAAAATATAGCAACAGCTTCCGAGATTTCAACATTAGAATTATTTAGAAACGTAGCCATTTTTAACTTATCAGAAAGGAGCATAAATCCTGTTTCAAGGAGCAAAGAACTCCTGCGCCACATAAGGAAATGGTGGGCTAAGTTACCAGCCCCACAGACTCAGAGCATGGGCAGTTCTTCTTGGATCTGTGCCTGCTTTTGCTGGTAGTTTGATATGGAAAGAATGTGGTACAATGATAGTTGAGTGTGGTATGAAAACTAGTTGCATTTGTGACTGCTTTGCCAGATTTGCATTGTTATCTTTATAGATTTTATATAATCTTTGTTAAATGTTGGAATGCTGGAAGAGCTATTTCACTGATAGCTTTTGTCACGAATTCTAGAAATCTAGTGGCACTTAATTATATAACGATGCCACATCTCTTAGCCAACAAAATGACTGTCATGTGCATCCATAAACATTTATCCACAATGGAAGAAGATTATGTTGTCAAATTAGCTTTCCATTCTGCCTTGTTCTTTCTTTTTAAAACATACAGCTGTTCTCAAAAGCGTGTTCTGGAAGAATTGGCAGCCAAACAGTCCTTGCATTGAGCCTGCATAAGTTATTTTTTGCTGTGGGTGTATTTGTAAAATGTCAAATGTTAAGCCTCTTTCAGAATTATTTGGTTTGGTCCATGATCAAGTTTAATACTAAACTAACTGTGAAAAATATTCCAACAACATGGATGGGTTTCCCCTACACTAGCAATCATGTAATATTTATAGAGAATTAAGGAATATTTTAGCATTTGATAACTTCCTTTCAAATAAAATCAACTTACCAGTAAACAAATATGCCCACTCTTTCCCCCCTACAGTAGATACCTGCAATGGCTGATGGAGTGCTTGTGTATAAAAAACTATATAAATACTAGCGGTACCCGGCCACGCGTTGCTGTGGGTTATTGTGGTGAAATGGGAAAGGAACAGTAGCAGCAAATCAATTGCAGAGGCCAGCAGTACGTGCTCATGGAAATGTGCAGGTTGATACTGTGCGATGTCATTGATGTGTGTGACCACTTTCCTTGGGGAGGGGAATGGACAGGCACCCCGCCCACACATCTAGGCTGGCTGGTCATGATCCTTTACCTGGGAGTAAGTTTGGTTGGTGGCAATGGGTGTCGCTTCTGAGTAAACCCTCTGAGGGGCGCGATGCATCCATTCAAAGTTTGTCACTGTTGTTTTACCGAGCTTACACCTGAGTAACGCGTGCCTGGTTTTCTGAACTGTAATTGCAGTATTCAGGGAATCTAGGGTGGCTGGCCCCTCACTCCTGTTCCTTGCATTCCACCCCTCACTTTCTCCCCTCCCTCAGTTCTCTTCCCTTGCATGCCACCCCTCCCTCCTGTCCCTCTCCCTCCGCTAGGGTGGGTGGGTCACATCCAGATGCTGGACCCCCTCCCTCCCCTCCCTTGCATGCCACTCCTCACTCTCTCCCCTCCCTCACTTCTCTTCCCTTGCATGCCTCTCCCTCCGTCCCTTTCCTCTCCCTCCGCTAGGGTAGGTGGCTCATATCCAGATGCTGGGCCCCCTCCCTCCCCTCCCTGGCATGTCATCTCTCTCTCTATCTTCTCCCTCACTTCTCTTCCCTTGCATGCTTCCCCTCCGTCCCTTCCCTCTCCCTCCCTCCAGCTGTCTTTTACATTCAAGCTTGTTCAATATGGGTATGGAATATGGGTGAGGAAGTAGTTAAGTGGTGGTTGGATATGAGGGAGGGCAGAGTGAGGAGTGAGGATGAGCTGAATGTGCATGAGAGTATGTGTGTTGTGTGGTAGTAGTGGATGAGGCACAGAGAGTGAAAGGTACCTGCCTGTGAGGGGGGGAACCCCACCTGATGTCTCACATGGCTTAACTGGCATTGTGTATGTGTTTTCACTTCCACTCAGTTTATTAATACTCTATGTTATCTGTTTTCACTGCTCATATGTGGCCATCTGAGCGAACATTCTAAGCGGCACGAACATTCTAAGGGTGACAGTTAAACACAGCCAGCTACATGTCTTTCACCATGGAGTGCCAGGAAAAAGGTGTTTTACCTGGGTCAGGTGTGAAATTTCAGGTATGTGAGCATCTAAGAACACTCTCGCCTGGCTGACTACAGTGGCTGGGAATTTTCAGAGGATTTGGCCCAGCAGTTCCTGTGCTAGACCATCGTGAACAAACTCACTGTTTGCTTTTTATATATATAGATTGGTTTACAACAGAAATAAAAAAGGAAGGTTTTTGTTTTAGTGACATATTACTGTTGATCTAAGCTTATGTTTTAAACTTAGAATTTACCTAAGAAAGCAAAAATCAGGGACCCAATTTGGAGAAAAACTTTTCCTAAACAGGAAAAGAGTAATTTTGGTAGAGTTTTAAACATTACTTTGTGAAATGCACTTCCTCACAGAAGAGAAAAATATAGTTACTACCTCATTAAAAACAGGATATCTCTTAATAGCTGGGTTTAAATATACAGAATTTTCCTTTTCTCTTGTTTCCTCTTCCCATGGCAGACCAATAAGTGAAGAACTATATGTTCAGACTCAGTTGAAGATCTGGAGCATAATATAGATAAACATGGTGCTTTTGAGTCCTGTTTCAGTGGCAGATATAGGGCTGCTAATCCCCCAGTGTGATCTGGAAATCTCCTGGAGTTAGGACTATAGCTGAGGGTCAAAACCTGTTCAAATGACCTCTGGCGTAAGCCGAGGCGTATCCAGGTAAAATGTAGCCTGGTGCAAAATCTGAGTTTTCATGCTGCCCCCTCCCCCCGCATGGGTGGTCACCCTCCCCCACCACGACCAAACAACTTTTTTTGCACCAGGTCTTGAAGTCAGTGTATGGACTTGGGGGGAAGGAGGAGGGGTGTGGGCAATGATTTTCCGCCCCCTCCATGTGACTAATTGGCCACAGCCCTGGGACATTTGACCCCATATGTCCCCCTGGGTGGTATGCC
Organism: Sphaerodactylus townsendi; assembly: GCF_021028975.2. Lineage (NCBI taxonomy): Eukaryota > Metazoa > Chordata > Lepidosauria > Squamata > Sphaerodactylidae > Sphaerodactylus > Sphaerodactylus townsendi. Next base: position 39,153,280 of record NC_059432.1, on the reverse strand, counting down.
CCTGGGCATAAGGATTTTCTTTGCTTCAGGGACCTACACCAGGATAATTGGCTGCCTCAGTGTCAGCAGCTCTCAGAGAAAGAAAGCATCTATCCTGGCGTACAGCTTCATCAACAATTGCAGCTTTGTGGCTAGAACATGAACATGAGCTCCTGCAAGCACTGCTGGAGTGATGCAATTGATGTCCAAAGCAAGGGACCCAGTTGGAAATGAAAAAAAGGAAAGGTGTGCTGTCAGGTGCAGGGAGTATGTGTTTTTAACACACAAGCATTTTGGTTGGGGTAGTAGGGTGACATAAATGGATTGGTATCGTATATAGCCTGATTGTAGATTGCCAGGAGTCAGTGTTTGAATGAAAGGTGACTTGGTTTATGTTGGCTGGAATCAATTCCAAATCCCTAACACCTAGCATCAAATTATTCTCCTAAGTGACCAGGTGCTTGGGGTTTCTTTAATCTTTGTAAGGACAGAAAATCTGAGCCATTACTGCTTCTTTTATGATAGAAAGTCATGTTTGTTGCTACAAGTTTTTTCAGGGTTCATCACATTCTTGTTTAACTTTGATTAGTTCTTGTTATATCAGTTTAACTTCTTTGAATTTTAGCTTTAAGTCTACAGAAATCCAGCTGTCTCAACTAGGAGCTTCAACTGAGTGATACATAAAACAGATGCTGTCATTGAAGGCTGTGTCACGGATTTGTTTTACGTGATGTGGGAGTTCAAAGCTCCACAGTTAATAGGCACAAGTGGATCACACTGAGGTTGTTTTTGAAGAGGCAGTATTAGGTAGCTATTCATTGTGCTCCAGTAGCCGGGCTGTTAATTTTATGTTTGACTGTGTGAAGGGTGTACTTCTCAGGGTTTGTGAATAAGTAGGCTCTGCTAATAATGAGCAGGAGCGCTGTAAAATAATTCTGTAATGTATAGTTGTGCACTTTGAGAAGAACTATTGTATACCTGCCAGATGAAAAGTTCTGAAACAAATGAACTGTTTTCTCTGCCTAGTGGGGGGGGGGAAGGGGGGTCACTGTATGTCAGAGCTGAAAAGCAGCAAAGTGAAAGACATGGGCCAGTTATGCGCAAAGTGAAGTCCATCGCTGCAAGATTTCTTGTACAGGCATATTTTCTAGAGCCCCACTTTCACTTTCCATTCTCTCTGTGGCGAGACCACTTCTAGCATGACTTTTAATTTGCTTTGCTGCCAGAGTGGGAAGATTTGCCAGTGAGGTCAGCTTTGCCCTGGACATGCTCCCTTCTCCTTCGGCTAGCCTACCTAGCTCCACTTTTCCCATTCCCTCACACTTCTGTCCACTCCTTCCCCCTAATCCCTCGTTCTATGTTGCCATCTCCTTCTCTAAGTGCTCATATTGAGAATATTGAGATATAATAATAGGAGAGAATCGGTTTTTCCATGGAACAGCACCAGGGTCTCTTTCTGTCTCCACCCCACCTCCCCCACTCTGCTTCCACCTCCCCCGATGATCAGGACAGCTTTTTAAAACCTTATTTCAAATAAGCCTGTATTTTAAAACATTTTTTTCTGGCATCAGTGGCAGGAAGTTAGGGAAAGAGAGAGAGAGTGGCGGGGAAGGGAGGGGATCTAGCACATGGTCCCCTTCTTCAGCCGCGTGTGGTTCAGGGAATTGCTTTGCTTCTTTCTTTTTGTTTGGGTTAGGGTTATGTTGGGAAAGGGTCTACAAAATCAGTATGCCTGCTATCACAGTAAATGCAGTTTTAAGGGCTTTAAGAAAGCCCTTTAACTTGTAACGACAGGTGTGATGAGATCAGTGCTTTTAAGATAAGTTGATCGGCAGAGTTAGAGAACCAGGAAACGCTGCAGAGGTCCGTTGAGACCAGCAAGCTAACTGTGGGGCAGGCAGAGAATGGCCTCTCATGTGTAAACAGAGAAACGCGAGGAGACCCCACTACAATCTCACTGTGCAGCTAAGAGCCTCATGGTAAGCATAATGATCTATGTACTGTATTCAGTATTAATGTTCCTTTAAAATAAAATGTATTATATACCTGCATGTTGCTGTTTCACATGGAGCTGCAGTCTGTCTCAGAAAGAGATTTTAGTAGGATTGCATATTCCTCTGCCACAGAACTCAACATTCTGGACCTTCTTTGTTGTATGATCCTCCGCCTGGGTCCTAGTCCGTACCTTGCTGTGCTCCCCCAATTCGTTTGAAAGTAAAAATACAATTAATTGTAAATGCTCTTGTATCAAAGTATCGTATTCAGTATTGCACAAAATAATGATTTTGACGAAGGCATCCCATAAAAATGAATGATAATTCTCATATTCATTCGGGACTATATTCTAATGTGGAAGCATACAGTTTCCTCAATTGCTGCACCTCAACTGATCTTACTAACATCTTTATCTGAAACAGTGTATAAATACTTATGGCCCAGAGTGGATGGGAGAGGGTGTACTGGGGAATCAGTGGGGCCTTTATGTGAGCAAACTGCTGATGCTGGCATGGGATCTAAAGTCTGGGTATATATACTGGTACAGTCATGGGGCAAAGTTATGGAAAGCCATTATGGTGCACTGATTAGAGTAACGGTCTAGAATTTCTAGATTCATGTCCAGTAGCGCTTTAGAGACCAACAATATACAGGGCTCTGGAAATAACAATAGGTTGTGCTTATTAGATTTCTTTTAGGAAACAGACCCATCTTCATAATCAGTACAGTTTAGTGCACAGAACTGGAAAACAGAAGCATCCCCTTTCCTATGAAATACACTAACTTAAAAAGCAGGCTCTGCTGTGATCTGTGCTGGTCTATTACTTTGGCACTGTTACAGCTACTACCTTTCTTGGAATTTCGTATTCAGTGCAGTTTTCTAGCAAAGCATGCACCATCTGACATAGCATATAATTATTTTGTTTAGCTTTTTTGGGGGGGACTGTCTAATATTTCCTTCCTTGCCTGGCTATATTTAGTGATCAAATCTACTTGCTGCTGCATGCAAGTAAACACTGTTGTCTTTTCCATTGGAAGGAAACATCTTTCTATAGGGATAAGAGTGAACACAGAGTAGGATTTCCTGGGGAAATTGATACTCCCCGTAACCAGACAGTTGCTTTGAACTTAGTGGCAAGAGAAAGAAAACATTTTTCTTAAAACACGCAAGTCACGTTGGGATTTCAGACTCAGTGTTATTCTATGTACATTTTGGAGGGAGGGTTTAAAACCATAGCATGATGTTTAAAAAGATACAGCAAGGATTTCATGGACTTATCCGCCAACATTTTACATAATGAAACAGGGACACATGCTTGGATCTGAATGTCCTGCTCTGTAGGGCCCATCTATCCACAGCTGTTATTGCCAGTGGCTAAACAGTGAGCATAGTTGCTTTTGATCCTGCCAGTTCTTCAGTCCCAGCTGCCATTTTTTTAAGAATTCTTGAGTGAGCCCAACGTTCCTGGTGTTTGAAACGGCTCTGACCCATAAGCTTTGACCTGGATGGTTCATACTAGTCTGATCTCATAAACTAAGTATGGTTGACCATGGTTAGTATTTGAAATTGAGAGTATTAAGGAAGTGCAGGGCCACTATGCAGAGGCAGGCAATGGCAAACCACTTCTGAACCGCTCTGGTCTTGAAAACCCTACGGGGGCGCTGTAAGTCAGCTGTGACTTGACAGCAGTTTCTACCACTGTGACACATAAGCAGGGCTGATCCTGTAGGGCTGTTGGTTCATAATTTGAATATTTAACAAGGGTCGCTTGCACATGTATTCTTCACAAATTGTCTTCATACACTCTGTGGATTTGAATATCTGGATGCCATTGCTTTCAGCTACAGGGATGCACATCCTTCTTGTAGCTGAAAGCAATGGCATCCAGATATTCTTTGTGCTTGCATGGTTCTCAGAGAATGATTTAATAATTCTCTGTAAAAAGAGGGCTCCATTATTTTGGGGGGGAGGGTTTATGTCTAAGCTGATACCATATCGTGGTGGCAAACCTTTGGCACTCCAGATGTTATGGACTACAATTCCCATCAGCCCCTGCCAGCATGGCCAATTGGCCATGCTGGCAAGTGCTGATGGGAATTGTAGTCCATAACATCTGGAGTGCCAAAGGTTCACCACCACTGAAAGATAGAGGTAGTTATTTTCCAATCCTCTAGCCTAAACAGTTATGTGGAAGGATCACTACTATACCACAGAAACACATCTTACAAACATTGACTGTGTTTATTATGCTTGATCTCTTTAGCAGTCAATCCGGCATGTCGACACTACTTCCAGTTTTGTTATGCTGGGGAAAGAGGGGAGGAAAGGCCAGCCTAGTGAGGCCTTTCAGCTTGCTATATTAAATGGAGATAATAACACTTCAAGTTCAATAATCTTTTCTAGTACTTCATGGTGTTTAGGGAGAAATGAAAATTGTCAGCGCACTTGAAGTAGAGTATGTTAGTGAGCAATTCAATTTTTTTGTCTTTGAATACATTTTGAGCCTGAGTTTCAGTATTAATGTTAACCAGAGTCTCTGTTCAACAGGAGTTGCCAATAACACCACACCCTCATTATGCTGGAAACCTGGATGGTTAAACTTGATGCAGGCATAACTAATGTTAAGAACAACATAGGTGAAGAAAACACCTCATTTTTTAAATTAGTGTCAGAAGAAATTGTAATACTGTTGCAAAAGGGACAATAGATCAGGTAGTTTAATGGGAGTGTGGATAAAAAGAGAATGAGATTGGGCTATCCTTAGCTCTTCTGCTATATCCTGATTCCTATAAGAATGGCCTCCTCAGATGTTACCAACCTTCAGGTGTGATCTGGAGATCTCCAGGAATTTCTCCAGACTAAAGAGATCAGTTTTCCTAGAGGAAATGACAGCTTTGTAGTGCAAATCTATGGCATCTAATTCTCACCAAATTTTCTTCCATCTCCTATCTTCCCCAGGCTCTACCACCAAATCTTCAGGAATTTCCCAAACTGTTGGCAATTGTCTCCTCTTCAGTGTAATGCAGTTTAAATTTGCATCGGGAAGACAGTTTCTGGCCTCCTAAAAGTCTGGGGGATCAGAAGGGCAGGCGCCGCTCGCCTTCTGAAGGGCATCTTTTTAGCAGTCGTGGAATATTTTTTCACAGCTGCTGTCAAATTGCAAAGTAGGACTGTTCAGTTGTAACTCCAAACAGAAATGAATTCCTGTGAAATTAATTAGGCTTTCATTAAAACAAATGTGTGTTTAGCTTAATTTTTTAGATCTCGTGAATTCAAATGTTCTGGCTTTTGTCATGTTTATGGACTGAGCGAACGTTTATAAAATAAGAGATGACGTTTGAAAATGTAACAGCATACAATACTGACTTGTCCTCAGTATGAAATCTAGAATTCCTTACAGAACAGTTTTATATAGATAAGTCTACACTTGTTCCATTTTGCAAAGTAAATCTTTATTGAATTTCAAACATTATTCTCTCTCAAGACATGTTCCTTTCCTTATTTCTGCAAAGGTGGTTTCTTTGGCATCTTCAAATGTTGGCTCCTGGCTGTTCTTGATCTGTTTCATGCTGAAGTTACTCGGAGTTCACTTTCACCTCTTAGACTTCCATCAAAGTAAACCTCATTGCTTCTTCCCAGTCTGTGTCTTCTCAACGCTCTACTTCCATTCCTCTCCTTTGAAAGTCCTCTCCAACCAACCACTCATGGAGCCTCATGAAGAGAACACTGAATTTCGAGGCGTTTCATGTTCAGAGCAGAGAAGTTTTAGTGCTTTTTGGGAGTTCATTGCAGGAACCTGTTGTAAGGACAGGAAGATATCTTGTTATAAGAACAACATGCATATCTTTGATATAATATAGATGGTGCATCACACTTGAACATCTTTAGTTGTCCACCCAGTCTTGCTGATGGAGACAAAGCAAAAATAATGAAAGTGACAGAATATGCTTTCATATGATTCCAGGACTGAATTCTATTGACTTCTATTTCTAGCTCCATTCCTAGTTTCAGTGTTGTATCCTGATATAATATATATGTACACCACATGGAAAGGTAAACCCAAGTTAGTTAGGAGTGAGCAGTTTGAGGCTTCTACCTTAGCCTCCCTTATGCTAGGGGGCTTCCACTCACGGAAGAGGAGGAGGACCATTTTTGCTGATAGCCCCATCACTGGGCCCCCACTTTCAACCAACTTGCCTAACCTGCCTTAAGTCTCAGTGAGAAAGAGAAACTGTAAATATACGTAAATAAAAATAACCTCTCGAGGTTCCTAGGGGTCCACTTACTCATGGAGCACAATTTCAGAGGTCACAGAAGACTGCAGCAGGTAGCAGGAAAGATGCCATTTGTACTACACAGTACAGTTTATGCTGCATAATTTTTTTTCAGGTTTTTCTGCAGACCTAGGGAGTCCCCCAAGTCTGCAGAAATATTTGTTTGGGGTGAGTGTGCCTCCTGTCTTCAAATAGTGGGCACAATTTAACTGTCTGTCTACTCAATTTTTATACCACTATTCCTGTTACCACCGTTTCAGAGCAGTTTCCAACATAGATTCACAATAAATATATAAATACTATGCAAATACAATAAAGAATCAGAGAATCATAGAGTTGGTAGGGCCCATACAGGCATCTAGTCCAGCCTGGTACTCAATGCAGATCAACCTAGTATCTCAGATAACTGTTTGTCTAGCTGTTACTTAAAGACTTCCTGGGGCTCACCACCTCCCTACGTAGCTGATTTTACCGTTGTACAACTCTTTCTGTAATTTTTTCCCTAATATCCGGTTGTAACCTTTCTGCCTATAATTAAAACTCATTATTGCAAGTTCTATCTTCTGCTGCCAACAGCCTCTGCCTTCTCTAAGTGATATCCCTTCAAAGTGACAGTCAATCATGGCACCTATAAATAACCCCAACAAGGAATGGACTAGTAAATTCAACAGATGTCATTTCTGTCTTCAAATCAACTAAACAGAATGAAAAGGAACAGGGGAAGGGAGGCCAGCTGTGATTAATAGATATTGCCACTCTCCTCAGCTGTAGGCCTGGAAGAACAGCTCTGTTAAGTCCCACAGCCACAGGACCTCTATCTTTGCTGGATTTAATTTCAACCAGCTCTGTTTCATCCATTCCACCAAGATCTCCAAGCAACTGGCCAATATGTTTGGAGTGGCACTTAGCTGGCCGCTCATCAACAGATAAAGCTTGGTGTTATCAGAGTGCTGGTGACAACTCAGCCCGAAACTCTGTACCAAGTGGGCAAGAGGGTGCATATAGATGTTAAATAACATTGGGGAGAGGATTTTTTCCTGTGGGATGCCACACACTGATGAGTGGTGTGCTGAGGTTCCCTCCCCTAATGCTACCCTCTTTCCCCAACCTTAAGAGAAAGAAGATTAGTCATTGTAGGGCTGTCCCCTATATACCAATGTAGGCAAGGCAGTGAGCCAGAAACTCATGATCAGCTGTCAAACACTGCTGTTAGGTTGAGGAGCATGAGCAGCTCTGATCCGCCTTGGTCCAGTGACTTCTGGAGATTGTCTGTGAGAGTGACCAAGGCTGTTTCCATGCCGTGGCCATGCCAGTATGGAAGCCAGTTTGGAAAAGGGTTCATCACTAATGTGTCCTCCAGGAACACTTGAAGCTGCTCTTAACGACTTTTCCCAGGAATGGTCCAGTAATGTTTCCCCCCACAAGAATGGACATACCACTGCTTTCTATCTATAATATAATTAAATAGTGCATTGACTCTTTAGGTGTAATTCGAATTAGGATTGTCCTGTTAAACATTCTGCCTTCTTGTGGTCCACAAATTCCCCTTTGTTTCAAAAATCCATACCTGGTGCCTGGAGATATATTAGAATATTTGAATGTCACAGTCCACACTTTTAGCCTCTAACACTTTGCGTGGACATTTTTTAATGGGTTTGGTCCATTTTGTCCCCCTCCTGCTCACTGTGCAAGCACTTGCGGCTCAAGCATAGTATCCTAGACTGCCTCCTGAGTCATTCCTGAGGGTGCTGGGGAAGGAGAACAGAGAGAGGGAAAAAGAAAGGATGCCACTCAGATTTTTATCTGAGCTTTTCCACTTTTGCCATATAGTGACTGATGAAGAACACCTTCTAAAGTTGTAAATTTTCAACAGTCTCTTGCTGGTTCAAATTCAAACAGTATATTACATTTTCAGTCTGACTCATTTTCTTCCTTTCATTTTCCTCCACTGCTCTCTACATCTTGCTGTGCTACCATTTTCCTATGTCCATTCCAGTGTTTTTCATATCACAATATTATTTTGTTACATATTAGTGAGTTTAATTAAATAGATTTTTTCCATTATGTCACTTGCTTTTGTGACAGATAGCTTTTTAAAGGTGGCTATTTCTGCATCGTCCCAGTTTTATAAGCAAGTTCTTTTGCCAGTAACTTGGAGATACATTGTAATTTTCCACTGCTAATGAATGGTTTGAGTTTTTTTTACTTTGAGTTACTGTTCTTGGCCAGAAACCTTTATTGGTCTGTAGAATTCAGGAGAGATTTGTTAAAATACTAATTTAGAAGATTGAACTTAGGTGCCAGATCATTGGTTTTTCCCTTTAGAAATATTATTAGGGATTTTGTTGAAGGCTTTCACGGCCAGATTCAACTAGTTCTGGTTGGTTTTCCGGGCTGTGTGGCCGTGGTCTGGTGGATTTTGTTCCTAACGTTTCGCCTGCATCTGTGGCTGGCATCTTCAGAGGTGTATCACAGAGAAAAGCCTGTTTCACACTGTGTCTAAGTGAGAAGAGAAAGTTTAGTATACATTGCCGTATACCCACTAAGCACCCTTCTCACTTCAGACACAAGTGTGGCTGAAGCTTTCTCACCTTGTGATACCAGCCTAGGCTCTGTAGAGAACAAAAATCAGCCTCGAAGTCATCCTCGTCTGTTTCACAACCTGGAGAAACTCCGCAAAACTCATTAGGGATTTGTTCCGCTGCGTGCAGCAGGCTCAAAATCTAAACCCATAGGCAACAAAAGCACAGTATTGTTACTGTTGGTATCTTAAAAATGCCTGGTTAGGAGTACCTCTTAGGTATACTTGCTTCCTTACCCTTATTCTGCTCTTCCTTCTCTTGCACTACCCCTCCCCCCCCTCGATTTTCAAAGTTAGCATTACATCTGGCTGGCATTTATACTAACCATGGTTAGTATAATTTGCAGTTATAGGGATATGTGAATTACCTTTACAGTTGCACAGGACAGCTCACAATTCAAGACACTGTGCTGTCAGGTTTCAGCCCATATTGTAGATTTTTCTGTCTATTTCTTCTCTTTAATCCAGTTGTTTTTGTTTCCTTTTCTGTGCTGATCACCTTCTTTCATCTAGTATGGTTGACATTCATTCTATTTCTAAGTATTGTTCTTGGTATTTCTTCTGCGTCATGACATTTTCTTTTTTCTTCTTTTCTGTATGCCTCGTGGCTCAGGCCAAGACACTTTTTGCATGGTCATATTATTTATTTAAATTAGGAAAGCTACCTGTGTGGTTTAAATTTACGAAGTGGGCATGTATTCTCTGGCTGTCTTAAAGTTAAGGCATAACTAACTTACTAATATGATAAATGATCCTGAATTTGCTTTCTTGCTAATGAACCTTGCTGGGTCAGACTGAGATCCTCCAATCTTTCTAGTGCAGGGGTAGGGAACCTGCGGCTCTCCAGATGTTCAGGAACTACAATTCCCATCAGCCCCTACCAGCATGGCCAATTGGCCATGCTGACAGAGGCTGATGGGAATTGTAGTTCCTGAACATCTGGAGAGCCGCAGGTTCCCTACCCCTGTTCTAGTGGAACAATCCAAAGGCGGGGTGAGGGAATCTACCTTTGCAGGACTGTTTCAGTGAATTTGCTCTCCTTGGGGCACAGGGGCAGATTTACTGGTGGGCAGCTCCCGCTGCTCTCCACATCAGTTCTCCTGTTCCCTCACCACCTCTGCCCGCATAGCGGGGCTGTTCTGGAGGCATGGCTGGGGGTGGAACAAACATTAGTCAGGGTCCACCTGGCCTTTGCTTCCAGGAACACTGGCATTAAGGGCTTTGGACTTACACCACCTTTTGGGTGGTATAAGTCAATAGAGCCCCATGGAGGGCTTGGTGGGGGGAGGCCAGAGGCATAGCTGGGCCGAACTGCACCCAGTGCACAGTCTATATTTTCCACCCCCTGTAGTGCCCCTGATGGCTCATACCTTCCCTGACACTTACCTTGGAAATTCCCTTTCCTTTTCCTATAACTTTTTGGTCAGGTTGAAAGGCATGGGATTCAGCAGTTCTCAGGGCGCTTAAAAATAGCCTGGTGGGAACTATACTTCCCAGGAGACCTTGTGAGCCCCATGGTCTCCTGGGAACTGTAGTTCCTCAGGCCATTTTTAGCCTGTACTGTGAACAGGCCTTTTTTCAGCCTCAAAAAGTTCTAGGAAAAGGAAAGGAACTAAGGTAAGTGTGGAAAGGGGGCGGGGGGGGGAACCAGAAGGGGGCGCCATGGGGGATGCCGCGGGGGAAGGGGGAGGTGCCTGGGGCAATTTTTCGCCCCCAGGTGTGCCCCCCGTGCACGGTGCACCCCCACCCCTTTGTAGCTCTGCCACTGGGGGAGGCTTTTTTGTTTGTTTTTTGCTTCCCTGCTTTGCTGAGAAGCCCTCTTAGAGTGCCAACACTGATGACAAAGGAGTAGGGGAGCAGGGTCTCCTACATCACCTAGCTTTCTTCTTTCACTGCCTCATCTAAAACCTGTTGAGTACCTTACAGAGCCTCTTGCTGTCAGGGGCTCTGGATTGGGCTGCCCGAATCCCATAAACCGAAAGATAGGCACTAGGTGTTCTACCAGAAACCGTTTACTGGTTCAACAGAAGATGAAAATCTACCTGCTTCTCGTTTTTTGTTAGAAATAATATGTCAGTTGAACTCTCAGTTATGTTGTGTTTGTTTACTGGCTTAGTATTGGATGATGTTGAGCTTCTGCTTTGGGCAAAAGAATTCCCACATCTCTCTGCCGCCTAACTAACTTTGCCAAAAGAGTTCAGGAGAAAATGTGTCCCTTGGAGCAAAACTAGCCCTAAAGTGTCCCATATTAGGCTCAGCTGGCTTTATGTAGTCCATAAGAAACTACCACATGTTCAGACATCACTCTTTCATGGACACTGTATATAGTGAGACCAAGTGAGTGTCATATCTTTTGCTTCTTCCATTTAATAGGGTTCAAGTATAAATGTATGTTTACAGCATTTTGTGAGCACATACCAGGGTTTAGAAAGACTCATACATAGATAAATAATAAATAAGACTCCTCAGGACTTACATCAGGATAAAGTAGTGTTTGGAAATGTTTTTTAACCAGAACGTAATATTTTTCTGTTAGTGTCAGATAACACAGAGATGTTTATACACAGAACAGTAATTATCCAGTGATCTGAACCATTCCTGTAGTTTTCCTCTGCAATATGTTACCTCAGATAATGATGTGAATGCTTTGAAGTTGTCCTGAAGATGAGATGATTTTGACTGCGGACTGTTTACACAAACTGCTTCAAGTTTGAATAAACTAGCTTTGGAACCATTTGGGACAGTTTCGCTGGGACCAAAATAATTCTTATTAAAGTGTGTTTTACCTGAATAGGGCCTTGGTGTCTTTCATTCCAAGAATATTTTTTGGATAACATTTTTAGCTTGCCTTTCTCCAACAAAAGGCTTTAGAAATGTCCAGCCATCTCTTAATACTACATTAACCAGAGATGTCATGAATATTTGTAGTCAACTTCCTTTATGAAGTCAGTCTTAAAAACTGTGAACAGGAGGAATAATAAATTTTCTCTTCTGTTTTAGCAGGCTGTTCTATCCCCTTTGATCGGATTGCAGCTCGTTGTTTTTATTATATGTAGCACAATTTTTGTCAGGAACATGAACGTCTGGCAGAGTAAAATTCATTTTGAAAAGTTCTTTGTTTCCGACAGTTTACCAGCTCATGTGGTAGCCATGTGTTTTCTGAGCTTCCTGCATCACGTTCCTGTTCCACACTGTAAGCAAATCAATAGAAAAAGACTCCGAATTAAAACAAAAATCTTTGTATAAAATGAACCAGCTTTGGCGGGACTGAATTTGAGGGAAAATGTCAAAATGGTGTGATGGACTATGCATGTATCTTGTTATTTTATGAGAAGTTCCAAAAGTTTAAAAAAGAATCCAGCATGGGGAATAGGAAGAGGATTAAGGAGATAAATGGGTACCTTTTGGCTTGAATTGTTCAAAATATGTAGTACTATGTAGAAATACGAAACACAAAATGGAGAAGCTAACCCTAGGATCCAGAAACTTTCTGTTGCTCATATAAGGCCTGACTGAAACATGGTGGTTGGGACAAAATCACTTTCTATTGCTGCTTTTACTTGTCTTGGTTAAGGTCCTGTTATGAGAGCAGTGAGAGAACTGGATCATCTGCTACTGGTGGTGTTTCTATTTCTTCCACTGATTTCATGCCAGTTGGTAGTTCATCTACTGGACTAGAAATGGGAGACCGAAGTTCAAACCCTTATTTTAGCATGAAGTTCACTGGGTGTCATGGTTGCCAACTCCAGTTTTAGAAATTCCTGAAGATTGAGGTGGAGCCTGGAGGGGGTGGTGTTTGGGGAGATAAGGGATCCCAGTGATGTATAATATTAAAGAGACCTCCCTTCAAAGCAGCCATTTCTCTTGTCTGGAAATCAGTTGTGATACCAGAAGATCTCCAGACCAACCCTGGAGGTTGGCAGCCATGTTTTGTAGCCTAACCTATTTATGAAAATAAATATAGAAGGGTGAATCATGGGCATCAGTCTGAGCTCTGTGGAGGAAGTGTGGAAAAAATATAATAGAGAATAGATTTGTGGGGGGTCTGTATGCATTGTATGTCTTTGTGCAAAGGAAATGAAAGCCCACCAATACCTTTGGACAAGCATTGGAAGGCAAGAAATCACATATGTGGCAGAACAGCCTTGCTTTGACCCACCAACTCTATTTCACCCAGCCCTTTCCCAGGGGTTCCCAACTGATCCTGGAGGGGGTTGTCTACAGTGGCGTAGTGCCCATGGGGTGGGGGGAGCACAATGCCCCGGGTGGAGGCATGGCCGGGCCATGGAGGGGGCGTTCCGGGGCAGGCAGTACCGCGGCAGGGGCACAGGCCAAGCATGTGCCCTGGGCGCAGTTTCCCCTCGCTCTGCCCATCGTTGTCTCTCTCTGGGGTAAGTGCTGCCACCACTCGATCTTCATAGGAAATTCCCACTGGGGAGTGACAGGACCCCCCAGCTTCCTTTCCAGTTCTGAGGCCTTGCCTCTGTGTCTCCCACTTCCCCACTCCCGGGCCCCATAGGGACGATTTACCTCCTCGAGTGCCCCTGGAGGAATAACAGCTTGCCAACTGCCAGCCTTTCCCCCTCCTGGCGCTCCCTTCTTAAAATAGCATGTCTAAGACAATGGAGGTCTATGTGGTGCAGAGAACTGCTACCAGCATCTAAAGCTAAAAAGTGTTTATTAAAAAGAAAATGTTTACCAGCCTACTTTTAGCACAGCACCAAATGAGAGTCAAACACAGTTCCTCTGTCCATCCTTCTATACATTTCCTATCAGATGGTATCATAGAGTAGGCTCTTAAGCTTAGGATGTTACCGCTGACTCCAGATTCTCTATTACCTGGGAGATGCTCTTCAGCTCCTTGAGTGAGCAAATGGCCAAAATGACTGCCTACACCAGACCAAAAGCAAGAGCTCTGTCCCAGTCAGAAAATACCTTGGTCCCAAAAGTTTTATTAGTTCCCAGTTCACACCCCCTTGACCTGGTCAGTCTCGATCAAGGAAGCTTTTCCTGCCACCTGATGCCTTTCTATCCTTTTAAGACCCCCAAATCTGTGATACTTGTTTGAAGAACGGACAGGGTTGGTCCATCCCATTGTCTCCTGCTATCTTCATTTGGGTTTCCAAAAAGGTGGTGAGACAAGGCAGGCAAGCAATTGAAATGACTTCCCCCTTCTACCTGTTTAAATGCTTAAATGGTCCCTTCAGACCTCAAGGGGAGAACGTTCTGGGAGGCAGAAAATAACAAAATTAAGAAGGAGCTGAATGAGATTGAGAGATTCTGAACTCGGGAGAATTCAGTTGTTAAGATCCAGTTTCTCTGCCTATCAACTCCCTTACAGGATAAACAGGACTAACAGCAGTGGTAGATTTATTTCAGGGAGTGTTTTTGCATGCCCTATGATGAAGCCATTTCAGACGTTTGAGTGGGTTGGGCAAAGAACATTATCAGTTTAACTTGCTGACATCCAAACTCAAGTTTGATTTCCCAGGAACTGTAGCCAGGATATTGCTAGTGAATTTTCCATCACATTCCTAGTCAGCTTCATTTCTTCGCAGAGATGAAGTGAGAAGTGACCCTTGCTTCAGCTGTGGGGTTGTTGGAAATCTCTCAACAACCTTTTAGAACAAACAAAACTCAGCGGTTTATTTTGTGTATGCATTTGACATTTTCATTCTCAGTTGCTGTTTCACGATATTGTCTTCCTGCTGCCATCTGGTGAACAAATTCAGTGAAGACACCGGGTGATTTAAATTTTTTTGTTAGCATCTCATTTAGATTCTTGTAGAAGTTTTCAAATATTGCAGTATGGCTAGTGACCCATTTAGAATTATAAGGACATTAGGCAATAATTAAAAGTTAATTACCTTTGGGTACTGATGACCATGTTTTTTAATGTTTAAGTTGAGAATTATACAGAATGGTTGTAGGGGAGAGAAGGATGGAACCTCGAAGCTCCACATCACAACCCTGGTAGTCTTTGGGCATTTCTCTTCTAAATTCTAACTAAGGTTGACCCTCCTTAGTGTCCGAGATCTGATAAGATCACACCATTCAGGAGCTATCCAGGTCAGGAACACTGTATAACCTGCATCAAAAGTTGATGTTTGTCTCCATGGGAATTGGGGAGAGGCACTGAAGGGGAAATCAGGCCAGGTCACTTCTCTCTTGCGAGCAGAACGTCAGCTGGAACACAACCCAATGTTCTATTTCACAACCTGTGCATGTGATGATGGGCAAGGCTAAATATTTTGAACTAAAGATGGTGTATAAAATGATAAATGTCTTAGATAGGTTACATATATTAGAGGCCAAACTAAAGTTGGAAGGGTAATGTTATTTTTAATACCCCATTAAAATAAGAGGTATGTGTTTTGTATGATGGCCTAAACTTTTATTTGTTTCTCTGTGTCAAAATGTAGCGTGCTTTGCAGAGTATTTCAACATCAGTCTCAATTATTCATCTTGTATCTAGAATTCATAGGTTACTGTTATTTCCACTTGTCTCATCCTGCTCTCCAGTAGAGATTAGTTTTATCAGCAAGTATGTGGTAATGTCAGAATCTGCGTTCTGGGGTGGACTTGATTTGCTGTTGTAAAGTGAGGTTCCTTGTTACAAAAATGTGAGCAATTAGAAATATAACATTTTCAGAAATGTTGAAGCCATG
Organism: Sphaerodactylus townsendi; assembly: GCF_021028975.2. Classification (NCBI taxonomy): domain Eukaryota; kingdom Metazoa; phylum Chordata; class Lepidosauria; order Squamata; family Sphaerodactylidae; genus Sphaerodactylus; species Sphaerodactylus townsendi. The sequence goes on along the minus strand of NC_059432.1, from coordinate 39,137,782 downwards.
AGTGGAAAAAAACTTTTTTCCTAGAGGAGAAAAAAGGAAATGGGGAAAAACAAATAAATGCTCTTTCACTGTATACCTAACACTTAAAAGAAAGAGCTACAGGTTGCTGCTCCTCTATCCTGCCTTATGACAGATATTTTTGTTTTTGCCTCCTGAGAGGTTGGGGAAAAAAATAGAAATTGAAGGTAGAAAATAAATTCGGAAAAAAAACTAAAAAAATACACAACCTGTTTGGATATTGAGCTGAACCTTATAACACTGAAAACACCAAGCTCTTTTCTAATGTAGTATCACCAAACATGTTAAAGCATGTTAATTATGGCTCAAATATTCAAGTTAAAACAATAAATGTATCTTTGAAAAAAACATTATGTCTGTCTCCCAATACACAGGAATTATCATTACACAGCCATTTTTTCCCAGTGCTTCCCAAATGTTCCAATTTTCCCATTGGATTTAAAAAAATAAATACAAGGTGTTTATGTGTTAGAAATCCATCCCCTCCTCCTCCAGACATTTTCATCCTTGAGCCCCATCAAATATGATGTACCCTATTTCAAAGCCACCTGATTAGTCATAAAAGAGACTAAACAGATAGCTAGGCTTGGAGATTCGGGTGCAACAGATACCAGATGCGGCCCGAATCTGGTATCTGTTTCACCTGAATCTCCAAGCCTAGCTACCTGTTTCCGAATTCAGGCATACTTGGGTGAAAATCGGCCGAATATATCCTGCCCGAATATGAATGAAACCGAATGCAAGGTGTTCAGGCTTTTGGGGGGTGTTTTTTTGGTTTTTTTGCATTTCAGCCTGCAGGGGGTGCATTTTTAAAGCTAACGGCACCAAAATTTCAGGGTACCATCCGGAGACTGTCCTGATTATACCACCTGGGGTGGGTGAAGTTTGGTTTAGGGGGGCCAAAAGTATGGACTCCCAAAGGGGGTGTCCCATCCCCCATTGTTTCCAATGGGAGCTAACAGGAGATGGGGGCTACCCCTTTGAGGTTCCATAACTTTGGGCCCCCTGAACCAAACTTTACCAAATTCGTGTATCATCAGGAGAGTCTCCAGATGATACCCTGAATTTTTGGTGCCACTAGCTTTAAAAATGCTCCCCTGACAAGCGCCCCACAAATTTGCCCAGATTCTCTGCTTTGCAGTGCCTTGGCTCCATTGTAGTCAATAGGGAATTTCTGAGTGTGTAAGCAGGCTACACATTTGTGAAAATAGAGGCACCAGACTTTCAAGGTGACTCAAGGAGGCCTCCTGGTAATAGCATCCAGGCTTGGTGAACTTTGCTTCTGGGGGTGGGGGGAGGGTTGAGAGAGTTCTGTGAGAACTCAGCCAGCAGGTTTCACATGCAGGAGCGGGAAAACAAAATAAGCCTTTTGGGGCCCATAAAATGGAAACCCCAGAAGCAAAGTTTACCAAGCCTGGATGCTATTACCAGGAGGGTCTCCTGGAGCCACCTTGAAAGTCTGCTGCTTCTATCTTCACAAATGTGCAGCCTGCTTACACACTCAGAAATTCCCCATTGGCTACAATGGAGCCAGGGCACTGCAGAGCAGAGAATCTGGGCAAATTTGTGGGGTGCCTGTCAGGGGTATATTTTTAGTGGTACCATAATTTCAGGGTATCATCCAGAGACTGTCCTGATGACATCACCCAATTTTTGGTGAAGTTTGGTTCAGGGGGTCCAAAGTTATGGACCCTCAAAGGGGTAGCCCCTATCTCCTGTTAGCTCCCATTGGAAACAATGGGGATGGGGCACCCCCTTTGGGGGTCCATAACTTTGCCCCCCCCAAACCAAACTTCATCAAGCTCGGGTGGTATCATCAGGACAGTCTCCGAATGATACCCTGACATTTTGGTGTCACTAGCTTTAAAAATACCCCCCTGCAGGCCGAAACTAAAAAAAAACCAAAAAATCAGACGGACCCGAATTTTTCAGATATACCAGAATATTCGTGTATATCCAAAATGTTATTTGTCTTACTCAGGCATACAGATAATTTTATGCCCGAATAAATCCGAATCCGAATTTTACCAAATTTCTAGGGTATTGACAAAGCCTACAGATAACCTCTGGTATTATTAATGTATTCATGGGGCATGGATAAGAGCACATTCGTCAAAACCCAGGAAATATTGTGATTCTGGTCCAGAAAGCTAGTGTAATAACTTATTAGATACAGATAAAATAGACTTGTGATTCCATGGCCTGGTCATAGTGCAGATGTAATTCAATAGCATTAAGCACTGAACTGTGAAGTGACTGTTGCCCCTGTTCAAATCTCTGTTTGTCCCTCAACTCTGAAGATGCCATTATGCAAGTCTGGCACCTTCCCCTCCTACTAAGGATGCCAGCCTTCCTACTAAGGATGCCAGCCTGCTAAGGGGCCTGGAGATCTCCTGGAATTACATCTCATCTCCAGACGCTTGGAGAAAATACATGCTTTGGATGCTTTGGAGAGTGGACTCTATAACATTGTACTGAGGTATAGCTTGATCTTATCAGTCCTTAGAAGCTAAGCAGGTCATTATTGGATGGGAAACTATCAAGGGAGACCCTGCAGAGGAAATCAATGGCCTTGAAAATCCCTTGTTGGGGTTGCAACAAGTTGATTGCAATTTGATGGCATGTATGTACCGTATGTATGTACCATATGTATGTACCATTTGTATGTTTGTATATATGTATGTATAAATGAATGAATGAATGTATGAATGAATGAATGAGTGAATGAATGAATGAATGAATGAATGAATGAATGAATGAATGAATGAATGAAGTACTTTGATAATTTCAGAATAAAATCATGTCTGTTACCTGGGTGACATATGTAATAAAATAAGGGCAGATACAGGCAAAATTATCTCTCTATATCATCAAAACCAATTTCTATGTATATAGTACATTATTTATGTACAAAGTTTTGTACATAGTAACATGTCTACTGATTTTTGCACTCTGTCTTTGAAACAATACACAAACGTTCAAGGAAAGGTATCCCAGCATTCAAATATGCCTATACTTAGTTACCGTGGTCAAGATGAACAGCTGTCACATGTATTTACATGTTCCTTGTTATCAATCCTACATAATATTGGGACCCCAGAGATCACAACCCAGTCCAGATACAGCTGCACTACAGCTAGACAGCTGGAAATTAGCTACACACTTGTTCAAGAAAATGAATCAAACGAAGGACATCAGGTCAAGACACAAAAGTATATTGTATGATGAAGGAATGATGCATTTAGAAAACATTTGTCTGATTTGCACGTAGGAGTATCAAAGCTTCCTTGACCACAGTTTCCTTGATCTACAGTTTCCTTGATCTACATACACTCATACATCTGTCAAATAAGGATATCTCTCTCACACTCATTTATTAACCCTCATGCACCCAGATGCATACACTACACTCCCAAAAATATTGTGGAGCAGTCCAGATCCCTTTTTATAGCCTTCCAACAGCCAGCCAGCCACCTCTGCCTGGCATCCCCCAGGCTCATTCTGCACACACAGAATAATGCACTTTCAAGCTGCTTTCAGGGCTCTTTGAAGCTGTGCGGAATGGCAAAAACAGTTGTGAAAGCAGCTTGAAAGTGCATTATTTTGCGTGTGCGGAATGAGTCCCAGTCTAATGACAGCACTATAATACAGCCTGTCTATCTGCCGCTGGTAGCTGTTATTGTCACCCAGGGATGTTTACCTCCTGAACTTCCTGCTCCAGACTCCTTGCAGTTTGCTGCTACACAAAACCAGCACCTGAGCAGGGGAAAATACAACCACCCTAGTTCATTTAGCACAAAGAAAGTTTCATATCATTCCCCCACTGGGAAATCGCCCATGTGCCTGATGAGTGCCTCTGGGATAAATTTGGTGGTTTTGTTAGGGATGAAAAGGAAGGACTGCAGAGTCTCCTTCTTCATCCCTTACCAATAGGGTCTTTGTTATTTGTTTGATCTTATCGAGAGGAAGAAAAGGATGATTTTCACATGTAGGATCATGTGATCCCCGCTTCTTTCACGATTTTTGGTGAGTCCTGGTCAATGCAAAGAGGAGATCTGGGACCCTGTGATGGATGTTGGTAGGGTTCAGTTGTTTTTGGAAAATTTTAGTTGACAATTATGCATCTATACACAGAAATATTTCATATAATAGCAAGCGTATGTGATTTTTATTTATTTATTTGGATTTTTATGCCACCTTTTCCCTATCAGGCTCGAAAAGGTTTCTAATAAGTCAGGTTCAATTGCAGTTCTACAGAAATACAATAAAATCAAAATTAAAACCATTTATCACATTATGTATCTCAACATCTACAATTCCTTGATGGTGTTAAAACCTCAAAGTTCACTCAGTTGACTATGAAATCAAATCAAATCAAGAGCGCTGTGTGTGTGTGAAGGGAATGAAGAGGGGTGGGGGCAAAGATGTTAACCATAGCTGCCTCAACCATATGCCTGGTGGAATCACTCTTTCTTGCAAGCTCTGCGGAATTGCACCAAATCCTGCAGGGCCCTGGTCTCAGTAGGCAGAGTGTTTCACCAGGTCGGGCCAGAACTTAAAATGCCCTGGCTGTGGTCAAGGTAAGCTGGACTTCCTTGGGGCCAGGGACTGCATTTACATTTTCAGAGCCCCAGGAACCTGTACCATATTGCAGTGGTTTAAATTTTCTACGCAATTTTCCGGAATGTAATTTTGCAAAAATAAACAGTTACCAGATCAATAGTTGGAGATGTAAACTGGATGTCCCCTTTCCCTTTTTCTTTCCTTAGCTAATGCTGGAATTATTTGGCATCTATAAAACAGCTGCCATAAAGTGTTTTATAGTACAGTTAGCCCTTTTCATAGCACTGCTGACTGACGGCCTTGTCCATAAATTCGTTTTCTGGGTACTCTGGTGTTCTTCACTTTTTCCTTCACATGCAGCTCTGAAAGATTGACTCGATTATAAGCTGCTCCTTGGCTTGGTTGCACTCCACAGACTTGTTAATCTGTACTCCAGTCATTAAAAATCAATTTCTTGTTTTTGTTAGAAGTCTGCCATGTTAATTTGTTGTTGTTTTTTTGCAGTTTTTGTGACAACTAGAGAGATTTTTTAATTATTGAAAGTGTCCCAAACTGATCTGGTCATGTTCTGTTTAGTTTCCAAATGCAGGATGCTGCCAAAAGATTAGCGCATTCAGATCCTCTGAAGATGCCAGCCACAGATGCAGGCAAAACGTCAGGAGAGAATGCTTCTAGAACACGGCCATACAGCCCGGAAACCACACAGCACCCCAGATTAGCGCATTGCTCTTTTTGGAAAATTTGCCCCCTGCTAATATAAAAGAGTCGTTGCAGTCACACTGAAAATACTGATGGCCTTGGCCTAATACAGTAATTTCTCCGCAGCCACCATAGTGCAGTGATTAAGAGTGGTGGATTCTGAGCTGGAGAACTGGGTTTGATTTCCACATGAGCAGCAGACTCTGATCTGGTGAACTGTGTTTGATTCCCCACTCCTTCCCATGAGCTTGCTGGGTGACCTTGGGCTAGTCACAGTTCTCTCAGAACTCTCTCAGCCTTACCTACCTCACAAGGTATCTGTTTGCAGAGGGGAAGGGACGGAGTTTGTAAGCAGCTTTGAGACTCCTTAAAAGTAGAGAAAAGTGAGTATGAAAACCAACTCTTCTCATTTGGATGATAATATATGGATCATTGTGTTTTCCAAATCCACAGATTATTCAAAATTAATGTCCTGCATTGTTGTGATATGGAGTTCAGCCTCAAGAATTCTAAGTAGGAAGGTTCCCTCCCCTCTCCTTTTAGATAAAGACTCTGAGAGCAACGTATATGAATGCATGTTGCTATTTTATACTAGTCTTCCATATGACATTATGAATGCTCTGAGTATGAGAACACATCATGAATGCTCTGGGAGTGGGAACACATATTTTGGCTGTGCCTACTTATGTCTGGTTTGTGAGCATGGCCCGTACATGCATATGAAGTGTGCACACAACAACTGCCTCTCCTGAATTGGGAACACTGCTTTTTCAAGTGTGTGCCATGTTCACAAGCCCACTGTTGTGCTGTGTGGGTTAGTGGGGCCTTTCCACTTGGATGGTGATCTGCTGACCCTCTACATACTTTGATTACAACGTGTGTAGTTCCTTCAAGTGTAGTGAGCTACTGAGTCAGACCATTGGTCTGCTGAACTCACTGTTGTTTATTGTAACTGTTAACAATGCTCTTGGGCCTCAGGTAGAGGAAGGTTTTTCACAATTTCAGTTACCAAGAGATCCCTTTTTAACTGGAGAAGGGAGATGTTTTTGTAACTGGAAATGTTAGGGGGCGAATAGGCAGAGCACTTTACGCAGGTTTCTTTCTGTAGCGTGATATCCCCCTAGTCAACCATGGTATGTGCCTTTCCAAGAACTCCAGTCATTTGGTCAGACCCTTCTTGGTTACCCTAAGAAAAAACAGACAACCTTTTCAACTGCTAACCTAAGACTGGCAGACTTTGAACAGAGAAGATTCAAGGGGAGATGACAATTTGAAATTACTGAACTTTATTTCATTTACAATTCAGAATAGTGGACTGAAAAGGATTCTCATCTCACTATAGATGCTAATTTTCTGCCTCTAAGCATTTCTCCTCTACTCTTGTCAAACTGATTACAATGGTTCCTCTGCATCCTGAATTCCTTCTCTGCCAAACCGCTGCCGCTGCCGCCGCCACTGCCTCCACCACCACCACCACCACCACCACCACCACACCACCACCACCACACCACCACCACCACCACCACCACCACCACCACCACCACCACCACCACCACCACCACCACCACCACCACCACCACCACCTCCTCCTCCTCCTCCTCCTCCTCCTCCTCCTTCTACTACTACCATGCATTTCTATACCACCCCTCCCCATTTGGGCTCAGATGCAAGGCCCCAGATCATTTCAACTCATTTCTGACAAAGGAGGCTTTGACTCTTGAAAGATTACATCCCTAAAATCTTTTTGGTCTCAAAGGTGCCACTGGACTGGACTCTACTTGACTTTTCCGTAGTGTTTCTGACAACAGATGCCCTCATTTTCAGACCCTAGGTAAAATATTTTTTTAATTTACTAGGAATTTTCCCCTCCCCTCCCCCACTTCTGCTTCCAAAGCGATGCTTTGTATTTGCTGTGTTTATCCTGTTTGTCTAGGGTTGCCAACGATCAAGTGGGGTCTGGAGATCTCCTGCTATTACAACAGATTTCCAGGCAATAGAGATCAGTTCCTCTGGAGAAAATGTCTCCTTTGAAGTGGGGCCTTTATGGCATTGCACCCTCCCCTTCCCAAACCCTGGCTCCCCCTGGCTCCAGGCTCTAAATCTCCAGAATTTTCCCAACGCAGAGATGGCAACAGTAGTCACAAAAGGAATATGTGGCTGGAGGGATACATGTACATTCAGAACGTGGATAAAATAGGGGGGATTCTACATTTCAATAATCATTTGTAATAGCAAGGATCTGTTCAGTTATGTAAGCTCAGCTGCAATAATAGTTTTGCTACTTTCCAGCCTTCAAACTTTTTTGCAAGCCCAATTAGCCTCCATGGCATTTACAATGCAAAAATTTTATGGGAACACATTGTAAAAGCTTAAAAAATGTCTGGCAAGAAAAAAAAGGTCAGATCTTTGTGTGTATTTTTGTATGACTTATGATTTTGAGATCTACACCCTGGTCTGTGAAACATTCAAGGCAGAACACTTAGACTGGTTTTGGAGAGGTTTGAAATTAAAGTGGCTTTAGATGTACGTCGGCATAAGGTTGGTTTATGAACACTAGCAGAGAGTAATAGCTTAAAATCAGTACAAGGAATCATAGGGAAAAGGATTACTAGTTTAAAGGCTGGGTATTCAGTGACTGATTTGGAGCTACTAGGAGCAAGCGGAAAAAAGAAAGTTTTTTTTTTAACAGTGCAGTTCTATAGATCTTTAATAAGACCAATTGAACATAGTGGGATTTACTTAAGAATAAACCTCAAAGGATTGTATTGCACTGCCAGTGTGGAAACATACCCCTCCTCTAATTATATATGGAAACACAGAAAATTTGTAGAAATTGTATTTGTTTGGAGACCATGACAGGTATCCCAATCCAGAGGCTGCTGTGGCTAGGGATGGTTCTGCTGCCATGCTGCCTCCAGAGGGCTTCCAGGAAGCCCAGAAAGGCAGAACAGAATGCCACCCGAAAGCCTTCCATGGGACTAAATAGACTTACAAGTCAGAGGCCTGTCCTGGGAGTGTTCTGGCTCAAAAGCCTGGTGGAAGCCGACTGCAGCATCCAGCACAGCTAGGTTGGTCAGCTCAGTGGGGTGCAGGTTCTTCCAGATTGGGCGCTGCAGAGCTCCACCCACCTCCCAGTTTGCCCTCCCCACAGGTGTAAGTACCGCTTACACTAGCGGGGAGGGGGGGGCAAATGCCCTGGTGCATCTCTGCACAAGCTTCAAGAGCCAATTCAGCCCCCACCCTGAATAGGATTGGGCTGTATGCATGTTCCCAGTGAATATAAAACAGTTTGTTTAATCTTCATATTTACACTTTGGAGGAAGAGCAAAGACTTCAGGGCAGCATTTGTGGTGTAACATTTTATCCTTACAACAACCCTGCAAGGCTGCTCTTTTGTCAGAGCCCAACACTTCAACTATTACAGTAAGCCAGCTTTTAGCGAAAGGGTAGCTTTTTTAAATGCCTGATGTGGATTTTGAAATACTGTGTCCCATTAAAAAGTTAAAAGATTGAATGTACAAAGTTACCTTGCATAGAGTCAGGCGATATTTCTTGCTTATTATTGTCTGTTGTGGTCGGCAGCTGCTTACCAGGGTCTGAGGCAGGAAAAGGCTTTCCTTAGTGTCTGTCAGCCTGGGCTCCTTCAGCTGGAGATGTCACAAATCGAACGTGGGCCCTTCTGCATGCAAAGCAGATCCTCTTTGGCTGAGTCAAAGCCTTTTCAATTTGTGCTGTTTCTGTTGTGTGTGTTGTGTGAGTGCGTGCACACAGGCATGTGTACTGAGATCAGTTGCTCTTTTTTAACTGACATATTTCTTGTTCTTTTTGATCTTGTTGTGCAGTAATCTAATCTATTTTATTTTGCTTTCCAGCCAGAAAATTTGCAGAAGAATTGGCTTCGGGAATTTTATCAGGTACTGTAAGAATTATTTTATATTGCATTTCAAAAGATTTCAGTATTGCTATAATTGCTGTTTTAAAAATCTACTGGAGATAATGACAAATGACAAAGATTCATAAACATTAATGAGGGTTTCTTTCAGGCTAAATATATTTATGGCCAAGGTAGCCAGTGCTTTTGAAAGGATTTCAGGGTAGTGATTGCGCTTCAGTCCTTTCCATGAGCCGCAGGGCAGGGTGATTGCCCCCCCCCTCCCGCCAGTCTCTGTCTTTATGCCCAACAACCTATGAAGTAGGTTAGACTGTAAGATTATGTCTGGCCCGTAAAACCCACTGAGCTTCATGACTGAGCTGGACTTGAGGCTCAAGTCTCTCAGTCCGGGCTCAACACTGTTAGATCCCAACTCTGACAGCTTATAGAATGCTGTTTTTTTTATATGCATGTATAGCACTTTAATTTGTACTATATCATGTTTGTATTCATAAGAATTGGACGTGTGAAACTGCATTATACTGTCAGACAGTTACAGAATTCTCTAATTGGTAGCAGCTCTCTAAGGTCCTCAAGCTTTGCCTACTATTACCTGATTCTTTCCACTGGAGATGCCAAGGCTTGAACCTGGGACCTTCTGAACACACAGTGGATGCTCTACCATTGAGCCATGGTACCCCCTCCTTTCTTCTTCTTGCTTTTTTGAGAGAGGAGCATTGAGATGGATAGATAATGGCATGTTCAAGGATGAGTGGGGTTTTGAACAGAGACTGTTCATATCTATTGTGTTGCAGCATGAGTGTGCTACCGGATCTTTTGCATGTTTACTCAAAAGTAATTTCCATTATCTCAATGGGATTGCCTTCCTGGTGAAAATTCATAGGATTGCAGTCTGTCTCAACATTCTTTATGTGTGCCATTCCCTTCTAACTGTGATCAGATGAAGAATCTCATGAATGCTGTTGACCCATTGAGGGTGGGGCTATATTCCGAAGAGTGTATAAACTTTGACCTGTACTACATGCATTTTCAAAATACAAAAATATCTGTGCTCCAAAAAATAGACGGTTTTGAATGCCAGTGGCAAAGCTTACATTTCTCTCTTCCTCCCGTGAGAAACGCTTTGCATGATATTTATTATTTATATTTATTTATTTGTTAGATTTATAGGCCACCTCACCCCCAAAGGGGAGTAATAGGAGAGAATGTAGCATATTCTTTCCCAGGAATAGTTAAAATCTTGTCAATCCTTTCCGTTGGTGATCTTAAACAAACCGAAAAACTCAAAGAGAAATGCAAAATTTCTCCCTTGGATGCCTGTGGAAATATTCAACTAAAGAACGATTTAGAATAGGGGTGTCAAACATGCAGCCTTTATATCATTCCTCAGGGTCTACAAAAGCACCATTTCATGGAAACCAATGGGCTGAAATGACGGATGCAGGGAAGTTCCGCTCGGCCACCAGAAAGTTTAGTCTGGATCCAACCCATTATGAGAAGTTCCAGCTGGCTCAAAGGCCAAAATCTGCAATTCTATTGTGTACAAACACAATCAGTAAAGTTCAAGCCTTTGTAAGCAGTGAATATCCCACTCAGTCATGCAGCATGGAAGGGAAATCTGCAGAAATTTCCAATTTAGTATGGATCCAGCCCCATATGTTCAAATTATCAAGCTGTATTTTAACAGTCATTTGGATTCTGTCTGCATAAAGTTATAGAACCACAGAAACGTGGTCACTCAGACCATAACTAAATGTCACAGCATCCACAAGTCTGACCCGTAGATGTCACTGTCATTTTTCAGCATTTTAAAACGGCCTGAGTTTGGCTGTCATGTGACATCATATTCAAAATCAAATTGTGCTATCAGAAATTTATTCTGCTGAATTCAGTGATCTTTACTCCTTAGTAAGGGTATTCCAGATTATGTCATTGCTGTGCAGTGGATTTAGATATGGGCGACTGTATAGGATCCTGCTGAGAATTTTCTTTAGATCGTCATCTAACATATATTTACTGTGGTACCATTGCAACCATGATGGCAGATTCATTTATCACAGCCCATCTCTTCCCCCTATTTTTTTTTAGAGTAAATGGAGTTTAGGTTGGTGATTTCAGAGGGTATGGTGACAAGACACAGGGCATTTTTGGTGGTGGCTCCTCACCTCTGGAATGCTCTCCTCCTTAAGACTTGCCTGGCACTTACTTTATTTTCTTTTGGCAACACACAAAATTTTCTTTTTAGCCAGGGTTTGCACGAGTTCCATCTATTTTAGTTGTTTTATGGTCTGCTGCTAGCTGAGCATTATTTTAACCCTATCATTTAAAACTGTTGCATTGGATGTATTTTCATGCCTTGGGTTGCTTTTATAGTCTGTTTGGCTTTGTGTTACTGCTGTGAGCTTTATCACCAGGCAGCATGAACATTTATTACATAAATAAGCATCTCTCTCTCTCTCAGATGTGGTTCTTCCCATTCAAGCTCTGATACTAGCTTAGTTGACAGAAGAATGCTTTGCACATGTGTGTGGGAGTAGGGGAGGAGATGTGGAGCCACAAGCTGTTTGCCCTGCAGAGTTCAGTTTCCCCCATCCTTTGCTCATTTTACTCTAAAAGCCTGACCCACAACACTACACATGATTAGGGAAAGTTAAATGAAATGGGTTTGTTGTCTTCTCCTTGGACCAGGGATCCCTGACATCCTGCCTGCCAATACCTTTCCTGGTGCCTGCCCAGTGTTTTTAGAAAGTGGGTGGGGCCAGATCGTGCTTTTGCCCAACAAGGCTTCTGGTTGGCCACTGAAGAATTGATTAGGTGGACAGATTTTTTAAAAGGTTGCTTTGGCAGCACAAAGGTTGCTTTGGCAGCACACAGCACAAGGATCCGTGTGACTGGAGGTGAGCTGGCTGGCTCTTGCAGCAGTTCTTTTGTGGCCATCATTTTGTGACTGTGTCAGAATGCCAAAGGTGCCAAAGTTTCTTGAATGTTGGGCACCCTTCCTTCATCTTTGCCCCTTGGTCATGTGAAAAAAATAAATCAGTTATCACACTACCCATATACAGGGAAAACCTGACTGGAAGGAAAGCAGGAAGTAGCATCCTGTGTCACGCCTTGCTCATTACCAAGCATTCTGGCTCCATCCACTTTCACACTTTCAGTTAGAGTTGCCAATTCAACTTGAGAAATTCCTGGAGATTTAGGGGTGGTAACTGGAGATGTAACTGTTTCTCCTAGACCAGTGGTTCTCAACATTCCTAATGCCGCGACCCTTTAATTCAGTTCCTCATGTTGTGGTGACCCCCAACCATAACATTTATCCATTTTACAGATGGAGAACACTGATGCAGAGAGTCTTAGGCGACCCCTGTGAAATGGTTGTTCGACCCCCAAAGGGGTCCCGACCCCCAGGTTGAGAACCACTGTCCTAGACTCTATGGTATACCATTAGGGTTGTCAACCTACAGGTAGTAGCTGGAGATCTCCTGGGGTTGTCACTAGGGCCCCTTCCGCACACGCAGAATAATGTGTTTTCAAACCACTTTCACAGCTGTTTGCAAGTGGATTTTGCTATTCTGCACAGCTTCAAAGAGCATTGAAAGCAGTTTGAAAGTGCATTATTCTGCATATGCGGAAGGAGCCTAGTCTCCAGGCGACAGAGATCAGTTTACCTGAAGAAATTGGGTCTATGACATTATACCACACTGAAGTCCTACCCCTCCCCAAACTTCACCTGCCTCAAGCTCCACCCCTAAAATCTCCAGGGATTTCTTAACCCGAAGCTGGTAAACCTATGTACCATAGGCCGTTTCTGCACGGCCAGGAGGCGCCCCCACGCCGGCAGGAGTTCTGCCGGCGTGGGGGCAGGAGCCTGCTCGCACGCAAGCGTGCGAGCAGGCAAAGGGGAGGCCGGCAGACGGCAGGCAGGGCACTGAAAGTGGGCTTTGCCAACCCTGGAGGTCGGAGGACAGTGTGGGCGGGGCTGCGACGCCCCGCAGGCGACGAGGAGGACACCGTGAGTGGGGCGGAGACGGGAGACAGCGTCTTCCCGGCGGCGCGGTTCGCACCGTTTAGGGCGGCTTGACGCTGCCCTGGGGGGAGGGAAGAAGAGTCAGGTCGCCGCTGCGCGCCTGTGCGAACGGCGGCCTGGGGGTGCCTTTTTTGGCGCCCCCAGGCCGTCATAAATGGGCCGTGCAGAAGCGGCCATAGAGTCTGCCCTCTGAAGCTGCCATTTTCTCCGGGGGAACTGAAATCAGTCATCTAGAGATCACTTGTAATTCTGGGAGAACTCCAGGCCTCACCTGGAGGTTGGCAAAGCCCACTTTCAGTGCCCAAAAGCAGAGCATCTACAGGCTGCCTACCTGAAATAAAGTTACCGGGAATAAATGGGTATGCGTTAGGAGGCAGGTACAAACTTGCCCCCACACCAGGTCTTTGTGTAGTTGCTTTTCCGTCAGTATGTCCTGTTTAATAGTGTTATTGTCTTCCTGGCATCGGAAAGAATTAGTTCACTCCTTCCAGAACGTGAAGGACACAATCAAGCACAGTTTGCCTTTTTTGGAGATGATACAACTAAAGTAGATGGATTTTTTTTAAAAAAAAAAACTGTGTTATTGCATGTAAAAGCCTGTAGTATGGCAAATTTCTGATCTAAATTTGGGAGGGGAAAAAATCAATGTTTGCTAAATAATGCATGCCTTCTGATGGACATATACCATTCCACAAGTCTATGAAAAAGAAACTGGAAAATGGTTATAGATAGTGTGTTGTGAGAAGTTAAAATAGAGATAAACCACAAACCACATTTTTTCCATCCTTCCTGAAGACTCTAATTTGCATGTAGAGTTCTATCAACATGATTTTCATAACCTGTGTCAACTGAAAGTTAAGCCTCCCTTCTGCAAGTGGCGTAAATGCCCTTTGAAAAAGAGGAAGACTTCGTAGTGGTATTCTCGGGCTTTTCTAGAAAGTGTAATCTTTGAAGTCTTTGACTCAAACCTCTTTTTTTAAAAAAAAACCTGCTGACAAATTGTTTCAACATTGCTGTCCGCTTTCTCGGCATCCCGTTGTTAAACAATAAGCAAATCGAGGCCTTGCTTTTACTTTTAGTATTTTGAACAGATTGGCAAATTACGATGTCTGGTGAAACCATAGGAGCCCCTTTTCTGCCATTTACATTTTAAATCAATTATAATTTTCCTAAAGTTAGGCAATGTATTTATTTATTTCAGATTTATATCCCACCCTATCCCTGCAGGGGATATGTGCAGCTCAGTTCTGTATATGTTTACTGTAAAGCATGCCTCCACTGTGTTCGGTTGGACTTCGTTGTTCAATATTCAATTTGCAGATGATTCTCGCCTATTCTTTTTAACTATGTTGAGAACATAGAGTGTAGGAATGGTTGGATTAACAGGCGCTGTTCTGGTATTTGTGGCGCTTTCCTGAATGCAAGAAGTTTTCTACTGAGTAGGAGCCTTCCTTTGGGATGGAGGTGTGTTCAGCGGGAAGAGTTCTTCCTTATACCAGTGGAAGGCTGCATTGTTGGAATCCTTGGATCCTAAACCATAGTTAATATATTATAATATTTGAAATGCTGGTTACCTTACAGTAATTGCAAGTTTATCTCTGGATTCCTAGCCATGCTTCATGGGAATCTGGGTCTAGTTATCCAGCTAAAATCCACTTGTGTACTGTTTTCATTGTGGTTTTATTTGTAAGCCCTGAGCATAGTCATGAATCTTGCACTGCATTGATAATGACTGTTGGTAGGAGCTCCATGTTTATTTCCCATGTTGCCATGGTTCTCTTTGGGGGGCTGCTGGTACTGATGTAGGAAGTCACCACGTAGCTCACCCATAGTTCACCCATGCTTATTTATACAATCCAGCAGTGCCAGTCTGGATTTTGACTATTCAGAAGAGTCCCCCAGGTCACATAGGTAACATCAGACATTGAAACAGATTTGAGCATTTGACTTTTGGGCTTACGGTGGCTGCTTGAAATTCCGGCATATGGGTGCTTGCTTCCTCTTCCCCTATGCCTCTGTTGCATAATAGGATTTTTGCAAGCCTCAAAAAGTACTTATTTCAGTTGTGATGCTGGGTCAGATGTTTAATCCTTATCATGGTGGTGGCTGCATGTGACCAGCTGGCTATGACCAGGAGAGGTGATATGTAGAGAAATACCAAGTGGTTTTCGTGACCGAACAAACTGGCCCACTGCCTGTGCTCTTTTCGGAGGGCAACTGATTCACAGTTTTGCAGAGGTGAGTTCTCTTCCTGGCAGACAGAATGAAGTAGAGCCAGAGTAGACTACCTTGTCTCCAGTATTGTTGGGAACTACATTTCCTCTGTGCCCTCCTTTATACCATCCAGTCCAATTACAACGTGACAGTGAATCACATGACTTTCCTAGGACTTTAGGATCACCAGGGTATGCTGGGCCCCTGGAATTTTGCCCCCTAGTCCCCCTGCTCTTGGCAGGCCTGCCTGTTTCCATAACCAGGGTGAAGTTCTGCTTCATACTTCCTCTTTTCAGGCAGCTGAAGTATCAAAGCAGATGTTGGGGAATGGCAACAACCCTGGAGCCAGATTAAGGACATGTGATGCCCAGTCTTCAGGAACCCAGGATGCTTTTTGTCACTATCTATTACTGGTAGGACATTAACAGCTGTGTGTCTCCCACAAGGACTCTCCTTCCTTGTTGAAGGCAGTCTTGAGTAACGTGGGACCAAGGCACTCTCCATTGCCACATCTGAAATAGCAATAGTCCCTAATTTCATGTTTGTATGGATTAGACTCTCCCCGTTACCCTTAAGCATTCCTTTAAAATAGTGGAGAAACTTTACAACTTTTTACCTGATGTACTTTACAGGAGAATGTGAGGAACGCTGAGATAGCGAATGGGAAATGGCTGTTGTGGGTTTTCCAGGCTGTGTGGCTGTCATCTGGTAGTTTTTGCACTTAATGTTTCACCCACATCTATGGCTGGCATCTTCAGAGGCATGTCATGGTAAGATGTGTTTCTCTCTGTGGCACAGAATGGGGAATGCTTTGAAATGAGGTTTCTCTATTTCAAGGTGCTATTAATATTGTGTGTTCGGTGATCTCACGTAGGCACACTAGGGGGTGCAGGGATTTTTATTTTCCTATCTCTTTCCTGACTTCTAATGAAAGGCGGAAATCTTCGTACCTTACATTTCTTGTTTGTATGTGTGCATTTATGCACACACACACATACACGCACAGCTCTTGTGCCTGTTTTTTTGGGGGGAAGGTAATTTTTTTGTGTCTGCTAGAAATAGAATCTCATTTGTTATGAATCTGAGGCTTTCATTATGTACAGAGAATCCATTAAATTAAGGTCAGTGTTGTGATAACAATGAGTATCAAGAATACATAGAGGAATTTGACTGTTTACAAGGAGGTTGAATAAACCATGGAGGTGCTGCAGAATCCATATAGTAGCTGTAAAATACGGCTTTTGGTGTACTTTTAAATAAATGCATCTGATTCACGTGGTTCTTGCTATATAAAGATCTGTTAGGAAACTAATCTATAGTCTGCACAGTGCACATTATTTTCCAGAGCAGTCAGCTAATCCTTCTGTAAGATAATGCATGCCCTTTTTAACAAACATTTTTTTTGGGGGGGGGGGGCGCAGATTAACATCTGACCTTTTAACAGTCTTTTAAAACAACCCACTGAACTCACTTTTGCCAAAGAAAGCTTTCATCATTTTTTCCCCTTGGCATGTTTAATTATCATCCTGTAGCCCCCCAGAAATAACAACTGTGGGCGGAGGGAGGCTGTATTTACTTGTTCCAGTATTCAAAACAGTTCACTAACAGCCGTGTCCTTCTGCCCATTGGTCCTTCTGCCTTCTGTTTTCATGCCTAAATTTAATCTTGTGTACATGTAATGTTTCTGCTGTACTTTCTGTTTTGGTTTTCTTCTTTTATCCTGTGGCATTTCAAGGTTGGGTAGTTATTATGTATGAGGAAGGGACAGTGAGAGAGAGCTGGGGATGGACCTGAGAGAAATCCATGAATTACTTCACATACTGTGTAAAAAGACAGGAAACTGGCTAGCATCTTACAGTGCCAGTCTAACAGGAGTGGATGAAGGACTTTTGGGTTCCCTAGACAATTATTATCGCCTCACTTGCTCTCTCTGCTCACTGTCCCCTCATTCTTCTCCCACCACAGAGAGAAGCCACTGGAGAGGGGGGGAGGCAGC
This sequence comes from Sphaerodactylus townsendi, assembly GCF_021028975.2. Lineage (NCBI taxonomy): Eukaryota > Metazoa > Chordata > Lepidosauria > Squamata > Sphaerodactylidae > Sphaerodactylus > Sphaerodactylus townsendi. The sequence goes on along the minus strand of NC_059432.1, from coordinate 39,120,373 downwards.
ACCTGGCCTCATTGCCGGGCATGTAGCTGCTACGTGCTGTCTTCACCTTCCAGCATAGCTGCAAGGCAGTGAAGGAAGGATAAAGGCAGCCAAGTCAGGCCTTCTCACACCCCTGCCCTGTCCGCAACAGTGGGAGGAAGTGTAAAACATACAGCACTCCCCATAGCTGCCCACTACTACTGAAGCCTCCCACACTGTGGCTTGCTGCAACAGACCTGATGCCAGGGGAGAAGGGCAGAGATGAAGGAGGGGCAAAAGTGGTAGTTGGCAACTGTTCATCACTGGCTACTTAGATAATTGCCTAGAGCTGTGGTGGCGAACCTATGGCACTCTAGATGTTCAAGGACTACAATTCCCACCAGCCCCTGCCAGCTTGGCCAATTGGCCATGCTGGCAGGGGCTGATGGGAATTGTAGCCCATGAACATTTGGAGTGCCATAGGTTCCCAACCACTGGCCTAGAGCCACCTAGAGGACTGGCTGGCCCTGAATCCTAAGCAGAATCACAGCCTTCTAACACAGTAGGAAAATGGGAAGACCTAACAGGAGATGGGTTGACCCAATAATGAAAGCCATGGCCTTCAATATGCAATCATAGGATGTTTTGGGAAGTTGTTAATTCATAGGGTCATCATTAGCTGGAAGTGACTTGATGGCACATAACACACCCACAAGTCCATTGAAACCAATGGGATTAGAAGAGTTTAACCATATGTAGGATTGTGCCAGTATTATGTCATGCATAGTTGTCAGGAACAAACACCCACATACTAATGGTGTCCCAGAGTAATGTGTCTCTAGCATGTGGATTTCCACCTTTTCATCTCGTGACAGTTGGACTGCTGATTCCCTTAAAATGCACTCCAATCACCTTCCTAGCAGTGGTTTGCCCCTAGCAGGCCAAGGGCAGAAGAGTTCATCCAATTAGGCCTTCCAAAGACTTTTCGACCTACTTTTAGTTTTGTATATTTATACTGCAGGTCTTTTTTCCCCAGTCTGAAATGTGAACCAGCAATTTTGAGAGTTTAGAAACTGAGTGGTTGCTGTCCTCAGATCACTTATTATTCTAGAACAGGGGTAGGGAACCTGCGGCTCTCCAGATGTTCAGGAACTACAATTCCCATCAGCCTCTATCAGCATGGCCTAGGGGCTGATGGGAATTGTAGTTCCTGAACATCTGGAGAGCCGCAGGTTCCCTACCCCTGTTCTAGAACATTCTGAAACCACAAAAGAGCCTTAATTGCAGTTGGAAGGCTGAGGTACATTGGGACCATTTCTTTGCATTTGTTAGGCCAGTCTGTGAGCCAGCCTAATGTGTTAATTGCCAGGTTTTGCACTGAAGCCACAGCAGTATTTGTTCTGCAGTGCTCTGAAATACAGAAAGTGTCACCTGAGTTGTGGTGTGGGAAATCACATAGTGCGTATCTGCATATGGGAGGCAGCATAGTGTGTGGCTGCTGGTTTGTCACTTATGCTGATGGAAAACTCTTATGCAAGTGTGTAAATAGTCAGTTACCTGATCTCCTGTGGCAACTCAATACATGAAAATCCCTTATACTGAGTCAGACCATTGGTCTAACAATGTCAGAACTGTATACTCTGATTGGCAGCAGCTTTCCAGGGTCTCAGGTGGAGGTCTTCCCCTGTACCAACTACCTGATGCTTTCTTAACTGGAGTTGCCAGGAATTGAGCCTGGGACCTTCTGTAGGCAAAGCTCATGCTCTGCTACTGAACCAGTGCCCCTCCAGATGACAATGGATGACTAGGCAGGGAGGATTCTTTGTAGCTACCGTATCTTATAATTCCTCTTTAGGCTACCGATGTGCCACAAAAGGCCACCATCGCTCAGTAAGTATAGCCACAGGCCATAATGTGATAACATAAAATCATACTAATAAAACAGAAACAATGAAATAAAATATACAGTAAGATAAACACAACGATCAACTCCATAAACAGAAATGAAACATGCAAGTCTGTTTTTGGAGACTGACATGCGCAAACCTTTTCCTTAATTTAATTGGTAAATATGTAAAGGAGGCAATGCTGCATGAAACAGATGGATTTACATCTGCCAGAAGAAAACAGATGCAATCCTCATCTGACCCCAAAATGTTCAATAAATTGAATCACTCTGAATCGAATAGTGTCTCATGATGGGCAGTAAAAAAAATAACGAACAAGGTTTTCTATATGGCTCGAGGCACACAGTGACAAAGATCTGGGTGAATACTGAAACTGCCCTGAATGTAAGATGAGGGCATTGCCTGAAAGTGGCTGCTTGTGAATGCTCTTCTTAATGGTGTGTCCTTGAGCTTGCAAAAAGTTTTTTCCCACAGTAAAAAAAAAGTGACTTAAAACAAGGGCATCCTATTGAAAACTTTGAGATTTGAAGAAACTAAATGTCATGACACGCTTCCTTATCCCAGGTTTTGATAATCTGGTGCAGAGGTAAAGCATAAAGTTGTCAAATAGGAGTCAAAACCTTGGAAAATCAGTTTTCCTTCAGATAAAACTGATATTTTTATGAGATCAGCAGTGTATTGGAGCGATGACCAATTTGAGGAAAAATCTCAAGTTTTTAATGAGCCCTCATAGAAACTGAGGGCAGCCCTACCTTGATTCTTAAAAGTGTTGCCCAGGTCCCTAAAAGGAGTCTTAAGAGTTTCCTTACAAAGGTCTGCCCTAGTTTTAAAAAAATCATTTTTAAAAACCATTTTGAGATTTGTTCTCTAGTTGCAGAGAAGCCTGTCGACCAGCTTTTTAATGAAGTGGTTTGAAGATTTCAACTAAAGGGAGCTGGCTGTCAACCAAGCAACTTGAGATAACACTTATGTTGATGGAAATAAGTTGATGTGAATACGATAATCAACTTTCCGATTTCGTTTTGTGTTTTCATTATCGTTCCATTTTTTTCCATTGTGGAAATTTATCGTTGGCTTGGTTTGCTTGAAATGGTAGTCTTGCTCTGCTTTTGGGAAATAGTTGGGTTTAAAGGCTAAAATGATTTGTGCACTAGACAAGTATGTCTATTGTCTACAGATGTGACAGTGTTAGGATGGGAGGAAGCCATGTAAGTAACAATGGCTTGTCGGCCAGATGAGACGAGAAGCTTAGGAAGGAAGCAATGAGGCACAGAAAGAAATGGAGCAACATGGATACTATGATAGATTGTGAACCAGGATTAGGTCAGATCCTTAAAATATAGAAATCAGTTTTTTCCGAGGAAGAAATAATTAAATGTTGATTAAGTCAAAAGGTTGCAGGCTTGATGAAAGTGTCAACATTTCTGAAACCTAATTAAATGTTGCTGCATACATTTTGTTTTATTTGATATATATGAAACCTGCCTTTCTCCCAAAATAATTCAAGGTCACTTAGAAAGTTATTTAAAAATACAATATTACAAAGACAATACAAAGCCAAAATTCATGATCAGTTAGATAAACAGGCAGTCTGTGCAGTGCTCTTAAAATTAGTGTTGTATGCATATTCTTTGCCAGCCATATTTTCTAGATCAGGGGTCTGCAACCTGCAGCTCTCCAGATGTTCATGGACTACAATTCTCATCAGCCCCTGCCAGCATAGCCAATTGGCCATCCTGGCAGGGGCTGATGGGATTTGTAGTTCATGAACATCTGGAGAGCCGCAGGTTGCAGACTCCTATTCTAGATTGTGTTCATGGACAGCCTCCTATAAGGTGTGTCAAAGTAATCCAGCCTTCAGGTTAATGTGGAATGGATCAGTGTGGCCCAATCAGTGGAGTCAAAATAGGTGGCTAGCTTCCAAGCTAGATAGGGATTACAAAATAACAATCTTTGCCACCCCACTGGTCAGTTTTTCCATCAGGAAAGCTGGGTCAAATATCATTTCCAAACTTTTAACAGTTTCTCCTAAAGACAGTTTTACCCAATCAGATGTCAGAAGAGTTATGTCTTCCAGAATTTCAATCTTTCCAAAGACCATCATCTCTGGCTTCTCTGGACAGACCTTGTAGCATGTTCATTGCCAGCCACCGGCCACACACAGGTTGACCTTCTATCTTAAGGGTTCGTTACAATGCCCTTTCCTAGTAGGTGATACGATTAATAAAGGAACCAAAAGGTATCTGTACCTTCACTGCATCTGAATCGTGGTGCAAAATTCCAGGATTCCTGGGACTGAGAGGAAGACAGGAAAGTTCATGCCCCAGGCAACACCACGGACAGCTCTTATTCCAAGTCTCTTCAATACTCCCATGGATAAGAAGAGGTAGGTTCTCTTTGAAGATAGTAAGAATGCTTTCTCGTTGCTGGGCACTTTCACACAAAGACGTAATCCCATTTTGAATCTGGTTCGATCCTGAATGTTATGAAAGTGGATGAGGTAGTGTCATACGGGTTCTTTAAATTGTCTGCATGGTGTATTTGGATTGGATTTTGAATGTCATACAGTGTTGTATTTTCTTACAGCTCCCACCATTTTAAAAAATACTCTGTCAGGTTAAAACAGTGTAGAAATGGGTGGGAAAAATAAGTCGGGTTATTATAAAGCACTACAAATAGTACAGATAGTGTTGCCTGCCATTCAGAAACGCACCTGAAGAAAAATGGTTTTTTTAAAAAGATCATGTCATTATTGAAAACACCACTTGCCCTAAGACATCTGAAATGAAAACATAAACTATTCGCCATCAGAATATTCAGCAGTTTAAAGAACCTTCCCGCCTGAAATGCAAAAAAGAAAAGAAAAGAAATCCCATCTGCCTTTGAAAACAGTTTTCCTGCTTGTACATTTTTCTCTTGCTAAAGTTCCAGTGGAAAGCACCGGCTTATGGTTTGTATTGTTGAACGATAGGCAGGGTGCGGAGGGGGCAGGCAGAAGAGTGATCACTTTTTATCGCACTTTGGACTACAGCCAAGCCCTGTGTGTGACATCATGGAAACTTGTGGTATCCTGTGTGTGTAGAGTAGAAAGAAAATATGTGCATTGCCCATAGAGCCCTGTTTTCTTGCTAGATGCAGCTTCTGCAATACTAGTCAGCATGACATAGCGTGCTGATTCTAAGAGTCAGTCATTTAAGTGTGACCTAATGAACTATTTATGAAGAGGACTTCTTAAAATACAGGCTTATTAACACCAGGTTGCTGTTAAAGGAGAGAGAAAATGGGTTATCTCTGCAAGCCAATTTCAACCCCACTTCTCTTTCACAAGACTTTCAATGGGTTCTGTACATGTTGACTCATTTGCTCCAGTCCAGTGAAGGGCAGTCCATATGCAGGAAGAAATAATGCATTTTGCTCCTCCCTTTCCAACATGTACAAAAGAAATGGAGGGGAAGGGGGAGAAGGATTCCTCTGCATTGATTGCTTAGAGTATATGTTCTGTGCTTTCAAAGAAATTATATCCTTATTCCTTCTTTCTTGGAGTGTATGAGAGAATATTCAGTTCTCATTTGCCCCTGCCCTGCTTGTCACCTGTTTGCTTGGTTTTTCTTTTTGGCTGTTAAAAAGAGGGAGTTGCTTTATGTTGGACCACTGTCTTTAATCTCCTTTCCCCTGCTGTTAGAAGCAGAAAAAAATATTTAGGTCAAGATACGCCCCTCCCTATCCAGCATAAAGGAATCACGAAGTAAAGCAGTTAGTTGCTTAGATATTAAATCAGGAAAACAAACCAGTACTGTAAATATTATCTGCCAGGACTTGTGTACGTACATATCCCTCTTCTTTCAGAATGGAGGACAACAGTGTAACTCTGAACAGCATTATTGTCAAGGTTTGCTTCTTGGAAAATAAGGCAGTGGTCCAGTATCAGTAATGGGTCTTGCTGGGGAAATATAGTGGTCTTTTTAAAATCAATAACATTTTGCTATGCTTTTGCATTCATATTGTCAACTGATTGATCTGGTTGACAGGTGTAAATGGCAGGTGTTCTGCTTTATCTGTTAATTTGATGTACTATCATAATTTTGAGGCCTTATGTTGGCACGCTGTGTCATAAACTCCTACATGCCTATTATTGTGACTGGTCTGGGCATTAAGAAACTTAAATCAGACTGACACCATGGAGAGTAATAATTTCAGAGACAGTTGGACTGGATACCTGATTTGGATTTGGCAGCAAACCCCAGAATTTTCCCAGTAGTAGTTGATGCCTCCAGAAAGTAGCATGCACCTACTCACCCTATGAAACCTTTCTCACTAGCGGGGTCTAGTGGGCCAAGACCTTGAAGTGGGGTCTAGTGGGGCAAAAGATATTGGCCACCAAAAAACTTAGTTCATGCGAGGTATCTCTACTTCTATTACATAGCTTCAAAGTCACCAGTCACAATAATACTACAAGATCAGGCAAACATTGATCGATACAATCAAGACTACAGTTGTGCCTCATTCAGAAAGCAGAAAAATATCCTAAATTCAGAATGGATATTGCAAAGTAATGAACCATGGGAGTGACATTTGTGTTCTTCTGCTTGATGCACTGGTACAGGAGCCCTAAACCTATCTGTTAAAATACACTCGCCATATTAACAGAAAGAAAATACAGGTCAAATCAACCTGAATTAATATTTACTGAAAGGGATTTTTTTTTTTGTCCTTAAGATGTTTGAGGCCTGTACAGTGACATCTGTTGCTGGCCCTAATCCTAATTCTGGTTTTTAAGTTTTTAAGTAAATTTTTAAATTTTACTTGTATTGTATTTAGCTGGGATTTGATTTTATTATTAGTAGCTGTTTGAATTGTTTATTAAATCGAGTATTATTATGTTATGTTTTATTATTGTAAGCTGCTCTGAGCCCTTTCTGGGAGGGCAACATATAAATCAAAGCAAACAAACAAATAAATAAAATGGTGGTGCAGAATGCTGTGAAAACAAACTGAGCTCTTGGAGCTGCCCTTAGACTTTGTCCTTCAGTAGTAGAACCAGTATAGTAGTTAAGAATGTTGGATTGGTATCTGGAAGACCCAGGTTCGAGTCTCCACTCGTGCTATGAAAACTTGCTGGGTGACCTTGGCCAGTCACACTCTCTGAGCCTTACATATCTCACAGGATTGTTGCGAGGATAAAATGGAGAAAAGAATAATGTGAGCCACATTAAATTCCTTGTGGGGGATTATAAATTAATCAGTTGCTTGCAAATGTGGCAGTGCTGATTTTGAACACAGGGTGATGACATCAATAAGAATTTCTTCCCTTTGTCTATTTTGATATCCTTTCTTCATTTTTTAATATTATACCAAACATAATTTTTGAAAAAATCTTTCAACTGTAACTAATCATAGTTATTTATTTTTATTTGTATACCTAATATTAAATAATAGTTTGTTTTAAAATGCTGTTTCCAATATTCACAGTGATTTCCTTGACTCAATATGCAGTGAAAAAGCAAAAAATGCTGTTTTTAGACCAATTTTAGACAATTTATTGGTTTGACTCAGTTTTTAATTTGCAAAAGGAAATTAGTATCCTGTCAGCTAATACCTGCAGTAACAGTTGTTCTTTAAGGAAACATTACCTCAGTTGTCTGCCACTAAACATGTTTCCCAATTACTATTATTTTCCAGCAGTGGAAAAAATAATTGTTTGTGCTTTCTTGGTGGTATTAAGCTGATTACAATATCACTTGCAATGAGTAAGACATAGGATTTAGGAGCACTTTATGGCTTATAGAGGTGAAGAATCAAAAATACTGGAGATATGCCAAGGTTATGAGAAGAGAGAGAACAAACAGAATACTGTCTGAACAAAGTTGGAAATAGTCAGTGTTGGTGGTAAGGCAACAATAGACTGCCAAAAAGCACTTAACATAAACGTGGGAAGTTTGGTGCTCTGAATTCATGCACAAGTTGTCTTCGTGTGTCTTCTTTGCATTTTGAAAACAGAAGAGACTGTCATTTGAAAGAAAATTATTCCCTTAAAACATTGTGGTGCTGCCTTCACTAAAATAAGATTGGCATTTATGAGGGACTGCGGAGTTGTAAACAGTTGTAAAATGGCTGGGAAAATACACCGTGATTATGGAAGTCACTGGGTCAGATCCCAGCATCAACTCTTTCTCCTCTGAAATGCTAATAACAGAGCAAGGGAGCTGGTTTCAGAATAGCAAAGGTAAATAATACTTGAAAGACTAAACCCCATCTCCCATTCTTTCTCTGTTCTAAGGTGAATTGAGGGTGTTTGAGCCTACTGTTTGCATTTTAGGAATAGTTTTGTAACCTGCTCTCCTTGCCAAAGCAGGCTCAGAGCAACTTCCAACATTTCAGTAAAAACATATACAATATGTAGGGCCATCCATGGGTGCCTCCTGCCATTGGTGTAGCTAGCTGAGTAGAGAGGTGCAGAGTTTTATTTTATTTTATTATTATTTATTAAATTTCCATGCCACTCCCCCCCCCCCTTACAGGCTCAGAGTGTCTTCCACAAAAACAAAAATATTTTCTCAATTTAAAATATGTGATAAAACGTACACAAAAAGTCAGTAATTGGTGAAAGTAAACTCATTTTCTAAGGAGAGGAATTAAATCAGCTGGAACAGCGGGCGAAGCTCGAATGGATCTTGAGTGGAACTCGAATGTGGGAGGCCTGATGGGAAAAAACCTGTAGCACCTCCCCCCCCCCCCACGCGCTTATATTACTTATTAATCAAATTGGGAAAAGTGTGAAAAATAACTTTGAGAGATGGTAAAATTTTGGAGAAAACGTGTATTCCTCCTGATTTCAGTATCCAGATCTGCCAGATTTCTTCCTAACCATTGTTGCAGGAGTGGGCCACACTAACCACAGTTTAGTTAAGCCACGGCAGCATGTTATGTCAGAACTAAGGCCCCTTCCGCACATTCAGAATAAGGCACTTTCAATCCACTTGCACAATTGTTTGCAAGTGGATTTTGCTATTCTGCACAGTAAAATCCAGCTGCAGAGTGCATTGAAAGTGGATTGAAAGTGCATTATTCTGCATGTGCGGAAGGGGCCTAAGCCACGGACTGCTATCAGTATTTCAGTGACCCATGCACTAAGTAGGCATTCCAAAAGAATAAATCCATTTAAATAAAATGTGAAGTCTGAATTGACTGCCCTTGTTGCTGTGGTATTTATGAAGTACAAAACATGCACTTTGGGACAACCTAACTGTAAATATGTCCAGGAACACACCCCCCCCCCGCCTTTTATAGGAATATGAAATGGCATCCATACAGGTGTTGTTGGACCATTTGATGGCTCAAATCAGTAATGTAAACATTCACATCCATTAACTGTAAACGGGTACTGTGATGCTTTATTATATTAAATATGTTCTATTTGTTGTAGGGATGAAGTGACTGTCATGGCTTTTTTCATTGCGCGTTTGCCATGAGAAACTTTCTACTGTAAAATCTTTCTACAACAACATAGAGGAATGTTGACATGATATTTCTTTTGTCCAGCTTCCTTAATAATCAGTTCAAATTAAACAACAATAACTTCACAGTATTTTTCGAAATTACATCTCAGATTTTTATTTTATCGAATGATGAAATAACTTAATTGTTTAGAGACAGGATGCCTCTGGAAATGAGTTGACAAATAATAGGGGGAGGGCAGGGACCGTTGTCTTCGCACCCAGCTTGTGGACTTCCGGGAAACATCTGGCTGGCTTCTGTTGGAAACAGGATCGTTATCCAACAACATTGTTTCTGACATTTTTGAAGATCCTTGTATTTCAGTCTACTTTTGTTATAGATACAAAAGCTTGTTAGTTACCTGCTTCATGCTTTTTGTATCAGATCTTCCTAAAATAGTCTTTAATAATTAACAACAACAATATTCACTTCTTTATTTTATCTACTTCATTTTTACACTGCCTTAATTCTCAGTGGAAACGCAAAGCCGTCTTCATTGTTCTCTCCTCCATATTATTTTCACAACGACCCTGTCAGGTAGGTCAGACTGAAAGTGTGTGACCAACAAGCTTCCATGGCAGACAGGGGATTTGAACTTGAGTATCCTAGATTGTAGTCTGTACACTATACCACATTGCTTCCAAGACTGAGCATTTCAGGGGGTGGACAACTTACAAGAGCTGGTTGTAATTGTTCAAGTGACAAACTGAGGCAAGGGATGTTGACTTTGGAGCAACATTTTAAGCTTCAGTGAGAAATATTGACAGGAAGTCTCAAAGGGCTTATAGATTGACAGATTCAGAATTAAATTGCCCCAAATAAAAAAGGCATATATGAGTAGCCATGTCAGTTACAAGAGTCTTATTCCAGTTGTCTGGAACTGACCTGTCCATTGTTAGCCATCATGTAGTTGGAAGAATGTTCAACAGTGCAGTGCTAACAAATGTACACCTTTCTAAGCACATTCTTGGCTTCAGATGGTGCTGCAAGTGACTGACCTATAATGTGCGCAGGTCTTTCCCACAGAATTGGCGTCCTGTTCCTGAGAAGCATGGGTCTGGGCAGTTAACTTACGCTCACATGGCTGCAGCATTTAAATATTTTTCTTGGCATGTAGGAGCACCTCATATTTTGACCATCTGTTTTATGCTAAATTTGCAGTGTGTTAGGGGTGGAAAAGTTGTCCTGGTTTTGAGCTCAGCCACAATAAAAAGTAAATGTGCTTGGCATTTGTACATTTGTCTGAGTCCCAGCTGTACTCTCCTCTTATCACTGACTTGATGTGATGGATATCTGGTGTTTTGTTCTGTTTTTTAACGTGCTTCCGAGCCTTTGCCATGCAGGTAAATAGTGAATAACTCTTGACAAGCCAAAAACTGTTGCGGGTCAAATTCAAACACTGTATTAATGCTATTCCAGCAACATGACCTGCTTTCTGCTGTGATTTTTTGAAAATCCTCATTATTGATTAACTCATTACTGTCGGGCAGGCATTTTGCACTAATGAGTTTATTTCATGGTGATGGATTACACCGCTTTGTCTGCTGTTCTCAAAAGAATCAACTTTTTAGATTGCTCAATGCATTTGACTGTGTATTTTATACTGGAATGTGCTGCATATAATTGGGTTTCGGCAGTGGAGTGGAAAGCGCATTGGTACTGTCCTACTGTTGTAAAGGCATCATATTTTGCCCACTGGTTGTAAACTTAAAAGGATTTTTTTTAACAGTCTTCACTACTCTTCCCCTTGTGGAATAGGCCTAAACTTAAGCATGGAGCACAAGAGCTTGCATCTGCTACTTCATAGCATAATATATGTTAATGATAATACTTGGATCTTCTTGATTACTGGTTGTAAACTTAAAAGGGTTTTTTAAACAGTTTTCACTACTCTTCCCCTTGTGGAATCGGCTTAAACTTAAGCATGGAGCACAAGAGCTTGCACCTGCTACTTCATAGCATAATATATGTTAATGATAATACTTGGATCTCCTTGACTGTCTGACATTCCCATAGGACTGAAGATGAGCCAGCATGGTGTAGTGGTTAAGAGCAGGCAGACTTTAATCTGGAGGGTCGGGTTTGATACCCCACTTCTACTGTAGGTGGGAGACATCTTAGATGGGTGTCTTCTCCACCAATAGCAAGGAGGCAGGAAGTGATTAAATAATTTTGCCGTGTCACTTCCGGTTAGGCGTCTCGCAGGCATTTTCCCCCAGTATTTTTTCCTGCCTTGCAGGGAGTGGTAGTGTAGTCAGAGGCTCCTGAGTCCCAACGTGTGTATGTGTGTGTGAGTTGTGCTAGTTGTGTGTGTAAAATTCACGCTTAGACCAGCAACACTGTACTTTGAAAAAATCCCTTAGAAGGGGAAACTTGAGTCAGACTCCCCGCCTTCACTGGTGAGCCGCGAGACGCCAATATGGCCTCGCCTCTTTTACTCCGGCCAGCGAGGACTTCGCCAGGAACTTATTACAGAAGGAACGCTGAAGCGGCTAGAGGGGACGTAAAACGCCTCACCGCCTCCCCACATGGCGAATTAGCGCAAACATGTCCGGAGCCCCGAAAAAAAGCTTGGCGTCGCGGAGGAGCCCTCCGCGCTTAGAAATCCAAAAAGAAAAACGCGCTGGGTAGGGGCTTGCCGACGCCTTCAAGGGCTGGCCAAACAGAGGCGGCTCCCTGACCAGTTCCTCCAACCCCGTCAGGGCTGCGGAGTGCTGGGTCAACTCACCGGCGAACTCGTCAGCGGCCGCTGACGAAGATAACGGACGCCAGGTGCAGGTACCGGGGCCCCAGAATTTTGGCGGGGAGGGGAACGAGTCAAATATGGAAGTTCCCGCGCATTCTCAGGCCGCTAGCAGCTTAATGGCATCTGGACTATATGTGGCAAGAAGAGCCACCCGCTGTTTTCGGCCAGTTTCCTCGTAGTGCACAAATAAGAAAGGCACCGGATGCCAGAGACAGCAACGCCACAGCCACTGTAGACCCCAACAAATGTACCCTACCCAGAGCCATTTTGAGTTCCCCAGGGGAGGCTGCCGTAACCCAGTTTAGGGACCCTCTTGCACTACAAGAGGAGGAGGAAGAGGAGTTAGAAGGAGAGGAAGAGGAGGAAACAGCTAGGTTTTCTGATAATGAGGAACCTATCACTGAACAAATTGAACAATCTCCTCAGTTCTTTAAACAAGAGGACATTCAACTCTTGATCACCAAAACTATTTCTGCTTTGGACCTCCAGGACCAGGCGGACGCTGAGGAACCGCCTGCCCCAGATAAGACTAGTAATTCAACCAAGCCGATTAAGGGATACCCCAAGGGTAAAACCGTCTATTTTCCACCGGACCTGGAGGCACAAAAATTCTTTCCGGTCCCAGAATACTTCGTTAAACGTATCCAAAGAGAATGGCTCAATCCCACTAGCCGAAAAGGGTTACCACCAGCATACAAGAAGGTTTACCTCTTGCCTCAACAATTCCATGCCTTATTAAAAGTACCCACAGTAGAGGCTCCTGTGGCAGTGTTACACTCGGGCGCCCTGGTAGCGAAAGAAGGCGAAAGTAATATCAAAGACCCATTAGATAGACGGTCAGAGGCCGCCTTACGTAGATCCCATGATTGGTTGGCAGCGGCAATTAAGGCGCTCACCCCGGCCTCCACAGTAGCCAGGGCCTCCATGGCTTGGACAAAAAGGATCTTGGAGATGATCCCGGTAGAAAATACTGCCATAAGAGAAGGCATAGAACGTGTACTCTTAGCCAATGCCTTTATAGCAGACGCGACCCTAGATGCCATTGCCATGGTGGCCAGGACCATAGCCTCCAATATGGTAGCCAGACGTAATACCTGGCTGCGACCATGGCAGGCGGACTTACAATCTAAGAATGCGGTGGCCGCCTATTCTTATTACGGGGAACAGGTGTTCGGAAAGGAATTAGAACAGGTGTTGATACAAACCAAAGACCAAAAGAAAGCCATGCCAAAATCGGTTAGACAAGATAAGCCTACGGGATATCAGGGGGGCTCACGGCCCACATTCAGGACACAGAAAACTCTGCCCAGGTTTAACAGGGACAATAACCGTACTAACTGGCAAACACAAAATTCCTTTCGCAACAAGAATTCCTTTCGTCCCTTTCAGAGACAAGGCAAGGCCTTCAAACCAGATAAAACCAAACAATGACTATCAGGTACGCCAGGTGGGGGGACGACTTGCCAACTTCCAAACAAATTGGCAAGGGTCACACATAGATCGATGGACCAAGGAAGTGGTCAACACAGGCTACGTAATAGAATTCCTGACACTTCCAAAATCCCTGTTCGTACCCTCGCCACTTTCATCGAACCCAATCAAAGCACAAAGGAACATACAAGCAGTAACACACTTACTGAACAATCTAGCCGTGGAACCAGTCCCTCCCCTGGAGAGATTCTCAGGGACGTATTCGCACTTCTTTACTGTCCCCAAACGCAACGGGGATTGCAGAGCAGTGCTGAATCTCAGATATGTAAACAAATTCATTCGGCTACCAAAATTCAAAATGGAATCACTCAGATCAATCACAGTAGCACTGAGACACAGAGAATTCCTTACATCCCTAGATCTCCAGGAAGCATATCTTCACATTCCCATAAACACGGCACACAAGAAATTCCTCAGATTCACTGTGGGGGAACAGCACTTTCAATTCCGTGCTCTCCCATTTGGACTGGCCACAGCTCCCAGAACATTCTCCAAGATGTTACTGGGCCCCGTCATACAGCTCAGGGAACAGGGGATTCACATACATCCCTATTTAGACGACCTCCTAGTGAGATCACCAAACAAACACAGAGGGCTACAAGATATCGCCCAGGTGCAAAAGACATTACAGGAATACGGGTTCCTCATAAACTTACAAAAGAGCTCCCTCATTCCAAAACAAAAACTAGAACACTTAGGGGCGATCATAGATACCAACAGAAACGCACTATTCATCCCACAGGAAAAGATGTGCAAAATCCAGAAGGCGACGGCCAAAATCATAGCAACGCCTCGCCCCTACCTGCTTCAATTGGCAAGTCTACTAGGCCTATTCATATCTGTCATAGACTTAAACCAATGGGCTCGGCTTCACGCCAGGCCTCTACAGTTGTTCTTAAGACGATTCCAGTTGGACATAATTCAAAAAAGAGACAGAAAACTGGACCTGACACCTCAGGTCCGAGAAAGCCTAAAATGGTGGACCTACAACTACAATCTCAAACAGGGAAGGTGTTACTTGCACAACAACAACAGACCGCAAATATTCACAGACTCCAGTCTGACGGGGTGGGGAGCCACCCTCGACCAAGACTATGTACAAGGCGAGTGGAATGCACAAGAAACATCGCTTCCTATCAACTTACTGGAAACACGAGCAGTTTTCCTAGCCCTGCAACACTTCCAAAAGAAAATCAATCATCAACATATTATAGTGAGAACAGACAACATTTCCACAAAAATATATATAAACAACCAGGGCGGATCGAGATCTCCCAGGCTGCACAGGGAAGTCCTAAAAGTGCTCAACTGGTCGGAACAACATCTGCTATCCATCGAAGCCCAGTACATTCGGGGAATAAACAACACACAAGCGGACTGGTTGAGCAGACAACAGGTGCAGGAGGGCGAGTGGAGACTCAATCCACTAACATTCTCGGAGATCTGCCAACAGCTCGGACAACCAGAAGTAGACCTATTTGCCACAGCAGAAAATACACAGCTGCAGAACTTCATGTCCAGGCACTATCACCATCAAGCGATACAAGTCGACGCCATCACAGCACCGTGGCCCCGAACATTACTGTATGCGTTCCCGCCGTTTCCCCTGATCGCACGCCTCCTCAGAAAAATCAGATTAGAAAAAGCCCAAGTAATCTTAGTGGCACCAAAATGGCCCAGAAGACCGTGGTACTCGTCGATCGTAGAAATGTCGACCTGCCAGCCAATGACCCTACCGGCAGACCCAGAACTGCTGACACAAGGTCCCATCAACCATCCGAACACAGGCTGGCTCAAGCTGACCGCCTGGCGTGTGAGCGGAGAAAACTGAGACAAAAGGGTTATTCAGACAGGGTTACAAAAACCATCATGGCGGCACGAAAACGCTCTACAGTAAATATTTACAACGCTTCTTGGAGAACCTTCGCAAAATGGTGTCAGGTGCGAAGTATAGATCCGGAACAGCCATCTATAAGCAACATCCTAGACTTCCTACAACAGGGATTTGACAGGGGACTCCGCTGCGCTACGTTAAAAAGACAGATTTCTGCGTTAACAACCGTCTGTCACTCTATTAACGGCAAGACAATTGCCAAACATCCTGACGTATCTAACTTCCTGAGAGGAGTAAAACTTTCGCAGCCACCTGTCGCGCACCGTTTCCCATCCTGGAGACTACACGCAGTGCTCACGGCACTGACAAGACCTCCCTTCGAACCCATACAGAACATACCTCTGCGATGGGTACGAATGAAGACTCTGTTTCTCATTGCAATCACCTCGGCACGCAGGGTCTCTGAACTACGAGCTCTATCTGTTAATGCCAAATTATGCATCTTCCACAAAGACAGAGTTATACTCCGTCTAGATCCAACCTTCATACCTAAAGTATGCTCAACTTTTCACCTACAACAGGAAATCATTGTTCCAAACTTCATGCCTAACCCGTCCCATCCAAAAGAAAAAGAATGGCACACACTTGATGTACGCAGGGCCCTCAAGGCCTTCATTATCAGGACGGAAACAATACGTAAAACAGAAACACTTTTCATTAACGTGGGCCCACCTAATGTGGGCGCACCTATGTCTACAGCAGCGATAAGCACTACTCTAAAAGCTACAATCATTGAAGCATACAAAGCTGCGGCCCTCCCGGTACCTCCGGGCATCACAGCGCATTCAATACTTAGGTAGTTTACCTCAACGATAGCAACCTGCTAAATCGGTGCCATCATCAGTTGAAGAAATGATGCAAAAGCGACCATCGCGGCCTCTATATATCGCCATTTGCATGCGCCTAATAAAAAAAATAAATTCCTTTCACTCAGCGGAAATGGCGTTTGGACGCAGAGTGCTTGAAAACATTATCGGGGACTTATAGAACCCGCCCTAATTGGGGACACTGCTTGGGAGGTCTCATCTAAGATAAAGTCTTCCCACCTGGCCAGGTAGAAGGGTCCATTGAATACTTACTGTGAAGGGTCTTTCTACTGTAGGTAAGGGAGACATCTTGACCCCCCCTGGTTCTTATTAGTCCCCGATGCCAAGTTATATGTTGAACGTTTGGTTGGGTTTACTTGGAGCCTCGTATAGTGATAAATGAGTTGTGTTAAATATGTTGTTTACTAAGTTGTTAGCCGGTCACTTCTATACGGTTATATAGACTGCTAGGTCACGGAGGTACTGAGGGAAAATGCCTGCGAGACGCCTAACCGGAAGTGACACGGCAAAATTATTTAATCACTTCCTGCCTCCTTGCTATTGGTGGAGAAGACACCCATCTAAGATGTCTCCCTTACCTACAGTAGAAAGACCCTTCACAGTAAGTATTCAATGGACCCTTCTCCACATGAGTGGCGGAGTCTTATCTTGTGAACCAGATTTGTTTCCCCACTTATAATCCTGCTGGGTGACCTTGGGCTAGTCACAGTTCTTTGAAACTCTCTCAGCCTCACCTACCTCACAAGGTGTCTGTTGTGGGGAGAGGAAGGGAAAGGAGTTTGTAAACCCCTTTGAATCTCCTGACAAGAGAGAAAGAGGATATAAATCCAAACTATTATTCTTAACAATTTTTATTTATTTATTTATTTTTAAAACTTTTATACCGCCCCATCCCCGGAGGGCTCTGGGCGGTGTACAGCAGAAATAAAACAATATAGGCAATTAAAACATTTAAAAGCAGCAATAACCATAACAACATTCCTAATAAATATGTAATAAATTACAGTAAATAAATAGCGTTCAGTGATCTACTGTTGTAGTTCCCTTCCCTTCCCCAAAGGGGGGAGAAAGGCGTCCGACATTCTAATCTAAATTCCCTCCCCTCTCTAAAAAGAGGGATGGCGAAGTCTGAGATGACAATTCGAAGGCTCCAGATGTCGAGGCCGAAGCCGGCGGGGGCACCATCAACGGCCGGTTCCTCCAAAGGCCCGCGCGAACAACTCCGTCTTACAGGCCCTGGCCCGGAACTCACCCAGGTCCTGCAGGGCCCGGACAGCTGGGGGAAGAGTGTTCCACCAGGCCGGGGCCAGGAGCCGTAAAGGCTCTGGCAGCCCGTGTGGAGCTGCCAGTCACCGTGATTACCGAGGGGCCAGGGACCACCAGTAAATTGGCCTCCAACCCGATCGGAGGAGAGGCCATGCAGGGAGGGGCGCGTATGGGGTGATGCGCGGGTCTCAAGATACGATGGTCCCAGGCCGCGTAGAGGCCTTAAAGGTCCAATACTACCAGCACCTTGGAAGATGATCCGAATTCCACCGGGGAGCCAGTGCGCAGCTGGCACAGTATAGGTTGAATATGCTGCCAGGTGGCACTACCTGCAAGCAGACGCGCCGCTGCATGCTGGACCAGTTTTAGTCTCCGGATCAAACGCAAGGGAAGCGCCCGCCAGAAGCGAAGCTACAAATAGAAGTCTAATCTGGAGATGACCGCGTTGCAATGGATCACCGCGGGCTAGGGTCCGGGCTTGGGAGAAGGAAGTACGCCAGCCGCCCGAGACGGCCTGTGATCGGCGGTGGAAAAAAGCAGCCCGGGTTGTATGGGCCACCTGGGTCTCCATTGACAGAGACGAATCCAGGTGGACCCCCAGGCTGCGGACGGAGCTCCATGAGACTCAAAATGAACATACTTGCTAAAATTTAAACCCCTATTTCCAGGAAATCAGTAGACCATCAAAATACTAGAATAGTTAGCTAATTGGATGCATTGGTATCTCTCCTTTAAAAGCTTAGGATGTAGTGATCAAAACATCACCCACTTATGCAGTGAAATACAACAAGAGTCTGGTGTGTGGATATGGGGAGTGCTGCCAAATGACATCACTTTCAGTGTAACATCATTCCAGTTTTTCCCGGAAGTGAAGTAATGCCATCACCTGATGCCATTTTTAATTTCTTTTTTTGTCTTTCAGCGTTGTGTAGGTACTCATGTTTTCCAGATAAATAGGATCCAGCAATTCCTATCAGCCTTCGTCAGCATGGCCAATTGGCCATGCTGAGTGCAGGGGCTGATGGGGAACCTTGTAGCTCTCCTGAACATCTGGAGTCAGCAATTCCCAAATCAGCCTGGCTGTCAGTGTGGCCAATTGGCCATGCTGGTAGAAACTTTGATAAGGAGATGGTCCCTGAGCTATCTGGAAAGCTACGTTCAAACTAATGTTAACCCGGCAGGAAACAGGTGCTGGAGGCAAGGGAACTCCTGCTCTCCCAGCGGGCACATGGCACTCTAAAAGGTGTTCTTGATTCCTACATTTGAACCAGGGTTGGATTGGCAGAAGGAGGCTTTGTTCTGTCTGCCAAAATTTTTTTTGAGTTTTTCCAACACCAGTATAATTAATCAGAGGAAAATACAAAGGCACATGTGGAAATATTCTGAATTTAAACACCTATGCCACTGAGTTTATGCTCCTTGTCTTTCTAAAGAGCTAGATTTTTAGCTTTCAGTAAAATGTGGGCTTAATTATAATTTGTAGCATAATTGCCAGCCAAAGTGCTTGCAGGGTGCTTTCCATAAAGCAGTGATATAATTGGTGAGCTTAGTGCTTCGTGCTTAGATTCATGCTTCGTGCTTAGATTTCGTTGCTTGCTATTTGCTCTGTTATTTTATTTCTAAAATATTACAAAAAAGTCTCTAAAACATGTGCCAAAGGCCATTCAGGGTGTGCCATTTGCTTCCAGAAAGAGCACCATGTGAGCATATTTTTGGCACATGCTGAGATATTTTGGAAGTATTGAACTTAGTGTGGAGGGAGGAAGACCTCTCTAATATCTTTGTCCTATGTTTTGTCAGCTTCTATAAATGATCAATTGCTATGTGTCCTCCTTTCCTTTTAGTGTGGCTTGTGTGGAAATAGCCATTTCTAATGAATTGTAACCATGTATTTTAACTTTAACCAGATGTGCAGAGAAATAATCAGTGGCATTTGTGGCCCAAACCACCCATGAAGAGAGCAAAAAATATTTATCCAAGAGCAGGGGTATAGCTGAAGGAGAAAGGAACATTATGTATTATCTTGGTATTACTGATATTTGTGCCGTTTTCATTCTTATCCGAATCTTGCATTGCAAAATATACTTCTTTTATACCCCGATCCCAGGATTGTTTTCTTGAGAGCAGTTTCCAATGGGCCAACCTGCTTTGGATCACGATGTCCAACTAATTATTTCACATGTTTTATTTTTAAAACCTACAGCCCTTGAGGGATCTTAATATAACAAAAATATAGTTCTGTAGTGGTGACAGAGTTGCTGAATCAGTATTCCAAGAAAGAGGTGGAGCTGGATGAGCATGGAAGTTTTATTGTTTCTGGTGATTAGGTCTGTAGAATTTGGCCTGTTGGACTCCTCTTTTTTTCTGTTTTTGATACAGTCCTTGATCCAGGTTTGCGACTTGTAGCCAGGAGTTCTATTTACCGGCTTATGCTGGTGTTCTACCTACATTGGTTCCTAGAGAACTCTGACTTGGCCACCGTTATATCTGCCCCGGGGACCTCCATTTTGTGCTATATGAATGTGCTATTCATGGTGCTGCCTTTGAAAAATTCTTAGAAATTTCAGTTGGTCTAAAATGTGACTACCCAGTTACTGTCTTGAGTGTGAAACAATGAAGTTTGTTCCAACTGCTACCAGGTCATATCTGGGATCAATTGTGGGGTTGCGAGTGACCTTTAAAGTCATATACAGTTTGCACCCAGGCTACCATAAGAACCACCTTCTCTAGTACAAATTCAGCAAATTGGATGAATTGAGCAAGTTAAGCAAATTAGATGTGCCTCTGCCCTCAGAATTTTGAATGGTAACAAATGTCAGGTCCTTTTCATTGCTGGCCCCAGGAATATAAAATGGCCTTTCCCTCTGAGGCATTTTAATATTTATGAGCTGGAAAACCTACTTTTCCCTACAATCGTTTGGCAAAGATAAATAACAATTGCTAGGTAAGTGTGCCTGATCTTTTTATGTGAAGAAAATATTTCAGGAGATTCCTGTTGGATTTTATCCCATTACTGGCCAATTGTGTATTTAGTAACTTGTACTTACCCATAGTTTTGTGTCAAATTTGCAAAAGATGCTTTGGAGGCACATGGTGCTGGAAAGTGTCATACAGATATGTTAAAATAAACTAATAATGAAATATAATTTTCTATATATGTGTTTACATCTTCCGTCTATACAGATTGGAGAATAAATTTTGAGTTCATTGTTTGTTTTGAAGACAGCTTGAATACATGAAAGGGTAACTAAAGATCTTGAAACCAGAAGGTAAAAAGCAAACAAAGTCAATGCCCTCCCCTCAGTTTCATAAAGCTTTAATTAATTCTTGTGCTAGCTTCAGCACATTTTTTGGCATCTTCTTTGAGTGGGCTGTCATAACGGGAAAGGCCCAATCTGGTTTCTAGAACACGAGAACAGTTTGTTCATTTCTACAGATAATTCCATATGGACAATATCAGCTGTTCTTTGGGATTTTTTAGGAATCAGTAAAGAAAGTGGAGGTGTCATCATCAGTATGATTTTCTGACTTGTTATGCTCCTTTTTTCTTTGTCTCTGTGTTTCTGGTGAGCACGAGCAGGCTGGAATCCTGATAATGCTTTCCTAGGAATAAACCATATTGACCAAAACAGGACTTCTGAGTAGATCTGCTAAGAACTTCTTCCTCAGCCTATTATAATCTGATTGCCTCTTTATGGTCTCCAGGCAGGACAGTTTCATGTGCGACAGTTATCAAAGATGAATGGAGGAGGTCATAGCATAAAATGCCTACTACCTTCTTGGTAGCCAGTCCTTTTGTCAAATGTGCCCAATTGTGAGACAGGGCTGCTGTAGAGAGTTTTTCCAGTGCATATCCAGGCCCCTGTCAGCAGTGTAGCTTTATCTCTAACTCACTGAGCCAGGGGATAGGATGGAGAGCAGCCCTGACTTTGTGCTACTGACAGGCAACACTGTGGACCCACCTGCTGCTGTCAAGTATACCTCAAGAGTTCTCTTAGTTGTGATATTTGTGCCCTATCTAGCACTACATTCTGGTGTTATTGGCAATCAGCTATAATGGAACTCGCCTGAGGCATCCCGTAGGAAGCAGCTTTATTGTTCTGTCTGTTGACCATCATAAAACAGTGCTCCCTGCAGTCTTATTACCCAACATATTGCCAATTCCAAAAGCTATATAAGAACAAAAAGTCATTTTGTTTTTCCCCACCTGTCTCATTTCTGTCTTCTTAGATTGGCTTATGTGTATGAGTGACACCTCTCTAGTTTCCAATATGTTGACCACAGCTTCTGAAATTCTGCATTCTCTGCTAAATACTGTAAAGGTTACAGTTTCATCCCATAGAATTATGGACGGTGTTGTCAGATAAGATCTTCCTGCATTTTTTTCGCCTTTCTTCATCAGTCTGCTGCTTACTCTGAAAACCCCCTCAGAGAATTGGGGGACCCTCATGAACAAAATTCACCACAGGGCTGCAGTGACTGGGGGGGGGGGGATCCAATGAAGCTGCATCCTTCTGAGGAAGGTTTGTGCCTAGGAAATAGTTTCACCTGATTTCCCACTCCTTACTGCACATCTCTATATATGGTGCATTTTGTTATAGAAGGCCTCCTGACTCTCACAGAGTTCTTTCAAGACAAGCTGCTCAAAGAAGGTAAAGAAAGACCTACTCTGCCAACTACTTTCACAAACCTTTCTACTGGGGCTCAACTCTCAGTCTTGGTGGCATTCAAAATACAAATATTTATTTTGTTATCAAAACCCATCTTTCTGCCCTCGCAAACATCTTAGTCAGTAGTTTTCCATATACCTTGGAGTCCTGTGGTAATGAAGATTAGCCTTGTGACTATATCATACTAAATGTATAAATATAAATAAAACTTGATTATCCACGTTGGAGCGAAGGCTGCTTCATGTGTCACTTTTTCCAACACAAAGACAGGATTAATGTCAAAAAATGTAACCTATAAAATGTTTCAGGCTTGAAATCTAGAAAACTCACAACACTGTGCACAAAAATAGCTGCATTTGTTTATTTGGTTTGTAATTCATTCACACATTACATGTTTCAAATTACAGGAATAAATCACGCCCCAGGCTTCAGCCTGGAGGTGCCGTTTAGATAGCGATGGGGAGGAACGAAAGTGGAAGCCTCACTCCCTCCGGCCGCTTCATCATTGAAGGCTGTCACATGGCCGGGTACCGCATCGTCGACAAAGGGCCTCTAGCAGCCTTAAAAGGCTGTGTTGGCGGGGGCCGGGCCTCTTTCGAGGCCGGCTGTTTAAAGGCCCTCCCTCCCTTCCCAATTTGAGGAGTTATTGGTGTTGTATTATATTGTTATGCTTGTCGCAGTTCACTGGGCGGTAGGGCATAAGAGCACATCCTATTTGGGGAAGGCATAGTTTGCATGCTGGACCTTCCT
Organism: Sphaerodactylus townsendi; assembly: GCF_021028975.2. NCBI lineage: Eukaryota > Metazoa > Chordata > Lepidosauria > Squamata > Sphaerodactylidae > Sphaerodactylus > Sphaerodactylus townsendi. Next base: position 39,097,370 of record NC_059432.1, on the reverse strand, counting down.
ACCTTAGGGGCTTCCATATGAGGTCCGTGGTGGTGATAGAGCTCTGGAAAGCAAAGCCTGGGGGCTGCGCTGAGAGCTCACTGCCCGGCAGGGAGGGGTGTCACAAATTGGGTTTGCGTCCATGTGGCACCTAGTAACTTCCTGTTCCGTTCCCTCGGGGGATGTGCCGGACAGGGGTTCTGTCCGAAGGGCCTAAGGGGTCAGCTGGGGCTGCCCTATAACCAGGTTCAGCGGTTTGCTACCTGGGGCCAAGATGTGTTCTGGTATGCTTGCCCAGCTTCAAAGTTTCTTGGTTATGTGTTAAAATAAATTGGGCTGCGGCCGATTTCTTTTCCAACAAGTTTGTATTAGTGTTTTAATGGAATGAGTCTCCACACATCCCCATGCAACTGTGTGACTGGAAATTTTGTCCTTTTGACTCTTCATTTGTAGAAAATGAATTGATACGTTGTATTGATACGTTATTTTCACAACTACAGTTTTGCTCATAGTTTGTTTTATTTTCCAGGTTGTACATACACACAAGCCGCAGTTCATGGCACTACACTGTCAAGAGTTTGGTGGAAAAAACTACGAAGCATCCATGTCTCATGTGGACAAGTTTGTGAAGTAAGTGATAAGAAAGATAAATATCAAATCCTGATTCATGGCTTTTTCATAGAAGTACAAAAATTGCCTTTTAAAGGAAATAAGGTTGTTTTATCTCCTTGGTTACTTTTGGTTTCCCGTCATAGATTAAGTATAGCAAATGTTGGACTTCTTTGATTTGATTAATGTGCTTATTTTAAGTAGTGCTTTTATGGTGCCTTGAATTCTGCCTAACTACAGACAAAAAAACAAGATCCACATAATACTTTTTATTAGGTTGACCTAATAAAGAGTATTACATAGATTTTGTTTCTCTTTTTGGATGTTATGTTGACCAATAAAGCAGATTGCATTTTTAAAAACTTCAAATGCTGCTTTCCTCATTTTGATAAGAGTGACACATATTGGCCAAGAGTGGAAGAATATTCAGATCTGCAAATATACTTTTTTCACACTTTGATGTACAGATCTTGAAACCTGGTATGTCTTAGAATGTTGTGTTTGTTTTTCAGTATCTGTTTGCCTCTCTCTTTGAATTTATAAAAGACAAAGTAATTTACAGTGCAGTCCTGTCCAGAGTTACTCCTGTCTAAACCCACTGAAATCAGTGAACTTCAACTGGAGTCAGCTTGTGCTCCTGTGGCAGAAGAATGATTTGTACTATCACTTAATAGAAAGTATTTAAATGTTGGACTTCTATGGCTTATATGTATAACTTTTTCCTTACCTAGTGTTGCTGTAAGAAATTCAGAGCTGTAACAAGGACAAAGCACCCTGACTCCGATGCACAAAGCTGTGGGGCATAGAAAAAGTTTATCATGATTGAAATAAAATTATTACCCTTGTTTTTTACATATCTGCCATTTCCCAAGAATGACTTACTATGAAAACATGGGCCGGGGTGTGGGGGGGGGGGGGGGCACGCAATTCCATATTCTTGCCTCTGGTGCAAAATTAGCTAGTTATAGCTCTGTAGAAATTTACGGTGCCATCCAAAGGGGGAGTGAATCTGCTGATGGGAGCCACACTTAACTGCACCAGTAGATTTGCCCTCCTGAGGGCACTTGCCCCAACAGAGGGATGAGTCCTCTGGCAAGTGGGCACTGTGGCCCTTCCTGGCAGTGAAACTGCAATTTCTAGATGTCCTAGTCTGCCACAAATCAAACCAACAATTGGGCCACACAGTAGCCAGAAAACCTACACACACTGATAGATATCTACACAAAAACTCCAATCATCATCCAGGACAAAAAAGGAGCACCATAAAAACTTTGGTAGATCGCACAAACAGAATCTGTGAACCCCACCTCCTTCAAGATGAATTGAACCACCTAAACCGGGCTCTACAGGCTAATGGTTACTCTACTACAGACATCAGCTGCAAGACCAAGAACAAGCCACATGAACAAAGATAAAGAGCCATCTAGAGGGAAAGTGTTCTTACCATACATCAAGGGAACCACTGACCACATAGGAAAACTGATGAAGAAGCATAAGTACTTGACTGGTATCAGTTCAACGCAATTTAAACAAATTAAGTTTATTCAACAGTATTGTTGAAGGCTTTCACGGCTTGATTCAACTGGTTGTTGTGTGTTTTCCGGGCTGTGTGGCCGTGGTCTGGTAGATCTTGCTCCTAATGTTTCGCCTGCATCTGTGGCTGGTATCTTCAGAGGTGTATCACAGAGGGAAGTCTGTTGCAGCCCGGAAAACCCACAACAACCAGTTTGTTCAACAGGTTTTTGGGTTCAACTGCAACCATCCATACGTATTCCATTTCTTATCAGTACAGTATTACAAATTCACCAGTTGCCCCTTGTCATTTCAATCTATTAATTTCCCCTACATGCTGCTCCTGACTGTCCCTCAGACTAAGAGCTGCATTTTAGGGAGCTGAGGGGCTGCATGGAGTGGGGGAGGGAAACTCTGTTTTGCGGACAGAAGTGACTTTGAACAAAAACAGTGTTTGAACCCAACCCTATGTTCTTATCCTTCAGATAGCTAATTTGAGCAGCAATTGAGTTATTTGTTGAGGGTCATTCTATGAACTTCTGTCTTCATGAAGATTGTGTGAAGATTGGAACCAACACCTGCCAGATACGACACAGTCCACAGGCTAAGAATAAACATTGCATCTCAACTGGAGCAAATTCACCACTGTAGTCTCTGTGCTTTATGGGAGAGAGTGTTTGAACTCTGGTTACCAACCTCCAGGTGGGGCCTGGAGTTTCCCCAGAATTGTTACTGATCTCCAGAGCGCATAGATCAGTTTCCCTGGAGGAAATGGCAGCTATGAGATTGGCATCACATTCCTGTTTAGCTCCCACCCACTCCCCCCAGACTTTATTTTCCCCAGGCACCACCCCAAGTCTCCAGGAATAAAGTTGTCAACTTTAGTTTGAGATGTCTTTGTATTCATAAACCTAACATGTGAAATCTCTCTCTCAAATCAATAATTACGGTGCTGATAACTTGCATGATTCAGCTAAATAGTTAAATATGGCACATATCTTGCTCATACTGATTTCTCCGAATAGTATACATTCTCAAACATAGGTGGATCTTTCCCCTTGTTGTTGATTTCCCAGCAGTTGAATGCAGTGAAATGTGTTAAATTTGGTTATCAGAGAACATTGGGGTTGCAGGCCTTTTGTCCATTGTTTGTTTAGCTAATAAGGCATTGCTTGAATTCTTTGATTTATTTTGGCCCCTCCTATTCATACAGGGTCATTTTTTAAACTTGCATATTTTAACTTGCCTTTTCACCACATCAGTTCAACTGAAAGAACATGTATCGCATTTGTGTTGAAAGTAGTGAGAGAGTGCCCTCTACTGACTTCATTGGAGAAATAGTACCTTTTTGTTGATTTATTGAATTATAGAAGATAGAAAGAGTGGGGGGAGTAAAATAGAAGACCCACTGAAATTAGCTTGAATGCCTTTGCAGTTTGCATTTATTAATAAATAGGCACTGGTGTGTTTCATGTCATGTCATCCTTTTATATCTTTCAGAGAATTGCTGTCGAGTGATGCAATGAAAGAATACAACAGAGCCCGGGTTTATCTGGATGAAAACTACAAGTCGCAGGAACATTTCACGGTAAAATATCTTGTGCCACTTGGTACTCAGTCCGCATAGATAATATGTTAGTTCTTCCTCTTTGAATGTGGCATGCCTCAGAGCCATTGACAGTGGTGTAGATTACATCGGTTTAGTAAACTCACTAGAAGCACTGACATACACATTTGCGTGGGTGAAGGAAACCAAAGTGAAGGAAGCGCTTGGCAAGATTGGTATCATGGTAACATTTTACAAGGAAAAACAATATCTGTCAAATCTAGCCTCAAACCAGTGAAAGGTAAGTGCCCACAATGTTCACATCTTAAGAAGAGCTCTAATCCTGGTGGCTGTCGCCAAGCAGGTAGAAGCAAAGACCAGAGCCGCACTCAGACATCAGAAGCCAACCATTGTTCATTCATGCTGAGGAAGAGCCAAGAAGTCCTAACTTAAATGTATTGTTAATACGGTACGTCAACAAATTGCGGTTTGTTTGTCTCCTTTTAAAAGGATTCAAAATCAAGATTTTTAACCCAGTGTTTTTAAATATGACTTGTGAGCAGGAAACATACAGGAAATAAGAGGCAGAGCCCCCTCTTCTTTTCTGCCGATTAGTCTTTTCTTCTGAAGCCCTCCCTGCAACATACTATGTTGCTCTAAAGAGTTTTCTGATTATCTGAAGCAGTGTTTTAGAAGTACAGGGACCTGTAGCATAAAGCAGGAGGTAGAGAATACTGTCTGTTTTGTACAGAACTCCTCTTGTAGTTGTGAACCACACAATAATAAAGTATATTGCGTTTGCTTCTGTAAAGTCTATGGAAGTATTTTTGCCAGTGCGCGCGCACACACATACGAAAATGCCAATGTATTGAGTCAGATCATTGATCTGTTAAGATCAGTACTGTATGCTGACTGGCAGTGTCTCAGATAGAGGTGTTCCTTGTTATTTACTACCTGATCTTTCGCTATCCAAAGCCGAGTTTTCCTAATCTGCTTGCTGTTGTGGTGGGCAGTTCCTAGAACTCTTAGGGGGAGGGGATGAGAAATGATATAGAACCATCATTTTTCATCCAGACTCTGCAGGATATCTTAACTGAATGTTACGGAACGTAGATAAATCTACTGCAGGAGGCAAAAGAAAAATTATATGATTATTGGTATGTTGCTAGTACGGAGATGAGGAGCTATTTTGATAGGGCAAAAGTAAGCTATCTTTTGGGAAGGAGTTACTGAAACCTAGAATTTTAGGGGTTATAGAATTGGCATTAGATCAGTGGTGTTTTAGTCCTGATGTTTATTTCCCCTCCAATTAATTTCTCCTTTTTCACACCCATTTGAATACTTTTATTTCTGTTGCTTTCTTCTGTGCCAGTCTGCAAGCCTTCTGCCAAACCACCCTCTTTAGCCTGAAATAATCTGACTTCATTTCTTAAACCACTTTCTTCTCCTTTTCCAAACCCCTCAAGATCATTTTCTTTAGTCACACCTTTTCTGTATCACCTTAAACTTTCATCTTGCTTAAACTGCTTCTGGGGTCTGACTCTCCACCATTTATTTGACATTCTGTGACTTTCTGCATTTGTGTCAGTTGCAGTGCTCCAAAACAGAGGCTTAATAAGTTACTTTAATAAGTAAATACAACTGCCTCCTTCAGCCACAGAAGTAGCACCATGCTTCTGTTTTTGCTGACTTGGAAAGAGTGCCACCACATAAACCTGACACCGCATGTGATTAGAGGATTGGGAAAAGCAGCTAAGATGAGCCTCCACACTATAGCAGCATGGAAAAAGGAAACACTGCAGCAATCAGAAGGAAGGAGGCAAGGGCCTAACAGGTGCAAATAGGAAGAAGAGAAGAGGGGGCACATGAAATTGAGAGGGGCTTTGTGTGTGTATATGTGCGTGTGTGTGTGTGTGTGAGAGAGAGAGGTTGTTTCTGAACGGTCTAAATATCCCTACACATGTGGGGTGTAAATACAAAAGACCGCACTTGTGGTGTAAATACAAAAGACTTGGACTTGTGTGGAATGAACTGGAGTATTACCTCCGGTCCTAACTTGGCTCCTGGAAATAAATGGGCAGCTGTGCGGAGGGAGAAACTAGGATAAAATAGACCCAGGTTAAAAAAAACAGTGGTACACAGGTATAATTTTGCCATGTAGAAATGACCAGAAAGAGAGATGATTTGGGCATTCATCAGAATGCTTATAGTTACAACCAAAGTTCCCTTGGTATCATTTCAGTTCAGATCATTTTACCACTGGGTTTGTTGAACATACAAAACGTTTAATAAATTCTAGGCAAAATTTTAAATAATCTTCAGTGGATCAAAGCTAATAAACTGCTGGGTTTTTTTGTCCTCAAGACTGCAGTATTTTGTCCTGGTGCCACGTTCAGTTGAACAATCTCAAATAATGAAGTTAAAGATTATGGGTTAATTTATTTTTAAATACCTTCAAAATGAGAGAAAGGGGGAAATAATATTGAAAGGAATGTAAGCAGTGGTGGGATTCAGCAGGTTTGCACCACTTTGACAGAACCGGTTGTTAAAACGATGCTTGTAAACCATCAGTTGTTAAATTATTTGAATTCCCACCACCGGAACAAGCTGTTACATTATTTGAATCCCACCATTGGATGTAAACCAAAACAACTAAGTGTACTGGGGTATTTTTCAGTCATGGTTATTGTTTACATATATGTGTATATATTAAAAATCAGTACTGTTATTGCACTGTGTATCTGGGCCAAGCTATTAGTTGATTAACCATGTGAATTTTAATTAAATTCAATCTGCACAAATTTGAATAAAAGTGTCCTTTGAAGGGGAAAATTCTTTGTTTTTAACTGAACTACACTAGCCTTTCAGCAGACACACTTTTTAAAGAAGAGGCACTTTCTCTTGCATGAAAAAGGGGAATTACTTCTAAGAAAGCACCTGCTACCTATAGATTTGTAAGTACTTGCAGTGACAAATAATTAACAGTTAAAAAATCAACTGCTCAATTAACCAGGGGGACCTTTTTAATCAATTGACAAATGTTAATTGATTGATTGATCAATTAACTGTTACAGGCATGGTTCTTAAAGATTATATTCTAAAATGAGGATCTGCTAAATATTCCCTAATTTAATATTCACTTCATAAATAGCACATTTGCCAGTAGTACAGATTTTTTAAAAAATATTCTGTGTTGATGCTGTTCTTCTGTTGCCTTGGCTACTGTCTTTTCACAGCCCATTTGCTTTCTTGTTCCATCACAATCCTCTGTACAGCTTCCTATTTAATCTGTCTGATAGGTTCATCAGCATCCATAATCTCATCATGTCAGATATAGCATTATGATGTGGTCAACAAAATAATGTGTTCTACAGACAATAGTATAAAGCAGCTCAGCCCAGTTATTCAGCAAATAAGGTTAAGGGTTGTGAGGACAAAAAGGAATCTTTATAAATAATTTGCTAAGGGTTGGAATGTCTGGCGATGAACCCCCAACCAATGGGTTCTCCAGGGTCAGTTGAAGGGTTGTTCTTCACATTCCAACCACCTCCCCACCTCCCCAAGACTTGCGGGCCCCTGGAAGCAAGGGGGGGGGGAGAAGCAGCCACAAGACACTAAGCCACTGTCTTCCCCCATACTCCACTTTCTAAGGCTCCCAGGCTTTGGGAAGCGGGGGTGGCGGAGGGAGACAGTATGATCCTGCATGCAGGATATATCTACCTGCATCCCACATGCAGGATCATCCTCCCCATCTCGCTTTCCAAAGCCTGGGAACCTTGGAAAATGGAGTTAGCTCTGTCCCACATGCAAGATCGCCCTCTCCACCCCGCTTCCCAAAGCCTGGGGCCTTCCAAATTGAGATATGGGGGGGAACAGCACATGGGTGCCTATGGAGATGAGGAAACTCTCCCCAGGCACCTTTCTGGCTCTCCCCCTTTGCCAAGTCAGGATCCCAGCTTTGCTAATGGTGGGGGGGGGGTAGGGAGATGGGGAAAACTCTCCCCATTTTCACAGGTACCCTGTTAACTCCCTCCACTTTGCAAAGCCTTGATCCAGCTTTGCAAACTAGGGGTGGGGGTGCTCATGGATTTGGGGATAACTCTCTCCATCTTCACAGGCACCCTGTTTGTTCCCTGCCTTCAAAAAATCAGGATTCAAGCTTTGCAAAGGGTGGCAGCAGGGCACCTGTGAAGATGGGGAGAGTTCCTCTCATCTCCTTAGGCACCCTCCCCCCATTTGCAAAGCTGGACCCTGGCTTTGCAAAGAGGGGGGAGCCAACAGGGCCAAGGGCAGAGGAAAGGCAGGAGGAGTTGCCCCCCTCAGAGGTCACAATTCCCACCAACAGCTTTCTAGAGCCCATTGTATTTGTCCGTACAACAAGCTCTACTGCTAGTGGAAGAATAATTTTAAAACAGCATGAATGTGTGTTCAGCAAGGGCAAATTACTCAAGTTTGCATGAATTAACCAATAGTCCCTCTAAGCATTTTCAGTTGCTGTGTAGAACTTCCAAAGCACTGCATAGAACTGATCTGTCCAGTAGAGATCCCACTGCTGGGCAGGCCCTTGTCTGCATGGCAGCGTTATGGCGGCCATGTGGCTATGCACACAAATGGCTTACAGGGAACTTTGCTTACATTTGTTTATGAACTTATGAGTTATAACTGTTTGGGGGTTAAAAAAGGAAGGAAAGTACTCGATGTTCTCACTGTGATAAATTTCAGTACTTTGAGCTAATGTGACCCTTTACAAGGGGATAGTAACTATTCTAAAACATTGGATAACATTATTAAATACAGAACATTATTTTACCTAAAATTATGTTCTCATTATTACAAAAATGGTAAAGTTAATTTTTGTTAGATTAATGGTATTTCAGCAATATTTTCAGTCAAGCCTGGCTCAAATAATTGGCCATTAATTGAAAAGGGAAATTGAATTGAATTTAACTGGCACATAAATCCTAAGCGGTTTATTAATGGGTTTCAGAAAATATCGGCTTGTTCCCAGAAATGAATGGAGCATTCTGGTTCTTGTGAGCATATTAACTGTGGCAGTCAGGAGTTTTGCTAAATAACATAACATGATTTAAGAAGACCGACATAATTGAATTTAGTGCAGAGGAAACTCAAATAGCTGATTAGCTCCAAGAAGCTGTTTTGTCTCTTTAAAAGGGAAAAGATTCTTTCTTTCCCCTTTCTCCTACCTCCAGGGCAGAATTTCATATTCTCACCAGGAGGTGGAGCTAAGGTATTGGCTTTTACACAATATTAGCCTCTCAATAATAATGAACATGGAAAATGTTGCCGAGATTAGTTGTTGAATGGCATGTGAAAATTTGGGGAGATGTTGCTCTATGTATTTTAAGTATTACATAAAAAAAAAAGAAATAGTGTAATCTGGCCATAAAGTTTGAATACTCTGGAAAATAAATGACTGGAAGAGCTAATTTTATCTTGGGGATTATCATGCACATTTTAGACATTTAGTTCACTGGGTTATGGGAACAGGGGCCTTCAGTGATTTACCTTTGAAAATGCAGTTACTTGTTGAATATTGGATATAAACTTAAAAATCTGTGTTTTTCAGTTTGTGATATGGGCTTGAATTTAGTCACCAGTGGCAAATAGATGACCAGCTAGGTCAGTGATGGTGAACCTTTTTGAGACCGAGTGCCCAAATTGCAACGCAAAACCAACTTATTTATCGCAAAGTGCCAACATGGCAATTTAACCTGAATACTGAGGTTTTAGTTTAGAAAAAAACGGTTTGCTCCAAGGCGTGCGTTACTCGGGAGTGAGCTTGGTGAAGCAACCGTGCAACACTTCGAATGGGTGAATCACGAGCCTAGGAGGGTTTACTCAGAAGCAAGGCCAGCCTAGATATGTGTGTGGGGGGGTGATTTTCCGCTCCCCCTACATGACGAACTCTGTGTGCACGTGCCCAGGCTCTGAGAGCCACCTCTGGCATGCGTGCCATAGGTTCGCCACCACTGAGCTAGGTCCAATGGAAAATAAATGTGGGATATGTTTCCTTTGTGGGCTGTTAATGTGTGATGTTCTCTGACCTGGATGGCTCAGGCTAGCCTAATCTCCTCATAGCTTGGAAGCTGAGCTGAGTCGACCCTGGTACTTGGATGGGAGACCACCAAGAAAGTCCAGGATCACTCCACAGGATCACGCTCAGCCTTCTGCAGCTAGTTTGTATCTTCAGACATTGCCCATTCAGATGTCCCCCCACCATTGATTCCCACAATTCCCTGCATAAGAAAGGATAGTGTGAATACAGCATTGTTATAAGTTTGCCCAACGCCAGTGACAGACATACTCCCTTCTCCAGGAAATGGGAGATAGGGGGAAGGTTTGCATACTTCACTAGTTACAAGCAGCCATAGAAGAACAGAGGAGAAAGGCCCCCAGGCTGCAGATAACAGCAAGTGCAGATGTGACTTTGGCTCTAGCCCTAGGATGCAAGGTTCCAGCAGAGCCAGGTCTGACATTCACTGTTTTAAAACTATCAAAACATCCAAAACGCCCCTTGCTTGCCTGAATCAATTTTACCATCACAAAGGTAATCAATACATCCTAGCTGTGCATAAAATCTATCTGGCTAGGATGTTTCTTAAGATACTTTATGGCAGTGGTGGCGAACCTATGGCACGGGTGCCAGAGGTGGCACTCAGAGCCCTCTCTGTGGGCACGCGCAAACAGAGTCGCCCCCACCCCACACATACATCTAGGCTGGCCTGGGCCGCTGGGCTCGATTATTAGCATTAACCCTAAGACCTAATTTTGGGGAAGCAGTGTAGGTAACCCTTTTAAGCACTGTTAAAACCCCACTGATTTTTCTGCGAAGTACTAAAGCGCGATCCTTTACCTGGGAGTAAGCTCAGTTGCTGGCAATGGGGCTTGCTTCTGAGTAAACCCTCCTAGAGTCATGATTCACCCGTTGGAAGAGTTGCATGGTTGCTTCAAAGCAAAGCCACTGACTACCACCAAGCTTACTTCCGAGTAACGTGCGCCTTGGAGCCAACTGTTTTTTCTATACTAAAACCTCAGTATTCAGGATAAATTGCTGTGTTTGCACTTTGCGATAAATAAGTGGGTTTGCGGTTGCAATTTGGGCACTCAGTCTCGAAAAGATTCACCATCACTGCTTTATGGTATTCCAGTTTGGATTAAGGTCTTCAGTTCAAAAGGGAAAAGTTGTAGTCTCCCCTATTTCAACAGCTGCTAGGTGTATCCAACAGCATATCAAGTACCATAATCTGCTCTGAACTCAGCAAACGGAGATTAGAGATGAAAGATTGGGTTTCTACGTTCCGTTATTGGTTAAGGACTCACTTTTGCTCCCAAGCTCCGAGCCTCACGTTGTACACGCTAAGTGACACATTCTTTTCCATTGGCACAAATTTGTTCTATAGAAAATTCTTCAGTTTGGACATAAATTTCCTAGTTGGTCTAGAAGAAAAGTTTATCTTGAAGCTAATTGTTCAAAGAGTAGAAGACCACGAGAGGCAAATGTTTGCAGGAACTATGCAAAAAACTTGTGCACCCTACTTTTTGGGTCTTTCCTTCCAAAATAAGAGACCAATGTCTGTCTTAGCTTCTCTGGACTCTCCATCTATCCATTGGGCATTCATGCTGGCACGCTTAAAGGTCTTCCCACCAAAGGTCAGTTTTGGACGACATAAACAGATTCCATTTCAGCAGAGACCATGTTTCTTTGGTTGTGACATTCCAGTTCTGCTACTGCATTTATGAATTAATTGTAAACAATTTGCCGACCAACAGTTGCCTGTGGAACAACATTTAATACAAAAGGGTCATATGTCACAACAATGATAAATTAATAAAATCCCTTTTGAATGATAAAGACCCATTCACAACGGATTTGGTAGCTATTTTTTTAGCAGGAATTATGATCCAACTTGCAATCAAACTTGATAAAGACAACCATGCTTCAACTATTGGTCCTGCAAGCTGATTTTTAAAAAATGTTTTTTGATTCACCTGTTGAGGTGTTTTTTTTAATGTGTTTACTGGATTTCTTTTTGTAAAAATGCTAATAGAGGTACTCTGATGTTTGGTGTCTGAACAAGTCTTTCCACCTCTGAAACCTTAATAGGTGGGGAAATCAGATGAAGTGTATTGAATTAACCCTGGAAAAGGTTATAAAATACTGCTTTTAAATCTGATATAAACTTTTAATAAAGGAAATTAATTTTCCTTAATAAATTGAATCGCAGATTGTTATAGTCAAATGTATAAATTGATATAAAGCACTCCTGTAATACTTACTCTCAATCACTGGGATTCTTTGATAATTAATGTACGAAACATTCCAGCTTCTATGGAAAGCCAGCTAGGGTAGGTTAGATGGAATACATAAGACCATATTTCATTGCTCTTTCATTTTTTATTTCTTACATTTTCTTCTTCTTTGCTTAATGTATAATAATTATATTACACAAGTATTTGATTGTTCTTAGTCCTTTCGTTTGCTGGTTCTATAATGGAGGTACTCTCATAAACCTCTGGCTCAATGGCATATCTTGGAGGGGCAGGGGGGACATTTCACCAGGTGCCACTTGCCTGGGTCACATGGTGGGCACATTTGTCTGCCAGCCTGCCACTGCTCGCCTGCTCACCGCCGCCTAGCCCACCCTGCTTTCTTGCCCATCTGCTACTACTGGCCACTGCTTGCCAGTCACCCACACCCTTGCTGGCCTGCCCTCCACCACTTGCCTCCCTTCCCAAGCGTTTCTCAGCATTGCAGCGGGGCAGGGTGGACTCTACAGCCTCCCCAGGTGACTTCCTCTGTGGCCACCTGAGATAGGGGCTCTGGCTTTGGGGAAGACCCTCTGGGGGGAAGGGGGTAGCAGCAGTAGCTGTCCAATGGCTCACCCTTTCTCACCCTTTCCCCCCATTCTGTTTCCCTACTCATTCTCTCCATTCCCCTTGTTCTGCAGGTCTTCTTCTCTATCTCCCTTTCTCTCCCATTCTGTTTCCCGCCTCGTTCTCTCCATATCCATCATTCTGCCATCCTTTCTATCCTCCTTTCTCTCCTCCCCCATTCTGTCCCCCACCCACTTGTACTATGGAAGTTCCCTGGCTGACCTAACCTACCTTGCAGGGCTATTTTGAAGGTGAAATGGAGGAGTGCAGCATGATGGAACTCACTTTGGTTCCTACTGGGGAGAAAGGTGGATTGGGAAATTACTGATGATTCAGGTATTAAGCTGTGTTTGTACGTGTGTGTGTGCTGGTGACAGAAGGAAGCTGAGCAGGAAAACACAGTCATAGAGTTCACCCTCCAAAGCAGTCATTTTCTCCAGGGTAACAGATTTCTGTAATGTGGACTCCACTTGGAGGTTGGCAACCCTAATTTAATGTAGTTTTTCTGAGTATATGTGCTTTGCCCCAAGAGTGAAAGGAACCTTCCAGAATCACGACTGCCTCTGCAGATTCTCAGGGAGGGGGCCGCAAAATCAGTTCTTGTCCTGGGCTCCATTTTCTGTAGATATGCCACTGTCTGGGCTTTATTTTTCTGATTGAGCAGGTCAAAGAGAAAAGAATCGAAGGAGCCCCTAGAACAGGTAACATGGGCATAGATAGGCCTTTATAGTGCAATCCTAAGAAGAATTACTCCCGTCTAAAGCCATCATTTCAATCTTCTTAGAGTGGAGTAACTCTTCTTAGGATTGCTTTTATAAGGAAAAAACAAATAGCTTTAAAAAGTAAACTCCAGTACTACAATTCTAAGCACACCTCTTTCAAAGTAAATCTTATTGAAATCAATAGGAGTATTTTCTAAAGAAACATGTTGAAGGCTGGGCTGCAACTGAAAACTGTCTTCTGTCATAATTTTGTTGACATTGTTTAAAGAACTGCATCCAGAATAGCTAAAATGTTATGATGAACAGTATTATATAATTGATCTTAGGGATCTAGAACTGTGAGAAGGAAATTTAAAGATACAGAGGAGCTTCATAGATCAGGCTTGTTTGAGGTACTTTATTACTTACAGAAACTGGCTGTGGAACATGCCTTGAAGCCTTTTTTATTAATTGTAATAGTTCGGCATGGATTTAAAGGAAGAATCTGAGGTCCCCAGTTTAAACATTGAAAGTGATGCTGTTTCAGGGTGGGGGATAATCCACCCCAAAACAGCATCTTTTTCAGTGTTGCTTTAACTGGGGACCCCAGATTCTCTGTTTAAAATGCATTTAAAAGGAGAATCTGGGCTCCCTAGTTTAAACACCATTGAAAGTGATGCTGCTTGGGGGTGAATTCCAGCATCACAGCGGCCGCTCATGGACCCCGTAAAACTCAGATTTTGCACCTGGATCCATTTTCCCTAGCTATGCCTCTGCCTGGAGGGGAGGGCAGAAGGGACTGCTGGTTGCCAGCTGGGAGCCCAGCCGTTTGGGGGTGGGGGGGTGGGGCAGGGGAGTCTGCCATCCCTGGCCTCAGAGAGCTGCTTTTATAAGCACTGAGGCCAGGGGCTTGGGGAGGTGTGGCCATGCCCCCAGTGGTGGGTGGGGGCCGTGTCCCCGCCCTCAAATCCACCCCATAACAAATTTATACCTACGTCATTGCCACTGGACTCTTCATGAATCTGCACACCTGCATGTTACATGGACACACTTTAGGAATTTTTTTTTCTTGAGCCAGTGCAAATTATGTGCCGTTTGTAAAAGCAAAAGGAATCTTAGACAACAGAGCTCAGAAAATGAGTCTGTATTGCACAGGATCCCCTGAATGTTTTTAACCAATTATTTAAAGACTTGCTCTTCTAGGGTTGCTAACTCCAGGCTGGGAAACTCCTGGAGATTTGTGGGGGTGGGGTGGGGGGTAGAACCCAGAGAGTGCAGCATTTGGGGAGGGGAGAAACCTCAATAGGGTGTAATGCTATAGAACCCAGCCTCTAAAGCTACCCTTTTTATCTTTCATCTGGAGACCTGTTATAATTCCAGGAGATCTCTAAGCCCTACCTGGCTGGCAACCCTAGTGGTTTGGGAAGGCACAAAGATAATCATCTCAGTTATGCCCATTGCTGCTGATTCTCTTCAAGTCTCTCGTACTAGTTCTTTCCTCATGCTCCCTTAAAGAAACTTGCCAGCCTACAGTTTGGGGCAAGTGTCTTTATAAATGTTAGAAAATCCCATTGTGTTATTAGATGAAAACTCGTAATAGGATTAAGTATAATTGTTCTACCAGGGTTGCCGTTCGCTATGCCCTTGGTCTATGCAATGTCCATTTATTGTAGTGAGACTTCTATGCAGCAACTGATGGCCTTTTCAGCATTTGTATATGTAACTTGGCAATGATTAAACCAGGAAAAGAACCTTTCAAAAGGAATAGATTATATTGGATGAAGAGCTTCGCCTTGGAGCAGAGCTGTCTCTGAAAACTTTGTCAGATGGTAAAATTTGAAAATAATTGCTTGCAAAATAATGAAATGCTGTGCGAAGAAATTTTCTAATGCGTTTGCCAGTAGACATTCAGTTAATTCATAAATAAGAGCAGAGTGACTCACTAGAGAAATAGCATGAATGCCATTTAGTGATATGAACTGATGGGTATGTTGGAGCTTGTGAATATTGCTATAATGAAGTATTGATGGCAGAAAAGAAAGCCGTGCTTCATTCTGAAAGCTCTTTTTTTACATGAGTATAATGAGAGAGAGAGAGTCTGGAATGGCAACATGTTTCTAGATTTCTAATGGAACCTTCATGATTTTGGTATATTTTCCAAATGGCTAATTAAAAGTAAGCTACTCTCCAGCCAGTATTCAAGAGAGGAAGAAATTGGGAAAGCTTCCTGATATTTTGAAGGATGTGTATTTATCATTTGACTCTACATGCATTAATTGATGAAGCTATTTATAGATTCCTTTGTACAGATCTAAAACCTGCCTTGTTATTTTTCAGTCTGTGGGACAAGTAATAGTATTTGTACAACAAGGACGCTTGTAAAACAGCATTTATGAAAATACAGTGCATACCGACAAGTCTGTTAATAAAATAGTTTTCCATTTTTTGGTGTGAAATTGTATGCCTGATTATGTGAAAAGGTCTGGTACAAAATCATATCCTTCTGTGCTATGGTTCCCTGCAGGCATTTATTCGTTCGTTCGTTCGTTCGTTCGTTCGTTCGTTCGTTCGTTCATTTATGTCCCGCCCTTCCCCATCAAGGCTTGTCTCAGGGCGGCATACAAACATATTAAAAACTCATAAAAGTATCATAAAACCAACAATTAATAGCTCTAAAACCTCAGCAATGACAAAACAATGAAACAATCCTCTGTAAACCAACCCAGCGCATCCCGACATAGACCCCCTTATCAGAGAACTGTCCAAGCCTGGGGAGAGGCGAAGAAGGGGAACAGCGTGGATTGTGCTGTGCATGTTAATTGTTAATAGTTATTAATTCATTGGTTGGTTAAGAAGCTGACAGATGGAATTGGACAGAGGTGAATGAATGGGTGGCCTCAACTAAAGGCCTGGTGGAACATCACCGTCTTACAGGCCCTGTGAAACTGTTTTAAGGTTCTTCATGGCCCTGACAGAGAGTTCCATCAGGCAGGAACCTGGGCTGAGAAGGCCTTGGCTGCAGTTGAGGTCAATCTCACATCCTTGGGGACAGATGTTATCTGATGATTGTGGGCAATATGGGGTGATGCAGTTCTGCAGATACGAGGGCCCCAGAGCTATGAGCAAAACTTTCTTTTATCAAGTCTTATCACTGATCCATCTAATTCAGTACTGTCTGTTCTGATAGCCAGTGGCTTTCCAGGGTCTCAGGCAAAGAATGTTCCTCCTCGCAACTCCTGTTTCCTGAGGTCCTTTAACTGGAGATGTCAGAAACTGGACCCTAGACCTTCTGCCTGCAGAGCCAGGCTACAACTCCTCTCATCATCAACCTAACCCTCTGTTGACTTAGCAGTGTGGCAGGAAAACAAAACATTTAATATTGTAAATAACAAAATTTTTATGAAAAGGTGGAGGGGAGAAATGCACAGCCCAGTGCTTATTTGCAAGAAGTTATTTGAAAGATAAGCTGAATGCAACATATTGTAATGATAAATGAGTTGAGAAGAAATGTGTGCAAAATTGCTGCCTTTAAAAGTTGTGCACCTTGTATTTATTTATTTGGCAAAAAATTCTGTGCCATTTCTCCAGAGAACCTGGAATTAAACCTGTCTGATTTCAAGATTACAGATCTAGAAATAAATTTTCAGGGAGCTATGTCAAGCCATATTTTTTTATGCATTACTCCTACAGAAAGAGAGGGAAAAGGAAAGAAAATGCACTTCTAAAAACAGAAGGATTTGACGAAATTAAGAAAAAAATCAACATAATAAAGAAATCAGTTTAAGAGCCCAATACATGGTTGAGGGATCAGGAGCTAGCTATGGGAAAGCATACTCCAGTGCCTGTCACCTTAGCATAATTAGGATGTACATTGAGGTTCAGTTCACATGACATAAACACGATGGGTGCAACCTTGGATTAATTGCCAGGTTCTTATTCTCCTCTCTTCCTCCCTCCTCTCTTATCACTCTTCCCCTTTCAACACTCACTAAATATGAAGAGAGAATTCTTCAGCTAACTCCATTTAGTTCCAAACTGAGAATTGCTTGTTTCCCAGTGATCGGAATTTTTCACTAGGATAAGTTGTGGTTAAGACTACTGGTTGTTTAGGAAAGAAGCCATGTTGTTAAGGCAGTTGGATTCCAACATTGCAGCTAATTGGAGTTGGTTAAAACTTCCATCTTCAATTTCTTATGCTGCTCAAAGAGAAGGAGTGAATATGGAAGCCAGGCAATTAATCCGATTTGTGCCCATCATAACCAAACTCCAGTAAACAACAAACAGGCTCCAGTCTGTGGCATCAGGATGGAACCCGATACCATAACTATGTCCTATCCTAGCCAGGTTTGCTATTTAACTCAGATTTAAATCAAAGTTTGAAGTAAGTAAAAACAAAAACCAGTTAGTGATAATTGGTACCAATCGCAACTGTACTTATTATCATCCTCCCCCCCCCCCGCCCTTCCAAATCATTGGTGTCCTTTAGATTTTAAGTAGTGGTTGGGAGCTGCTTTTAATCCACTTCAAAGCCTTACCAGCTTACTGCTTCTGATTATGCCATTCTCAATTTATAATGGACAAATGGGCTCTCAGGCTGAATCCCCATGAGGAAAATATCCTGGGATACTCACCTTAGATATCCCAGTTTGTGCGAGGACTCCCCACGGCTCCCGGCCCAAAATTGGATCTGTTCCAGCCCTGTCCCACGCTATCCTCCTCATACCAGAATTTTCGAAAATCGCCAGGAAGGTAGATCTTTTTGAGAATCCCAGGCAGAGGCCAGTTTTGTGGGGAGACCAATTCTAACCCTGCTTGCTCGACAGTTCATTCAAGCTGCCACTCCAAACACAACAGCCAATCAGAGCGCAGTGGACTGGGCATGCTCAGAATGGCGGACTCTGGGCAAGCTGGGACACGCCTTTTTTTCGTTTGTGTACTCTGTGTGTCTATGAAGCCAAAATTGTGCAAAGAAAAAAAGAGCGCTTGCGCTGTGTGGCTACGTAGCTGCATAGCCGTTAAAGTTTTTTTTAAAAGGTTGCTTCCTCAAGCAGAGGGGCGGAGACGCTCTTTCACTTTTCCGCCCCAAAACAAACAGCCAATCGGGAACGAGCAGCTACAGAACAGATTTTGGGCTTGTGGAAAGGGAAGTGGAGGTTTTGATCCTGGCATTAACTCGACCCCTCCACAGACGCAGGCTGCGGTTCAGAGGGAGAGACTGAGATTAAAAGGTTTTTATGGAACGGAGCCAAACCAGGCACATTTTCAATGTGGGGAAATGACCTCAGATAGCCTTTTGAAATGGATTTATCTAATAGTTTGGAATCAAATGGGATTGTAGTGTTGGGGAGCAGCCACAAGTGGTCTTTGTTTGTAATTCACCATACATATTAGTCAGCTGACACTTTATGCAGTTCCAACAGAGACTGGTTCACATTCTTCTCCAAGTGCAAACCACGCTCCATTGCCATCATCCCACTCTCACGGTCATCACGATCTGATTTCTTGATGTCCTGTAGGAAAATACGACCACCCCTCTCGTTCTGCAGCTTCATATGTTTCTCCGCATGCTCACACTCTTCATGGGATGAAGAGTACTTGGCAAAGTTCTTCAGAACTATATCATAGTCAAAGTAGTAGGACATGCTGAAGTACACTTAGGAAGAGTAAAGATCCAAACTGATCTGTCAGTTGATGGCCACTTCACAGTCCTCATGGCAGCTTTGGCCCACCTGTGAAGGAGGCGAAACCATAGCAACGTGACTGTGAAAGAGGTGGCAGTGGAGAGACTATCGGGTGGAAGCAGTGGAGTCGAGAAGGGGGAGTTCCCGTTCAATCATTATTGAAGCAGGAACCTCCAAAGGTCTTGCAGGTCATTCTCGCCATATATATTTTTGATACACAACTTGTAAAGGTTGCCAACTTAGCCATATACTGAGCTGCTTAATAAATATTCTGGTTGTTGCTGCTTCCTGGAACTACTAAATAAGATGAACGATCAAGTACACAGAAAACTATAATCTATGGTTCATCAGCCTTTGGCTTGGTGGGTCACAAACAGTATAGGTTTTTCATTATGCCATACTATACAGAGTGTCCAAGAAGAGAGAAAAACAATTTTCTTTGCAGAGTAAGAAAATAGGAAGAGAACCAAGTTGATCAGATTAGAGGTCCATCTGTCCAGTGCCCTGTGTCTCATAGTGGCCAACCGATGGAGGTTGCCAACAAACAGGATGTAGAGCCAAAGTTCTTTCTCGAATGTTGTCTCCTAGCATTGATCTTCAGAGGTTTGCTGCCTCTGAATGTGAAAGCTCCCTTTAATCACTCTGGCCAGTGGCCACCTTGATGTCCACTGGCACGGCTTTCTGCAATTAAAATAAACAAATACTTCCTTTTGTCCATCCGGCATCTATTGTTCATCTACTTCATTTCCTGCCTCTACTTGTACGCCTGAGCATCTCTGGATCACAGTCAGTACTTGTGTGTGATCGTGTCTGTGTGAACAAATAAATGTGTATGTGTTATGCAATTCAAATGTGATTAGTAGAAAAATTATTGATAGCTTTTAAATGTTTTGAACATTAATCCTCCTGTAGCTTAAAGGACAATAAATTGTACCATTTCCCATTAAAATCTGAAGTGTGGCAAAGGTTCGCACACTGTGCCAAAAAAACTTTCGAAAAGAAGGGGAGGAAAGAGAAGTAAATTAACTTCTGTCTAGTTTCTTATAATGGACAAGATAATTTCTTGCTCTTCGATGGTCGTATTAAAATGTCAGAAATACTTATTTGTTCCTTTGTTAAATTTAACAATGGTTGCAATGTACAAACTCAAACTAGACCCCTTTTGACACTGAGGAAATGTTTCCACTTAGGTGTGGAGGGCTTTCCAAGTGTCTATTGATCAGAGTTCTCCAACAGCACAGAAATAATGTGTCTAATTTAACTGGCCACATGGAGGAGTATAGGAAAAGCATTACTTATCCTCTGAAAGGCTTAGAACATCAATAGGAGGACATAACGTTAATGACTTTCCTATACTCCAGCCTCAAAAATGGCTAAATGAGGAAGAAATTACGCATTTATTTTCCTATAATTTCACCAGTTGTCTTGTTTTACTGCACCACGAAGGCATTAAGAGTGAAATGTCATAGCAGGACTTCTTTCCTGACAATTTGTCTGACATGCAAACTATGCATTCCCTCTTCTCCCCAAAAAGAAGGAAAGGAAGAAAAAGGAGGTATGAGAGCTAGTGTGGTTTAGTGGTTAAGGATGGTGAACTCTAATCTGGAGAATGGGGGGTTGATTCTCCACTCATCCAAATGAAGCCTGCTGGGTCACGTTAGGCTAGCCAAACCTTGGGCTAGTCCCAGTTCTTTCAGAACTCTCTCATCCCACCTACCTCACATGGTGTGTGTTGTGGGGAGACGAAAGGAAGGAGTTTGTAAGCCTGAGAGTCCATATGGTTGAGAAAAGTGAGGTATAAATCCAAACCCTTCTTTTTCTCTTTTATGGCCTGAAAAGGTAGGAGGGTTATGAAGATTTGACCTGCTCTGAGAAAGACACGTGGTCCTTGTAGCCAGGCCCTGGCAACCTTGATGACTTTATAGTGGTGCAGGCCTGCCTACCTTCTCATATGAGGAAGTGATAGGCAAAGCCACCCCCAGCCATTCCCACAGGAAGACCAATTGGACAACCCAGACTCCATCAGGTGCAGAGGGGGAATCTCAGGCCGAAGTCAGCATGCCACACCTTCAGTCTCGCAACATGAGATTCAAAGCTGAAATAGCTAAAGCCACCAGCCTCACCCCTGGGATTGCCTGAGCTTGGTAGGTCAGCATTGGTCAGCCACAGCCTATGAACTTGAGTCACCACAGAATCATATTTGACAACCACATAGACTGCCCAGCCTTTCGGGAGTAGTCCTTGTCCTTCGATGACTCAGCAGGTTAAGAAGTTGCTCCTGCTCCTGATCCGGGTTATCCTGATAAAAGCAACCAGAAAAGGGTGAACCAGTGTGGAAGCATATTATCTGCAGTATTTGTGTACTTGTTGGTGGTGGGTACCTTAGGTTACAGTGTGTTTTGCCTTGGACTAGACCTGAATTCTGCTTATTGGATTCACCCTGACTTTGAACCATGACCTGGCATGTCTTATTGAGTTTGCCCCTCCAATCTGATGCCTGGCCTCTGGATACCTGTGTTTGAATTCTGGATTATGTTTGGACTATGCCATTTATATCTTGCCCCAGCTGCCTGCCTGACCAGGACATGCAGGTTTTATGGTAGCAACTTTTCCCCCAGGTCAGACACCCTAAAGATGCCTTATCCCATCAGAGTGTGGTCTCTGACACTTAGGATCAAATTGGACAAGTTGCAGATCATGCTATTATCACTGAAATCCCACATGTATGGCAAATGTATGGCAACACCTTTGGAGGCTGCACAATAGTGCAGTAGTGCTCTGGATTGGGCTGATAGGTTTTCTTGCATTGTAACAAGTTTTGCATAGTTCTACATATTTTGAATACGTTCCTTAAAATATAGGTGTTTCAAATGAATAGGAACAAGAGTCTGGTGCCATTCTCTTAAAACTCCTTAAATGTAGGCTCATCAGGTCTGCATTTAACAATCTCAAAATAGTGTTATGTATTCTTGACCCTATTAAAAAATTCACATGATTGTATCAGTGGAATGTGCCAACATTTATGGGTCTCAGATCAGGCCTTGATAGTTCTGTTTGCTGTTGAAAAGGTTTCTAATGCTGGAGTAGTGTAGTCTTCCAGTCATTTCCATGAGTTGACACTTCACTGAATGTGAATGATCAGTTTGGATGGTTCTTACGTTCTCTTGGACTTTCTTGAATGTTATACCTGTGGAACATGTGGGTACATGATCTCTGGCTTAGAAGAATGGTCAAGGCCTGTTTCCACATGTGGCTTCTAGGCCATCTTTTCTGATTTGGCAAATAATATAATGATATAATATAATTATAAAGGAGCCGTGTGGTGTAGTGGTTAAGTGCTTGCGCTGCCACTCACACGGCCAGGAGTTCAATCCCCCTGCGGGTCAGATATCTTGGCAGCTGGCTCATGGTCAACTTAGCCATCCATCCATTTCTTGGTCAGTAAATGAGTACCTAGCACCTAGCTAGGGGGCAAAGAACAGCCAGGGAAAGCAATAGCAAACTACCCCAATAATGGCTTGCCTATAAAATTACTGCTCGCAGTGGTACCCCAGGGTCGGATACGACTGAAGGGTCGGATACGACTGACTTTACCTTTATAATTGCCCTTCCCTTTAATTTTCAGGTGGCACATTGTGACTGGTGACTTTTTCTAAAAAATATGAGAAACTAGGAAAGCTACTAAATGTAAACTTGGTGTCCCCTTATTCCAGACAGAGGTATACCTTTTATTTCATGGTAACCTTTTATTTCTTCAAGATATTCCCTGGTGTTTTGTTAATTTTTGTGCTGGCAGTTCTGCACACCTAAATCCCGAACTGAGATACACATGCACGGAGGCTGTGGCTGTAAGGTTATATGAATGTCTTCTTTTGACACCTCACTTTTCAAAGTGAGCTACAGTCTAATCCCTTAGTTAATATGGTGCATGAAAACAGATGATACACTGATGGGTTTTATGTATGTGTGGGGATTTTTAACGTGTGATAGAAACAAAATCTAGAGATAATGAGAATTATAAAGTTTCATGGTCCTAAGGACACAGTGTTATGTTTGTATGTCTCATAAGTGCAGTATTTAAAACCCAACTTTATATGAATATAGGAAAAATGAAATAAATTCATATTTAAAGATGCTGGTGGGACTAGTGATGGCAGGTATCTCAGTTTTGGATATGCAGGTTTAAATAACTCTTAAAATGTTCTAAAAATCAAACACTTTCAAAGCACCTTGAACCATACTTTGAACTCGTGAGATAGCCATGGTCATTTCTGAAAACTTTTGAGCTTTCTATGTAATATCTTATGATTATGCCATGTGGAATTTTGTTCAGAATTTGGTTTTCATACTAGTTTCTGTTTAAATTTAAAAACTTAAAAGCTAGGTTCTGTATTTTGTAGTAAAGATGCATTTGAATACTTCAAATTAGATTAGGAAAATAACTGAGTGACTGAAGTGTGAATCTTTTTCATGAATTCTGTCTCTAAATATCTCTCCCCCGATGATAAAATTATTCTTTGTAACAAATGGAAGTTCTAGGTTATCAACACTTATTTCTACAGGTCTGTTTTACTGAATTAAAAAAAATCCTATCAGTTCCTGTTACCATGATTGCTTGTTATCAGTCTTGTCTATCTTAATGATTATTCTTCATTGAGAAAAAATAGTTTTTAAGCCAAATATCAGATGCTGGTCCATTAGCAAAAAATACAACAGTACGGTAGCATTGTTTCCACAACCAACAAAAGCATCCTGGAATAGTGAGCAAGCTTTCATCAGAACTGTTTTTAAGAATATCTGTTAAGTAAGAAAACTAAATCCATAAATGTCAAATAGTTGCAAAATACCCCCCCCCAGCCATTATTTAAGATCTTTCTTTGCAGTGATCACAATTCGACCTAGGCTAATCTGCATTATATTTCCTCAACTCAGTCTTAAAACTAATAAAATCTGTAGACTATAAGTTTCTGTCATACTTAACAGCATATTTTTTTTCTCATTCCTCTCCTTAATTTGTGCCTTAACATCTAACCTGAAATTCTGGTGAACTCAGAAGCCTGCTTATTGCTTTGTAATAATTTAGTTTGTCCTAATAAATGTTTTTGCTTTTGGAATTACTCAAGATGGAGGACCAGAGCCTAAGAGCAAAATTACATAATTTGGAGTAAGTGATGCTTCATTCAAACTGATACACATACCTAATTTACAGTACTGAAGTGAGGGCCTGCGTGAAGAATTGTGAAGACTTTACTTTGGTTGTTCCAGCAAAATATAATTTTGAGCAGTTTTGCTCTCATTTGAAGGAAACACATTTACTTGAAAGTGAATGTATTTGAGACCAATGGGATTGACTTTCTCCTTAGCAAAGTCACAGCTAGGGGGCTCTCTACATCTGTTTCAGGCAGGATCGGTGGAAATGCAAGTTTCAAACCTATTGAGGTAGAGTTTACTGCTAATGGAGAGTATTTTGGGGGTGGGGAAGTTTTAGGGTTTTTAATTATGGATTAGCACATTAAGAAGTAATCAATGTCTTTTACATATTAATTTCCAAGTACCTTAAGAAGAAACTAACATTAACTTTGAATTTTCATTATTTACTTAATTTATATCTCATCTTTTTCCTCAGTGCTGACCCAAAGTAGATTAAATAATTCTCCTTTCCTCTATTTTACCCTCACAACCACCCTGTGAGGTTGTGCATGTGTGACTGGTCCAAGGTCACCCAACAAACTTCCATGGCAGAGTGGGGATTCAGACCAGATTTTCCCAGGTCTTACTCAAATACTCTAACCCCTACACTATATCAAGGAGCAAGAAGAAACAGGTGAAAAAAGGTGTGTGTATTTGTTCAGAAACATACGTTATCACAGCTTTCCTTTAACATATTCCTGAGAAAAAAGGTGTCTTTGTTGTAGCAAATATAAACAGGAGTCCTATAGCACCTTGAAGACGAACAAGATTTTATTTTAGCATAAGCTTTTATTTATGCATTTTTGTGACTAAATTTTTAATTTCACATAATTACAGCATGCACTGCATTTTCATATTCCATTGACTCTTCAGGTTTCAACTTTTTTTCTTCATAAACAAGTGTGTGTGCTTGCGCACAGGCAAGTAGTGAGGACTTACCACAAGCATCTAGCAAAACAGGCTGTAGTCTAGATAAGCTTATACTATAATTAAAAATGTGTTTAAGGTGCTGTAAGATTCCAGTTTATTTTTCTTCAACATAGTGTTTAGTAGCATTGCTACCTTTTGAAGCTGGCACTTGGGAACTTGGTCAGAAAGATGTTGGATGTGTTATGATGGTATCCACAGCTAGGTAAGGAGGTAAAAGGATAGCCATGCCTATTAACATTTGGCTTTTGGAGATCTAGGCTGATCATAAGGATTAGAGAGTTGACTGGTAGAGACAGATGATGTTATCAGGAGCCTGGCCATCAGGCACAAGGTTAAGGATAGGTTTTTGGCTGTTTGGGGGCTGATACAGGTAAAGTGTGCAAGATTCAGTGTTACACTTCAGATTTACTCAGAAGTGAATTGGAGTAGAGGCAGAGGGAACATGCTTTGATAGTTTAAAAATAAAAAATGGAGTTTTGTGAACAAGATGAAACTGATTTATAGTCTGAATAATCAAGACTAAAAGACAGGGCTTCTGGAAGTTTTAACATAGGAGTCTGTCCAATCAAACTGAAATCCAGTAAATGCTGAAATTGTGGTTGCCACAAGGCATCATATTTCCCAACCCAGAGCTAAAAGCCCTATCTGTGTCTCGTGCAGTCTTCTGACATCTGACAGTATCCCGTGATCAAGGCTACCAACATAAAAGTATTGAACTGCACCAAGAGTCATCTAGTTCAACCTCAGGCCCAATGCACCGACCTTCCCCCACTCTCCCAGTGACCCCAGCTGATGCCCAGAGGAGAGTAAAAAAACTCAGAATCCCTGTGTCCATTTGTCTTGGAGAAAAATTACTTCTGGACTCCAAAGTGACAATAACCATTACCCTTAGAGGCAGAGCTGAAATTGGGCAGCTTGCCCAGGTGTCGCCATTGCGGTCATGGGGCCAGGGCAGGGGCGGGGTGGGGCAGGAGGATAGTTCATGTCGCGGCTGCAGTTTCCCCTCCCTTCGTCACTGATTACCCTGGGCATATAAGAAAGGGTCAAGCACTTTCTCATCCCTGCCTGCCCTCCCTCTCAAGATCTTCCTAAATTCATAGTGTGCCCTATAGAACTAGCATTTCTGTCAGATGGCCTTCTAGTCTGTGCTTAAAAACAGATAACCTGGCGTCTCACGAAGAAGCCTGTTCCACTGAGGAACCACTCTATCTGCCAGGATTTTCCCCCAGATGTTTAACCAAATGCTCTTTTGATTTAATTTCAACCCATTGGTTCTAGTTCAACCTTCTAAGTCAACAGAAAACAATTCTGTTCCATCATTTATATGACAGTCCTTAAAATACTTGAAGATGGTTATCATATCATGTCTCAGTTATCCTTTTTTCCAGCTAAAATACTCCGCTCCTTCAACCTTTCCTCATAGACCTTGGTCTCCAGACCCCTTACCCATCTTTGTCGACCTCTTCTTGACACATTCCAGCTGATCAACATCCTTCTTAAACAGTGGTGCCCAAAACTGAACATAGTAACCCCCAGGAAGGTTGAACCAGAACAGACTAACACTAAAAGATATAGGAAGTTTACCTACTAAAACAATTCAGGGCCGAATTTTATAAAACTTAGAACAGTATAACTATTTAGGGTTGTGCTGTAAGTAGTGCCCTAACAAAAGGGAGAGAAGAGCTGGCGAAAAAATATTTCAGGGGCAGAGAAAACTTTAAAAAGTGAAACCTGATCACCTTGAGAAGCAGAGGACTATCCATTCTATACTGCAGAATTGGATTTGTGTGTCGGGGTGGGGATCCCTGCACACAGTCTTGAATTCTTCCTATCTTGGGGGAAGAATGCCATGTAGTTAACATTCAGTGTTTTGATTTTTAAAGGCCTCAGTCCTACCAGGCAAGCCTGACTTTACACATTATTGTTGTGATGGAGGACAAGGGATGGATTCTTTGGCCACCAAGGAGACTTCCCGGGTATGAGGCAAAGAACTGCAAGAAAAATCTCCATTTAATATATCTGATGCCTCAGAACGCATTACAGGTGAGGGACCAAAACTACCTGGCCACTGAAAACATGCTGGTTTTATTGGTGCAACGGGGAAAATATTGTTTTCTTTTCCTGGAATATAGGAGCCCATCCAACCATTTGATTTCCCACTTTCAGCATGAAACAGTGAAGTCTAGCAAAATGGATATATCACTTCTGCTCATCTGTTTCAGCCCTTCTTTATAAATCACTACATAACGTACCTGAATTCTGGTGAGCGTTAACTTAGCTGCGAGAGGAATGCATCCCATTACTTGACTCTGAAACGAAGCAGCATGGAGTGAAGATGTCAGGGCAAGTGATCCACTGACTGAGTTCATAACTCTCCCAGCTGCCTCCTGAACCCAGCAGTTTCGATCGATAGAGCCACTGGAGCTCATGAGTGATGCTGCCTCTCAGTGGAAGATCCTGTCCTCCACTCCAACACCCTCGGCCTTCATCACTTTCTGCTTTCTCAATAAGATCTTGAGAAATGTTTGAAGAATTAATTATGACTTTACAGATGTTATCTAGTATAAAGGGGGGCCCTAAAAAGTATGAATGCATTCATGATGAGGGGCAACATCTGTTTTACGAAACAGATTGTCTTATTTCCTCTGTTCTCTCTCCCATCCCCCCCCCCCCATCTTACTACTCTTATGCTGGGTAAAAGACAGGCCTGATAAAGTGAGAGGAAACAAGATTGGTTTTCTAAGGGCACTAGGCCCTTCATGATCAGCTAAATCATAGGCTGTCTCCCTCCCTGGCTGGGTAATGACCTGCTCCCTGCGCCGTGGCACCTGCACCCCCCGGTGGGACATTATGATGTGCACCCAGGCAACAGCAGGGGGCTGCACTGAAGGTGAAGCTGTCATATCGATCTTTTTAGCTCTAAAATATGAGCCACTTTACTCCGCTCCCTGATGCTGTGATGTGAAAAATAATAACTCGGATCCAAATTAAAAATATTGATCTCTGGAAGGTGTTGAAAGTAAATAAACACCTTCCGAAGTTTTCGGGTCAGCCGAGAAATGGTATTCAGCAATAAATGTGTCGGCGTGTCAGAATCCAGGGTTCTTGATCTGTTTTTCCTTTTGAATTGATTTTTCATTATTTACTTCCTAAAAGTGTTGGAATTTGGTCCTCCACTGTTAAATCCCAGTGTTCAGGCAAATTATTTCTTTGGGGCTTCTGAGGTGCTCCTAATCCACTCGCTCATTGATTGATTGATTTTTGACTCAATAAACTTGCATTACCCTTGCTTTATTTAAGACTTCCATCATAATTTTTTGTACATTTAGGCTTGACTTTTTTATTTCCCTCTAACAGATGAGCTGACATTGGTCTATCAAATATGTGGGAAAACAATTGCCACAAGGTTAATTTTATTGCTAGCTGCATGCATTTTAAGTAGGTGCCAGGTATTTTCCACTGCTGGCTGATAAATTGCCACTGAACCACTAAAGCTTAAGAATGAATAGAATGCTATAACTACTACAGCAACAAAAATCCACTTATATAAATGCATTGCAGAGCAAAAAAGGATCATTTTATTTTAGCAGTGTATTTATTTTCCCCTTTTTTATGGCCAAGGGTGGGGGGGGGGGGGGCAGGCCTTTTGTAATAAACCACTTAACTGCTATTGATGCCTTAATGTCTCACTGTGATTGATATGGGGGGGTATACTATTAATAATAGTAGCAAAAGAGTTCAGCAGTTTGTTTGAGTAGGTATTTTACTAACAAGGCAGTTTCTTTTCATATTGGGCATTTTCCTGCAGCATATGCAGTGATGGGATCCAAAATTTTTAATAACAGGTTCCGATGGTGGTGGGATTCAAACAGTGGCGCCACCGCACACATGCACCTCCAGTCCCTATTGGGCAGGGAGGTTGCTTTAGTAACCCCTTCTCGGCACTCAGAAAAAATTAGTAACCACTTCTAGAGAAGTGGTGAGAACTGGTTGGATCCCACCTCTGAATGTATGCAAGGTGCATTTGGTGAATTCAGAACTGACATGCCGCTGTTGGTACAGGAGTCATTCGGCATGATTTTCATGGAAGTGGGAATCTTGCTTTGGAATGAATGATTCTGTTTTTGAAAGGAATGATCCTTGGTCAGAATTCTAGAATCTTGCTGCAGAGCTGTTCACTGACTGGTGAACAGGATGGAAACATATGAAAAATAGGATTGAAACATATTTTTAATGAAATGGTTTACATCAGTGGTTCCCAAACCTTCCATCTTCTGCTCCCTGGGCTCCCAGACCACATTCCTAGTGCCCCTACCCATGCATATCTGAATGCCCACCAACTTTGAAACACCTTCTAATACTATAATCACACGTATGTATTTCACAAATAAAATGTGACCTGGCAAAAGTAAACCAGTTTATTGAGCTGTTCTAGCAATATGAAAGGGTATGTTTGCATCTCACCCATTATTTCTTCACAGTTTTAATGGGATGGATGTACTTGGTGCAGAGATATCAGCTTCTCAACGTCAGGCTGCAAGGCACTAAGAAGAAGTCTTAGATCCCCACGTTCATCAATTTCCATTCTGGTTCTGGTGGGTTTTCTGGACTGTGTGGCCGCGGTCTGGTGGATCTTGTTCCTAACGTTTCGCCTGCATCTGTGGCTGGCATTTTCAAAGGTGTATCACTGACTCTACAACTGTGTAGAGTCTACAACTGTGTTGGAACTTTCTACCCGAGATACTTTGGAATTTGCTTTGGGATTTTAATAATCCCCAGTATACAATATGTGTAAGTTTCTTTATAGATTTGCCATAGTAAAAGTAACTTGCGAATTTGACATATAACTAGAAAAGAATAATGCACTTTCAATCCACTTTCAATGCACTTTGCAGCTGGATTTTACTGTGTGAAATAGCAAAATCCACTTGCAAACAATTGTGAAAGTGGATTGAAAGTGCATTATTCTGCATGTGCAGAAGGAACCATAGTGTTCCTTGGTTGTCCTTGGAGCTTGGTTGTTGTTGGAGTTTCTTGGTTGTTCTGCGTAATAAATGATAGCAAATCCAAGAGAATATACCTACATCAAAGAATTATACACTGGGAAGTGATCATCTTGTAGCTGTTTCTTTGAACAAATCATGTTGGGATTAAAGTAATGAATTTGTGGAAAATTTTTCTTATATGGCAGGGCATTCTCAAGAGTGTCTTGTTTTCTTTGTCAATCATTTGTCACCAGCCACTTCACAAAAAGTTTTTAAAAAATCACAAATAGTAAAAAAAAAATTTAACTGACACATTGGAACAAGCCTGCTCAGGTTGTATTATGGACGTGCCATATATCAGGAAACAGACAGGAATGACTGAATGCCATGTCATAACACTGTACGAGGGAAACAAATATTCCGTAAGAAATGTATTGGTGAATAAACTGGGTTGGGGGGGAGAATTGTGATGTGTTTGAACAGTGTCAGGCTTGTTAACGCTTATGACCAATACACAGATGCATTATATTTCAGTGCTGGTCCGTTTTTGAATCCTGCTTTATCGGTAAGCTTTCTCCCCTTTACGATGTGACATTTTCTGTTTGAGATTGGATGGCTATTCTTTTCTGTTTTGATAGTTCCAAGGGAGTTTGCTTTTCTCATTCTAGAAGCTTTTGAATGTAGTGACTGCTGCAATAATAACATTTCTAATGCCTTCAGTAAGTATTATGTATTGTATTTTGAGTTTTTCGAGTGCATGAAAGCAATGAAATGCAAAATTTGTGGGTCTTTAGACTTGGAAGGCTGAGGTCCCCATCCAACCGTAGGTTCCCTTGGCGGCCTTGAATCAGGGAATTTTCTGCTATCGTTGTATTCTAGCATTGTCCTGGTTCACAGTGCTTTTCCTTCTTTTTTTGACCATTAAAAGGACCTTATATGTGCCTTATCAAAAGCTTACTATAATAGACTTCTGGTCCCTAACTTTGTGACAGCATCAGGAACATAGAAGAGGCGAAGGTGATAGGCAGCATCAGAACAGAGATAGCAAGTCTGCAAATGCAGCTAACTTCTTCAGCACAGGTTGACTTTGGATGTGTATAGAGTCATGGAATCATAGAGTTGGAAGAGACCACAAGGGCCATCAAGTCCAACCCCCTGCAATGCAGGGACACATAATCAAATATAATTTGGATGTGTATATGTATAACCTTAAAAGAGGTTCTGATGCATTGTGTTCATATCCTGGCTTCAAGAACCTATAGTTTCCTTCTCTAAGCATTGGTGCACAAAGTAGGGCACGGGTCTGGCTCACAGGGGTTTTGATTCAAGCTCTGTGATACCTGACACACCTTGGAATGATGTCTGCATTTTGTACTGAAATCTTCTTCTGTTCACCTGTTGCCTATTTGTGTGCATATTCATTCTCAGTGGGTCATTCCGTCTATTTTATTGAGATAACGTTTATTTAACACCAGATGTATGGCTGATACTGTACTGTGCAAAATTTTCTTTTTACATTCAAAATTTTACTTGCATTGTGCCCCATTCTGAAGTGGCCATATTTTACAATTGTGTGGTAGTGCCCACATGTAAAAATCATGTTCCATAACAATATCTTGCGTCCCCTTGCCACGCTTCTCTCTGAGAGAGTTTAATGTGATCTTCACATGGTAGAATTTTTCAATCTAGTGTATAGTGAGAAATATATTGCAGTATAATTGTGTAAAGATGGACAAAATGACATCCTTTTGTCAGTGGTTTTCAGTCTTATCGGTCTGGTGACCTAAGTGTCCAAATTTACTTCGTATGGCAACCAATTTGAAAAAGCAAAGCATACACAAATCAGTAAAATTACAAAAACCCACAACCCACTTTTACAGGCTTTGTGACCCATGTTTGGGTTTGGATCCACAGGATGGGAAATGATGTCATAGAGTAATTA
Source organism: Sphaerodactylus townsendi (assembly GCF_021028975.2). NCBI lineage: Eukaryota > Metazoa > Chordata > Lepidosauria > Squamata > Sphaerodactylidae > Sphaerodactylus > Sphaerodactylus townsendi. The sequence goes on along the minus strand of NC_059432.1, from coordinate 39,065,400 downwards.
ACTTGTGGAATTCCTGGTCATGAGTGTAGTTGTCTTTATGTTGTTTATTTAAAAAGTGACTCAAGGTGGCTTATAGAATTAAATAAATACAACAGTATAACTTTCTATGCACAAATGGGTCACCAACAGGGGTGTAGGGGGAGAAAATGGCACCTGGGGCAAAATGGCGCCTGGGCCCCCCACCCCACCCCTGCCCCCACTTACCTATTTCTGCTGGCTGAAAACAGCTTTCTGCCAGCTGAAAACAAGCCAGGTTGGTGGGGCGGGGCTGGGTGGGAAAAGGGGGAAAGGGCAGGGGCAATTTTCTGCCCCCCAGTGGTGCGCACCTGGTACACACTGCCCTCTTCCCCTTATAGCTACACCTCTGGTCACCAATACAGACTTCAAACAGGTAATAAGCCTCAAGGACATCCAGAACTTGTAACGGTTCAACCAGCACAACTCACATGGGGTCAGATGCTAAGAGCCAAGGGCCAAGAGAAAGGGAGGAGTAAATGTTCAACCCAGGACTTAGTCCTCTGGTTTACATGTTCTCGGGCCCTTCCATCCTCATGCCTCTGACCACAACCAGGTGTTAAATTAGCTGCAGGAAGGGAGCTTTCAGACTTTCAACAAAGATTAGACCAGTTCATAGTAGATGAGGTCATCAATGGCTGTTAGCCATAATGACTAAATGGAACCTCCATGTTTTGAACTGGTAACTCTGAATACAAGTGCCAGGAGGTTTTAGAAAAGAAGGAGGAGGCGGTAGCTTTGGCCTCTCTGGTCTACCAACAAGTCTTCTGGGGGGATCTCGTTGGCTACTGTGCGAAACAGGACGTGGGACTATATTTACCATTGGTCAGTTCAACATAGCTACTCTTACATTCTCTTAAGATGGGGCTGTACGTTGTCTCTTTTTCCATGTTGAATGGGCTGTTAAAGAACACGGAATAAGTGAATTGATGAATAGACTAGGGAAGACTGGGCCAATGGAAGAGAGTACCCATTCATCTCTTGGATTAAACACATGACACAAATCAGTCTAGCAAGCACAAAAATCCATTCATTTGCAACAAAGTATAATAGTTGATACAGACATGTTTGGTGATGCCTGCGTTCATGACAGCGTTATAAAACTAAGTAGCCAGCTGTGGATGACATGGGGCACTTTTTCCAAATTCTAGTAGCAAAGATTTACATTTCAAACTCCCTAATGAATGATCTGCCGGGGTAAATATTTGTAATGTGATCTGTCTCTTCTTGAAATGGTGAAGTTTCATGATAATTAATAAGCTTTGCTAAGCAAATGCAGGCTAAACATGCCCATGATGAATGGAGCTATTGTATATTGAGAAACTATTAGCTTACTGGTCCATATGGTCTGATGTCCATTAACATGACCTATTAACAATGCAGAGCAGAAAGAGCTATAATTAATTTTGCAAAGCTTTTAGATCATTTGAATGAAAGGGAAGCATTCTGCTAATCTTCTCTGTAATTAATTCTAGGAGTTTTCCAGTATTATTTAAAGAAGATTTCATCATATGTTAAAAGGCATTTTTTTAAAGAATGCTGTTGAGATCATGTTTTAGTCGTCAATCACAATTCTGCATGTTGAGAAATATATGAGTGTGTTTAGAGAAGATATCTAATTTTGACAGACAACCCGGGTTTTTTATCATTAGGATATGCCTATTGGTTGAATTAGTCATTCCTTTAAAATTAATTATGACTTGTCAGTCTAGATTTGAAATCCACTGCCTTCCAAAAGATCCTAAATGGAGGCAAACTACGAAGATTTTCAAAACCTTGCATAACAGTCGCATATTTTTCGATAGGCGTACAATGAGTGGCAGTGCATTTAGCTGGCATTTCTTGCCCTTGAAAATCTTGCCCATCAACTGAATCCACTTGGCATTTTAGAAGTGTTATTTATAGAAGCAACATTTAATTCTTATGTGCTGGTGTCCTTATCACACTGTTCATTGCAAATATTTCTTCTCAAGCAGAAACAATACTGGAATGACACAGTGTAATCCTATGCAGAAATAGTCCACTCTAAACTAATTGAAATAAATGGGTTTAGACTAGAGTAACAGTGCAATCCTACACAGAGGTAATCCACTCTAAACGAATTTAAATAAATGGGCTTTAATTGAAGTAACTTTCTTTAGTTGCTTTGCATTTTGTCTGCCACTAGACAAATGTAAATTATATACTTTGCCTCTGCTTTTAGGAGAATTGTGTGCTGAAATAAGTTCAGAATAGTCAAGACTGTGTATTAGCCAACTGGTGATTTTATTTTATTTTATTGGTTTAGAAAAAGGAAGGTGAGATTTGGTTTTTGTTTGTTGAACCGAAAAAAGCAATATGGTGCAATGCATAAAACACTGGTCCTTCATTGACTCCTTTGAAACATAAAGCAGTTCAACACAAGAATTTCTTAGGGTCCTGTGCTCATAATTTTGCACTAGAGCAGACCCTCTTAAGCTTTTGTTGAATGCCAGCAAAAGTGCGTAACTGCTAATATGAAAAAGGAATACATTTTAAAGGGGAAATTGAAGATGAGCCATCACAAATTCACACAAATGCTACGGCAAATGGCATGTAGCTTGTAATTTGTAATGTGTTGCTGGTTTAGCTTTCTGGAAAATAGTAAAAGTGACTGAAAGTAAAATTTAAAGATAACTGTGCCATCTTAAAGACCTAACAACCCAATCCAGAGCTGTCAGGTGGGCGGGGATAGTACCACTTCAGCGCCACTCTGCCCACTCCAAAGGGCTTTCCCATGGCGTAGGAAGCCCAAAGAAGTAAAGGCTCATTCTGCACATGCAGAATAATGCACTTTCAAACTACTTTCAGTGCTCTTTGAAGCTGTGCGGAATGGCAAAATCCATTTGCAAACAGTTGTGAAAGTGGTTTGAAAACGCATTATTTTGCGTGTGCGGAAGGGGCCAAAGAGAGAGAGAGACTTGCCTGAAATTCCCCCATAGGAGAGAATAGAGATTTGGCATATCTCTGCCGGTGCATGGGAGTTGCACAGGCACTGGATGCCAACTAAGATCGGCCTGCTCCTGGAACACCCCTGGAATGTCTCAGCCCTGCCGTAGCAGTGCTTTGCTCCAGCAGGCCTGAACAACGGGAGGAAACTTCCAGGTTGTGCGCCGCAGAGCTGCTTGGTGTCCAGAGTCCCAGATAAGTTGCCCCTTCTTCAGCACATTTGCCTCTTGCACTGACTTACAGGGCATTTCCGCCAGTGTACTGACTCCAGAGGGGGATTCCTCCCCCCTTCTATTGGGCTGTAAGGGGTGAAACTGAATGTTCTATGACACCAAGTGGCAGAACTGAAATTGGAAACCTAGTAAACTGCTGAAGCACCGTGCTTGAGAGGCCTTGCTTCAGGTAATCCCATTTTACATCTTTCATCCCATCCCTGAAAATATGTGCGAGGGCTGCGCAGGTGTTCTGCTTCAGAGAATTACATTGCCGGCTTCCGTGCCAAATTTCATTCTTGCATCTCAGTGGGGAACGGAGATCCTTCACTTTGGTTGGTTCTACATGTTTCCCTTTTCTGTTGAAAGTGGGGAAAAGCTGAGTTGGTTTTAAACATTAAGTGTAGAGTTGCATTCTGAATATCTCCCCCAACTTTCATTCTAATACCTCAGTTGTCTAGAAAATTACCAACCAAAAAAGCTGAATGCTGAATGGACTGCTTAAATCAAAAAGTTTACAAGTGTTTTGCCAGAATCTTGAACCTTGATGCCAGGTGGAGGGTTTTGCATGGTCTTTCTCCAAAATTTCTTCATATCATTAGTTGCAGGAAAAATGCTCCTTGCAGTGATACCAGGACAGGAGTAGTTTTGGCATAAGATTGGAAACGAGAGGACAGTTCAACATTAGGCAGTCCTTTGGCTGGTCTGGACTATGACCTGTCAGCCGTTTCCATCCCTACTGTCTCATCTCCCTGGAGGATTCTGTATCCTCCTCAACTTCAATGGAGACCACAAAGGTCTTGCTTAGCAACAGCTCCGTGCATCAATTGTTTCTTTCACACAAGATTGAGGAAAGGGAAAGCTGGTGTGTGAAGGCTGGATGAGCAAGACTGGAGGAAAAGATGAGCTCTGTTGCATTCCCTTCCCTCTTGCTTGCGTGTTTGTGCCTTTCTCCCTCTCATCTCATGAGCCTTTTCAGCATGCTCAAAGGTTTCCCTATAGTTGATTGATATCCTGAAGGAGCAGGGCTTTGAGTAACAATAAGAAGAAGCTGTCTCTCCCTGTCTTTGGGCAATCTTTCTCTTCCTTCCTGACCACCTAACGATTTGGAAGCGTATAGAAGAGAAAGAGGGGCACCTGTTCCCTCACTGGTTTGGCAACTTGGGGATTGGCACTCCACTAGAGGGACAGATTTGACCTAGGACCATCAGCATGTGTAAATCCTTACAAGAAACATAATATTACACATCCATGCTGTGTAAATTCTTCTTCCAAAATTAGTTAGCTCTGATAGTAACAGGAGTTTGGGAGTCTCTCCATTTTCTGATTTTGAATTACTGTGTCAAATGTAAAATATGAGTAAATTTGTCCAGTACAGGTATATTTGACTATGTATTGTGACTCCAGAGGTACTCATATAACACTTCAGCTTTCTAAAGACAACCCAGAGCAGCGGAATCTTTATTACAGTTTTCTTGCATTTTTCATTCAAGATTTTTGCCTCGAATATTTTTTGCTTCTTAAAATGCCAATGTTGTTTTGAAAAAGCCTGTGGGAAGTGTTCCTTTTGTGGTTTTGAAGTTCTTGTTTCTTCTGTGTGTGTTCAACTTTTCAGCTGCATTTAGAACTGAATATACTCTGAACATGAGCACATAAAGTTTAAGCCATTTTTTTTAATTATCAAACTACCCCTTTTGAAATAAAAAAAATGTTTGGCATCTGCATGGGGCTGGGTTTAGAAAGGCCAGCATATAGAAGATGCCGAGATTTCCTTTGAACTCAGTTGAATTTTATAGATCTATTTATGAGAGCCAATAATGCAATGATGTAATTGTACTTGTCTAATAAATGTTGCTGTACAAGCAAAGGACAGCAAACATTTTCATTGTTACTGAAATCTTTTAAATGGTAGGTAGTCCGAGCTCAGAGCTGAGGCTATTTAATAAAGGCTGGCTATTCTGCCAACAATCGCAATTATTTAAAGGGTTTTCAAAAGGAAAAGAAGAAATCAAATAAAACAATTACTGTTGTATCTCATTCTGAAGTTAAGTGTATTTTTATGTGGGTCTTGTTTAGTGTCTCCTCCCAGTTTTCATCCATTATCACAATAATTGAGTTTGTAGCTGGAATTAAATTTATCAAATTGTGTTATCCTCTTTTGAAATTGGATAGGTATCCTGGCAGTAGGAGCTAGAAGTTAATCTGCTTTGCTAAAGCCTCCAGTGGCACAGTGGCAACAGGATTGAGAAGGCTCAAACATTCTCCTGTCACCCTGGACACGATGTAATTTCTCCTCAATCCCTTGTGCAAATAATGACATTTGAATCGAGCATTAACAGGCTTAATTACTTTAAAATTGTCATTTTAATTTACACTGATATAGTATTGATCATACAAGCAGAGATTAAGCTGTTCACTGGAGCAGATGATGGGGAATTAAACATTAAAGGGTCCTCGTGGGGCTGAGAGGGCCATCCAGAGTGTGCCAGAAGAGGAATGATATTTTTCCGTAATGAAGTGGCAGTATGCGGGGACATGAATCTTTGGCCTACTGGAAAAAGGGAAATAATGGGGTTTGGGAAGCATTTGCAGGCTATTCATTCGCTGCCATGCACCAATTCTCCAGTGATTCATCTACCTCACCAATATTTATTTATCTAGCAAATTCAGGAGTTATGACCTTTTGCTAAGTACATTTAATATAAGAGCCTGTGGAATCTTTCAGGTGTAAATTGTTAAAATAAACATTATTGTTCTTATTTCTGCATAATATCAAATGTTATTTAATCCTATAACGATAAGTATGCCGACTTGCTACACTTAAGAGGATCATTAAAGCTTGATGAAAAACAGGGCGGGAACAGAGTGATAGCAGGCTTCTCAGACCCCGGCCAGCTCCAGGCCCATGGGGCTTTTAATTGACAAATAGCAATGAAGGAACGCATGTTTTTGGTTCCACCTACAGCGAAGGGGGGGAAAGTTAACTTTTTATATATAATTTTAAATGTACTTTATCTCTGAAATAGTACTTATTTATTTTACAGTCATCGACCAACAGCCACATACAAAGTACAGCTGATAATTCCATCAATGAATAGATCCAGAACAAGATTAAAAAACATCAAATTTATTAACACATGGTATAAAAACTGTCTAAAAAAATTAAAATCAAACTTATAGAATTGTTATAAATAATATTTCTAATGTAAAATAACCTAAACACTTAATCTCAACTGACAATGAATTTGATAACATAGGGACAGAATTTTGCCACCTGTCTGGACACATTAGAATTTTCACCAATTGACAATTTTTCTAAACCAGCCTCATCCAATGTAAAGAAATATTTATATAAGAGCTTTATCCATTCATCCTTATATGAGGGGGAACAGAAGAAAATATGTTCCATGGACTCTACTTCTCCAATTTCACAGGAACAGAATCTTTCAGAATCACAGGAACAGAATCTTTCAGAATCTTTCCCTCTAACACAGCAGACAGCATAGCTGCATATCTGGTTAGCGTAAAGGTTCTCCTAAGGGGCTGAAACAGTACCATAATAGTTAGGGATAGACTAATTGGAAGTAAAAGGTGTTTTTTTTAAAAAAAGATCAGAATTCTACTCCCCCTCCCCCCAATTAATTTTTAAAATGTATCTGAGTTGCATTTAAAGACGTTCAGGTATTATCCTCACTTCTACTTAATGCATTAGGCTATTCAGTATACATCAAAGATTTTGCATAGTCTATTTGGAAGTAAGAACACTGAAGGTACACTAGGGTTATCAACCTCCCAGAAGGGCTTGGAGTACTTCTGGAGTTACTACTGATCTCCAATTTAACAGTGATCAAGGCTTTCTGAACAGCAGCTTTGGGAGGCAGGCTGTGTGGCATCATATTCCCACTGAGCTTCCTCCCCAGACTCTACCCTATTCAGACACTGCCCCCAAATTTTCAGGAATTTCCCAAGCCAGAGTTGGAAATCCTGCAGTACACTCTTCAGACTAGAGCCAGTATTAGTTGCAGTTCAAGGTATATTTGGTGACAAACTCAGGTTTGTTGATAGGTAATGTATGGGATGGCCTGGTCTATATATACAGCAGGAGGATGTGATAGTAGAGTTTGAAAGTGGTAGAGCTGCTTTCACATGCTGAACAATGCACTTTCAGACCACTTTCAATACACTCTGAAAATAATTGGCAAACCATTTCACACTGTATAATCCAGCTGTGAAGTAGATTAAAAGTTGAATTAAAAATGAATTAGTCTTTGGTCTTTCCAAATTTATCATAATTTTGGACACTGTGAACAGAGGTGCTCAGGAGCAGCAGCAGCAGAAGGCCATTGCTTTCACATCCTGCATGTGAGCTCCCAAAGGCACCTGGTGGGCCACTGCGAGTAGCAGAGTGCTGGACTAGATGGACTCTGGTCTGATCCAGCAGGCTAGTTCTTATGTTCTTATGAGGAGAAGGGGGTTTGCTATTGCCTGTTTCTACACAGCAGCCCTGGACTTCCTTGGTGATCTCCCATCCCAGTACTAACCAGGGATGATCCTGCTTAGCTTTTGAGATTTTATTAGGCCGTTTCCGCACGGCCTCCCTGTCGCCTCCACGCCGGCGAGAATTCCGCCGGCGTGGAGGCGAAGGCCGTTCGCATGCAGCATCGCGAGGCGGCACGCAGCAGGAAACCGACAAGCGGCAAGCGGCTCTGCCCACGCTGCCCTTCCGACCTCCAGGGGTCCGGGAGGACAGCGTGGGCGGGGCTTCGGCAACCAACCGGGCGACATGCGGGGACAAGGTGAGTGGGACAGGCCAGGGAGACAGCGTGTTCCCAGCGGCGCGGTTCGCACCGCGCCGCCGGGAAGACGCTTTCCCCCCAACAACAACCCTTTAAAGGGTTGTTGTTTAGGGCGGCCTGACGCCGCCCTGGGGGGGGGAAGTGCAGTCAGGTCGGTGCTGCTGCGTTGCAGCAGCGCCGCCTGTGCGAACGGCGGCCTGGGGGCGGCGTTTTTACTGCCCCCAGGCCGTCGTTTTTGGCCCATGCGGAAAGGGCCTCTGATTTTATTAGATCAAGGTAGAGCAACCAGTTCAGGGCAATGAAGAACTTTGGGGAGGAACATTCTGGTCTAGCCTTGTTCTTGCCTTTCCAGTTATCTACTTTCGGGGAGGTTTGTGTAGGTTAGGAAGAACACTCAAAAACATGGTCTCCAATCAGCAGTCTGAAGAGGTACAGCCTCATTCTGTTCATGTAGACCAGGCCCATGCCAGGAGATTTAAGACAGCTATGAAGCTAATGATGTGTTACAAAACTTTAATGCTGTAGAGATATTATTCTATCTCTTCAATCACACACATGCAAAGGTTTAGTCAGAGGCTCCTGTCTTCTGGGCAAAAATTGGCAAGTTCCACAAAGGATTTAAAGTCCTGCCCTCCATCTAACTGGACAGGCGCTACCAACACAAGTTTCAGATTAATCCTTTTACACAATCTAAGCTGCATGCCAGAGAAAAAATACCTGAAGATCCAGTGCATGCACATAAGTCAGTGTTTGACTAAGGGATTGCTTATTTAGCTGGTGCAAAGAAGGCAGTTATAATATTTGGAATGACAAGTGTCCTCACTTTAAAAATTGCTAAATATTTTTCAAAATTTTATTTTCTATAACCAAAAGCAACAAAGAACTTAAACATTTTGCTTATAGAGTGATGGAGTACTTGATAGCTGTCATTTACACCCTGCTGAGTTTGTTGAAGTCAATGAGTTGAGAAGGGTGTGACTGTATTAAGGATTGCACTGTATATTATTTTTTCTTGAATACAAATGTATTTACTTATTAAGTTTATAAGCCTTTCATCCAGAGACTCATGGCAGATTAAACAGTGTGAGCTGTACTTGAAAGTTTCAAAGTCGTTTGTTCACATTCTGTGTAGAGAACAGTCCTACTGAAGTCTACTTTGTGGGGATTACCTTTAGGAAATTGCAATGCAATTTTAAACAGTTACTCCTATCTAAGGCCATTGAAACCAATGAGCTTTGCTTCCCTTTGTTTTTAAAGTTCCCGCCTCTCCGCTGCCTAGCCACACAGGGTCACAGGGACATCTTGTGGATTTGCGAGATGTCAGCATGGCTGTGGGGGTCCATGCCTGCCTGCCCATGTAACTATGCAGCAGAGAGAGGTAAGACACACACAAAAAGACGCACCTCCATGCGAAGGCGCGACAGCAACCCAAATTGTTTCTGTGTGCTCCGTTCGCTGCCTGCATGGAGGCATGCGAACGCGAAAACAGGAGAGTGGGTTACTTTATCCCGACTGCAACCCGCTCTGCCTGTGCTGTGCAGAAGGGGCCTGTGTCAGAATTCCAAAGGTGCCTATAGGCTCAATAAGATTGGGGACCCGAATCTAGCCCAACTAGCTTGCATAAACAACATATGTAAACTATAGGCCTATGGGCACACTAAGGCCCATTCCTGTAATCTTTGTAAATGTATGCACAATTTGCATGTATTTGCATACATTCTTCCGCTTCTGTTGTTTCTGCATCCTCATCCTGAATGACTTAATTAATTTTCTCTTGGTGTCTGCCATGGCACAATTCAAAGGCTAGTTCTGACCCCCTAATTTACCATTGTAGCAGAATGTACATTAAGGTGGAAGTGCCAGAGTTGAAACTTATTGTCATGCAGGGAGAACACCAGGATTATTTGAAGAACAGTAGTTCTGTCTGAGAACAAAAATTTCCCTTATGAAAAACATCAGCTGTTTCTTAAATAGAAGAAAGATGTAAAGCTGATTGGGGCAGCATTTCAAAGTCATATTTTCCACCTGAACCATCTGTCTGGGGTATCATAAAAATGTCATTGTGTGAGGAAAGAAATGAAAATATATGGAATATATTAATATATGAATCATATTTATAGCTTATGTTTTATAGAATTTACTCTGAAATATACCGATAGAGACCTGATGTAATCAATATCCATATTATATACTTTCCTGTATCATTTTAATGTATTGAGTACATATAATAGCAGACATGCATTATTTATATTACTTCTTTCCAACAGGGTTTTCCCAGTTGTGGGTTGTTCTTGCATCTTGTGTGGATACTCTTTGGGACTTTCTTACGATATTCTAATACAATTCCAGCTTGTTGTGGCTGTTCTTAGGCAGAAAGCATTTCCTGCAGATTAGATGCCTTATAAAAATGTTTGAGTAAATATTTTTGTATCCCTGAGCTGCAATCCTGCCCTCACTTCGACTGCTTCAATCTTTTTGGGTGGGACTGAATTAGCTATTTTGAGTGCATCTGAGAACTGGGGCATTCTCAGTGGAATTTTCAACTTGCAGTTCAACAGCAGACTCTCGTGCAACGTGACAAAGATCTTTGGAAAACTATTGAGGGCTACATCGGACACAGTGTGTAACAGACTTCCCTCTGTGATACACCTCTGAAGATGCCAGCCACAGATGCAGGCAAAATGTTAGGAACAAGATCCACCAAACCACGGCCACACAGACTGGAAAACCCACCAGAACCAACTATAGTTCTTATTCTTTTTTTCCCCTGGCTGAAGTGCATAAGCAGTTCTATATTTTTCTTACAGTTTATGTATTCTGCAGAAGAGTGTTCTCCACAAGGTACCTGGCTTGACTACAGGGCAGTCTATCTTCTATTGTTCAGTGCTCTAGTATATCTACATGGACACAGAAATATACACATGAAATATAATTAAATGACAAGAAGCTTTTATTTGTCATTGGAAGACAAAGCATCGAACCAGATCATTTGACTTGAAACATGTAATTAGCAAAACCCTTGTGGATTGCTTGTTTTATCATTTGCAATATACCAAAAGATTTATTGTAGCAATGTATCTTTTGAATGTGATTAATAGAATTGTTTTGTCCATTTGATTAATATGTCATCTCAGCCCCAGAATAATCTGATTAAACTGGGTTGTCATACCCACTTTTGATTTGTTACATATTTTATCCCCACAATGACTTATCAAAGGCCTTAGCTACCCTTCCAGATCTTTAATTTTGTCATGTATTTAGCTTATGATTTTTTAAAAGCATTACAAAATGTCTGTTTCATCAGGAGCATGTGTTTTTGTAAACTGATTTTCCACTGGTCTGTAACAGATGATTCCTTCTTCATCAACATTTTATCTAGCAAATCCACATAAATTAAATTTACAGGCAAATATGCATTAAATACAGTCTTTAAGAGAAGTCCCCAATATACTTACCCCAACATTTAAAACTGTGTGAACATACAAGATGCAAAGATTAATAGTAATAACAACACCTATGTAGTTAGACCATTTATTTTTGTGTGTATATCATCCTTGATGTGCTTAATTTCATTTGATAGATGAAATGGAGTGTAGTTATTTAGTTAAGAAGATCAAAGATTTAAACTGAATAACATGTTGTAGTCATAAGCTTAGCATCCTCCAGTTGCCTTCAGCTCAGTAGTTCCGTAACTTTCACTTGGTTTGATTTTAACTTTCTGATTTCTTTCTTGAAGAAATGCTATAGTATATACAACTACACATTTCATTTTTTCCTGTTTCTCCTATCATGAAACTTATTTTGTTCCTCTGAAGCCCATCACAAAGTCCAGGACAAGCTCTCACTCTTATGTAGAGTTCCAAGCTTGGGAAGAGTTCTAACCATAGTGTTGGGCTTGGGAAGCACTCGGAAGCCCAGTGTGAGATGAGCCCCCACCCATCTATCACTCTGTGACTTATGTATTTACATAACCAACATCATTTCTTCTTATGGCAACCCCAGCAAGGGGATTTCAAGGAAAGTGAGAAGCAGGGGCAGTTTTCCATTCTCTTCCTCTACATAGTCTTCTTTGGTGGTCTCCTATCCAAGCACCAACTCTGCTTAGCTTCCAAGATCTGATGAGATTAGGGTATACCATGCTGTCTTCCTTGGGACATTTGCTTACTACATTAAAATATGGGAAGACACCTGCCCCATACTTTAGTTCAGGGCCAACATCTTTAACACTTCGGTCTGTTCTTCTCTGAATTTTGATATTTGGATAATTAACCTGGCCAAGTTGGCAAATCAGGTAAGTCACTAGTTCATCGGTTTTCTTTAGCATGGTATGATCTTCCTTCTGATGTCAGTCCTATTCAGGTGCTATATTTGCCCTGTGGTATCTACCAAGTAAGGACTGTTTTTCTGTGTGGAAAGCAGCTTCAGCAGGAGCATGGCTTAATCATGCTGCAAAAAATCACTAAGGTCTCCCGAATTTTATACCATGATGCATCAACTCTAAACTATTATACATATAGTAGACGTTTCAACAAGCCAATTTCTCATTCCTCTCTATTTTTTACGCTGTCCTCTGCATTCTGTGCCCAGGAGACAGTGAGCATGCTCAATGCTCATCAGGATTTTAAACATGTATGATTAGTATTTTATGTATACTTGGGGAGTCTCCTGAGTATGGTGATTCCATTTTCCATTCTTTATTTGAAGCTCATAGACCAACAAATCGAGAGCAGAAAGAAAAGGATATATTTGTAAACAGCTAATATCCGCAATACACATATACAAAAAATAATGAATAAACGGAATTGTACAATGAAAGTTAAGAAGTAATGCCATCAAATGTCATAGTCAAAAATTTTGTGACTGCCAATGTCACATTCCATTCCGTATCTGTTAATAACTTGGCTATAAGCCCCTGTTTTACATCATGGTTCCATTTTTGGATGTATCTAGCAATCCATTTTTCTTGGGCCACATTATATTTCTTACAGTCAATAAAAAAATGCCAGATGGTATCTCAGAGTCGCTTTGATTTGGTGCATTGTAGCCGGAACAAGCTTGTAGCAGGGGGGATTCCTTTGGAGTCTGCCTGTTGTAGGTTCTCGACTAATGGCAGGGGCATCCTATTCCTTGTTTTTCAGAGGAAAAAAAAAAAAAAAAAAAAAAAAAAAAAAAAAAAAAAAAACGAAGCATTCTGTATCCTGGGAACTGGCATTTAAAGGAAACTTACAGAGGTAACTGTCAGAATCATTCAGAGATTGGAAGGCCCAAATAATTGGCTACTTCTCCTTGTGCAACATGCTAACCATTTATCAGAACTGCAAAATAACGGCTCAGGATTGAGATTTTGTCTGTGCATTTGAGTTACAAATACATTTGATTAAAGGTTTCAAGAGAAAGGCCCAATTTTTGTAGCCTGTCTATCAATTTTTGCATTAAGATTTGAAATCCATCTTTGACTAGCGAGTATAGATAGCAACCCTCTGATGAATGATAGATTTCTAGTCTAAAGAGAAAGGTTGCCATCCAGGCGTTAGCCTCTAGGGATGGCTCAGCAAATTCCAGACATATACCTGGACCAGAAATGCACATAGGAAAGTTTGACAGTGAACACAGGAAGGAGTTTAAACATGAGTTGTACCTTTCATTTGTCCTTAACTATGGCCACTGGTACACCATGTAATTTTTGAACAGAGAATAACCTTTTTTGTAGATTGAAATAATAATCCTTAATATGCAGAAACTGCAACCTTGTCTATGAGTTGCCCTGCTTTTCTGCCCAACTGAAAGGCACAGGAACAATAAGCTTATGGTTAAAAGGAATGATAATCTTGGGATTAATGAGGCATCGTGGGTGTGGGGGTGGGGGTGAAAATCCCAGCCCATCCACCAAAATATTCCCTTCCAAGTTTGCGTAACCTTTCTGAAGTTTTAGCAGAACAATTTTCCTTCGGCATCCTCCCTTTCCTTTCAGTTGGTTCTCAGTTGCTCTCAACATTCTGTGCTTCCTGGAGCTTATTTGGTCTTCATCAGACTGCTTAGTGTGTGTATGTGTTTTTCTTTTCTCCAAAGTCATATTATTCTGCATAACTGGTGATCCCCCAAGTATGTAAACACCTAACTCATGTGACTCGCTTTTTCTGGTGTTATGATTAACACCTGCTTTTACTTTGGTCTACTGGACATTTGGCCCAGAACCAAAAGTCAAAATTCCACACACAACTGAAATAGTTTTGCATTCTTTTTTTAAAAATGGGTAAGTGCTGCCCTTCCCCCCAATACTTGAGAACATTTAATAGGTCTGACAGTTCAAATTGCTGTCTGTGTTTACTTAGAAGTAATCCCCACTAATTTCTGTGGGAGTTATTCCCATCATCATGTACCATGGTTGCCCCATAAGGTTTGACAGAGAGAAGCATCAATTTTAGGAAATATCTACAGTTAGATTCTCAAAGAATCCTCCCATATCTTGCTTTCAATACATTACTAATTATTGTTAATTGCACATTGTGATTTCCAATAACTGATTAAGAAATAAGATAAAGATTCTCAACCCCCCTCCCTCCCCCTGCAAAAATGGTGTTTTGGAAGGTCCTTAATATGCTTAGCAACACAAGAACTATCTGAACCAGAACTGTGTGTTAGAGAAAAGCTTAATAATTTCTTCAGTAAGAAGCATGAATGAACAGTCTGGCTAGAATGTAAACCTTGTGATTTAGCTTTCTGTCCACCTGGGTCAAAGTTTGAGGCTTCTGAAGTATTTGAATCATTGAACTTTAAGACTGCATTCATCACAGCTTCCATACCGATATAAATTTCTTTCCATTAAGTCAATAAGGCTTGGTTGCATCAGACAGCAGCCTGTCAAGAAACAGAGATTAATGGTTGTCATAAAAGTGACGTAAATAGACAACTTGCTTGATTTACATGTACTATTTTGTCATCTTTTTTTTTTAAGGGTACAATTCAGATTGTTGTTTTTAGCACTACATTGGTTTATCTTCACTTTTTTTCAGAAACAAACTTCATGGGCTGTAACCTCTGAAGAGTTTTCACAAAAAGTCATGATAGTAGTCAGAATGTCTCCCATGGTATCTTTTATTTTTATTTTAGAACCTGCTTTTTTCACTGTTTTTTTTCTCTGTCATCTATAGCAGAGCTGGAACTATTTTATTTTGTTTGCTTATTTATAGCCCCCAAACAGGAAATATTTTGCTTTTTAATAAAAGAAAATTCAAGATAGTTCTGAAAGCAATATAAAAATAATGAATCCAGTGACTTTACACATCACAGTCACTTAAAATGCATAAGGACTAGCTTGTTCACTATTTTGAATTATTTACATAGGCTAGCCACAACCACACAACCACTGAGTTATTCCTTTTAAGGCATGTATTCTTGATTGCATTGTGGGTTCTACATCACTCAGTGGCCTTTCTACACAGACACTCTAAAACATTTTGAGGCAGGAAATAAAATATTTTGAGGCAGGAAATAAAATATTTCCTCTGGAAATATGGCTTTTACCTTAAAACATTTTATCCCATGACATTTTACCTGAAAACTTTTTATTTGCAGTCTCAAAATGTTTTAAATGAATACCTTTTAAAAACAATTCTCTGGTTGAAACATTTTAACAATGGCCTCATTTGCCTGTGCAGTTCCTTAGAGATATTTCTTGTGCCCTTCTGCCTTCTCTGTACTTCCACTTCGGTGCCTTTTTGTGAGCTCATTCTTTTCCCCTTGTCTGTGGAGCATTTGAACAGTGTTTGTTCAGTTTGGGGGAGCTAATTTTTGAACGAGGCAGTGTAGAACACGCAGAGAATTGCAGCATCCTGCTGTGAAGCCCTGAAACAGTGATTCCACTCAACAAACTCAAAATAAAACACAAAAGTCACAAAATGGCAGCCGGGAATAATTTGGAGTGGATAAGTGCAGACATAATCGTTGTAAAAGGAGGGATTGAAAACATTTTAGAAACATTTGGGGGGATTTGTGCAGAAAGGGGCAGTTTGTATCAGGCATTCTGACTCCTGTAGAACATTTGCTGAGTCATAGGAGGAGATAGCACTTGAGTTGCAGCCAGGGGTGGAGCGAGGGGGAACTGCGCCCAGGGCACGCGCGAGCCACGCGCCCCTGTCACGCCCCCCAGAATGCCCCCACCTCGTTGGCACTACACCACTGGTTGCAGCTTGCTGCTTGATGTGTATAGTGGCATGGTGGGGAAAGCAATCATCAGATCTCCATGACCAGCTGCAGTTCCTAGCTGGAATGAAGCGCACGTTTCTTTTGTTATTCAGATATTCCACCCCGCTTTTCCAAATAAGTTTGCTTTTTAAAAAGTGGCAGAGAAAAATAATTAGGACAGCTGCCAAAGATAGTTTTCATGTGGCAGCCAATTTCTGTGGATTGATACTTAGCCACTGCTGAACTTCCAAGACAAGATTTGTCAGACTGTAGGAGGCATGAGATGTATAGCAGAGTGTCTGCACAGCTTAGCAATAACCGTCCTATAAACAAGAAAGGATCAGCAATGATGTCTGAGGTTCCTGACCACTATAGGTAGGTTTAGTAATCTCCATGTGGGGGCTGGAGATCTCCTAGAATTACAGTTGATCTCCAAATGACAGAGATCCATTTCCCTGGAGATAATGGCTGCTTTGGTGGGTAGACTGTATGGCATCCCATCCCTGCTGAGTTCCCTCCTTTCTCTAAAGCATGTGCTTCCTAGGCTCCACACCCAAATCTCCTGGAATTTCCCAGCCTGGAGCTGGCAACTCCAACTGTAGTCTCAGGGCCAAATTACATATTAAAATTAATGGGTTTGACTTGCCTTTCCCGCAATCACACACAGCTAATGAGGGGAAAGTCACTTTTAAAGCCTGCAGGAGCCTAATTTATTCTGAGCCAGGATTATATGATTGTGGGAAAAGCAAACTGGTTTTGGTTCCTCAAGATCCAAGTAAGTATCCCTAAAGAAATGTTTCCATTAGGGTTTGGAGGGTGCAGTTGTGTAAAGATTCCGGAATGCTGGCTTAAATCTGTTGGCTTCTTTTGCACAGCATTCACTTTATGCAGAGAAATGAAGGATATATGTGTCACTCTAATGCAGGTGCCAAGAAGAGAATGTAAATGAGGTACAATCTAGATTAGGGTCAATTTTTAGCTGGTCCCTGTCAGTGGGGAACAATTTACGGCATAGTGTTTAATAAGGAAACTCAGTGTAATTCTGATTTCCTGTAAGGAGTCAGAAGATAAAGACCAAGAGCGGAATGTCATGTTTATTTCTGCAGTAGTTATTCAGAAGCAGTCTGAACAAAAAGGAACACACTCCACCTCCCGTTTAGATATTGCATAATCCAGTTTCACCTGCGGCATGGATGGCTATACTATGGAATTACAAAATAATGGATTTCTTGTTACTTTAATATTTGAAGTAAAACCATGATATCTTTATGTGTTGGGGGCAGAGCAAAGCCATTGTGAGATGAGACAATTAAACCCAGCACCTGTCTTTTTGTTCTTCCTCTACAGAAATAAACTGCAGAGGTTTTATATATGGATATTGTTGTTTTGTTGTGTTTTCTTTTTATGAACAAATGTTTGTTATTCACTTTTGAATGTAGAAAAGATAGACTATAAACCTTGAAATAAATAAATAGTAACATGTTCTGGTCCAACTCTCTTGATCCTGGCTGATAGGAGTGTGGGGAATTCTTTAAATTTGTTCAGAAATTCCAAAGGCAAAAATGGATTCCATGAAAATGAAGAGATTTGATCCTCTCATGCCCCAATGGCTAATTTTGATGGCCACTGACTTACTGAACTGGGAATTGTTGTTAATATGTTATAGTCGAGTTGTTAAGTTTAACAATAAGGAGAAGGTACAAAAGGATGCTTTAGTTAGTATTACGGCAGCCTTATTTTGATTCTGGTAAGAGAGCAGTTGTTATGGTGTTTTAATGCCATTTGCTCTTCCAGCATTTAATCATTGATCAGAAAGTGCTGTGATAATAGAATAAGGACTTTAGCATTTTGATGGTTTAGTGGATTAATCTTCCACCCTTTTGGTGGTCTGGCTTAGATCCAGAAATCTTGATCAGACAGAAATGAAAGCTTGAAAGGATACCTTTAAAATATGAAGGACTGTCCTTTGAATCTGTTATATTAAACCTTATACCATGGATTTACTTAGAGAACTGCTGATAAATCTTTGGCCTTTGTTAAGCAGTCCACAAACCAATATGCTCTGGGAATGCACTCTTGCACCAAGGGAAATATGTGAGCATCTTTATTGAATCACTTAGAATGTCAGGGGAAGGGGCTTAGTGGAAGAATATCTACTTTGCACATAGGGGGTTCCAGGTTGAAATTTCAACATGCCCAGTTGAAAGAAGCAAGTAGTAGATGATATTTTAAAAAAACCTCTCCCTAACACCTTGTGAAAAAAATTGTTCAAGACCTTCTGTTCTTTGACTCCATCATTGAGTAAAAGGGATACTGCAATCAAGAAATCAGAAGGAGATTGAGAATGGGAAGGGCAACCATGAAGGAGTTAGATATTATTCTTAAGTGTAAGCATGTGTCACTGGCAACCAAGAGCAAGTTCATTCATGCCATAGTATTCCCTGTTACTATGTATGGATATGAAAGCTGGACAATGAAGACATCTGTTAAGAAGAAAGTAGATTCCTTTGAAATGAGGTGTTGGAGGAGAGTATTATGGATACCATGGTCTGCAAAAAAGACAAATCAAGCCTGAACTGCCCCTAGGAGCTAAAATGACTAACCTGAGGTTATCATACTTTGATCACATTATGAGAAGACAAGAGTCACTGGAAAAGACAATAATGCTAGGAATAGTTGAAGGGAGCAGGAAACAAGGAAGACCCAACATGAGATGGATTGACTCTGTAAAGAAAGCCATGCCCTTCAGCTTGCAAGACCTAACCAAGGCTGTTAACAATAGGATGTTTTGGAGAACATTGATTCATAAGGTTCCATGAATTGGAAGCGATTTGACAACACTTAACACACACACACGACCTTGTTGAGCTGCTGACAGTCAGAGCAGATAGAAATAACCTTGGAAGGCCAACACTCTGGCTCATTCCGCACATGCAGAATAATGCACTTTCAAACTGCTTTCAGTGCTCTTTGAAACTGTGCGGATGGCAAAATCCACTTGCAAACAGTTGTGAAAGTGGTTTGAAAACGCATTATTTTGCATGTGCGGAAGGGGCCTCTGATTCGATATATCTCAGCTTCATGTGTTCATTAGTGTTCAGTGTCCTTGTTGTGTCTAACTACAGAGTGGTAATTTTTATAAGGTAAATTATGCTATCAAGTCACAGCCTACTTTTGGTGACCCCACCTCATGGGGTTTTCAAGACAAGAGATGTGCAGAGGTATCAAGAATAACAGAGAGACCAGGGGTTACGTTCCATTTGAAATACCTACAGTAACAAAAATGCCTGGAGCAGATGTATTTTGTCCTTTCTTCACATGCATTTTACATTCACTAGAGTAGCTGGAATTCATGCAATGGTAAATGTGTTTCAGAGCAGAAGAGATAATAACCAAAAATGTGAGTTAAATGCCCAGAAAAATGAAAAGAAAATATTAATGCACATTTAATTATGATGCAAATTTACTGCACGATCTCAACATGATATATTATTGATTGGGTTTTTGTGCACAGTGGTGTAGCATAGCAGGTTCATTTTTCATAATTAAAAATCAAATTGTGACTACTATACTAAAGTGTTTTTATTAGTAGCCTGTGTATCCGTTATAATCTGAATAATTTAGTCTTAATTGAAAATATAGTTTTAATTGTATGCGTATTGCTTACCTGTTGAGCTGAGATATATGCAGATAAAAGTCACAACTTATATGGTTTGAATGTGTATGTATCTCAGTTTATTTTTCAAAGGGAATTTCCCATAAAGCAAGTTACAGAAGCCTAGTCCAGATGACAATAGGCATGAATAAGTCCATGGATCAGTAATGACCTGGTGCTTGCACAGGGGACTACTTTTTCCTTGTTAGGAAGGAGCACAGCTGGAAAAAAACAACTGAAGACTGTTAAAAGGTTTCATCTGCAACAGCAGATTCAGTAGCAGCCCCAAACTGAAGACCTGGGTTTTCAAGGGGAATGTAACCCTATCAAGAGATGTTACAGTGCCCATCTCCACACCTTGGGGAGGGTATGTGCGTGCAGTGGCGTAGCCACCAGGGGAAGAGGGGGTGCACAATGCACCAGGCGCATGCCTGAAGGGAGCGCCAAAACCTCAAAAATGCATTTAAAAAATTTTTTAGTTTTTTTACTTTGTCTACCTTCAGGGGGCGCAAGTGCAAGAACTAATGGCACCAAAATTTCAGGTTCTCAATTAAAATTCAAACGTCACAGATGATGTCAGCTGGGTTTGGTGAAGTTAGGGTTTCAGGGGGTCCAAAGTTCCTTCCAGACCCCCAAAAAGGGTGCCCTTATTCTAATTAAACTTGCAATGGGAGCTTCATCATAGATAGGGCTTCCCTTTGAAGAGTCCACCGCTTTGGGACCTCCTGGGAACTCAAACTTCACTAAACCTGATTTGGTATCATCAAGGATAAGACTCAAGAAAGTAGCCCTGAAATTTTGAATCATTGCTGACATAAACATTGCTCCCAGGATGATACCCCTCAGAGTTTCCCCCTGATTCCAAATTCCTTCCCAGGTGGATTTAAAGGGAGAATCAGACTCCCTAGGGTTTAAAAAAATTCGAAAATCAAATATCAAAGGGTTGGGTTCAACTAAGTTGCTGTGATTCTGGCTGTCAGTGTAGGTCTCCATTGGTAGATCTTGTTCCTAATGCTTTGAAGAGCAGGGCTATTTAGGCACTCTGACTTGGGCAGAGTGTTCTACATCAAAGAAGGTCCGGCATCATCAGGGTTCAGTGTTGGAGGACCTTCAAACAAGCCTACTTCATCCACTTCAAGAGAAAGACAATAGCAATGATGCATTTCTCTCTTCAATCTCTTGGTGAATATAGTAGGTCTCCTAGACTAAACAAGGCAAAAACCAAAACATGCACAAAAAAACAGGCAGAGACCAGATAGAAAGAGTTCTAAATAATACATCTCAGCCATGAATCTCGCGAGAAGTGTTGTCAGCATTCATTCAACTACTTTGTCCGAAAGTAAAATAATAGAGATTGGGAGGAAATTCTTTGGGTTAGGATTGAGGCAAAGTCCAGTTCTGTCTCAGTTTATTTTTGGTTGTCTACGTGCAGTAAGGCATACTTTGGATCAGGTGTCTGCCCCGAACAGGGTGAGGAGGATTTGGTGCTCCAAAAGCCCTTGTCCTTGGCAAATCACTGCATGAATAGAAGTCATTTCATTCAGCATGAAATCCTGAATTTCATCTGAGCTAATTTAAAGATCTAATGGCTCCAAATCAGACTGGCAGACCTCAACCTGTCCTCATCTATGGGAATTCCAGGAGGCCAGAGTCTTAGAACAGAACAGGTGAGCAGTCCTTGGCAGAACCTAACACACTATAATCTGGCATTTCAAATATAGGCTTCAAAATTGGTGTTGGACCAGAATATAGGTCGGAGAATGAATCCACAAGACGCATGAGTCAATCAATATAGCTCTCAATTCATTCCAACAAGCCCAGGAACTCAAGCAACCAAAACCTCCTTCAGGACAGACTAACTCTATTAACCCCATCCACCCAAGTGCAGTACTAGAAGCGAGTTGGCATTTCATCAACGATCAAATCCTAGATGAATGATGATTTTCCATGTTAGGCCTAGTCATTAGCCAGCTAGAACACCCTTCAGAATAAGATAGTTTTCTGTGAGGCTGTTTCCATAAGTTCTCTTGGTTGGGAGTTACAAAAAGGACCAGCACCTGAATTCATCTTACTTTTTGGACTCCTAAGCCTACTCCATCTACTCCATCTTCCATAATCATCCCTGCATTAAAACACATCATACTCTCTCACACACAAGATAACAAAGAAGAGAGTTTGGATTTATATCCTGCCTTTCTGTCCTGTAAGGAGACTCAAGGTAGCTTACAATCGCTTTTCCATTCCTCTCCCCACAACAGACACCTTGTGAGGCAGGTGGGACTGAGAGAGTTCCGAAGAACTTCATTATTCCAGCCCAAAGTCCATCCAGCAAAGTCATGTGGAGAGGATGGGAATCGAAACTAGTTTCCTCCAGGTTTCAGGAGTCCATTGCTCTTAACTCCTTCATTGCTTACTGGCTCTCATACTTCTTTTTTCTTTCTTCCTTTATGTCTTTTTGCGGGGGTGGGGGTGGAGGGAAATGCTGTTTGCATGTCAGACATTAGGGTCCGATTAGAGTCCACCTCTCTTAACCACAACACCACACACATATTCCTGAAGACTTTTCCAGAGTGCACCCTTTTGCAAGCTATATTAGGTATCTTGCCAGGATCTAGAAATTACCAAGGAGCTTTCATTTGGTCATCTGAAGGGGAACTAGCCTCTCACAGTGGCAGGTACCTAAAAACTGGGCATCAGATAATGACCATAAATAACCTCACTACAGCCGCAGTTTCACAGTGGAAAGCACCCAGCATTACATAAATACTAAATACTCACATCAGAATCAATTTAATAACCATCCATTGCTGCAAATGAAACAAAGTAGTGATGTATTTTGGTTGAACCTACGGACTATATTGTAAGAGAGTGTATAGGCTTTTCATCAGTAAATTCAATCTGAGTATGAAGCCAGTAAAATGTTATTCTAAAACTTTTATACCATCTTTTGTATGCTCCAAGGGACCACTGACAATGTTGAGGGATTAAGCTTTTCCTTGCCTATTGCCTTAGGAGGAGAAAATGCATTATTTAAAAATTCATTATGAAGCTAGGTAGGGATTCCTCTTGTTGCAATGCCAAGGTTATTTAAATAAGATGGAATTGGGTCAATAAATAATTATAGAGATATTAAAAGGAACAAAAAGAGCTTGATTGTTTACATTTATATTCTGTAGTGTTTTTGAGTGGACTTCTCTATAACCTGTGCATTAAGTTGGAACACTAATGAACATTTAAGTAGTATATTAGAATTATGCTATTTGATTTTTGAAAAATCGGTATGGTTGCAAAACCACTTTTCAAGTCTTTATTATTTACTCATAGTATTAGTAAAGGTGTAAACCTAGATGAAAAATGCCTTTGTCTTGTTATTGAAAAATTTTCTTTTCAAAATAAGAACCTCTGTAGAACTTAATGTATTCTTCAAGCCTTGTAAGAAAGTGCAGTTCATCGTGGATCAGAAGATTGGGTCTTCCACACGGAACACGAGGAAGATGAAGAGTTGAGTTTTATACCCTGCTTTTTCTCTTCCTTTAAGGCACAGGTGTCAAACTCGCGGCCCTCCAGATGTTATGGACTACAGTTCCCATCATCCCCTGCCAGCATCATGCTGGCAGGGGATGATGGGAACTGTAGTCCATAACATCTGGAGGGCCGCGAGTTTGACACCTATGCTTTAAGGAATCTCAAAACAGTTTACAATCACCTTCCCTTCCCCTTCCTACAATAAACCCCTTGTGAGGTAGGTGGGGCTGAGAAAATTGTGACTAGCCCAAAGTCACTCATCAGGCTTCATGAGTAGGAGTGGGGAAACAAGCCTGGTTCACCAAATTAGAGCGTGCCACTTGCGTGGAGGAGTGGAGGAATCACACTCTATTCTCCAGATTAGAGTATACCACTCTTAATCACTACACCACACCATGGCAGCTTTTAAGTGTGTGTTCTATGGTGTACCATAGAGATTACATGCCCTCTGAGCTTACCCCCTCACCTAGCACTGCCCCCAAATCTCCAAGAATTTTCCGAGTTGAAGTTGGCAACCATAATGCATTTCCATTAATATTTGTTGTATGCTGACTGGAACACAAAGAGTTATTCTAGATATACTCAACTGCTTGATTGTTGAATGGCAGGCTACCAACCTTTATCAAGAACTGCTTTTAAAGCTTCCATTGATTTTGAAACTGCCCTTTGTTCTGTGATTTGAAAAAGAATTGTGAGGTACTCTTGACAATCATGTGCCCCAAACTCCCTTATTTTATTTATTTATTTATTTATTTATTTGTCTTCTAGGCTGCCTTTCCCAAAACAGGCTTAGGGCAACTTACAATGAGAA
This sequence comes from Sphaerodactylus townsendi, assembly GCF_021028975.2. Classification (NCBI taxonomy): domain Eukaryota; kingdom Metazoa; phylum Chordata; class Lepidosauria; order Squamata; family Sphaerodactylidae; genus Sphaerodactylus; species Sphaerodactylus townsendi. The sequence goes on along the minus strand of NC_059432.1, from coordinate 39,041,235 downwards.
AATTGCCCATCATAGGTAATATCAATCAAAAAACCCCATAAAAACTAATATAGAATTCCACAATCACAAAAAAGCTAGGGTGCCTTAAAACTGAGGGTACACCAGTGTGAGGCAAGCAAGAGAATTAGTCCCAGAGCTAGCATCTGTTTTGCCAGTTTGTACAATGGCAGTTGAAACCCTCTTTTTAAAACTGGTCAAATAACAAAAGTCAAGAAAAGACATTTTTTTTGTACTGATTTCCTCAAATGTAAAATGAATCCTCCCTCACGCTTGTCACTTTTGGAGTCCTAGCAGCAATAGTTTCCCTCTCAGGCAGCAGATCACAGTCTGCAATATGGCAGTGGGTGGTAGGTGCTGCCTTGGTTACCGCCCCTCCCATGGTGTCCAGTGATTCTGGGATTCCATTCTTATCTTCTGCTAGGGTTGCCAAATCCAGGTTGGGAAGTTCTTGGAGATTTTGAGTTGGAACCTGGGAAGGGCAGTGTTTAGGGAGGGGAGAGACCTCCAAAGCAGCCATTTTCTCCAGGAGAATGTCTATGTCACCTAGAAATTGATTGTAATTCCTGGAGATTTCCAGACTCTTCCTGGCCAGAATCATTGAGAGCACACCTGAATCCAGGCCATTCTTTCATGTTAGTATTCGTACTTGCACAGCCCCATCTGGGATGGGGGAGAGTGAGTCTGACATTGCAGGCTTCACAGGCTTACACTGTTGGATTTGCCCTCCGTGGGTCATTTGCTCCAGTGGAGGGGTATATCAGCCAACGGATGGCTGCTGCAGCCTGCCAAAATCGACGAGGACATGTGAATTAATATCATGCTAATTGTGCTCCTGTGCCCCCATTGACTGCAGCAGCATTTCAGGGGCATTCTGGAGGCATGGCCGCGGACGGAGCTAACAGTAGTTGGCTTCCACCCTTGCTTTGCCACAAGAAATGCTGGCATCCGGCTCTTGGACTTACACCACCTTTTTGGTGACTACATCCGTGGGAGCTCTACGGAGGGCTTTCCAACAGAGGGCAGTTTCTTTTGCCTTTTTAACTCCCTGCACTCCTGGAAAACTGTCCCGGGAATGGGGTGGCTGCACCGCCAAATCCAGGACCCAGCCATGTGGATGGGACTGTCAGTCTTGCAAGCATCTTCAGGTTAGAAATCTCTCATACCTTCTGAACTCACACTATATGTGTGAGGCCAGAAGGTATGAGAGATTTCTAACCTGAAGATGCTTGCAAGTCTGGCAGTCCCATCCATATGGGAGCTGTACTATGAACTGGGGAAAGGGAGTATAGAAGTAAAAACTATATTACTTCTACACTCCCTTTCCCCAGTTCATACTTCAACTCCCAGTTGCTTCATTTTTCTTCTTACCAGTACCAGCTCTTTCCCCAAACCATCTTCTTCCTGAGCTAACCTGAGCCATGGCATTTAAGGACTCACAAAGCCCGTTCTGCAACCCTTTCTTTTTGCAATGGGGAATCACCATGTTTTGCCATAAGCCTTGGTTGTTTACAAGCCTGTTGCCGATAATGCATACAAGATTGTTTGCACATCCCCCACATATTGCTGATATCTTTTACCCTCCACTTTGTGGAGTATTATGCCTCAGTTTAGTAAATTGCAGTGAAAATGATAATGGAATGGTCAATTGCGGGGAGGGAGCAGAATCTGGAATCTACTTTGACAAAGATTGCTCTGATAATTTGTAAAATCTTCAGGGTTGAGGTCCTTGCAAAAAGCCATCCCCCCGCTGCAAACCTTTGTCCTTTCTTAAAAGGCTGTCTTGTTACACCATAGTTCATCTTTGTTACAGCGACTTTTTGAAAAAAAATTAACGAGTTTATTAATTCTGCTGAATTTATTATAGTCAAACATGAGATATTATTAAGTTGCCATTGTTCAAAGCATTTTGCCTCACTGTCGGAACGACTTGTCCTCTGCATTGGCAGACACAGAAACATTCATTTTGTTTCCTAATTAGAAGAGCGGCAAGCAAGAGCTATGACAGAGTTCAGCTCCTCAATGTACAGCATGCCAGGTTCCATAGCACAGGCTTTATAAAATTCTCCTTAATTCAGGAGCAGAATATCATTAACTTTGTAAGTGGATGAATACAATGGACAAGCAATTTAATTAACTTCTAACATTGAACGTTGGATGGGAGACAAAATGAAATTATGCACATATTTCTGATGCAGGCAGTCAACCTTGAAAGGGGCTTGATTGTGGTGGGTCAGACAGGGGGACAGCTCTGTCCAATTATTTCGTGTTTAGGCCTAGAATATGAAATTTGAAGTTTGGTACTTTGTAAATCAATCGCCTCTTATTTTGAGGCAGCTTACAAAGAATCCTGGAGACACAAAACAATGCCCAGTGACGGTGACATGCTAAATACAGCTTTTTACCACATATTAGCCTTCCCATTGAGAGCTGACCTGGATAATACTAAATGAAATGGGCAATAATGTCTTCTCAACAAATTGAATTTGCCATCAGTGAGTCTATTATAGATGACGAGATTCATGAAATGCTAAATTGATTTAAAGCTGAGCAGTGTTCAAATTATAATTGTTGAAAGTCAACTCAGTGTGGCTCAGATTAAATTCCACACAGAACAACAATACCCTTTCTTAAAAATACAGAAGATAGCGGATCAGTTGGCAGTTGTAGATAAGCAGAGGCCCAAAATTCCATCTCGCGCCAGTTAAAAGTCTGGGGTGTTTTTTTTGCAAGATAGGGTGAAAACTTTTATGGATGTTTGAGTCAACCTATGATGTCTCCTCAAAAAATCTTGAGTTTCCTAATCCTAAAAGAAAAGCTGGATGTTAAGTACAACAAATGTCTGACTGAAGGGCTGCAGTTTAGTGTTACACAACACAATCTTCATCTAGAGGCAGATGTGCCACTGGACTTCAATTTTGTTTTGCAACAATAGATATGGCCATTTCTCAGGATTTATCTAAACTACCATGACTTTACTGGAAGATGGTGGATAGGAAGGAGGATGCCAATATATTAAAGCATGTAAAATAAGAGCCTTTGCATTCTGCATGTTTCTGATTTATTTTAAAGACTTAGTGTGAGGAGGTGGACTGGCTCTAGTGGAGCAAAGGGAAGTCTGTCCAGTGATCCATGACTGGCAGATTATTGAGCAAAGGTGTTACACTTCTGCCTCCTTGGAGATGAGGCTGCCAGAGGCCAAACCAAGTTCACCCTGGACCTCTTTAGAGACTTCAGATCGAGAGGGGAGGAGAATCCTCACTCTGGTTCACCTCATCCCATCGGGACTCTCCCTTCACTCTCACGCCATTCTTTGACGTAGATCTGTGGAGAAAGGACTAGCCCTAACCATGTTCTCCTTGGCTCCAGACTGGAGTAGCTAGCCCATTTATAGTTCCTTCCACTTCCTTCCTCTTCCTCTGGTTCATATGGAATCCATCAATCCAAGGTGCTGCCTTTATTTCTGGATAAAGTTTGAGAATGGTATGTAACCCCTTCTAGACAATTTTACTCTGGCCTCCTCCCTAGCCTGATCCTGTCAGACCACCACTGGGCTGTGGAGGCATGTTGTCAGCTGGTCAGCAATATCTGCCACCCTGAGGAAGCCCATGCTCCCATAGCTGCACCAACCACCCTCTTGTCTCTGACACCGCAGGAACCTGGTGTCTTCCTCTTGTTCCCACTGAGGAACTCAGTGGTTCCACCTTTGCAGTGGTTGTGGGACCAGTATCAAAACCCGTATCTGGCTCCAGCTCCTGACACTTGGCATTGCTGTGGTATGCAAACATTTGGTGGTGATTGGGGTGGGGCTGGGATGCAACTTGTTGCATTTGACCAGGATGGAATAGGTTGCCTTGACTCCATTACTGCAGCTATGAAAGCACTTAAAATATGTCTTAGCACAATGCTGACTTTTAAGGCTGACTGTTTCGAAGTTGCACTCCTGCAATGTAGGAGTGTAGGCAACTGACACTGGACTTTTGGAATCTACTTTGAAAATAATAAAGTAGTGATGATTACCATAGAGAATTAATTATATGAAGACTGTCACATCTCCCTGACCATGATGCCATAATATTCTTTCACATTGCAACCTTACACAGTTGAATTTGTTGATTTGCTGGGACAGGCACTTGTTGAGGAATTAATGCAAAGGATTAGGTGGGTTTTTCAAAAGTTTCGCATGCCTGCATATCCGACAGACATGCCCCGATGTAAAAACAAAAGCAATAGAAGTTTAATTCTGTGTACATTGGCTGATAAGGCTACTGCAGAAAATGATAAATTGCCAGACGCCTAATTTGTTCTCAGATAAAAAGTGATAGATTATTTTTAATGAGTTGATTTCTGCACAGTCAGTTTTCCCTCTTTGGAAAAGACATTCACCCCTTTCTAAGGATCACTTGTATTGAGAGCATAAGATTTTTAACATTATCATCCTCAAAAGACTCCCTTCGAAATCCATTGATGTCAATTGCTTTAGAAGGATGTAACTCTGTTTAGGATTGCACTGCCAAAAATCTCTACGCTTTCCTAGTTTCCTCTGGGATCTACTCTCTGATCTCCAAGTCCTGTGGCTGCTTCAGCTTCACCTTGCTGATTGACGGGTGGGAAATGGCCTCATTCAGCCTGCAGTCTGGTAGTTTCCCCATTATTGCTGTACGGGCATTGTGTCTGTTGAACTGATATTGCTGAAGGGTATGGAGCTACATCTTCATATACTTCGAATGATAAACAAAAACTGAGTGTATTCCATTTACATCTCAATGAAGCTGTTAAGGAGCACAGCAGATCCTGCCCTCTGAATTCCTTAGGGATTTTCTCAAACAGGCTGCCCTACGCATCAATGATGGCACTCTTGTATGATTCCCAATACCTTACAATACAAAAGACCCCCCCCTGCTTTTTATTTATTTATTTTTTGTTAACCCAGAGAAGAATGCTTTTATGTAAAAATGTTGTCATTCTGTCTAGAATTATTGCAGCTTTTCATTTGCTGCTGCTCCTCAGTCTGAAATATGGCAGCAAATCCAGTACATTTTCCTAATGGAAAAATAAGTGCTCATGACAGTCAAGTTTATAAATATGTAAAAAAAAAAGCCTTTTAATTGTTTTTAGCCAAACAGGCAGGTAATCAATAATATCAGACGTGACAAACATACTGGTGACATGCACTGTAGTCAAAGTGACTGGCAAGAGATAAGAACTTCCTGTCAGCAGTGACCTATGCTAATTAATATTCAGATACTGTCATTTTCTATGACAAATGGATTCCTTGAGCTATATTGATATAGCAGGTTAAACATTTAAAAAGTTAGGTTGAACTTTGACTTTAAATATTCATTAGAGCTAATTATGGATTTTATGACTACATGAATTACACTTTCTGAGTCATCATTGGCAATTTATTTTACATTTATTTAAAGCACTCTTCATAATTGCACTATTAGCTTCAAACACATTCAATGAGGTAATGCAGAAAATGTTTATTCTGTGCAGTAATTATTTAAAGGTTTGGTTCTAAGCTTTCACTCTCCCCTGCAGTTGTTAAATTTGCAACGTAAGTGAAATTTGAAGGCTACATTTCTCAGCATATAATTAAAAAAAATTAAGTGGCGCCATGTTCGAGGTACCATTTTAGAAGGGCCTCCGCCTTTATTCACGGTGTATCCAAAGGTAGCGAAAAGTAGAGCGTTAAGTTGATATCACCTTTGCTATGTTATTGTTTGCATGGAAAAATAAAATTAATATTATACTTAAAAAAATCTTTTTGGGGACCTGATTGAACAACAGCATGAGCAACAGATTGCTGTCATGATGTGTTGTGAATACCATGTTCACTCGCAGAATATTTCATATGCTCTCCAAAATGTGTAAATCTTTGAAGAATGATATTTTCCCTTAAAATTGTGGATTGTCCTAAAATTGTGGATGCTCCAGTTGTGTAGTGTGGATTGCTCCATTATTTTCACCGAGTCCTCTGATAGAATGCACAAATACACTTTTGCAAATTCCTGAGCTTGTGAGAGCATCCAAGCTCTTTGTATCTAAGGAGTCACTGGATTGCTGTCATTGTATATTGTGAGAAATAAGAAAAGGATAAACAAAACAAACCATGTGCAGCAGTATAAAATTGTCTTCTGTTATAAAAGCCCATATTGGATATCTTTCAGGAAATATGCTTACTTTTTACTTTAAGCTGCCATCCATCTTAAATGAGCCTGGCAGCTCTGTATATTTACAAATTGAGGTATCAAAATTGCTAGAAGATACTGATTGTTTATGGGTTAGATCCAAAGTTTCTGTTGCACTGACACAGACAGAGAAAATCCACTTTCGGTGCACTTTGTAGCTGGTTTTATTGGAAGACTGGGTTTCTTTTATATCTGCAGGTAGCCAAATTTTGTATGAGTATACAATAAACGCAGATCTATGTTAAGACAGGGAGCAGTACTAGATGAGTGGGTGCGACTGCTTAATGCAATGTTGTAAGTTGATGCTTCTTTTGGGTATGAGAATTACATTATGGATTTTTGTACATATGTATAAATTTAATCTGCTTTTGTTTTCTTTTTGCTGGCCTTGTGGTCGTAGTAAAATTATTCGATTATTCAACTTTGCAGCTGGATTTTACTGTGTGAAATAGCAAAATCCACTTGCAAACAATTGTGAAAGTGACTTGAAAGTGCATGTGCAGAAGGGGACACTTTTCGGTCGGTTGCCAGGCTGTTTATTGGTTGTCAATGTTAAGTTAAAGGCAGCAGTAGAGGGGACACTTTATTATTATTATTTATTATTATTTATGCTATTTATTATCTGTCAGTGCCAATAAAGGTTGTTGTTGTTGTTGATGATGATGATGATGATGATGATGATGATTTACACCACCCTTCCATTGGCGTAAGTTCATTAACCCCTATGGAGGACTTTCTGGAAGCAGGGGCTGTTTTCGGTTTTTTCAGCTTCTCCGCACTGCCAGAAAACCCTCTGGAGGCATGGAGGAGGTGTTATACCTGCCCATGTTAGGCTTTGGATGGGGCAGCCCATCCCATTGACTTCAGTTGACTTTGAAAGGTTAAATTGTGTTTAGCATTGCTTTGTAAGCACGTTTTTGCTTCATCAACTTACATGGGTCTTACTTCAGAGTAGTTCTATTAAGGATTTTCCCCCGTCCCATAAATTCTATGAGCAATTACACTAAGGTGACCAGATGGTCACCTTTCCATCCTTCGGATGGGGAAGCGGCTGTGGCAAGATGCATCGCAGCGCATGGCGCTACGCAACCGCGAGAAGCGCACGGTAGCTTCTGCAGCTAATGCCGTTTGCCGCCCTGTCACAGGGCGGCAAACGGCAAGCAAACCTCAGAAGCCCGCGTGCGCGACCACAGGAGCAAAAGGCAGCCTTTTGTACAGTGCTCCCCGGTCAGAAACAGGGAAGCGCCCCAGAAGACACTTTGAAACTGCCGCGGTGCCGCTTCTGGGGCGCCAGTTCCCCTGTTTCTGGACCAGGGAGCCTGCATACAAATAGGCTGCCTTTTCCTTTGGCGGTGGCAAGCTCCCTGGTCAGGAAACAGGGAAGCACCCCAGAAGCCTTCTGGGCGCCCTGCGTTTTGACCGTGGGCACGAGCGCCACCGCAAAAGGCAAAAAAATGCAACGCTGCGGTATTGGGGCCATTGTCCGTGAATCGTGGACAATGGCATAAGCGTTCAGCGGAGACGCTGAGACACTCTAATACTGCTAAAAGCCGGAGTGTCCCACGAAAATAGGGACGGATGGTCACCCTAAATTACACACAGGCAACCTCCACTCTCCCTTCAAGTCTGCCAATTCTTTTTCATGTGGAATTTGACAGGATTTAATAGTATAACAGCTGTAAGTGAATATGTGGTGTTGCTTAGAGAGCCTGTGTGGTGTGAAAGTTGGACAATGTAAAAGCTTACCGGAAGAAAGTTGATTTTGAAATGTGGTGTTGGAGGAGAGTTTTACAGATACCACCAAAAAGACAAAGAAGTGGGTTCTGTTTCAAACCGGGCCTGAACTCTCCCTGGCCTAGAAGCTAAAATGACCAAACTGAGACTATCATACTTTGCTCACTTTATGAGAAGATGAGACCCAGTAGAAAAGACAATAAAGCTAGGAAAAGTTTAAGGCAGCAGGAAAAGAAGAAGAGCCAACATATTATTGGTTGCCTCTATAAAGGAAGCCGTTGCTTTCAGCCTGCAAGACCTGAGCAATGCTGTTAATTATAGGATGTTGTGGACGACATTAATTCATAGGGTTGGCATAAATCAGAAGTGACTTAACAGCACTTAAGACATGCACACATGATGAAATGGTTAGTAGGATATGGGAGAGCCAGGTTGAAATTCCAGTTCAGCTATGAAATTCACTGGGTGACTTTGGGGCAGTCACTCTAAGATTAGACTGTCTCACAGGGTTGTTTTGATGATAAAATGGGGCTGAAAAAACTATATGCCATGTGTGATGCTCCGCAGGTAGGTCTAATAAAAGCCTGTCTTTGATGGTCAGTCATGCACTCCATTCCCCATGCTTGCTCTATGAAGCAGCAGGAGAAAAAAATCGGGAAAAGGATGTCATAAAATCTGTGACGATCTAGGAATTGCCCTGTATCTGTGGTTTTTACCATGGATATCAGGAGACATTCTTAGAGCATCATGGATGCCACCATATTATTCCTCATCAATGCTCCCTTTGCCCTAAGTGCTCCCAGGTTTTGGTTGCTCCCAGTTGGCAGTGCTATGCCTAGAATGTTTAGATGAAGGGTGAAATGAAAATGTACTAGACAGATTACAATCCTGAACTAAATGCCCAATTATGCACTGTTGGATGTAAGTGTTGGAACAGACAGCCCTTAGTGCATGAATTTTATCTATGTGAAAGAGAGAGGTAAGAACAAATAAATCTCTGAAAGATGACTTTCTGGAACTTTTCCATTTAACAATTATCTGTTATTCCAAGGAAGTTAAAGGCCAAAATACCATTGTACTATAATCAGGAGGCAACATCTGTTCTTATTAATTGCTAATTAAATTATACTAAAGACTTAAAATATTAGCAGTTGGCCTCTTTATTTTGTGCAATGTTCTTTTTTTATCCCGTCAACCTGTTCTCCTTGCAGAATCGTTAACCTTGAGTCCTCTATGAGAATGTCTGCTTGTGTTTCTTATTTGCCTCCTCCATACATAGATGCACATTTTCTTTTTTTAAAAAAAGAGAAAAGAAAAAACTGGAGCAAGCTACTTGGGTCACAAGAAAGTGTATTCATCAATTAAAAGTGTGACAGTGTTTTCCGTTGGATGAACTAATATGTCAAGGAGATGGGCAGGACCCCATGTTTGTGCTTTTGACAAATCAGCAAATGTTTAATCTCTAGATGTGCAGCTTCTCATAAATAATGCAGTAGTCAGTGAGCCACAACTCGGCTGTGCAGAAGGAAGTGTCTGTCTGCTGGCTACCAAGTTTTGAAATAGACAAAAATGAAATAAAATACTCCTTTTGGTTAAGAATCTTGGCTCTTTTCCTTAATGCGATCGCATAAAAGGGACTGAAATTGTCCCATTCCCCCCTACTCACACACACAAGTCAGGAAGTTAAAAGGAAGGGATGTCACATAATGGCAGGACACGTGTGGCACTGAAAAGATCCCAGGTTCAATTCGTGGCATCTATATTTGTCAAAGAGCGGCTGGGCTGAGAGAAAACCATCTCCTTGGAAAGCTGTCGTCAGTCAGAATAGACAGTTCTGGGCTAGATGGTCTTCATCGCTATGAAGCAGTTTCATGTGTTAATTTGAATTTTAAAATATGGGCTGCGTTGCTATTTTGCCTTTGGTTTTAGCTGAGGATGTTCTAACTGTTATTGTAAGCTGCCTGGAACCAAGAGGAAAGGTGGGATATAAATGTTTTAATAAATGTATAATAAAATAATAAATGCTGCTGTTGATGGAATACCAGTACACGTGGTTGTAACATCTGTAAAGGATTGTACTTAGAAAAAGATGTTACTATGGTCAGTTGAGGTGCAGCAATCGAGAAAATTGTACACTTCTGCATTAGAATATAGTTCCAAATGAATATGAGAATTATCATTTATTTTTACATGCTGCCTTTGTCAAAACCATTATTTCATGCATTAGGGAGGCTAGCAAGATGGAACAGACCTACGGTTGCCTCAGCAAGAGGCCCAATTGGAACATCTCCGTCTTTCAGGCCCTGTGGAATTGGCCCTGAAAAACCCCTGACTCTGGTTGAGGTTAACCAAAACATTTCATTAATATTTTCACTGCTTCCCACATTTTCTATTTCCATTGGAAAAATTGGGAAAAAAATAGTCTTTGGAGAAAATGCAGGTGGGCTAAATTTTCTTGTGCTTTTTTCTTGGACCTTTACTCAAGATCGGGATGACCATTTACAAAGCCATTTTGAATCCTACGGCACTGTGATGCCTTGTTGGTTTTGTTTCTGCTTGTGGTCTTATTCTTTTTGTTGCACTGTTTCACCTTCTGAGCTGCTTTGAATAGGTGTCCGGAGAGCTGGCATATACATTCTGCAAACAAAGAATAAACATCTGCGTCTTTAGTAACAAATTGGTTTTGAAGGATAAATATCAGAGGAAATTAAGACCATGTATTTGAATTCAAATCTCCATTTGGAATGCCATGTACTTTAGTACAGGTTTGAGGTTTTTGATAGCAGCCTGTTTAAATTGTAATAATTTGTTTTGTTTCAGGCACTGGGAAGCTTTTACTTTCTCCATGAATCCTTGAAAAACATTCACCAGTTCGACTTTAAAGGTAAGTGTAAGAAGTCACTAAATGTCGAGTCTCAGAACTGCTTGGCTCTTGTGTTATTGGCAAAGTCATGTCTGGTTTCTTCAGAACCATTTCACCTATTACATAGACTGTACGCATGGAGCCACTATTAGTCCTAGCTGTCTGTTGGATTTATCTGCATGAAATTGTTATATCCGTGTTTAGAACATCTTAGACATAAACCTAAAAATGAAATGTGTGCAAAGTCCTGAGGGTCAAATTGCACTTGATGTTGTACCTGTATGAAGCTATCCTGTACTGAATCAAACCATTGGTCTATCAAGATCAGTATTGTCCGCTCAAACTGGTAGCAAGTCTTCAGGGTCTCAGATTGAGATTATCATACCACCTTCCATCTGATCCTTTTAATTGGAGATTTGGGGAATTGAACCATAGGACCTTTAGCACGCCAAGGCAATACTCTACTACTGAGCCACATTAGATTTCTGTATTCAAAACTCCTGATGTATTTTATGGCAGCTGCAAAGGGGGCAGCATAAATTGGGGCTATGGCACAGGTGGCAAGGACATAAATGCACCCCTAATCAAAAATCCAGCAGTATATAGTCTCAGCAGGAAGGGGAATAAATGTAATTTGTGTACCTATTTTATCCCCACTGAGATGAAAAGGGAGGTAGGAAGGGAAGGGAAAGAAAGAAAGAAAGAAAGAAAGAAAGAAAGAAAGAAAGAAAGAAAGAAAGAAAGAAAGAAAGAAAGAAAGAAAGAAAGAAAGAAAGAAAGATTTGTAGTCATTGGAACATGACAGGTGCCAATGGCTTGAATCCAACAGGTGAATTCCATAGATTGAAAGGGGAATAATTTTTGCCAGTTTCCCCTTCACCTCGCAGACCCCCACACTAGCATGGATGTACATTTTCGGCTGGAGGGATGGGAGGATGGGCAAGGAAGTTGCACCCCAGAGATGAAAATCTGTTCTCAGAAATTTAGCAGTGGACTCAAGCCAGTATTTGGAAGAAGTTAACAAAGGTTCAGCATTTCAAACCAATTGTGTGCATTACCATACAATGAATACTCAGGTTAGAATCATGTTTGCTGAACAGAAGGATCCGGAGCTCTGAGTGGCAAATTCTAAAGGCCATGGGGTGGGGTTTTTTACCCTTTTTATGTACATTTTGCCTATATAATTTATTTAATGTATTTATTTATTTCTTGGATTTCTATACCGCCCCATCCCCCAAGGGCTCTAGGAGGTGTACAGCATAAAAATTCATACAATATCAAACAGAGGAGCAACTCATACAAAACGCAATAAACAAATAACATAGCTCCATCCAGTTAATAATCAATAAAACTCGCTAAAACTCCATATAACCACATATATTCTCTTCTCACATTAATCAGAAGATTCACATCATGCTTTTTACAGCGTATAAAAGAAGTCAGATTGTGTTAAAAGTCCTGGGGTTTTTTTAGCTGTGAGAGATGTCTATTCAAATTTCAATACAAAATCTCATAAGCTTCATTTAGCTTATTGAGACAGGTCGCATTATTCTCCATCTTTGCACTGCGTTTATATGAAACATCATTGAAACGGTGAGTGAACTAATTGCCTCAATTGTTCACTTTCATTATTCTTGTTCTCACCCGAGATAGATTGCCCCCTTTCTTGTAATTGAGGGTATGGAGGTCTTACTTCAGTGAAGGATTTGAATAGCAGTTTTCTAAGAATTGCATTTAATTTAACTACCATAAATCCTTCTAGTCATCATTTTTTGGATGTTCAAGTAAAACCCAAGACTTAATGTCAGATACCCATCATAGTATATTTTATTCCTGAAACAGACTAAGGTAAATTATAGCACTGATATGGGAATTTTTGATGAGCGATTAACTTGTCTGTCTGCCTGATTTCTGAGCAGTAATATGTTTATCCTTAATCAAGTGAACTATGGATTACAATACATGTACCCAGATTTAGTCCTCAAGTCTGTGTTTTGCACCTAATGGCCTTCAAGTCATGTTCAACTTTCACCTTTGAACATGCAAAAAGAGCAATAATATTTTGGCAAATAAAGTTTGAAATACACATTTGTAGTTTAATCATTAAAATGATCTCCTTTTTAACCTGTTTAATGTCTAGCTGACACAATTCTAAATCAGCATTAGTTCCTCTCCAGGCCAATATATTTCAACATTTAAAAATAATCTTGTGGCAACCTGGGGCATGTGCTCATTAGGTACGTAACACCTTTTGCATCATAGTTTAAGAATGTTGTTGCAACAACTGTTTATATCATCACTTGATAAATAGAAAACAAGATTTTTTTTTCATGGATAGCTCTCACCACATGAATTTCAACTGTATTTCCATTGACCAGGACAGCTTAGCATTGTTATTAATTGTCAGTGTCGTTAAATCTGTTTTTTTCTTGTCCCCTTGTGCACATTAAACCTTTTTCACCATGATAATGGTGTGTTCGTAATATATCTGTGTGTGTGTGCATAAACATAGTGGCATTTATTTTACCAAAGTGTTCTTATTTCTTCCTAGCTAAGAAGTACAAAAAAGTAACGGGAAAAGAAATCTACTCAGACACATTAGAAAGTACACCTATGCTGGAAAAAGAAAAGTTTCCACAGGATTATTTCCCTGAGGTATGTCCAGACAAGCAAAGATTCTAGAGGCCCACAAAGGGCTTGATTCTGTTATAGTTTGCTGCACGAGTAACCAAGTTGGAATCGTAATTAAAATATGGAGCTGCAAGAGCAATATGGATTGGTTGGAGTCCAATTTTTGCTTGGAACCCTTTTCCTCAGAACTACAGTTTTTGTCTCATGTGATTGCTGGCCACATCTATTATCAGTCAGGTGACCCAATACTAACATTTTAAGCAACACATTTGTCAAGATTCACACAATTGATCTGGCCCAGTGTTGTTGTTGTTGTTGTTGTTGTTGTTGTTGTTGTTGTTGTTGTTGTTGTTGTTGTTGTTGTTGTTTGCAAATTCAGGATCACCAGAAGGAATATAAATCTTTTTGGCAAAGGAAGGACAGGATTAGGGTTAGTTATTAATATTATGCTGGAACAGAGGAAATATGGAAAGGCTGGCCATATTGAATCTGTTCACAAATACGAATAGAAAAGGTCATGATCTAGGCAGAGCCAGGAATGAGAAAGTTGAGGATTTAGTAAGAGAAGGCAGGAAATTAGTGAGAACTAGTTTGTTATGGAGGCTGTGGACCTGAAGAGAATGCTGTGATCAATCAGCACTGGAGGGCTAAACAGGATAAGATGCTGCCCCAGTCAGATTTATTAAAGCTATAAGATAGAGATGGTAGCTTACAGTATAGGTCTTCTACCCCACTCCTAGGAAATTAGAGCTCCCTACTTCAGCCATATCAAAAGCAGAGTTCTGTTGCTCATTGAAGACTTTTTATTTTAGCATAAACTGTGATAACTAAGGGGCTATGAATTAAGTTACTCTTTAAGGCTCCAGTAGACTCCTGTTTAGCAGCAGACTAAGACTATCCCTCAGGCATTATTGTATCAATGTCTTTGGGAGGAAAAATGAGCCTCCACCTCACTTCCAGTCATTTCAATTAACAAGTTTTTGATCCTTTGGGAGGGTTCATGGCTCAAAGGTAGAGCTTTGCGGGGTTCAGTCCTTGATACCTCCTGATAAACTAAAGGAGCAGATACAGGTTATTTGAAAAATGTCTACCTGAACCCTGGAGGCCACTGCCCGTCAGAGTAGAAAACACTGACGACCGAACAAAGGTCTTGACTCAGTATTAGACACGTATTCACATATTCACAGGCCAGCCTCTTGGACACTGTTTTTTTGACTAAAAAGCAGGAAAGCATATAGAGACATTGTGAAAAACAAGCAAAAAATGAAGTGCACAGATGGGAAAGCACTTTATGAAGCTTTGCAAATGTTGGGATCAATTGTTCTCACTAAAGTAAAATTATACACTTGATTATTCTTTGCTCCCCCTGCCCTAAAGATTTTCCACTCAAAAAAGTATAGGTACAATTTCATTAAGATTAGTTGTAATTCCCTTAAACCTTTCTGTACTACTAAACCTAAATCTCTATATCAGTGGTGGTGAACCTATGGCACAGGTGCCAGAGGTGGCACTCAGAGCCTTCTCTGTGGGCACGCACAAACAGAGTGCCCACCCACCTCACATCTAGACTGGCCTGGGCCGCTGACTCGATTATTAGCATTAAACTTAAGACCTAGTTTTGGGGAAACAGTATAGGTAACCCTGTTAAGCGCTGTTAAACCCCACTGATTTTCATGCGAAGAACTAAAGCGCGATCCTTTACCTTGGAGTAAGCTCGGTTGCTGGCAATGGGACTTGCTTCTGAGTAAACCCTCCTAGGGTCGTGATTCACCCGTTGGAAGAGTTGCATGGTTGCTTCAAAGCCAAGCCACCAACTACCACCAAGCTTACTCCCGAGTAACACATGCCTCGAAGCCAACTGTTTTTCTAAACTAAAACGTCAGTATTCAGGTTAAATCGCTATGTTGGCACTTTGTGATAAATAAGCGGGTTTGGGGTTGCAATTTGGGCACTCGGTCTCAAAAAGGTTCGCCATCACTGCTCTATATTAACCTACATGACTTTGCTTAAATGTTTGTGATTAAACGAAACTGCCCTCAGTAGCTTCACAAACAGTGGCTGTTTGTATGCTGCATCAGCAAAATTTACATCAGCTGAGTGTTGTGCATTTGAACCAGAGTTTTAATGTAACATTTACATTATTTTGGGGGGAGTTGAGGGAGGGTTTGCCCATAGTTTAAGACTGATTTCTTTTCTTTTTATTACTGCCGCTTAAGGATGATCTAAAAGTAATTACAATGATTGAGGCATAATGCAATTCAAAATAATTACAGCCCACTGCATATAAAAGTAACAAAACTTTCCGTACTGATTTATGGGTCCTCTTGGCTGGCATGAATCTCAAATGATGCCTTTGGGAGCAACACTCCAGATAATGTTGGGTCATTTTTAAAAAGCAGATTTGTGTAGTCTATCAGGGCTGAGTAATTCCACCCCCCCCCCCATAGTGAGAAATTGGTTGTTATCATAGATCACCAATACTGCTCAAAGCTCTTGTGAAAGATGAATTAATTTCACTAATGCTTTAATGCAAACCTTTCATGGAGAAGGCTGTATGGTGATAACCTTACTGCAGGCTCTCCTTTCTCAATGATGATTTATGCTGTCTTTTAGTAGATGAAACTGCCTGAATTCACAATCCGTCTGCTGGCTAAGGGAATCTTATTAACAGCAAACCTGGGGAGAGACTTAATATTGTAAAAGACGAACAGTGTTGCACTTCTTCCTTGGGATGTTGAGTTGCCCTATTCTAAAATCAGTATTGGAGACTACAGATAATCTTGGAAGTGTTTTGATATTTGGCGCTGATTTAGAGGAAGATTTCTTGCTTCTGGGAAGGATTACTTCTTGGAAGAGTGCAGTCAAAAGTGATGGTAGCACAAAACTGAGAGGTTGGAATGGCAAGTTCAGGCCTTCATACCTCTAAACTCATTATGAGCCAGAGTGAGTGAGTGAGTGAGTGAGTGAGTGAGTGAGTGAGTGAGTGAGTGAGTGAGTGAGAGAGAGAGAGAGAGAGAGAGAGAGAGAGAGAGAGAGAGAGAGAGTTTGGACTTGACTTGAAATGGCCATATCTCTCAACAGTAAGTCTCAAAACTTGCTACTGAGATTGGCAGAGGATGCAACTGTGAAGACTCAAACCATTCATTGCCTGAGGAGACCTTTTTCAGCTCTTCCTTGTTCAATTTGTTACGTCAAGAGAAATAGAACACTAAATTTCCCAGCAGCAATAACTTATTTTAGGGTTGCCAACCTGGAGATTTCCCAGAATTACAACTGCACATATTACTTATTTATTGAAAACATTCTGCTGAAGAAAATGGTGCTTTGGAAGCTGGACTGTGTGGCATTATATCCTGCTGAAGTCCCTCCACCCCCTAAACGCCATCATCAAATCTCTAGGTTTTTCCAAACCCAGAACTGGTAATCCCAGACTCTTCTGGACTATGGGTTGAGCTAGGATACAGTGCACATTACGGTTGCCACAGCAGTGGAAACTTGGCATTATCCAATGAGGTCAGGAGTCCTAAAAATGTAAGATAGATGCCTCAGTCATCAGTCCTCTTTGTTATCAGTTTCTCTGTCTCTCTCCTGTTGCAAGATCCATTTGGGAAAACAGTGGAACTGGTGATAACAGAGTGGCTGGTGACCACGGTGAGCCAGTGGGTATATCGGCTTTGGACACATTCTAGTCTGGTTTCTGGCCTGGTCATGGAACGGAGTTCTGCATACATCATCTCTGGACCCATCCCAGTCCAGCTTCCAGCCTGGACATGGGATGGAGACCATGCTGGTCACCCTCACAGATGAGCTTCAACTCCTTCTGGATCTAGGCAGGACAGCACTGGTGTTGCTTTTAGACTTAATAGCAGCATTTGACATGGTCGATTATGATCTTTTGGCCCACTGCCTTGCTGTTACTAGGGTCCGGGACACAGCCTTGTAATGGGTGACCTGGTTTCTTCAGGATCGAGGACAGCAAGTGGCACTTGGGGAGAAGGAGTCCCAGCAACACTCTTTGCTTTTCAGGGTGCCGCAAGGGGCAGTATTCTCTCTAATGTTATTTAGCATCTACATGCAACCCCTGGCCCAGCTGGTTCAGAGCAAACAACAAAACAAGCTCCATCACATCAGCTGAAAAGTAGGGTGCAATTATAATTCTCATACTAATTAATCAGGTACATAAAATTATTGTTTCACATTGTTGGGATTTATTTTCCTAACTGGTGTATGTATGTGCCTCTACTTAGGCTGCACATTTGTTGAAAAGCAGAAAATGTGACTCTTCTCAAAAACCAATTCATAGTAAGTTTTATAACAAATAGGGCCAAAGCCTCATGTTGGAATTCCAGCTAGTTGTACTGTTCTTATGTTGGTTGTTAGTACAACAGAGATTTTGCTAGGTTCAGAGGCAAACTGCTCCCATTTCACTTCCTAATTAGCTTGTTTTTCCTAGTTCTGGAGGAAATCTTGGGGAAAAAAGCTCAAGAAGGGGGCAGATAATGTAGGTTGGCTGATAGGTAGGAAGGAGAGAAGGAAGCAAGAAAAGGGGAGGGACAGTGGGGACTTTCAGGGAAGGGAAAGAAACAGAATGAAGGGGAACAATGAGAAAAAAATCAGATGCCACTTGCAAGTCTTTGTACATGTATGCATGTCATATTAGCTACCAGTGTGCCTGTCACTTGCAGTTGGCATCTGATTACCTGTACTGTGGGTCAGATAATGAGTACTATGAATGAATCAATGATTATAAAAGTCCCATTGATTTCCATGGGGCAGAAGAAAGCATTACAAGACAAATACTGGTTTTACAACTTGGGATTTGCTTCATGATGCTGTTATCAGAAGAGAGGGGAGCATCTGTAATAAATAATTGTTGGTAGGGATAAGGGGGTGTTTCATACATTCTCCTTTTTTCAGCTATAGTCTGTTTTTAACTCATTCTTTCCACAACATAGTTCAATGACCCGAAAATATGCCTGGTTAAGGAAAGCATATATGAAGAGTAGAATCACTTTCCCTTCTTGCTGATTCTCTTCTACAACTTATTTTCCCTTACCCCTTTTACATCACTTTGGGAAACACTGCCAACTGGAACATGCAGTTGATAAGATTATACTCTCCATTTACTTGCCACATCAAGTTTATTATATTTTTTCCTTTTTTATTCAGGAAAATATTCAAATACAATAATATCGTATGCATATAATGTCTCTGTACTAATAGTGTGAGTTCCCTTTCCCTTTTCTATATTTTAATATGTTTATATTGATTTTTGTTTTTCTTTTCAGTGTAAATGGTCCAGAAAAGGCTTTATACGAACAAGATGGTGTATTGCTGATTGGTATGTAATGTGAAATTTGTTTCTCAATGCCGTGTGGCACTCTGAAAATGAATGGATATTAAACTGGGGAAAGGACCCTAACATTTTTTAAAGTTTAGTTGTAGAGATGGTAGATCATGCATGTTGTGCAAAATTTAATGTTGCTTTCTGCATTACAAATTTATTTTGAAACAGTATGTTACAGCTATCTGATTTTAGAGGTTGTAATAGTTCTCAATATGATGAGGAAAGTTATTTTTTTCTAGTAAAGGTCAAAACATATAAATTATTGAATTTTTTAAAAGTATATGATTCTTCTTCTGCCTACAAAGTAAAATTTTGATCCAATATATTACAAAAGAAATGGATCACACTTTGGCCAGTGACTACTGAATATGTCATTTATAGATTTAGAGATTGAAACTGTTGATTTGTCTGTATTATAACCGAATATTGGAACATTTACAATCTGAGACTGTGCATGTTTACTCATATGTAAGGCCCGCTATGTTCAGTAAGTCTTAATTCCAGGTAAGTATGCGTAGGATTGCGGCACTAATCTGAAAATTCATCCTTTACATTAAAAAATTGTGTCTGCTTTCCATTTCTTTAACTGTTTCTGTAATTTTTTCCCCGTTAGCATCAGGCAGTGATGTTCACTCCGCGGATCACAGAGAACCACATTAACAATTCGAATGAATCAAAAGAGCCACATGACTATTACATACCCGGCACCCACCCCAAACACACAAAAACAACAATATACAATTATAATTACCAGGCTATCCGATCATGTCTTTCCCCACTACTGGGAGCTTTGTTTTATGGATTAGCATTCAACAGTGGTATGCCCCACCCCAGTGCCTCGTTCAGCTGACCCAGCATCATATATAGAAACCCTGCACCTTGCAGAACCTTGATATAATTATCAAGGGCAAGCTGTGCTGTGTTTTAAAAATAAGGCAGTATGATTCCACTTTCTAAAAAACTTGCCCACTTTCCTGAAATTTGGGGTGGATGCCCTGGGGAACCATGCTCAGGAAAGCCGCAGGTGGCATGTCAAAAAGCCACTTGTGCCACACATACCCCGAGCCACTGAATGAGTATCAGTAGCATAAGGAAATAACTGGTATGAAAAAACAGTTTTTTAAAAAGATAAATTCTCTCACAGATTCAAACAATTTGTTTAGAGTCAATGCCTTCTCTTTCTTTCTTATAGAAACACAAGACGGGGACCTGTGGGGACTCTCATTCCCTCTCACTCTTTCTCTGACTCCTGTTGCCAACCAACCAACCTTCCATCTTGATTTCTTCCCCTCCCACTCTCCCTGTACTGTGTTACCTATGTTCCCAACTGTCCCGCCTCCCCTGCCCCGTCCAGCTAATATTTCCACTCCTAGCTGCTCATCCCATAGCTCTTTCCTAGTCAGTTTTCCTCCCACCAATTCTCTTTGTGTTTCTGCTCCCCCTCACCTTTTTTTCCTCTCCTATTTTCCTCCAACTCTGCCAGACCATGCTGTCCTCTTCCTCTGTTATTCTTCTGACTTTTTCTTTTACCCTATCTCTTGTCCTACTCCTCCTTTCCATCATACTACTCCCTCCATTTTCTCCCCAATTCTGTCCCTCCCAACTTTTTTCCTTGTCAATTTTTCCACCATACTGCCTGATGCATCCCCCCTCTCCTAGCTGCCCATGCATTTTCCCATTCCCCTGCCCAACCTCATTCCATGTCTGCCTCTACTTTTACACACCTCCTTCCATCATTGAGTGCTGTTTTGGGTGGCTACAGCAACTTAACTGCCACACAACATTTGGTTTTTGCATTACATCTGTGTGTTTATAGATGTATTTGTGGCAGCTAGACCCTCATTTTTTTAAAAAACTTTTCATACCCAATTTACAAAAATGATTCCTTAGCCCAATGTGGGGCCCACTTGTGAATTTTTAATTTAAAAAACATTCACAGAGGAAGTAATGTATATTAGATAAATGACTAAGTGGGAGATCCATATTATGTTTGCCAAGTATTCCCCCCCCCCCCCAAGTTTTGGAATGTTTGGGGCAATCTTTTTCTTTTGAGGAGATCCAGTACAGGTGCTCTTATGTTCTTATCACTGTAGTTCAGAGATCTAAGTAGTGCCAGAGGTGTGCAACCTGCGGCTCTCCAGATGTTTATGGACTACAAATCCCAACAGCCCCAATTGGCCATGCTGGCAGTGGCTGATGGGAATTGTAGTCCATGAACATCTGGAGAGCCACAGGTTGCAGACGCTTGATAGTCTGTAAGGATTTATGTGTGTCAGATACAATTTGAGGAACAGCTCTTTAGAGAATTGTGGAGTTCTGTTCTATTTTCCAGGTTTGAAAAGCAGCCTCAAATCACGCCTATTCCCTTCTTAAGCATTTATATTTGCAGTGCAATCCTAAACAGAGTTATAGCCTTCTAAGTACATGACTTTAAGTAACTCAGTAAGATTTAATTTTGCTTAGGATTCCACTATCGTTTCTTTCTCCTTCATGGGTGCATCAGTAGTGCTTTTACAACTTGAAGCCGTATTTCCAAATGCACTTTGATAATCTGTTGATGTTTGTGAAACTGTAATGTTTTAAAAAAGAACTTAATTGTAACAAGTTTGGTGGAACTCTGTGACAGTAAAGCAGATTTAAAGTGAAAGAGCTGGATCCAAGTGCATTTCAATTGGTTTTTTTCACTGCTTTACAAGAACTTAAAAATGGAGAGTCAGTGATGACTCAGTTGCTGTTCAGTAAGCCTGAACATTTTCCTTCTTCCTATTTGTCCTTCCTTTATTCTGAGCCAATCTTTTCTTCCTTTTGTCACAGTGCCTTTGACTTGGTAAACATTCATCTTTTCCATGATGCTTCCAATTTAGTTGCTTGGGAAACAAGCCCGTCGGTTTACTCAGGAATAAGGCATAAGGCCCTTGGTTATGTACTTGACAGGTAGGTAGTTGACTCTGTTAGTTTCTTTTACCCCCCCACCCCCCTCACCACACTGTTTTTCTGAATTATATTCTGGATTTTTTTAAAAAAAATAGAGATTGATGTTGTCACTTAAAAACATGTATGTGGCTTTTATGAGCGAAAATGCAGAGAATAAATAATTGATGCAAGAACCCAATAAATATGTGATGACATGAAAATCACAAGTTGTAGAAACTCTGGCACTGTTTCCTGAAATTCAGTCCTCGGACAATTAAGGTTAGGGAAATGAGATTGTGGAATAAAAATCGGATGTAAGTGGCACATTTGCAGTCCACAGACAGTGGAAAGGAATGGAAATCCCCCTGAATATATATAAAAACTTTCAGGTTAAGAATTCATGAAGTTTGATCAGCAAACTTTAATTTGAATTTTACATAGGTATCGGTAGACAGACATATATATATATAAGCCTTCTATGTAACATTTTAGGCACATCCTACGCAACACGAATAAAATGTCTTCAAGACATTCAAAAAAGTGTTTTGGGGTGGCATTCTGCACACACACACCCCTCCATGTTTGGAAGACATTTTATTTTTGCTCAAAATGAAAACGCTAAACTAGTGACTTTTTCGTGAAGTCCCTTTAAAAACTTTTCCTGTTTGCTGTGAGAGAGCAGCAAATATTTTATTTTTCCTGCCTGACTAGTGACAGCTCTCACTTTCTGTTTGTGCAGCTTGTGCCCGCCATTTTCTGCCACATCGGGCTTCTCCATGCCGCCTGCCACTTGCAGAAAGTTCCCAGGGATGTTTGCTCTGCTGGCAGCTCATCCACCAGCCATTTCTGTTTGTAAACTACATGAACAAAGTTAGTTTTCACTTCCATTTCCAAGCGTGTGTTTTCAATGAAGTGCCTTCAAAGCTATAATAGAGTGGGGGAAAGAGGGAAAACAATATGTGCACAGAACTGTCAGTGAAAACTAACTTTATTCATGTACTTGGCAAATGGAAATGCCAGGTGGATGAGCTGGAAGCGGAACAAACATCCGTGGGAACCTGCTGCAAATGGTGCGCAGCATGGAGAAGCCTGAAGTGGCAGAAAGTTGCAGGTGTGAGCTGCACAAACTGGAAATGAGAGCTGGGGTGGAGGAGCAGACAAAAGAACTGTTTTCTCCAGAACACTTTTTTCCCTGCACTATGCAGACAAAAAAAAAATCAAAAACAGTTCTTTTTAAAATCATCTGCAAAATGTTTTATTTGTGTTGTGCAGAATGGACCTTAATGAATCTAGCACATTCTTATCCTTGCTATGCCTGCACTGGTGCCAGCTTACTTTCCTTGTAGGGCATGGCTTACTGGATTGGTTCCAAAGTTGCCCTTCCACGTGTAGAAGGTACCTTGTGTGCCCTCTTGCACAAGCAGAAAACTTGTGCCAGCATTTGTGGTAAAGTTGCTGTTTTTCTGTTTTCCTTCTACTCTGAGGATGTTTGGATTCAACCCACTATTCCTGTTTTATCGGTGAGAGGCTGAGAAAGAACTTTTTGCTTGCTGAAAGCCACATGGGAATCTGGGCACAAACCGTGTCACTTCTGTAGGTCTTCAAGCACAATGTTGGCATTGAAGCTAGGTTCAAATTATATGTCATAAAGAGCTTTGTGGCACAAAGTGGTGAGGTGCAGTTCTGCTGACAACCTGAGTTCGATCCTGACAAGTTGGTTTCATGTTGCAGGCTCAAGGTTGACTCAGGCTTCCATCCTTCCAAGGTCGGTAAAATGAGTACCCAGCTTGCTGAGGGTAAAGTGTAAACGACTGGGGAAGGGAATGGCAAACCATCCCATAAGCCGAGTCTGCCTAGTAATCATCATGATGTGACTTCACCCTATGGGTCAGAAGGATTTGATGCTTGCACAGGGGACACCTTTACCTTTTTAAGAGCTTAGCAAAACTAAAAACTGAATGGTCATAATGTGTTACCCACCAGTGTCTATATATCTTGATCTGGCAAACCGTGATTTTTCTCTCAAAACTTGATCTGGCAAACAGTGATTTTTCTCTCAAAACTTTCATTCTAGAACAGTGGTTCTCAACCTGGGGGTCGGGACCCCTTTGGGGGTCAAACGATCCTTTCACAGAGGTCACCTAAGACTCTCTGCATCAGTGTTCTCCATCTGTAAAATGGATAAATGTTAGGGTTGGGGGTCACCACAACATGAGGAACTATATTAAAGGGTCGCGGCATTAGGAAGGTTGAGAACCACTGTTCTAGAACATTTTGTACTAAGTGTAAACTTGATGTTTTACCATTGCTGAGGTCACTGATTCTTCTGTGCTCAAAATGATTACTGTTGACCTCCTGGGAAGCTGCCACTAAGCTGCTAAGAGAAAAGGGATTGATTTTTAAATATATTCAAATATATTTTAATATATTCAAATATTCAAATATATCTTGGTTTGCTTGCCGAAGTCATCTTGGTATGTGTGGCCCAACCCTTTTTTTGGTAGGGGGCACTAATGATTACTACTTTCTTCCAAAATCTTAAAGCCAATTCTAACTAGCTGCAACAAATAATTTTTTAAAAAAAATGTCAATGCAGGGCCATCAGTCTTACATAGCTCCAACTGGTTTTTAGTCGAAACTTTATGGTCCACCATTGGGTATCTAATTTTAAAAAGAATGCATACTCTGGAATTCTTAGCACAATTGATCTATGTTAAGTGATTTTGAATCTACATTGTTGTTAAGGAATATGAAAGTCCCTTTCTGAGTTAGATCAAGATTTGGCTAATTCGGCATTCTTTGCAACAATCCCAGTAGCCAGCAGGCATTAAGTGTTACACAATGGTCCAGTACTAGACCATGATCTATCTTTAGCCCCATCACTTCTCTAATGAGTATCAGTCTAACAGGATATTAAACCAATCAGATGCAGGTACTTTATGTACAGTTGTTAATATTTTTCAAAGGATTATTTTTGGATTTAGGATATCTTTCTCCCCTTTTGCTTTTGCTGTGGTAAAGTGTTTGTGTGTTATTTTTTATTTTCTGTCTGCTTCCTTTGGGGGCTTTTAGATACCTCTGCATTGCCCTAGTTAGGTAAGGAAATGGTCTGGCTGCAGCAGTGTTAACTGTGGGTCAGAGATGTCACGGAGGTATATCATTAGAAAGTGACATTGCCAAACCCAGCGCTAACTCTCCTCCCTTTTCAGAAAAAAGAAAACCCCTCAGTTTCCAGTGGCACTACTACTGTGAGTTTGCATTCACATAGATTGTTCATTTTGAGAGAGCAGCCAGCCGCAGATCCGGACCTCCATAGCGAGATGATGGGCTGCCCAGGACAAAAGAGGAGTTCTGTAAGAGCAGTGAATAATGGGAAACCCCTTTCATCAGCACAGCTAACCTTTTGGCAGCCACCAGCAAACTCTATTCTGATCTGCTGATTGGGGAGGACAATACACTGAAGCTCACTTTGAATGAATGCTACCACCAACAGTGCCCCCATTCAGAAGGTTTTGGGAACCATCTTGGACCATTGTCTGCCATCACTCCTTCAGACAGTAGGAAATGGGAAAGTGAGAGCATCTATAGGAAAGAAAGTGCTTCTTTTCTTGGCTTTTAATCTCCCTTTAAAGCTTCATAGATCTACATTTCCAGCTGAGCTACAGGAGTTATGCGGTGCCAGATAAACATAGAAGAGAGAGGTTTCAAGCCGAGCCTTTAAATCCCCTTATCTGCATGCCCTCATAATGCAGATTTAGTGCTGTTAAAACCAGAGGCTGATAAGTCTTTTCCTCTAAAGCCTTTAAACTGCTAAAGAGCATTTAACAGCAATGCAGTTCAAGCTCTGAGAACAATGCTGAGAAGGAAAGGAGTTTAATGAGCTAAACCTTCACTGAATGAAACCGAAACATCTTTTCACAGTTGATTTAAGTCGCTGTGGGAGTAAGTGAAACAGTCCTGTCTGCTGGATGCATCTTGGACAGTGTGAACACCAGTTAATTACTGCTGTTTATGCAAGACTGGAGTGACCAGCAAGGACTGCTTTCCATCTTAATTATTTACAAAAAAGAAATGAATGCAAATGGACTTTCTCAATTTTTACAAAACAGTCAATGAAGATAAGTATGATTAAAACAGTTGCGCCTGCAAAAATAAATTCCCACACCCTGTAGTTGGTTGTTTTGCCCTTGAACCATTGTAAATAGCCATTGTATATAGTAAAATATAATTCAGGCCTTAAAAAAATATTAGTATGGTCCTGAAGAGAATTGACACACACACACCCCATTCCCATGGAGCAGGTGCATATCATGGTTCTTTTAGTAATTAGTTACTAATAGGAATGCATGTAGGTTAAAAGTAGTTTCGAGGATTTATTCATTAAGATTGCTGTGATTTCCCCAGAACATTTTTGTGTAGAACACTTGTATTGCATTTTTTCTCCCATTTGCATCCTATTAGTTTGAGGGATAAATGAATTTATAGTTCTGCCAGAAGGCACTTGCTTCAAATCATTGCACGGCTTTGTTTGTGATAATTCTAAGACAGTCTTTTAAGTACAGAATGTGGACTTTTTAAAAAATCAGATATGTAGTTGGGGCAGTAAAGGGGGGGATTCCTCTGGGAAACCAAGACATTTCTGTCTGAGTGAGAAATGAAGGGCTCTGTCCTATATGAGCATTTGCTAAGCATTCTAATAAGAACTGGGATGATGGAAGATTATTCCAGTGGTGTAGCCATATTAGTTTACTGTAGCAAAAAAAAAAAAGAACAAGAAGAACAAAAACAGTAAGTCCAGTGGCACCTTAAAGACTAGCAACATTTATTCCAGTACCAGCTTCTTCTGGGACTGGTCTCAGAAACATAGGTGAAATATCTCTGAACAAGAGAGCTCAACCTCACCAAAACTCATCCTGTTGTAAATGCTGTTAGTCTCTAAGGTGCCACGGGACTTACTGTTTTGTTGAAAGATTAGCCAGCTGCTGCTCTTGCTGTGCCAGTCTCTGAAACATCCGAAGGGTATCCATAGTGGGTATTTTTCCCCCTTTGGAAGTGACAGAGTTCTTCTGTTTTCCCTTTGAAATGTAGCTGGGCCTAGTTGAATTGAAACACTTTTTACATTACAACTGTGAAATCTTGGCATAAAGCCCCCCTTTGTGACCTTCATTATTTTCTCACAAATATAGTCCATTGTCACATAGCTGAAGTTAATTTGATCAACATTGGGACATTTAACTTTTATGTCCAGTCAAAGGAGCTGTTTCATGCTCATTTTGGGCATTCAAAAGAAATGATTGCCAGAAAAATAATGTTACTATTAACAATTCAAAGCAATTAGTTTCCCAGGGTGAGGCGATGTGATGCACAGGCTCCACACAGCAATTCTTTGTCATTTTATGGATGCTCATCAGTCAACTGTCACATTTTTTCAAAGACCCCTCCAATCTAAATGTTTCTCTTTGGGCTTTTCCCAGAACTAACAGCTGAATGAGCAGAAGAAAAGCCACTGCGTTTCTAGGCAGAGGCAAATCTTGTGTTAAAGATCTGAGAAATTTAAGAAATGCAAAAAGTTGGAGTGTTTGTAAACACTTCTTTATTCTAACTATATATTAAGATCCTTCTTTTTAAACGCAGGAAATCCTGACCTAAGCCATAACTTATGAAAACATAAACAAGTGCTTTTTAGCTTCTAACCAGACACTGTCTCTTTCACACTACACTATCATTTTAAATAATCCACTTTTAGTCCCATTGAATAAGGTTCTACTCATTGAGTCCTCCTGATTAACTTTTATCCCCTCATTCTTGTTCCTTTACAGGGGAATTTTAAAAACTAGTGCAATACCCTTCAAAATATATCTGCTGGGATTATTTCTTGATTAAAATATTTGTGCTCTGGGTTTTGATCCAAGAATCTACACACATTTTTTGTTTCAAAAACTTCACTATAATGGTGACAGGCAGTACAATTAAAATTACCTCAGCCACACAGAAGCCAATGCGAGTGTGCTCTTAACCAGCCAATAAGAGCTATAGACTAGGGAGCCAGATGCCCTTAAGGTTTGACAGTTGGGGTATAAGCCGTTTGAATGCTGGTTGTTGGTAGTAAGAGAGGAGAATTTGAAAAACAGTTCATGTTACAAGAGACTGGGATAAGAAAGCCCTGGGATTGCAAATGTCCCCCCCCCCCCCCAGTCATTGAACTCTTGATAACCAGACCCAGATTCTCTTTCCTTGAATCTTAATTCCTTTTGGGAATTCCTCAATGTACTGGGGAAGGCAGAGAAAATGATGGAAACACCTTTGGGGTCCTTTGTAGTCCCAGGAAACCTTACTAAAACCAAAAATGTGATTCAGCATTGAAGAAGCAAATACTCCATAAACTATCACAAAAACTGTAAATTCAGATAGAGCAGTGGCGTAGTGCCCATGAGGCAGGGGGGCATAATGCCCTGGCTAGAGCAGCAGCAGAGGTGTGGCTGAGCCGCCGAGAGGCCGTTTTGGGAAGGGGCAGTCGATGCTGCGGCAGAGGTGCACGGCACACGCCCATCCTGGGCACAGTTTCCCCTCACTCCGCCTCTGAGATAGAGCACCCCAAACCTTCTGAAAACCAGCATGATCTGATGCCTGCTACCAGAGAAAAATAAGGAAATAATTACACAGTCTTAGAATAACTATTTTAAAAGATCCATATAGTTAGCCAACAATTTTTAACTATAAACTATGTATTTACAAGTATTCTGCTATGGGAAAACAATTCACACTTGCAGCATACTCTCATATTGCATTGGGAGTAGGGCTATGTTTTACAGTAGCAGAATTGACAAGTACTTATATCATTATACGCATCTAACATAGCATTAGGCGAATGTCAGTGTCAGATATGATCATGGTTTTGTCAATAGAAAGGAAATACTGTTTAGGGTAAAGAGAGCCAGTTTTCTCGCTCTAAAAATTGATTTTTATGGCTCTTCTTGTAATCCTTTCCCTGAATTACGTATATATATTATTGATGTGGCATTTCTTGCAATCTTAATATTTGCTGACATGATAATCAATTTAAAATATAGCACTTTTTTGTTCAAGCGGCACTATATTGAAATTAAAAGTGAATGCACATATTAGTTAAACAGTGCTGGCAAATATGCCGAGTATTAAAAAGATTACCTAAGCCTCTTGACAAAACCTTTCATCTTGTTGTTTGCCGCTTGACCTTTTGAAATGTTTTGGTATTATTAATAGGTTTCAGCTATTACATCAAAAAGCAAGAGGTTCAAAAATATGATAAAGTTAAGCCTTTTAATGTCAGTATTGCAACATTTCAAACACGCAGCTGAAAGCACTTACATTAAACCACTTTCACTAATGCCAATTAATTTTTATCTTTAAAAATGTATTATTTCTAGACAATTTCCCATTCTGTGTGTCTTATGAAGGGATACAGTTATGCAAGGCAATGTTTGTTGTTATACGTAGCCAGAGCTAGACACTACAGTAAATGCATGACTGCCACTGAAAACAGTAGCCCTGCATCTCCCATCTTTTCAGTGCTATCCCATGTTGTAAAATGTGTGATACAACTTCATTGTACTGTGAGTTTCCCCATCCATGCTCCACTTCCTCAATTTTGGTTGGTGTGGAAGTGTGCTGCCCCATAGTCAAATTATTATGAATTCTTTATTGAAGTATTTAGATCCTACTTTCAATTTGTAGTAAGTCCCCAAGGTAGTAAAGAGAGAGAAAAAGAGAACTAATAAAAATCCAGTCTAAAATAACTGCCTCAAAAAAAAAACCCTTCAGAGAGTCTCTTCCCTTCATGATCTCTGTACGCAACAATGGTTCAGAAGGCACAGCGTGGCTCTAGTCACCAACCAGTCTAATCGTACTACATGATAAGTGGAAAGAAATGCCCATTTATTGGTTCTGGTGGGTTTTCCGGGCTGTGTGGTCATGGTCTGGTGGATTTTGTTCCTAACGTTTCGCCTGCATCTGTGACTGGCATCTTCAGAGGTGTATCACAGAGGGAAGTCTGTTACACACTGTGTCCCATGTATTGGTTTATTAATGGACGAATACATAATTCAACTACTTTTTATTATTATTACTTTGGAGTGGCGGCACTGATGTTTTATAGAGGTTAGACTAGGACTTGGAAGACCCAGGTACAAATCTTGTCTGCCATGAAACTCTCAGGTAACCTTCCTCACAGGATTGTTGTGAAAACAAAATAGGAGAGGAGAGGAGAATTGTTCACCATCTACATTCCTACTTGATATTTTTGATTCCTTGGGGTCTCATGCTATACTCTTCATTGATTTTCAAACTCCCTTCAGTTTCAAAAACAATTCGTTGTTTTGGGTTTGTTGTTGTTAGTTTGGGGTTTTGACAGAGGAGATCTAAACATTCCTTTGGACTCAACCAGTTTTTCAATATCTTATTTGTTGAACTTTTTAATTTTTCTCTAGCACAGAAGCCTCAGTCAGGCTACAGATCCATAAAACAACCATTATCAATAAAATAATGAAAATGTAGCACAATTGTAAAATATTTGCCACTCCAAATGCTCTGGAAGAGAGAGAGAAAAGGTGCTGTAGAATAACAAGCAAATGGGTCAACGAAGGTTCACAAGGGAGGCTGCTCCATATATTCAGTTCCTCAATGGGAAAAAAAAAACTAGTGGCCAGCCAAATTTCCAAAGGTATCAGCATGCAGTGCAGGGCTTCTCAAAAGATCTAACAGTACAAGTAGGTTCATATGGAAGGAAAGCCTTCTTTTAAGTATTTAACAATGTTGCTTCTATCTATACTGAACAGTCTTGGCATTACACCTGTTAGCCCATTCCAAGCATTCTGTTTCTAGCGTGAGCTCTGTTCCATTGAGCTGAAATGTCTTATTAAATACACCTTATATGAAACCAACATAAAATGCAAAATCTCCCCTCCAGTAACCTTTCTGTGACCTTCATTCTGATACTACATTGGCATCCCCTTTGTTGCTGCTGTGAACAGTGGGGATTCCCTATCCCCTGTGTATGCAAACTCTGCTATTGTTTCTAATTCCAAGCTGCTTTCTATACATTTCAGTGAGGATATAACATGCACAAAGATTATTCAGCCTTTCATGCTGAGACCTAGGTCAGTTTGTGTGTGTGTTTGTGTGTGTGTGTATACAGGAACACTAGCACACACCAGTTCAGATTGAAATAGCCTCTGGGTTCACAGTTCAGATTTACTTTATGCATGGAAAATAATTTAAAGGATTTTTTAGTCCTAGAATGACCACCAAAGTAAGGAGACCATAATGCTTTTTGACCTCCCTGCCATACCACAATAATTCTTGTTTAAAAAGCATTTTAATGAATATGTTTTATGTTTGGCATTCCATTTTATAATGTTCAGGTACCTTTTATGTCAGCTGTTTTGCTGAAAACTTCAAATTTAACAGCCGGTGGGGGACTCTCAAAGTGTTAAAAACTCACTTTTATCTCATTTTGAGACATTTTTTAAAAATGTGTTCAATACTATTTCTGGCCTCATTACAGCATCTAAAATTGTGTAATTTGTTTGAATTTCATATCAACATTTGTTCAGCATTATTTCTTGATATGCCCATGTGTTTTTTCATAGCCATTTTGTCATTAGTATGAAACACTCTTCTGTGACTTTTCACACCATTTACATACCAGGTTCATAAAATGTGAAGAGTGTCATTGCCTAGAAAAGTAGAAACTTGAAAGGGCACATCTAATATTAATCCTCAAGATTCTGGTGTGGTTTAAAAGAAGCTTGCCTGAATTAAATAATGTTTGGTCTCCGTATGGTTTCTTCGGTAGAAATGTGACAGTGCTTTTTCTTTTCATTCCTTCCAGTCATCCTATTCGGCAGTTAGAATTTTTGTTTGTTTGCTTGTTTGTTTCGTTATTCATTTTTTCCCTTCAGAAAAAGTGTGGGGGGGGGCTTTCCTTTCAGTGATGTCAAGCTAGGATGAATCGGCCAGGGGAAGCATGTTTATAGACTGTGTGAAGAACTTTGTCTTTGTGTGGGAATGTTGGTGACACTGTTACTGTTTGCCTGAATGAACTGCGATGACGTGGCTAATAAGGTATCCTGCTGAGCGCCACAGCAGCCCTTTCTCAGACCTCCCACTTAATTCTATTCAGCTCCATCCCAGTGTAGCTAATTTTTCCCATTCCCTCAATTCTTCCAGGCCCCCTTACAAACAGAAAAGTCAACTTTTCACACCGAAGGCGAGATAAGTGCTTTAGGAAATAATCTTGTAAACAGAATGTTACCTTCTGACCTGCAGCTGATACCTTGACTTGGGACAAAACCCCCCAGGCTATTGCATTAGACATGGCTATTAAAGGAATAATGCAGTTGATCCTCCTTACAAAGTGCCCTGAGAAACAGTTTAGCCAGATCACTGTGCCTCTTGTCACATTGAATCATGTTCAGAAGCTCCCACCTCTCAGACACACCAAATAGCTGATATTTAACTGCACCCCCCAATCCTGTTCATCATAGTAGCGGTATGTGAGGGGGATAAGTGGTAAAAATGCATGAAAGTGAATCAGATTTCTCCTTGTCTTATTATTCACTTGAAACACTAAATGATCATGAGGGCCACGTTGTGGGACCCAGAAAAATCACATAGATCTTTATTGCCTTTGCACAAATTATGTATGGTATTAATTGAATATACTTTAATTACTTTGAAGAATGTATTTCACTTTAGCTTCTGAAGAAGTTTTTTACAACCTATTAAAGCTTATTTGATATTAAACCTGCATCATAATATGACTTTCAAAATATATTAAACAGAACAATTATAAATAATCTTTATCATGGTCTTTTAAAGATAAGTTCCTTAATTTTATGTGAAACATAAAGTAATAAAGTGCTTCACTGTGTTATTCCATTCTGCTGTTTTAGAGCATTGACATTTCGAAGCTTCAGAGAAGATCTGAGCACCCAAGTCTCAATTTTTGCAAATATAATTGTTTGCACTTGGAAAATGCGTTGCATTGGCCATGAATAACTCATCATATTGAACATGAACATTTAAAGGTTTTTTCCTTCACTTCAAAACAAAAGGGTGTTAGTTTCCATGGAAACAGCAGTAGTTCAAAAACCCAAACCCCTCTATCAAATACCCTTTTCACAGCTCTCTCTCTCTCTCTCTCTCTCTCTCTCTCTCTCTCTCTCTCTCTCTCTCTCTCTCTCAGGTGACATATCCTCAGATTACTGTCAGTTTTTTTAAAAAGAAAGAAATTGACCCAAACTATGATAGAGTCAATTTCCATTTTTTTAAACTCTCTTGGCAAATGGAATTCAAGTAACTTGACAACGCTTAATGAATGCCGAAAATTTGGTTGGAAATACATGTCTTGGATAGTAGAGGGGTGCTTAATAAAGTTGATACAGTCAAAAGCTATTTTTCTCTCATAAAAAAACAGACCAGCAGCCATAGAGAATGCTTGAAAAAAGTTGCTAAGCCCTAAACAAGTGTGAAAAAAAAAGGAAATGTGGTGTAAGAATTTAGGGCATACAGAGAAATGTTTTTAGATCCCCGGTATGGTTTGAAGCTCACTGGAGAGTCAGTAATTCTGTCTAATCTGCTTCATAAGAATTATATCACAGATCCTGCTTGGAAAGGAAGGGTCCAAATGTAATGGATGCAATGTTCATTTGAAAGTATACGTATGTTTGAAGGGTTTTCTGTTTTGTTCAATAAGAGTAATAGTTTCCAGCTTTCTGAGTTATTTAGTCAGTAGCAGCAGCATTCTTCTCACTCCATGCATACTTTTTGAAGTCTCATCTGTTCAATTAAAGGTCTTTTCCTCTATGTTTGTTTTTTGTCCTAAGACATGTTACATTAATGGTCATGGGTTAAATTCCCAATGTAAGGTGTTTATTTATGTCCCCAGTTTTCTCCCTAATAGGGACCCAAAGTGGTTTATGACATCATTTTCCCCTCCTCCATTTTATCCTCAAAATAACGACTGTGTGAGGTAGTTGGTCTGAAAGAGATTGATTCAGAGTCAACCAGCAAGTTTCCATGACAGAGTGGGAATTTGAACCAGGGGTGTATCATCCACAGGGATGGGGTCAAATGACCCCGGGCGCCATGGCGCCTCCACCCACCCCTCCTCCCCCACGCTGACTTGGCTTATAAGAACTGGATTGGCATGGGGAAGGCATTTAAAGACACCTGTGATGCCCATGACAGAGTAGAACTAACACTGAGTACAATTGGTGCATTTGCCTAGAAGTACTAATGTTTTATTTCCTGTTCAGGTTTCCATTTTAAAATAAAAAGCGAGTAAGTCTTTGTGGTTTTGATGTTTATAAATGTGCAATGTTTATAAATGTGCAGTGTATAGCAGACAAATCTCAATTAAACTGGAATCAAGCTGTATTTGTAATTTATGATAGGGCAAATTTTCCAGTGCTTTCAGAATTAACAATTTAGGTTTGTTGGTCATGGGTTAATATTGAGTGTACATTTTATATTTTTCACAACTGTTGCAACTAGTATTAAACTGTTCAGTGTGGAAGTGAGAATACTCAAACAACCATTGGTTTGCCTCATGTGATGTTTACACCAGTCATAGGCAAGGAACTGGTTTTTTTAATCAGTTCAACTGTTTGAGAGCAGTGCTATGTCAAGCTACTTTTTGTGTATTCAAACAATATTGTAATCAGCAGGGTTTTGTGCGCATGTGTTCATCAATATTCCATGTTATTGATGCTATTTTCTGTATATACATTTTTGTGCCACCATATGGGAGGTGTAGTCCCCACTATTATGCTGTCTTTTAATTACCTGACCTGACCATCCATGCCCTGAGGAGTAAAGTTTCACTTTCTGAGCAGATATCAAAAGTGGCTTGCAAGGCAAAGGGAACTCCTCCACCACAGGTGCAAAGCTCCTCAGTAGCTGTACGCTCGCAGACAAACAAAACCTCTACAAAGTTGACAGTACCCATAGTGGCAAGACAGTCATCATTGAATGTGGAAGGAACAAAAGGCTGCTCCAAATTGAATGTGGTATTCCCTGTTTGCTTCCCTGTGAAGGTGGGAAGTGAGAGAGCAAAAAGAATGAACCGGCACTCCCCACCCATCCAGTAATGTTTGCGGGGTATGGCATTCAAATAAGATATTAGACACACTACAGGCAAGTCCTAGATTTTGTCTGGGAAAATTAGTGAGGCAATCCAGACAAACAAGATTATGCTCCCTCATGGGTACTTAAGAGCTAAGCACATGGGTGCTCAAGAAGACAAACATACACACACCTCCGCTTGCCTTCCACCTCAAATAAGGTAACAGATGGAATGTATAGTCCAGGGGTAGGGAACCTGCGGTTCGAGAGCCGCATGCGGCTCTTCTGCCCTTGCACTGTGGCTCCACGAGCCAAGCCGCTGGCCCCATTCTTGCCCACCCTGCAGGCAGCAGGGCGGGTGCACCAACTGCCCGCAGCCGGCTGGGCCGCGCCGCAGGCTTCCCCTCTCGCCTGCCCTGTTGGAGTAGGGCGGGCACTTTCCCAGCGGCCGGTGAGGCCAAGCCGCTGGCACCATCCTTGCCCGCCCTCCAGGCAGCAGGGTGGACACATCCATGCGCTGCTCAGAATGAGCGAAGTAAAAGGTTAAAAAACCCAATATATACAGTGTTATCTTTATTTTAAATGTCAAAAATTATTTGCGGCTCCAAGTGTTTTCTTTTCCCATGGAAAACGGGTCCAAATGGCTCTTTGAGTGTTAAAGGTTCCCTACCCCTGGTATAGTCGAATCCAGCCTATTCCCCATTTCTCTGGGCCTTGACAATGATTTACAATAGTCTATTTACCTTCTGTTCCTCTTTGGTACTACATTAAATGTTAACAGCTATTGTCCCGTGAAGCAGTGGTTCCCAACCTTTTTAAAAATGTGATGACCCCTTTTTAAAATGTAAAAATGCCATGCACCCCCTACATGACAGCAATAGTATTGTTACTCTGCATTGATTGAAAAAATAGATGATGACAAAAAGATCAAAATGACAGTGCTTGGTGCACATATGGATTAATTGACTCCTTTCAATAACTCCTTCTCCACTGACCTGAGGGGTTGTGGTTGTGCTGGTCCATTGCCTAATGTCATCAGTGATTCACCTGACTCTGATTTGCTTATCATATTGGAGGTAATGAAAATCTGCCCTAGATACGCACATGAAAGGTTTTAAAAAGAGAGGCCAGACCAGCAGACAAAGGGTGTGTCTTTCAAGTTTGTGAGTCTCAAGTTTCTAAAGGGCTTCCGAGGTCGAAAACAGCACTTTGGATTGATCATGAAGGCAAATTGGCAACCATTGTATTTGTTGCAGATAGGATATCTAAGTAAATGTCGCCCAATGCCAGATAAAAGTAAGTAGCTCCAGCTGAAAAGTTAATTTCAAGGGCATAACCAGGTAGAATGTACTAGACCGAGTCCAAGAGTTACAAGACCATAGATCAGTGTAGCAGTGTTAGACAAGTCTAGAAGAGAGGAGAATGTATAAACCCAAATGAATATAAAAGAAGCTCTCAAGAACAGATTCCCTATCTCATTCTTAAGGTAAGACTGAGTCCATGAGAACCGTCTACTCTTTACCTGGTCAGATAAGACAATCCCTATCCTATCTGTCACAGGCAAATCAAAATATTGAGATCCCCCAGAACTATAATCTCAGTCATGTCTGGATTCAGCTGGAATACTATTTTCAAATAGACAATAACTGCTCTTGAATGCTTAGTGAATCTAGGGCTGTTTCCGCATGGGTGGAATACAGCGACCCAGGGACACTAAAAGCAGCGTCCCTGGGGAGGGGTTCGCATGGCCACCGCATCGCAGCGGCCTCACAACCCCCGAGCAGTGCGAAGCCGCTGTTTTCGAACCTCGCTCCCTGAGCGAGGTATTTCGGAAACAGCGGCTTCCAACCGCTGCCGTGCGAACGGCAGCAGCTGGAAGGCGCCATCCCCCCCCCTTTCCCGAATGCCTACCTTGTCTCCTGGCTTCCAGCTTGTCGCAGAGGCCAGGGGACACGTCCCCCTGGCCTGCGACTCCAGAGCTGTCGCTCCAGGCTGCAGGGGCGTGTCCCCTGGCTTCTGCGACGAGCTGGAAACCAGGAGACAAGGTAGGCGTTCGGCGACAGCACAGCATGTGTGAAGGCTGTGCCACCGCCTGCCGCCCTCCTGGGACCGTCCATGCGAATGGTGCCAGGGGTGTGTGTCGGCATTGTTTATGCCGACGCACACCCACACCATTGCGGTGTGGAAAGGGCCTAGTAGTCATCAGCATACAAGGACATTGAACCCATCAATTGCAGATTAACCCAGTCAGCATTTCATACATATACTACATACTCCCTGAGACAGAACTGACTTCGTTGTACCCAATATAATCTATGCCTGAAGGATGATAAGGCATTTTTGTGGAGAATTAACTTCTTCCTATAAAACAATGAAAGGCTGAAACCGCTGGAGAGCCACTCTTGAAATTCCAGCCAGGCATCTCAAACAGTCCAAAATAATGGAATGTCAAAAACCACTGGCATGTGAAAAACTACTGAAAGATCTAACTGAATCAACAGGAGAAAATTCCTCTTCTCAGTCTATGGATGCATGTCATCTACCAGTACTACTAAAGCAGCCTTGTGTCCAAAGACAGATTGAAAAGGTTCAAGGAAGTGTGTGTTCAGAAGACTAGAAAATGCCTGAAGTCACTCTGATGCCACAAGATTAATCATCTTGTCCGGGAATACAAGAAATGAGAAGGACAGTACCTTTCTAATTCATCCTTAATTAAAGGAGGAAATGTGTGTTAGCATGGACACACCATTGCTTCTTAAAATACCCATGGGAAATAATCCTGTTCCAATGCAGTTTTAAAGTTCCTGGTCAGTGATCCTCTAAGCTTTTTTTGGTTGAACTTAACCGGTCAAGATAATCAAGGTTGAAACTTGCAAATGGTGGTCTTCACAATCGCAAACACTCTGTCAACAGCAGTAGGCGTAAGCAAACTGAAACAATCCAAACAATTGAATAATTGTAGTCAGCAATGCAGAGGACCAGGCAAAGTATTTTATGCTCAGGAGAGCCCAGAATTCAGGCTGGAACAATTGTGAATACCTAAGGTCCTGAAAGCAGATTTCCCCCTACCAGCTTACATTTATTTTTGGACATTCGGTGGTTTCAATGTCCAGATGATGACATTCACTGTTATAGACTTTGGATAGGCTTGGAGTTAATGTTTGAATGGTCTTTGGGGCAATGGGAGTTGAAATGCAGGGTAATACGCACCATGCCTTCTGTTATACTGCTTTGGATAAATTGGAACATTGCAGAATGTACAAAGGTTTGATGGATGGATGTCTTAATTTTTTTCCTGTAACAGCTTATGAATGTGAATCATTGGAAATTAATGATTCTGTCAAGAAGAAAATGGAAGCCTTGTTATGTGATGCTGCCAAAAAGTCTTGTTTATCTCCAGGACAAATGGAGGATGAATACTTCAGCGGTATAATGACTGGCAATGCAAACCTCTCTTGCTGTCTAAAATGAATCCGTACCAGCTCGCTTACTTGAGTCCACCCACATCAGAGAAAATTGTAGAACTCAGCTCTTTAAAATTGTGATGGAGCAATTGTGGTGGTGGTCCAGCCCGGTGACTCTGTCTGATAGATGAAAGTGTAACAAATCACAGCAAGATCAGCAGAAGCATGCAGAAAACTCTGAGTAGAAGGGTCCTTTAAAAAAAAATGCCACGAACATGCCAGGTCTAAGATCCTGCCTAAGCAAGTTAAATCCTTTATTTCCAGGAAATGCAGAAAAGGGGGTGACAGACGTCATAATAGCATCATTTGTGCTTACAGCACTTTGCATTTTCATGGATAAAAAGTCAGCCTCTCCTTGCAGAGGAAGTGAGTGCAATGATCCTCCCTCCCCCCCTCTCTTTTTTGCTGTATCTTAAGCAGTGGCTTGGGTGGTAGACCTGTAATAGATGGGTCAGTGCCAAACAGCTTTGCCTTACTTACTTACTTACTTACTTACTTACTTACTTACTTACTTACTTACTTACTTACTTACTTACTTACTTACTTACTTACTTAGCAGAAGAATCTCTGTATTAAGGATGAAAAGAGAAGGTGAAGACCTCAACTGAGCTTTTCAGTGTCATTTCTCGGGTGGTCCTTATTTTCTATTCTAGTGTTTGCATGGCGCTTGATTGTCTTCCTTGATGGTATCTCCTTTGGGTTTTTTTTTCTTTTTCATATGATTTAGGAAGGTGCATTGTCCTGAATCACAGCTTTGGTCCAGTGCTACGTATTCTGATTACCTCTCCAAGATCTAGCAGGGATTCTGTGCTGCTACCCTATTAGATGTACAAAGCATTAAACCTGGGAACTTCTCTAATGCAAAATATGCATTCTGTCACTTTGCTGTGACTCCTCCCAGCTAGGCGGTGCCTCTGTGCTTGTTAAAAGATGTCAGCTGTATCCCCCTTTAGTGCTGGAATCCTTTAGCTTGGTCAGCTATGATAGTACTGTAGAATTAGGTCGTATGTCTTATAGTTTTGCTTTTGATAATATGATATAGACATCAAATAGGAACTGTGTGAAATACCTCTAGATCCTCCCAGTGAAAAGCATTAAATTAATGCTTGTGACATGGCTTGGCTGCATTCTTTCTTTACACCTTTGAAATTTATCACTCTATTGGGTGATTAATTGCAACCTTTTATAGGAAATTTTGATTCATGGCATGTTCAGAAGGAAATTGTAATGCAGGATTACAATAAAGCAACTTCTAAAGCTCTCTAGTCTTCTTAGAAATATTCTCACTTCTGCATATATTTGATATTTGATGAGGTATAAAGATTTATAGTTGTTAACTGGTAAAATCTAGAGGAGTGCATTTTTTCCCATATACTTTCATTCTGGCCCATTCATCTGTCTGAGATCATTCAAAGCATCATCGCAGAATGAATCAGACATCCTATTCTGATTTTTTCCCTGCACTTCAGAAAACTGCTTAAGAAAAATTTGTCCACTTAAGGTATTGGACTTGAGAGTGCATGACAGTCCAAGGTTACCCATCAGGTTTGTATGGCATGAGTAGGGTTTAAATCATCTTCAAGGTGTGGGTGCTGACCTTTAAGGTCTTACGCGGCCTGGGACCCTCGTACCTCCGGACCGCATTACCCCATATGTCCCGGTTTGACCTCTGTGTTCAGCAGAGGCCAATCTACTGGAGGTCCCTGGCCCCTCAATGATGCAGCTGGCCTCCACTCAGGCCAGGGCCTTTACGGCTCTGGCGCCGGCCTGGTGGAACACTCTCCCTCCAGCTGTCCGGGCCCTGTGGGACCTTGGTGATTTTCGCAGGGCCTGTAAGACTGAGTTGTTCCACCGGGCCTTTGGAGAGACCAGCCGCTGAGTGTGCCCCCTGTCCCCTCCTCTCTGCTACATATGTGTCCCTTAACATCATTGGGACCCACCGTCTCCCCCCCCTCCTTTTCTGGGAGGGTTAAGTTTAAGTAAGGGTTTTTCATGAGATGCCTATGTTAGGAAATAACCGCTGTTTTAAATGGGATTAATTTTATAGTGATGGAGCTTGAATATTAATTATCATTATTTATTCGCTCCTCTAGTGATGATGTATTTATGATGATTTTATGTATGATGTTTTATGTTGTATACCGCCCAGAGCCCTTTGGGGATAGGACGGTATATTAAATCAAATAAATAAATATAAATAAATAAACCTGAGTCTTTCAAGTCTAAGGCACTTTCGCACATGCAGAATAATGCACTTTCAATCCACTTTCACAATTGCATGTGGATTTTGCTGTTTCATACAGTAAAATCCAGCTTTAAAGTGCATTGGAAGTGGATTGAAAGTGCATTATTGTGCATATGTGAAAGTGCCTTAGACTTGAAAGACTCCGGTTTAAACCCTACTTATGCCATCAAACCTGATGTATGGACCTGTCATACACTCTCAGTCCTGACGATGGCTTGTATGTGGATGGGAGATCTTCAGCGAATGCCAGGCTCTTAATCTGGAGGCAGGCAATGGCAAACCATCTCTGAAAGTCTCTTGCCGTGAAAACCTTGCTTTGCCCTACCATAAATCACCATAAAGCAGCTGAGATCAGACAGAAAAAAAAGACACAGTTGACCAACTCCACATATTACTTTCCAACCTGTGGGATTTTTTACTATTTCAGGAAAAAAAATTTGCTTGAGCAAAATAATTTATTTTACTGGGTCTCCTGCCATTGCTGAATCTGTGCCTTGATGCAGTGAAACTACTATAAAAGGAACATTTTTATTAACTCGTATTTGCAAAACCATAGAGGTACAAGGCCAAAACGAAACAGATTCACTACTGTAAGGAATGTACTGAGAGGGTTTGCGGTTTTTGTTTAGTTACATGTGTGTTCACGCAAAAAACTATTTATTACCCATACATTTTAGTATTAGTTCAAAATAATAAAATTCAGTAAAAGTGTATATTTACTTGGGTGTGTTTCTAATTAATATGCTTGAATGTTGGGCTATGTTAGTTTGTGTTGAGAAACAGAAAAATGGTTTTAAAAAATGATAGCAAATCTACCCTTCTCCAATTCATGGAAGACTTAAGACAACCACAGTGCACTGAGATCTATGTCAGTCTTGGATATTTGACAATTCCAGCATCTGGGGTCTACACTATTTCAAAAACAATTTTTGAAGCATATTGAGAGTCTTGGGTGGTGTCGGAGTCCAATTACTTATCAAACACCTTCAGACAATACAACTGAGCTTTATTTATCCCACCCTTGTCCCTGCAAACTGGATTAAGACAATCATCTCTCAGCCGAGAAAAGTAGTCACACGCTCTGTTCCTTATCAAGTTTTTGTTTAGGATGGGGCAAGCTGGCAGGACAAGGTGGTCATCATGGTCAGCCTCTTTGTCAGCTAAAAGGCTAAACCAATAGAAACACAACAACAGGTATCTGATCATCTGCTTCTTCTTCTGACATTGGTGGCAAAATGTCTTCAGGATGGTGCCGGGCCTGTACCCAGAGACATCTGAGAGAGGTTTGCACTCTTGTGTATGGTGCATGTGTTGAGTCAATCTTAGCGGTACTTTTCCCACCACCTTCACTGAAAGTTTTGATTTAAAGGTGTGTACCCTGTGAAATTCTTACAGCCTCAGTACAGTTAAATTCTAGGTCAAATATTGTAAAGATCATTTTCTTTCACAAATAACTGAGCTTAGTGTATTTAATATTTTTCTTATATGCCTTTTCAGAATTATAGATCAGCGGTTTGAAAGAGTTTCATATTTTGTCTTTGGAGATTTCAACTTTCGACTGGATGCAAAGTCAGTGGTAGAGGTAGGATCTTCTCCTTTCATTTCATCTGAGATTTTTCATCTAAAAAAGAGTGCTTAAGAGTGCTGTAGAAAAAACAAGCATTGATAATGAGAAAAAGAAGATGACATTGGTCAGCAAGTTAACTGTAGCCTTCTTCAATCTGGGCGTCTTCTCTTACTGTTACAGCACAGGCATAGCAAGGGGGAAAAGTTCCCGGTGCACTGGTGCGTCCTCCGCCCTAGAATGCCCCCGCCACGCCCCCATAGGGGCGTGTGCCCAGTGCGTCCTGTACCCCCCGTCCTCTTAGAGCTATGCCTCTGTGTTACAGTAGCACAAAGTTGCTAAAGCAGGGTACAGGACAAAATACAAGTCGCGTGAATTTAACAGATATCTTAATGTGTCTTTTTGAAAAATCCATTATATAGTGGTAAAGGAAAAAAAGTTTATTCTCTGTTGCCCATAAGCTAACTTCAGTAAATAAAATAGATCCATTAAGTGCTGTCCAGTGGAGACATTCTGGCCAGTGAACCTTCTAAACCTGGGCTGTGTGCAAGGTGTGTCCTCTCCTTTTCTGGTACCTGCTTTGTGGACAAAGTTACTACTACAGTTTGGGAATCATTCGTTTGATGACAGTCAGAACTAAGTTTGTATTTGTTTAGATAAGTTTTTATTTAGTATCGACCAAAAGTGTAGAATGTATACTATCATTTGTGCCTTCTTTCTTCTTGGTGACTGGTACAGCTATCTTGTTTTGCTCTTTCGTTACTCTACCACAACCCTGGATGTGACTTTAAATAGGTCAGGTCTTGTGCGGACTGCTGGTGGCCCGTTAGTAGAAGGCACACTTACCACTAGCAATCACTTTATTTTTATCCAGGCTCCTAATTACCAAGAAAAACACAGTGCCTATACCCTACACCAGGGGTGTCCAACTCTGGTGCTTCAGATGTTCATGGACTACAATTCCCTGGCCAATTGGCCATGCCAGCAGGGGCTGATGGGAATTGTAGTCCATGAACAACTGAGCGCCAGAGTTGGACACCCCTGCCCTACCCCCTTCTTTGCCCATTGACTTCACTAGATATAGAAAAGTATAACTCTTATTTAGGATTGACCCCCCCCCCAAAAAAAAAGGCTGGGAGAGATCAAGGGTGAGCCAGAGATCTAACCATACTCATCATTCTCACTCTTTTTATGACTTTGTTGTTCCTGATCATTAACCAAGGAGCAGCATTTATCTGTGTTTTCCATGCAAGCTTACAGAATGAAATACAACATAACCTTAACATAAACACAATTGTTTATTATAGGCATGCAGAGGTAATAGACACACATGCACTTGTATTGGCAAAAGTTTCTTAGCCACAGGAGGAAGGCAGTGAACTGGCTGAAAGTGTTCATTGTGCCCAAAGAATTGCCATTCTGTATGTTGAAACAAGTGTGACTAATGTCTGCCTGGGATCTTCAGCACTATGGTCCGTGTTGTTGCTTCCACTATGCAAACTGTACTTGAAGGGCTATTTGAAACAGTGGCCCAATATGTAGGTTCTGTGTGCATTGGAGTGCAGAATTAAGACGCACAAAATTAACATGCACTATGAAATAATAAGTAACATGTGCTGTGAATGATGGGATTGTATGTTAGCCTGAGACTCATTTCCCTGCCTTATTGGATGTAGAATATTCATTCTGGCTTAGAATGTGACTTGACCCATTTCTTCGGAAATTGTTCTGCATTAGGAACTGAAAGGCAGATGAATCTGTATGACTTGGCCAACCTTCTGTATTTGTCATGAGTTGTCGTGCTGTCCATCCTCCCCTAGGATATTGTAATTAATATGCAGCATTTTGGAGAACATTTCCTAGGAACATTGCATCTTTCAAACCTAAGTCTTTTTTCTTTTACTTGGGTATTTTTCATTGAGGATATTGATATTCTCCTTCTCTAAATGGCTCACTTTGGAGAAAGCTG
The DNA here is from genome assembly GCF_021028975.2 of Sphaerodactylus townsendi. Taxonomy (NCBI): domain Eukaryota; kingdom Metazoa; phylum Chordata; class Lepidosauria; order Squamata; family Sphaerodactylidae; genus Sphaerodactylus; species Sphaerodactylus townsendi. Next base: position 38,997,210 of record NC_059432.1, on the reverse strand, counting down.
ATCAACTTATTTGCAAGTATACAGTTGGTGTAGGTCTTGTTTTGGCATGTTTTGTTGAACTGCACAATTTGATATTCATGATGGCGGGACATCCTGCATTGATTGTGGAAAGGACTATCAAGTCACAGCCAACCCTAACCCTGTAGAGATTTCAAACTACAAGAAGATGTGGTTTGCCATTACTTGCCTCTGTAGCTAACGGTCTCCCATTGAAGTACTAACCAGAACCAACCCTGCTTAGCTTCCAAAATCTGGACTAGCCTAGTCACGGCTGTCTTACATTATCTTTCAATTCTGGCTAATCTCAAAATGGCTGAGAGAAGCAATTGTATTACATCTGTTTGGCCTTCCCGTTCCCCTCCCCTTTCTTTTCCTTTCTCTTTCCTTAATTTATTTTTTCCCTTTCTTCAAGCCAGTATGAATGGAGTTGTGAATATGGTCTTATAATTCCTCCTCATAGGATGCTGTTTATTATGTTTTTATGTTGTATGATGCCCTGAGCCCACATGGGGAAGAGCGTATTATAAATTCAATAAATAATAAAACAACGGCCATCTCTCAACATACCATTTATTTTGGTCTCTCACACAGAACGACTTCTTTAATGGTGCAAATTCAAGCCCTTGTCTCAAAATATTTTGTGCATGGCATTGTCCCTAATCCCTTTGCACAGAAATTTCAGTTCATATGTCAAGTGTGAAATGATTCTTGAGGTTTTTTTTTTTTTAAAAAAAGAGGCAATTCTCTTTTTTGTCACCTCCTTGCAATAAATCGCATATAGCAAGTGAATTGCACAACAAATATCCTATAATGGGAACTTCTAATAATAACCTTCCCCAATCCTGATGTGGCTGTTTTCATTTCCAGAGTGCTTTATGAACATTAATTCAAGTTTGCTACATTCATACATCTACGGTTAGAGACAGCATTCAGTTTCCACATGAATCAAAAATTCTACCCATCAGCTTCACAAGCTATGAAGAAATATTGCAAATCCTTTATGATGTCTTTAAGCAAAATTAGTGTATTCTACCCTTCTGTGTGATATGAAGCCATTTTGTGAAAGTTCTTATTATGATAATAGTCAAGGTGAGATAGCAAGATGGCATGGAAAGTTTTCTACAAATGTTCTTTCAAATACTATGCCTTCGTGACATACTCCGCTTACAAGAATTGAGATGCTGTATATGACATGTGAAGAAGAAGAGTCTGGATTTATTCCCTACCTTTCTCTCCTGTAAGGAGACTCAAGGAGGCTTACAAACTCCTTCCTCTTTCCACAACAGACACCTTGTGAGGTAGATGGGGCTGAGAGAGTTCTAAGAGAACTGTGACTAGCCCAAGGTCACCCAGCAGGAATTTGAAGGTGTGGGGAAACAAATCTGGTTCACCACCAGATAAGAGTCCAGCACATGTGGAAGAGTGGGGAATCAACCTCAGTTCTCCAGATTAGAGTCCACTGCTCATAACCACTGCACCATGTGATCCATCAGATGCATTATGTGTATAGTTGAAAACCAAATGGATAGTCAGAGGCTGATTCCACATGGGCCAAAAAACAGTGGTGTGAAGATGGTGTGAAAACAGTATAAACCCTTTTACACCATTTTAAACCCTTTTACACCATTTTCACACCGTTTTCACACTGCTGTTTTTGGCCCATGTGGAATCAGCCAGAGTTTATGCATAGTGACATTTCAGCATCAAAAATGGCTACATGAATCTGGTCTGGGATACCTCATTACACTTTCTTTGCCACTGTGATCATCAATGCAGTCTGAGAGCTGATCTTAAACCAGGGAAATCTGGTTTAAAATTCCTGCTCGACCATGAAACCTGTTGGATAATGTCTCTCTCATCTTACAACATTAATACAAGGATAAAGAGGTGGGTTGTAGAGAACCAGAAGTGCCACTTTGCTCTTTGACCAAGGGTGTGGTGCAAATAAAATAAATCATTGTTCATAGCATGCTTTATATGACAGTGCCATTCTAAGCAGAGTTGCACCTTTCTGAATCCTCAGAAGTCAATGGACTAGGAAGGGTGTAACTTGGCTTTAGGTGGCACAGTCAGCAGTGTAACTCACATATGCCCTACTGCCTTGCTAGGGTTGATCTGTGGCAAAGATTATTGGCTGTGGCTGAATCCCTTGCTGCACTGACAACATGGGAGGAGAATGCTGAGGTGGAAAGTAACCGCATGATTGCGTTTGTGAGGGAGCACAAGGGAGCAGTTTTGCAGTGGTAACTGTGCTAAACCAGCCTTCAGTCCCTCATGGACCCCCAGGGTGAGCTATCCCTTGGTCTGAAGCATAAGATATATCTTTTGGTATAATATTGCTCATCTCTACCTCTTCCACTGCCTGCTTCTTCACAAACCGAACAGTATTTTAGCCAGCAGATAATCTGATGTACTGTAGTGCCAAAGTTCAGCCACTGAACCATTACCCTAGGTATATGTAATGAAATTTAGCACATTTCCCCCTCTTCATCACTTTCTCTCTCCATTTAAGACAATGTTTCTGAAGGAGATGACACAGCCACATATTTTGGTACGACAGGAACCTCCAACTGCCAGATTTGATGCATTAAACTGTTAGAACTGCTTGCCTAAATAGCAGCACAAGGCAGTTCATTTCCAAAACATATTCTCAGCAGAGCTACTGAAAGAGGAGATATATAGATTGTTTCAAAAATAGATTTTCGGCATTCATATAAAATGAAGTAAATCACATGCCATATTATTGGCCCTATTAAATTATAATTAAGAAGCAATAAATCATTAACATGATTTATTTACGATTGGGGGGAAATTACTTCCTAGCATCAGAAAGTCTTTATTATGGCATTATGTTTAACTGATATAGAAAAGATCCAAGGGGAAAAGGGGGCAGATGGTTCTGAAGATCTAGAAATGCACGGGTGGGTTAATTTTTTCTTGTTGAACTAAGAATGAGTCAAAAGAATGAAATGTAGAATTAGGCCTTTTTCAACATGATCTATGTATCTTGCATAAACATCAGTGTTTGGAAGTCCCAAGAGAGAGTGAGTGATCCCTACTGAATCCCTCTAGTTGCAGACTCTAGTCCCACACAGTATAATGGTCTGAAGGGTCGCTCAGCCAGCGTGGTATAGTGGTTAAGAGAGATGGAGAACTTGGTTTGATTCTCTAATCTGGAGAACCTGGTTTGATTCCCCACTCTTCCACATGAATGGCAGATTCTTATCTGGTGAATCAAATTTGTTTCCCTACTCCCGTGGTGGCGAATCTTTGGCACTCCAGATGTTATGGACTACAATTCCCATCAGCCCCTGCCAGCATGGCCAATTGGCTATGGAATTGGCCATGCTGGCAGGGGCTTATGGGAATTGTAGTTCCTGAACATCTGGAGTGCCAAAGGTTCGCCACCACTGCCCTACTCCTACATTCTTGCTTGGACTAGTCATAGTTCTCTCAGAAATTTCTCAGCTCTACATATCTGACAAGGTGTCTCTTGTGGGGAGCGGAAAGGAAAGGAGTTATGTTCTTATGTTCTTATGTTCTTATCGGTTTGTAAGCCACCTTGAATCTCCTTACAGGAGAGAAAGTCAGGGTATAAATTCAAATGCTTCTTCTGCAGTGGCTTTTGGGGGAACTCAGGGGGCTGTTGAGGCAACTAGAAGCCGATAAACATTTCTTCCATGAACATGCTGTCTATTGGCTGCTGCTGCATGGAACTGAAGCTGTACAAATAATTTGCACATTTTAGCCTTTGCATCTAATACTCAAAGCTAAAATTGTCTCAAAACACACACGCAGACTGCGTCACTGTTGTTGATTGGGTGTCTGTCAATAAGGTAGCCAGGTTCATCAGTTGTAGCAAAAACAGACCTACATCTACCCATGGCATTTCATGGCTATTTGGCTCCACTCCTTTTCTCTGCTTCTATGTGCGATATATCTGCTGAGAATAATTCAAGCTTTTGACAAAAACTACAGTATTGTTTGCCTTTAAGTACCACAGGGCTCTTCATTCTTTCTGTTGATGTGGTTACAGTTGCTATTATTCTTTGGACCGTTTTTATGTTAATTAGTTTATTAGTTAAAGCCCACCTTTGCATTGTGCGTGGGAATGGCTGTAACTAGAAGACATAGTAATAAATGAAGTTTGCCCTCATGACATTTTATTCCACACTGCCATGATTCTAAATCATTTATGACAGCATCTCAGCACAAGACCTTCTCTCCCATCACCAAGCAGCATTATAGTACCATAGGCTTTCATGATATTTTAGACAGTGGGCTAGATCCAAGTCATAAAAATATCAAAGTAGCATTTGCTGTCTTTCTGAGGCTGATTCCGCATGGGCCAAAAACAGTGGTGTGAAAACGGTGTGAAAACAGTATAAACTCTTTTACACCGTTTTAAACCCTTTCACACCATTTTCACACTGCTGTTTTTGGCCCATGCGGAATCAACCCTAGTGAGGAAAAAGTGGAATAAAATATTTAAATATATATATTCTTAAAAACAATAAATTCCTTTTCCCTCAGAAGCTCTGGCCCCTTCTGCACGTGCAAAATAATGTGTTTTCAAACCACTTTCACAACTGTTTGCAAGTGGATTTTGCTATTCCGCACAGCTTCAAAGAGCACTGAAAGCAGTTTGAAAGTGCATTATTCTGCATGTGCGGAATGAGCCTCTGAGTGCCCCTTCCCTATAAAACTACTGCTGAGTTTCAATGAACCCTTTGAGAGAAAATACCGTGTTGAATGGGAGATGTGAGCTGGAAAGAGAAATTGGCTGAAAGCACACATATACTTCCAATATTGGTTCTAATCAATAATCTGCAACTCAGCAGCCCTGTAGAAGGCTATTATTGTAATAAGTTAGATCTGTATTTGTGTGTTGTCGTTCATTTGTTTTGCCTTTTTGGAGGTTTACTGACCAAGCTACAGTTCAGATGTTTATTCATTAAGTATTTCATTTTTGCCCCCTTTCTCATTGAGTCAAGGCAGATTATACAATGGAAGGCAATGCAGCTAAACAGCGTAAGGCATCCAACAAACAATGCCATAGTACTGGGATCACAAATATTAGAAAAATGCAAGAAAAATATCTGAGCCCTGTGGGGAAAGGGTGGGATATAAATAAAATAAAACAAATATTTCATAAATTGTGCCAAAATAGAACTACAAAACTCAGAAACAATGCAGAGTGAGATAATACATACAGTAAACACTGGAATAGACTACAAGCCTGTTCTCATTATAAATGCACCCTCCATTCTATTATGATGGTGGTAGAAACTGCTGTCAAGTCAGAGCAGACTTATGGTGATCCCATAGAGTTTTCAAGGAAAGAGGCTTTCAGACGTGGTTTGCCATTGCTTTCTCTGCATCGCTACACTGAGCTTTCTTAGTGGACTCCCATCCAAATACTAATCAGGGATGACCCTGCTTAGCTCCCAAGATCTGACAAGAGTGCGCTAGCCTGTGCCGTCCAAGTCAGGGCCCGTCCCATTATATTACAGCCCTATTCCCTTTTTTAAAAAATGCCTGCTTGAACAATTCTGATAAGTTTTACAGTTTTCTGTCCGTCTTTCATTTTCATTTTCCTCTTTCTAAGACAGACCTTGGGATTTCTCTCCAATCCTTGACCATGAACCATTACATCAGAAAAGACCTAATGGTGTTTGTGACAGGCCTGCACCCTAGTACTCTTGCTTTAGTGGAGATTCACGTAATGGCCAGAGAAAGCGGGATCTGATTGTTTTATTTGATTTCTTGTTTTAAAGCTTCAGTTCTTTGCAGTGGGCAGCACTCAAAGCCACATACAAAGTTTAAAATGCCAAACAGCAAATAAAATCCTGTTACTCTCATTGAAGATTTGTGGAAAATATTGGATGTAGTTCAAACTGACATGGGAATAATTTCCTTAGCAGGGGAGGGGGGAGCACCCCCAGTAATGCAAACATCTAACCAATTGTTAGCTCCAGTGACCACTGTGTTGCTGTAGGAAAAAGCCACCATTTAACTTGCCACTAAAAGCTTCCTGGTAAATCACCAGTCTGTCCTAACTACATTAACAGACTAAAGAATAAACATCACTTCATTGCTTTGCTACCCTGCACACCTAATCAATGGCTGGATCCACTAGCCCACTGTTAATTGGTATCTACTCTGTCACAGTTCAGATAATGTAGATGGAGGTTTTAGCTCATTATTCTTTTAATCATAGCTGTGTTCCAGCTGTGTTTGTTCTAATGGGGCAATAGCAACTTGCCTTGTTTGTACCAGTCTGTGGATTAAGGGCTGAATCTCCCATGCGCTCATACGCTACAACCTTGATTCAGTTCAGTGAAGTTCCAGTGTCACAACTGGTATTATTATTATTATTATTATTATTATTATTATTATTATTATTATTATTATTATTATTATTATTATTATTATTATTATTATTATGGTAGATTTCACAGCTGCCAGATCTTTAGCTGGTTGTTGGCCTTTCATTACAATTCGAGCCTCACCCAGAGGCCTAGGAAGTTGTAATGTATCGGCGTAGTTATTATTACTGTAGAATTTGATGGAATGCATAACTTGTGAGGAACTTTAAAAAAAAACCTTCTGAAATGACAGATGAACTCTTAAAGGGCTGTATAAGCACTTTAGTGACAAAAACCAGGAACTTTTGCCACTGATCACATTCAAGGCATACTCCCAGTTCTAGTTCTCAGAGTCCATATGGCTCTCTCCAGTTGCAGTTTAATTGGTGGAAAAATGTGGAGTTCCCTTCGCTGGAGACTGGCTGGTATCTCTGTGGGGCTTCTTAGGCTGATTCCGCATGGGCCAAAAACAGCAGTGTGAAAACGGTGTGAAAACAGTATAAACCCTTTTACACCGTTTTAAACCCTTTTACACCATTTTCACACCGGTTTCACACTGCTTTTTTTGGCCCGTGCGGAATCAGCCTTAGATAAATTGTCTTGAGAGTCCCTTGGTAGTGCTAAATAGTTTAAATATCTATTTGGGAGAGTCTCTGCCCTAAACAAAGTTTAAGGAAGGCTTTCACTGTTGTTACTACTACTGCTGTTGCTACCTTTGCTGCAAATGAACTGTAGATGCCCACTTCTAAATTTTTCATTTATATCATAGGCAAATTGTGCCGGATGTTTTATAGGAAGCCCAATTTTTTTTAATGGAATGGGTGAATGAAATGTGTCTTCCCTATGTCTTCCCTGTTTCATCGCTTAATGGCTTCTGATCTGTCAGTCAGAGTGTGTGTGTGAGAGAGAGCACAGCTTATTTCTGTCTGCTTTTCATACCTGCTCTAGTAGACCACACAGGGTTTTTTCCCCCCACATTCTGCATTTGGATCCCTTATCCCAACAACTTGTCAAGCAAAAGAAAGAACTAGTTTGCAGTGATAGTCACGCAATTTAAAAATAGTTCCCTACAGTAAATTTGGTAGTGGAATTAGTTCCATAAATCATTCCTTTCCCCATTAATTCACATGGTTGCATGGAAGTGTTAGTGGAAGGGTCACAACCCCTGTCTGTAAATTTGTAAGGCTGCCTACACACTGGTGTCCAGTGCTGGCTGTCATTTTGTGCTTTTAACATGCACGATGCCCTTTCGCCTGCATTTGTTAGAGCAGATGTCCTTGATTGATTTGCCTGGCATGAGGGAGGGTGTTGACCTGTAGGGGGTTGGCCTTTCTTTCTATAGTCCTTCAGGCAATGAAGCAGGAAACAGGGAGTTTTCTGTGCAGTGGGTAGGTCTCCTCTCTTAGGAATCACTAATCAGACATTCTGCATGATCTTTCACTGTAGTCTGTATGCTCAGGTTAACTCCGTATCTTACAGATGGAGACAGGACATGCTTTTTTCTCACTTTTTAAGTTTTCATTTTTGGAAGACCACAGGGTATTGTTTGCTTTCTTCAATGTGGTCTCAACACTTCTGCCCCTAATTACTCAAACAAGAGCTATTTTTAAATCCCTTTTTGTATCACCAACAGAAGCACTGGAAAACTTTCTCATTCATATTCAGTCACACAGATGGTCCTTGGCCAACTTTGTTCCCAGGGAAGCTGATAACAGATTAAAACAATACAATAACATGGTTATGATAACAAACAATGAATTGCATACAATACAGCAGCTTCCCGCAAACTTTTAAAATACAAGAGTTCAAAATGAAATTTAATAGTAACATAAAAACCAACAACAAAATCATCTAAAATCAAGCAAAGTCACTGAAAGCAGCAGTTTAAAATCAACACGGTAAGGCAGAAGGGAGAAAAAACTCTCTTAAACCTGCAACTGCAACAATTTTTAAATAATCCAGTAACAATATTGTAAGAGTTGCTATCGTTAGTGTATTTTTAGAGTTCTGGTGTAGTATAATAGTTAAAATGTAAGGCTCAGATCTGGACAACCCAGGCTTCAATCCCTATTCTGCCATGCAAGCTCGCCAGGTGGGGCTAGTCACACACCCTTAGCTAACCTACCTTACAGGACTTTTATTGTGAGGATAAAACAGAGATGGGAAGAATGTTGAAAGCCACCGTGGGTCCCCGCTTTGGGAAGAAAATTGGGGTATGAATGAAGTAAATTCATCGTTATCCTTTTAATACAAAGTATGCACTTGTGAGTGAATTGGTACTTGCTCCTTCTAAAGTTCACTGCTCTTGAAGAACTTCTTTTCTGATTTATTCCAAAATTCAAACTTCCTTGAGCATGAAGAACTAAGTAATTGATCCAGAATCTTGTAGATAGAGACTAAGGTACAACTTGTTTATTTTCTTCATTTATATGCCACCTTTTAAAGGGTTAGACTGAGACTGTGTGACTGGCCCAAGGTCTCCCATCTCCTGGTTCAACACTCTTAACTACTTTGCCACACTGAGATCCCTTTCGAATTACTGATCTGAACTGCATGCGATCCGTAAAGCGTAAAGCGTTCTGAACCACTCTGGCCACTTGAAATGACATCATGCTTTTTCCCATGCCTTTTTTGTGGCATGTTCCTCCAAGGTTTTTTAAAACAAAAATTTAAGAGTAACTAGTGGGGCCCAGCCACACGTTGCTGTGGCTTATTGTGGTGAAATGGGAAAGGAACAGTAGCAGCAAATCAGTTGCAGAGGCCAGCAGTATGTGCTCGTGGAAACGTGCAGGCTGATACTTCTCTTCCCTTGCATGGCACCCTTCACTTCTCTTCCCCTTGCTTGGCACCCCTCCCCCTACCTCCCTCCCCTTTCCCTTTGCTACAGTGGGTGGGTCATATCCAGATGCTGGGCCCCCTCCCTCCCCTCCCTTGCATGCCACACATCACTCTCTGTTCCCTCCCTCAGTTCTCTTCCCTTGCATGCCTCCCCCTCCCCCTCCCCCTCCGTCCCTTCCCTCTCCCTCCGCTGAATGTGTATGAAAGTAGGTGTATTGTGTGGTAGTAGTGGATGAGGCACAGAGAGTGAAAGGTACCTGTGTGTGAGGGGGGAAACCCCACCTGACATCTCACATGACAACGTGTGTATGTGTTTCACGTCCACTCGAGTTATTGCCTATGTACTGTTTCACTGCTCATATCTGGCCATCTGAGCGAACATTCTAAGGGCACGAACATTCTAAGGGTGACAGTTACACACAGGCAGCTTCATGGCCTGGTGCGCCAGGAAAAAGATGTTTTACCTGGCTCAGGTGTATTGTCTGACAGCGAGAGGTACGTAAGAACACAGTCGGGGGAATGATTAAGTGTCTGTGAAATTTTCAGAGCATTTGGTCCAGCAGGTGCGGGGTTATTCTCGAAGCAACAAACGCATGGTTCCATTTTTATATATATAGATGCTAGTGCTACAGCACCATAGCAGTTCAGTGCATCGAGAGCTGGTGATATAGCATATAATTAGACCTACATATGAGAGGGATTATTAGGGCAGTTGACAAATTACAGACTTCTTAAGTTTGAGAGCTCTGCAGTGTTGGGGGTGGGGGGAGTGGGATGAGATGGTGGAAGGGATTATTTATTTACCATCTGTATTTAATATCTTTTAATATTTATGTGATAACCATGGCCCTGCGGGGATAGGGTGGGATAGAAGTCAAACAAAATAAAATTAATAAAATTCAATAAATGTTCTTAGGACTGTGCTGCTAAGTGATTCAATGTGCATCATTTTGGATATCTACGATAGCATTAATCTTGGAACATTAAAAAAAAGTTGAAAAAGAACTTATCAAGAAAATAGGCCAGGGGGAGAGGTCCTTTCGAACGTGCTCCAGATATTTTAAACAGCACACTGCAGAGATTTAGAAGTGCAAGTAATGACTGAAAATGGGCGAAAGCAGTTTTCATTTTTTGAAAGACTGAGCCGCTATATGCCAATCGGACAGAAGTGACTTTGTCTGAGTATATATAAAAACATCTTCATTTACACCCATTTCTTGCTGTTTGCCTTTGGTCTCTTTCACTTTGCAACAGTTACTGCCTTGAAGTGTTGGTGAGTCTCTGATCCTACAAAGTACCATCTATGTTATGCTTGAGGCAACACAAATTATTTCTGAAAGAAAGATAGATAGGTAGACATGCTCTGTTTCTCGCAGTTTTTGATTAAATCTGGTTGGTATCATGTTTCATATAGTCAACAATTCAATATTATTTATCCTTCAGCAATTTGATCGATTAACAGCACTGGGATTTTTTTTCATATGCAAAACCATAAATAAACTATTATATCAATATGCTAATTTATTTCCATGGCAATTCAATAAAATAATTTGTTAAGCATCATGGCTGAAAATTTCATATTAATCTATAAATGGAAAATGTCATCCAGTCTTGCTCTATAGCAAAGATTAAGTAATTTGTTTTATTAATACTTTCTGAGTATCATTAATTCTTGAGATCCAACTGTGGCCAATTGAAGCAAAGCATATTCTTTATGAAGGCTTCAACTGTAAAAGGCAGGTACTGGCACAAATGCCTAAAGAAGGCTTCTTATTCCTAGGAAGGCCAACTTATATTCAAGCAAATCTATGATGAAGATACATAACTCCACCTACTATAGGCAATCTACATGTGTTGACAGAGGTCAGACTTGAAATACGATCCACTGTTAATATTCTAAGAGTTGGACTTCTCCATCAGCTATGGAGTTTGTAGAGAATCAGCCACGGATCCTGTACAAGGGTGGTTCACACAGAACAAGGTCACATTTGACATAAGAGCATCAGAAGAGCCCTGAACATCAGGCTGGCATTCTATCTAGACCAGAATCATATTTCACACAGTGAACAACCTGTTGCCCTGGAAGGCCAATTAACAGGGCAAAGAGGTCAAGGCCTTCCCCTGATATTGTTTCTGAACATTGGCATTCAGAGGTTTGCTGCCTATGAATGTAGAGGTTCCCTTTAATCGCCATGGCTAGCAGCCATTAATGGATCTCTTCTCCGTGAATTAATCTTATTCCCTTTGAAAGCCATCTGTGCTTGTGGCTATCACAACATTCACTGGGAGTGAATTCTGTAAGACTACACTTGTCTGTGTCATTGTCAGTATTTGTGTTAAAGTGTGTGTTGGGGAGCTGTAGCTGATTACCTTCTCTATGAAAAAAGATTACAGCATGGTGGTAATAGTTTAGAAAACATGATAACTAAGGACGTTCTTGACAGAGATGTATAAAATTATGTACACTGTACAGCAAGATGATAGAAATGTTTTCCGCTTCTTATATAATAGAAGTACTTGTAGTAATCAAATAAAATTGACAAAAAGCAGATTCAAAATGCCCTGCCCGGGATAGCCCAGGCTAACCTGAGCTCATCAAATCACTGAAGTTATGCAAGATGGACCCTTGGGAGACCACCAGATAATACCAGGGTGGCTATGCAAAGGCAGGCAAAGACAGACCATCTCTGATTGTCTCTTGGCTTGAAAATCCTTTGGGGTCTTTCTAAGCTGACTGTGACTTGATGGCACTTTCCACCAGCAATGTGTAGAATTTACTACCACAATGGCCACTGGCTTAGAAAACCTTGAAAGATGGCTAGACAGTCATAGAACATAAGTTTAGCAATGGTTGGCCACTGCTGGAAATGGGATACTGGGTTAGGCCTTCAAGACACAAGTAGATGTTATAGTAGTTCTGGGTTCAACCCAAGGTTGTCGTTGCCATTTTAAAGCTGAGCATGGACCATTTAAAAATGCTGTGAGAACCTTACCCTGACTGGGACATCCTTGTCCTCCACCATGCCTTTTCAAGTTGCTGAAACAGTCACCCCACCCCCTCATCCCCACCCCAGAGCTCTTTCAGCACTTTAAAAGGTGGGGGGGGGGGCTCACAGCATTTTTAAATATCTCAAATTGGGATTTAAAATGGCATCACTATCCCAATGTTGGATCCAGGGACTCTGTAATGTCTTAGTCTGGTGCAGCAGAGTTCTTATCATGGCTTCCTGCCACATATGTATGCTGTGAAATAGACACTTATAGCCATCACAAATGTAAGTGTGTAAACTTTTAAAACATTTCTCCACCAGCAGCAGGTGCTCTTGACGTTCTGTCATTAATATTGGTCCTTCATGTTGAAGGAAAGGCCACTGTTTAACAATTATTGGTTCTTCATTTTTGTTTGCATTTTCTTTGGCGTGGGGTTTTGTGGTGAGGAATCATGCAGCACCACTTTGGAAATCTGATGAAATCTGTAGCAGATTTCAAAAAGGTTTCCACTTTTTATAAAAGGGTGAATTATTAATTAATTACTTACTTACTTACTTAATTAATTAATTAATTAATTAATTAATTAATGCTTTGAAGGGAGGGGAAACTGCATGGAAGCTTCATTGGTCCATTGAAAATATTTTTTTGCTAAATCTTACTGTATTGTCCAGAGTGAAATACCATGTTTCCAGCTCTCAATTGTCTGGCACCTAGCACTAGCGTCATAAAACCTTTTGTTGCATGCTTCTGGAGCAGAAGTATTTTGTAGCATCCAGTGTGGAGCAATTAATTGTGGTAAACAGAGAATTGACTACAGTTGACCCCTTTTCAAGTAGACTTTCACACTGAACAAAAGGCACAGCCGTGTGGATACTAATGTTGTCACCAAATCTCCTGAGGTGGTCTCCCTCGCAGCAGAAACAGTAAATTGATAAAGGTGTGGCCGGTACTTGTGGTCAACCAGGCCAAAATTACTTACATTCTTTTATCCATTTGCGAGTGGTTGAAAGAGGGTGTTCTATTAAAATGATGCATCCTATGGGAAACTGCCTGTTTCATATATTCCCTACAGCTATTTCATGCGCTCCATTTTAATTTTGTGTATTTTTCCCCCACAGGGAAATTAAATGTCCTCTTTTTTATTTGTTTATTGCATTGGTGTGTACAGGGTAGCCAAGCCTGGCCTGGCATCCAGTGAGAGACCAGATTGGGTGGGGACATGGGGTGAGGGGTGACTGTTAGCCAGAAAAAGGCTTTAGAAATGGCTGGAAAATCACAGAATTTTTAGTGATTTCTAGAGAGAACTGGCAATTTTTTTCTTTTTCTTTTTTCTTTCTTTTACTGGCCCTTAGAGTGTCAGCAGGCCAATGACAACCCTGGGTTTCCCTTTTCAGCCATAAATTGCCAATATTTTGAAGGTAGCCAAGCTCTCTTGCTTTCTTACTAAAGTAAACAAAACTATTCTTGTGATCTGGATCAGCTAGAGTTACCAGGCCATTGCTGGGGGCAGGGGATCCCACCCTGGGTGCCTCCCCCCCCAATCAGCTGGTAGGCTAGGCCATCTGCAGCAGCAATGCAGCACTGTAACTTTAGGCTTGCATCAAAAGTGACATTATCATGTGATCAGCAATATGGGGATGCTCTGGTATTTGGGCAAAAACTTTATGGTAAAAACGACTTCCACCATATAATTTTTTGCCCAAATACCATAGCTTCCCTGTGTCACATCAATATAATGTCACTTCCAGTTCACACTGGATGTTGCCAGCTGTCCTGGCAGAGACCTGTTTTTGCTTCAGGTAAGGCCTACTCCCTCCCAGTGGTTGCCAGGAGGTGTAATCCTCTCTCCTCATGCCATTTTCCATACCCTCTCTATTTACCCTGGGCAGGGGAAAATGCAGATAACCATAAGATACCTCTGTTTCTTTTCACGATCGGTAAATAACTCATCTGAAGGTGGGGAAGAAGAGTGGGAATAGGAGAATGGCATGACTGAAGGATTCAGCCCTTCTCTTGCTTATGCCATTGCCCCTATCTGATACGGTCCCGGTTATAGCATTTTAGTAGACTGCAAGAAATTCAGTGACAGATCTCTTATCTGATTTGGTCCTTAGATTGCAGGTGTAGATTCGCATGATCCTTCTGTACAAAATTTTTTAAAATGTTCCTCTACAACTAAAAGAAATCCCTGGAACATGGAAAATTAGGTCTCAGAAAAATGGACTAATTACCCTATTACAATGTGCCAATTTTCTACATGCAGTAACTGTTTTTTGGCATGGAGAAGTGTTTGGTTATTTACAGCAAGCTCCTGTTGAAGTCAGAATTAGTGCTCCCTTGAAATGGGTTTACTATCTTATCTTTTGTTTCTGTATTGTTGTTTAGCCATACATTTCATGCAGAGCGGGATACATTTTCCCCTCCATTTTGTACTAACAGCACAATAAGTTGTTTAGTCGGAGAAGGAGAAAGGCTGGATCAGCATACTTCATTCAGCTTCACTGAAGCCCACATTCAACCACACTGGCTGTATTTAAAGAACTAGACCTATGTGATTTCAGGTATTGCTCAAAAGAAGTCAGTAGGACATAGTGGTTAGGTGTTGGACTAGGATCTGGGAAAATTGGTCACGTCACAAAAGCTTGCTGAATGACCTTGAGCCAGTCACACACTCTTACCCCTGACTCTAGCTAGTATTGGATGGCAGCCTTCTGAAGAATACCAGATGCAGAGGCAGGGAATGGCAAACCACCTCAGAATATCTCCTGTAGGATCTACAAAGTCAGGTCACTTGAAGTAGACAATGTCTACTGGTTCCCCCTTATCCACATGCCTGTTTACACCCTCAAAGAACTCTAGTAAGTTTGTAAGACAGGACTTGCCTCTGACTCTTCCTCAGCAGGTCTTGCTTTTCTACATGTTTTATAATTTTATTTTTAATTATAGATTCTACTAATTTACCAGGAACAGATGTCAAACTGACTGGCCTGTAATTTCTTGGGTCCCCCCTAGACCCTTTTCTTAAAGATTGGTGTGACATTGGCCATCTTCCAGTCTTCAGGGATGGAGGCTGATTTCAGGGATAAGTTGCATTTGTATCTGATAAAGTGAACTCTGACTCATGAATGCTAATACTCAGTGAAATATTGCTCTTCATTAAGAGGCTGCAAGGCGCAGATACAATTAGTTACAATTATTCTACAGCAGATGCAAACACCAGTTTCAACATGGCTGTGTGTGTTATACATCTTTAAGTTGCTTGTGACTTGTGGGAATTCTGTAAATTAGTGATCTGCCTGCTAGGGTTTTATATTTGTGCCCTTGTACTGCAAGGCGTACTGCTTTAGGAATATGTGGATGGGGAACCACGGGCCACGGCTTTCAAAAGTATGAGAAGAGAATTTGTTACAAAATGGGAAAATATCAAGAGTTATGCTGGTGATGTACAAACATTTGGAAGTGCTTATTAGGCACGTGAGCAAGCTTGTCTGCAATGTACTTTGCTTTCTTTGGCTTCTCCAGCATAAAAGATTTAATCTATACTAACAGGTGGATGGACTGAATGCGGTCAGCTGGTGAGAAAGCCCAGTGTACATCTAGGCTGGATTCTAGCTCTCTGATCTCTGTTCTCAGCAGCATAACCATTTTTTTAAAAAAAGCTACAATAATATAGTATTAAACTGCTGGCTTAGGGTATAAATGCACCTGAACACAAGTATAAACCAACTGTATCACAACTTTCTTGATTTCAATGGGAAAGCATTAAGAATGTGATTAACTTACCTGCAGAAACCAGCAGGACTAAACTGCACTCAACTTTGGCTAGATTGTTCCTGCTAATAGTATTGATTGCTTATAATTCTTTATTACTTATTTAGTTATAAATACACTTGTCAGATTGTCAGCAAAGCACTTTACAGTTAAAAACACATAAATTCCATGTTACAGCACAACACTAAAATATATATATATCAAATTTCCTTATCCAAACTGGTGACAAGAGACAGAGCTATAACAAAAGAGCAGCAGAAACACTTAACTAAAGAATTCCATCCTCTCAAAGGTATATTTTTGTTCTGGCCATAACTTAACAGATTTTTGTGTAAAGAGTATGGGATCGGAAGCAGTTCCGCAGCAGTGCAACTAAAATTTCAAATAAATATGTATGGAAGGTGTTTCTCATGTAAAGGTACATGCCAGCTACATTAATATTAATAATAACCACAACTAATTGCACTGGAGTAGATTTGTCATGACACTTGTAGAAAAGGCAGAGCACCAAATATAGCATTATAGCATTTCTAGAATAAGTGTAGTGTTCTCTACAAGAATATACTCTATAAGAAGAGTTTCCATGACAAGTCTATTTGATTATTAGCAATGGTTAGGGTTGCCACCCTCCGATAGGCCCTGGAGAGCTCCCATAATTGCAACTGATCTCCAGATTATAGAGACCTGTTCCCCTGGAGAAAATAGCAGCTGTATGGAGTGTTTGGCATCCCTTTCCCCAAAAATTCCACCCTCCACAAGCTCCAACCCACCTCCAAATGTCTAGGAATTTATCAACTCAAAGCTGGCAATGTAATCAGTAGTAGCCATTTATAGTGCCAGAATCGTGTGACTATAGTGGCTAGTGTATCTGACTAGGACTGGGGAGGTCCAGGCCCAAATTCCTGGTCAGATACACAGTTGACCTTAGGGCGCTCGCTCTCTTCCTCACAGTGTTGTTTTTAAAATAAAATGGAATAGGGGGAGAATTGTGTACGTTGCCCTGAGCCCCTTGGAGATAGGGTGGTAGATAAATGTGAGAGATGGTAGAACTTTTAATGGTGGTGGAAAGTGCTGTCATCCCTGCGATTTATGGTAACCTTGTAGGGTTTTCAAGGTGAGAGAGATTGGTGGTGGTTTACCATTGCCTGCCTCTGTGTTGTGGCCCTAGGCTTCCTTGGTGGTCTCTCATCCAAGTACTAAGCAGGGCCAACCCTTCTGAGATTTGACAGTGTCAGGCTAACCTGATCAGGGCTGGTAGTTCTCTTGACTGTGCATTTTGTGAAATTCCCACTTCCTCTACACTCCTGAATTCATAAGTTTTATCAAAGAAGAAGAAAAAAATCACCCATGCTCTTTTCCCAGCATCATCATTTTGTGGTTGTTATGAAGCATTCAAGACAAATAATCTTCAACAGGGTGTTCGTTGCAACCACAAGCATTTCAAATGGCAGTGAAACGTTTCAGCGTTGTCATGTGATGGGAACATTTTGGTGTGGACTAAACTGCATTGTAAATAGAGGTCAGCATTGTAAATACAACCGTGTGTAATTAAAATGTAATAAAGGTTTATTAAATTAAAATGCATAACCTCCACTCTGCTAAGGATGGTTTTATTAATGAAGGCAAATTACATCTGTCCATCTGAGGCACCTGCTAAATGTTCAATATAAATTACTGTCATGGACGTTGTGATGACTTTCATATTGTAGCCAAGCTTATACAAGGCATCCAGATTGCTTTCCCGAGGGACTATTTATTTACCTAACAGGATATTTATTGGAATTATTTATTTTCTGGTAATGGAAAACAGTGCATCAGAAGAAAATCAAATCAGCATTAAGGGATTTTTAATTTTTGTATTCCTTCCTTTCGTCCTTTCATTGACAAGTTAAAAATATTGAACCCAGATCTGCAGAAAGTGGGTTAACAAAATACAGTTCTACCTGTTCAAAAGGTTCCAGGAGTTTTCTAAAAACAAAATTTAAAAAGTGGATAAAGCTCAACTCAGCTGGTTACCTGACTCTTCTGCTGTGTGTATGTGCGTGTGTGTGTGTTTGACACATCCAGTTCCATGCTGATGTTCTCACACTTCCTGGCAAGATTCATTGGAGGTTAATTAAATCCATCTTCAAAACAACGAGGGGCCAATGAGCCATATCCTCTTTGCAATAGTAAATTAAATGATGCAATTGTTTCAAGCTCTATCATGGAAGCGTTTGGTGGGAGGGAGGGGTGTTCTGAACGGACTGTTCTGTAGCTGCCTCTGTCTCGGGGCTCTAGAGGGACCCAGTAGCATGTGGTCATAAACCTGCTTTTAATTTGTGGCTACAGGAAAAGATGACACAGTTATCGGCAGGCATGTGGGTTTCGCCCAGCATCCATGCTGTGAACGATGACACCATTTAGGAAATAAAAAGGAGCAACGTTTCCCAGCAGGAAAGAATGTGCCGCTCCTTCCCTGCATCAGACGCAAGTGAACACAAAATGGGGTTACACAGAGCAGAACAGAATTAAGACGATATTTGTGATCAACGTTTTGGCAGCGTTTGGGACCATAATTAAAAATGTACACAAATTAAACACAATTACCGTGTACTTTCTAATAAGGATGAGCGTCATTAAACTAATTAATAATGCAGCTGCTGTGCTCCGTGCCGCTGCGATTGTTCCAAGTGTATGTTTTATGCCTTGCATGGCAGCAACTGGCAGCTGGGGACTCAGCTGGCACCGGGTGACAAAGAGTGAAAGCCGTACCAGGAGTTCTTGTCTCGGCGCAGTCCGGGTATCGCTGGCTGCTGCCACACCTGCCATTCATCACCTCAGTGACAGTGATAGTGATCGATGACTTTTTGGAAGCTGTTCCCCTTCTGTACTACTGCTATTGGATTTTTTTATTGCTATTATTTTAGGTTGCCACTTACTGTCAGAAATACACTTATTCCTATCTGGTCTTATTTGAATAAGGGTAGAAAGTTTGTGAAGGCAGGTTATAAAATGCAGCAATGGCTCTGTCAAAAGCAGCATGAGAAAAATATCACTCAAGTGAAATAAGCGAAATTAACCTTTTATTCCCTCAGTGTCAAACTATACAAACTATAGTCTTCAGTGTGGTATGTTTTAGGATGAGGTTGAAGAGAATGTATCTTCTAAATGCTACTCAGCTGGCTTTGGTTATGATATTGGGAAAACTTGTACTTTGATCCTCAATTCACTACACAGTGGCATGCATGTGTGTAAAATGCCATCAAGTTGCAGCCAGCTTATGATGACCCCACAGGGTTTTCAATGCAAGTGTGTAACAGAGGTGGTTTGTCATTGCCTTCCTCTGCAAAGACTCTGGCTGTTGTAGGTTTTCTGCGCTGCGTGGCCGTGGTCTGGTAGTTTTTTCTCCTAATGTTTCGCCCGCATCTATGAGACATATGTCTATGAGACATATCACAGTGAGATGTTTTTTCTTTGTGGCACAAGACCTCACGCATCATCATCAATCTGACCAGACCCAACTTTCCAATTAGGAAACGTCCATGTTAACCAAACGAGGAAACTTTGTGGTTACCCAACCAGAATTCCCGTGGAAGATTGCCATGGAGAGAAATACATCTCACCGTGTGATGTCTCTGAAATGTTAGGAGCAAATGTTAGGAGCAAATGTTAGGAGCAAAAACTACCAGATCACAGTCACACAGCATGGGAAACCCACAATAGCCAGATGATTCCAGCTGTGAAAGCTTTTGACCCTGCTTAGCTTCTGAGATCTCATACAATCAGGCTATACACTGATACACAGAGATATGCTGTACTGAGGTTTGTAGAACTAGCTTCCAATAAACATGGTTATGATTAAGATTTGAATACACTTAGCATGGGTAGGGGCATTTATTTCCTGCAGGGCTGCTGGTGTGAGTCTCCTGCAAGGAAACAACCAAATTTGCTAAACTTTGCGTGGGAGGGGCAAATGCTGTGGGGACCCAATTGAAGGTGAACTTGATGCGCACAGCCTAGAACTTGCTGAAGAGCCTGGCATTCTGGGGGATTTCTGAGTATGTAAGTACTGGCTGCACATTTTTGAAGATAGAGGCACCAGACTTTCAAGGTAGCTCCTGGAAGCCTCCTGGTAATAGCATCCATGTTTGATGAACTTTGCGTCTGGGGGTGGGGGAGCGTGGGTTGAGAGAGTTCTAAGAGAACTCAGCCAGCAGGCTTCATGTGCAGGAGTGGGGAAGCAAAATAAGCCTTTTGGGAGCCCATAAAATTGAATCCCCAGAAGCAAAGTTCACCAAGCCTGGATGCTATTACCAGGAAGGCATCCTGGAGCCACCTTTAAAGTCTGGTGCCCCTGTCTTCAAAAATGTGCAGACTGCTTACATACTCAGAAATTCCCCATTGACTACAATGGAGCCAAGGCACTGCAGAACAGAGAATCTTGGGCAAATTTCTTGGGGTGCCTGTCATGGGTGCATTTGTAAAGCTAGTGACACCAAAATTTCAGGGTATCATTCAGAGACTGTTTTAATGATACCACCCATGTTTGGTGATGTTAGGTTCAGGGGGGCCAAAGTTATGGGCCCTCAAAGAGGTAGCCCCATCTCCTGTTAGCTCCCATTGGAAACAATGGGGGATGGGGCACCCCCTTTGGGGGTTCATAACTTTGCCCCCCTTAACCAAACTTCACCAAACTTGGGTGGTATCATCAGGACGGTCTCCAGATAATACCCTGAAATGTTGGTGCCACTAGCTTTAAAAATGCGCCCCCTGCAGGCCAAAACATGAAACCACACACCAAAAATACAAAAAAATTCAAACGGGCCTGAATTTTTCGGATATACTCGAATATTTGGGTATATCCAAATATGTTATTTGTCTTATTTGGGCATACAGATAATTTTATGCCCAAATAAATCCAAATCCAAATTTTACAGAATTTTTAGCGTATTCACCAAGCCTACTCTACATTTTAACAACTGGTTCTGCCGAAGTTGTGCGAACCTGCTGAATCCCACCTCTCTCTCTCTCTCTCTCTCTCTCTCTCTGTGTGTGTGTGTGTGTGTGTGTGTGTGTGTGTGTGTGTGTGTGTGAGAGAGAGAGAGAGAGAGAGAGAGAGAGAGAGAGAGAGAGAGAGAGAGAGAGAGAGAGAGAATGTAAAGCCAAATTGCCAGCTTTGCGGATGGATTTTATTTTTACTTATTAATTGTGGGGGGTGTTAAATTGCCTTTATATAAGACATGGGAAAGCTGTGGAAAAGCCTGTGGAAAATTCAGCTTTTGGCTTTTCGGCTCTATTTAGATAGCTGGCTTTTTCGGTTTGGCAAATGTGAATTCATGCCTTTTGTTCCCATACCTGTAAAGGGCTCCTCCTTCAAGGTGTGCTTAAAATTTAGACATAATTCCATTAAAACTTGTAGCATCTCATGTAATGTATTTTTCTGTAGTTCTGAATAATTGCTGTTTTCAAATGTGTACAAACATTTAAAGCCTTTATGCTCCCCTCCCCCCAATTAGTTTTAGTTGATTCTGGCTTGGTTCTATCCTTTATTGCTCCTCAGCTGCTATAAATTTTATATAATTTCTTTTTTTAATTGCCTGTTTCCACTGTTGCATACCTATCCATCAGCAAGTTATTGAACTGTCCTTTCCAGTAAAGAAAAATTATGGATTTCGTCCACCTTCACCAGTAAAACAGCTTTTTGGAAGGAAACTGTAGAGACAAAAGATCATGCTGCCACATAACATCATAATTCAGGCCTCCAGATGAAATTATCTTTCAGTCTTATCCTTTTAATAGTGTTTCTTTTCTTTTCCAAACTCCAGCTCATTCAGAATGTTCTGTGCTCAGCTGTGTAATAAGATGGCCCAGTTAGCAAACAGGCCCTGTTTCAGGGTGGCTCTTTTGCACTAACCTAGAAATTAGAATGCAAGAAACTTTACAGAGCTAAGAACAATTAGACAGAGACCTGGGGTATTTCATTTTTCCTTGAAGGAGAGGCAGAAATGCACTAGGGGAAAAAGACAATTTCATGTTAACTTTGTGCTTTCTGTGTATCTCTTTAGTTCCCAGAAGTGCACTTGTGAATGGGCTTCACATATTTGTCATTGTGGTGTTGAGTGAGTCCTTTCCCCCCACCTACTTGGTAGCATCTGTGGGTAAAGCTTTAACTTCTGTCCCCCCTGATTTCCCAAGTAGATGTCAAACGGATTAAAATAGTTAAAGACAGAACCTTGAATTGTGTACTGGAACACATTTTAGATGGGAAGCGTTTAGTTTGCACATCTTGTGTTATATACTTAACAGGATTGTGCCCCCCCCCCACCCTTGTTGAAATTTGAATTGCAATTGCAAAAATATCTGCAATTGATCTTTGGTAATGCAAAAATAGCTTTTTGGGTGGGATACTAATATATTAACATGGGCAGTCCCCTTCTTGGACTAGATGAAACAGAATACGAACACCTCTCAACCTTTTGCACAGTATAAAGAGCTAAGTGTTGTTCCTAGCCCTCCTTCCTTTTTTGATACGGAAAGAATAAAGGATCTCTGACATCTTCCTCTGTTCTCACAGGTTGGAATGGGCGCTTCACAAACTTTTAAATCACAATTTCCACCAAAGCAGCTGAATCATAATACAGCAAGTAAAACATAGAAACTATGAATGCAATATATATGCATTCATACATACACACACATGTACTAGCAGTAAAGCCCGTTGTATAAACCAATACAACAGATTCTAGAAAACTGTTAGTAAGTTAACAGTACCACTGAGGGGACCAACCCCTCCTGCCTTTCCTCCCCCCTTGGCCCCATGTCACCAGCTTCCTCCTTGACCCTTTCCTTTTATCAGATGCTTGCATCAGTACACAAGGGTCAGTGGTGCCCACTAAGAAGGGTGGCTCCTACCTTTCCTCTCCCTATGTCACCAGCTCCCCCCTCCTTCTCCTCCTCTTCTCAGACACTTGCTCATCTTGCTGGATGTCTGTAATGCCACACCTCAGTTGTGATGTTGTGATGAGCAGTCACAACCCTCCCACAGGGAACGGCCAACACCTGTATCTGCTTCTCCTCAGGCAGCTGCAGCTGGTACAGTGACTATAATTATTCAGCAGCGGGGGAGAAAGGGGAGTGTGCAAGAGAGTGCGTAACCGCCCCATTCCACTATTTTGTTCATTTTGTTTTTTAGTCATTCTGCATAAACCCCTCCCCAAGCCATGTATGCATGGCAATTGGCTGGAAAGTTAGTCAGGTGTGGCAATTGGCTGGAAGTGAGTCATCATCACCATGACTAGCCTTTTATATCATAGGATACGTATAAAAAATAAAAATTATTTTAAGGCCACCTTTCTACCCAATCAGGGACCACAAGGCAGAAAACAAGAAACTTTTAAATTAAAAATACAGTTAAAATTATAACATTCAGTTAAAAATACATAAACAAAAAGCACTAGAAGGAGTGCCAATATATTGGGAATATGCCAGATGAAACAAAAAAAGGTCTTCACTTGATGGCAAAAGACACTGACAGAGGGGAACAGAAAAGTCTCCCTGGGGAGGGAGTTCCAGAGTTTTGGTGCCACAGCAGATAAGGACTTTTACTCTCATCAACAGCCGTTTTACCTCAGATTGTGGGGCAACCATCCCTGAGGATGACCAGAGTGACCAGGTAGATTTGTATTAGACAAGGCAGCCCTTGAGGTATGTTGTTCCCAGGGCATACAGGGCTTTAAAGTTCATTACTAGCAACTTGAATTAAGCCCAGAAGCAAATGGGAAGCCACTGCAGATAGAACAAGACTGGAGTGATATAATCCCTACAACCCACTCTAGACAATAGTTTGCCAATAGTCTGGCTACAGCATTCTGTACTAGCTATAACTCCTAGACATTGTTCAAGGGCAGCCCCACATAGTACTTATTGAGATAATCTAATCTAGATGTTACCAGGACATGCATCACATTGGCAAGATCTTTTCTGCCCAGGAAAGTCACAGCTAGTTCCCCAGTCAAAGTTGATGAAAAGAGTCCCTGGCCAACAGGAGACACATGTCCAGGAGTATCCTCAAACTACAAAATTGCTCCTTCAGCAGGAGTTCAGTCTATTCAGAACAGGGGATAATTAATTTTTCCAGTTAGACCAGGGGTAGGGAACCTGCGGCTCTCCAGATGTTCAGGAACTACAATTCCCATCAGCCTCTGTCAGCATGGCCAATTGGCCATGCTGGTAGGGGCTGATGGGAATTGTAGTTCCTGAACATCTGGAGAGCCGCAGGTTCCCTACCCCTGAGTTAGACCTTTCCCCACCAAACCTTTCCCCTCCTTTTTGTCAGGATTAAGTTTTAGCTTGCTAGCCCTCATCCATTCCAAAACTACCTCCAAGCACATCGTTCACAGTTTTCACAGCCTTCAGGGTTCTGCTGGTAGCACAAGATGGAATAAAATATAATCTGAATATTGGTGACAGCTCAGCCCAAATCTATATGTGACCTCTCCTATCTGCTTTACATATCCCACACAACTGGACAAATCAGGAACCTAGACTCATCCAATCCTCTTGCTGGTAATGTAAAGTCTATATTGGAATGGATGTGTGAGATTGTATCCCAAAAATGTTTGACAAAATGATCCCTGTGGTCTGCAAAGCCGTACTTACTCCCGTTGGCAAGAACCGTACTTACTCCCATTGGCTTTGACCATTCAGAAGAGTTCTGAAGGCTTGCACTGTGGGGATGCAGTGGTGACAGAAAAGTATTGCTTCTTTGCTTCCATCAGCACCACAGAGTAGATTTTAAAATGTGGCCTTTTCCGCACATGCAGAATAATGCACTTTCAATCCATTTACAATGCACTTTGCAGCTGGATTTTACTGTGCGGAGTAACAAAATCCATTTACAAACAATTGTGAAAGTGGATTGAAAATGCATTATTCTGTATGTGCAGAACGGACCTCTGCCACGTCTTGTCAAATTCATCATGACTCTTTCTCCTCCTTTCTCTTTAGCCTTCTCCCTTGTCTTTTCATTGTTAGTAGTCCCCCCGTAAACCTAGGGGCTGTCTAATCTCTTTGCCCTGAGAGAGGGTGCCTAGGTACAATAATCTCAATTGCTCAGGTAATTTCCCCATTCCAGAGGTCAACCATGTCATTGATAGGAGCATCTGAAAACCAATCAAATCCTGTGGAGCTTTGTGGGCCGATCATCTTAATCAGTCCCTCCACCCCTGCAAAGTCTTAATAGCCCTGCAAGTCTAAACCCCAGCACATAGTGATCTGTCCTTCACAAGGGGACTATCTTCACAAGGGGACTATCTTCAATTACCCCTCTTTCAGATTATCTTTTTCCTACCCAGAAAAAAAAATCTCTAGCTCATGATAAATTGAGAAAGAGTTCACTTTTTTAGTCAGAACTTATTTAATCTTTCTTAAAATATGCTTCAGTGAAGGGGGAAAATCTCTCATGTAACTGTTTCTTGTAGAAATTGTAAAATGAAATTTGTTTTGGTAAACCTAGGAATGTAACAGCTCTGTAAACTGAAGAATGGATTGGAAAGCTGTTAACGAGTTAACAACTGAAGCTTGCAAGGAGAGATTATAGGATCTTAATCACATGTTGTTTATCAGATCAACAGTTAACAATTTAGAGCAGAATTATTCCAGGAAAAAAAGAAGATTTGTTTCAGATACTGACATAAACATCTCCTCATAACAGTGGCTTTTCATTTACTGCATTGCGATGTACCATAAGCTTAAACGCACAACAGATTCTTTGTGTATCTCAATAATGTTTGTACAGAGTGATGTCAGTCAATTTTTGACCTATACAGTCTCTGGTGTTATTCACAACAATTAACAATAGATTTTTCTTGTACCCTTCCAACTGTCTGGGGGCATGCCGATACCATCCTTGAAAGTGATCACTTTCTTTTATAGTGTCTTCCTCTAGGAAAAATCAGGCAATGACCCCCTTTAGAAATCTCAGCAGAATCATTAACTTCTTCTTTCTTAGTCTTTCCTTCTTTGTCTTTGTAATATTTCCAAATAATTGTTACTGTTTTGGTGCATGGTACTGGCAGGTTTAGAAAATGAACAGCCCAGCATTAATTAGCCCCCCTCTTTTCTGTTCTTACACTCACAATCTAGTTGCACTCGAAGCTCATTACTGTTTCCCGTTTCACTCTAGTATGTGGATTCTGGATGTAGTGGGTAGACAAATGAGTGTGGGACTGTTCTTTGGTTCCTCTTTGCCATATGTGGAGTGTGATGTACAAAGTTGAATCCAAAGATCCATCTGTGGAAGGCACTGGTGATTGTGGCTTTTCACTATTTTGCTTTGTTTATGGGGTGATTTTCCACTGCCTTCCACAGTCATCTACACTTTACCCCCAGCAAGGTGGGTACTCGTTTTACCAACCTTGGAAGGATGGAAGGCTGACACCGGCTTCCTTTGGGATCGAACTCAGGACATAAGCAAAGTGTGGACTTCAGTAATACAGCTTACCACTCTTCACCACAGGGCACTTTTAATACTCCAAAATACTCGGTAAAGTACCCTTTCCCTGAAAAGTAGTTAAAAGTAAAGGCTTGTAATTAAATAGGAAGAAACTATAAGGTAACTTATTTTAATACTTTTTTTCTACTGATTGTGTGCAGCATAGTACAAGAGGACTTACATGTACATAGTGTGATATCCTTGCAGGATGTTTTTTCATTGCAGGAAATATGGGAAAGGAATCATGGATCAGAAACAGAGTAAATAAGTTGTAGTATTGCAGAGGGTTCCACTGTTTATAACCTTTTCAGTTGTTCTTATATGCAGTTTTTAAAAAAACACTTATGGCAAGATTAACTATCCAGTCACATACTGTGTTTTCTGAATGGAAGTTTTAAAAAATAGTGGATTATCATCCTTGTCTGTTTTATGGTAGGGTCAATTTTTGTAATAACATGCATATTTGAAACAGATAGCTGTGAACTTCCTAAAAGTACAAGCATCTTAGTGGCATCTGCTATAGTGGCCTGAGTAGAATGGAAATATTACTTTTTTTGTTGATTCTTAGCTCATATTACATTAAATATATGCTAGATGGCCATTTTCCTATAAGAATCTGTAAAATAACTGAAAGCCTTTAAAGAATGAGGAATTAACAAGCCCACTCTGGATAAATGAGTCTTCAATATCTCTATGTTGCTGGGTAGAAATGTCTTCAGAGATCCTCGCTCATGTGCAACAAACCTGTGCTTGCAGCTTTCCCTTGCTGTGATATAAAATTGTATCTCAGGCATTTGAGTCAGGACTGGAACTCCCCACAGAACATGAGTGCACGCAGGCATGTGTTCAGCAGATCTTATGAATTCTGTGGAAAAAAACACTGGGAAAACAACATGAAAGCAGAAAACAGCACAGATTTTTCATTGATCTAACCAATCAGATTAAGAATAATGTGTGGCTGGTGGAAAATGTTTTTTTAAAGCAGACCTCATTAGAAAGGATGTTTTTTTTTAACATTGCAGAAAGTTAATCTGTTCTCTCCAAAGTAATCTTCATCACACATATTGCCTTTGACGCTGCTTAAAATAGGCAACTATTCTGTTAATTGCTGACAAAATGCTTACTTTATCTCTTTTCTCTGCTGATCATATTTGTGGTACCAATAAGACAACCAGTGTAAATGCTGAAGAATTCAAAGTGAGGGCTGCCTGTAGCGGGACCTTAAGTTATGCACCCTTCTTTGTGCTAACGCTTCTGGGATCTCCCCCCACCCCCTGTAATGAATACATGAATTTTGTGCACTGAAGCATAGTGCTTGGCTTTTTGGGTCGTAGGCTCTGCAAGACAGGCGAGAGTTTTAATCACAAACACAGAAACTTTGTTTGGAAAAGTAATTCTGCACTTTGTGTTATCCTAAGTGGGCAGTCTCCACTTTAGTCGAGAGAATTAGCTGGAGACAAAGAATGAGAGCAGTTAACTGGGAATGATAACCTGTGTATACCAAGATAGTCCTGTGTGAAAACTCTCCAGTGAGCAGCAGTTTTTATTAAAACATAAAAACAGTGAAATAAGAAATATATTTTAAGCATTGAACGTATGCACACAAAGCGTATAAGAGTTGACTAAGAGAAAAGGGAGGGAGTTGGATGAGTGATAGTTTCCAGCCTTGAAGAGAAGTCCAGGGAAAGCAGCGCTGAAGGGGGAAACGACCAGTGTTTCCAGAAGCAAAGGGAAAGGCCCACATAAGTGGGGGTGCATGCATAGATCCAAGACATACACATATCACGAATGGCCAGAGGACCAATATTTATACACCAAAGTGGATCATGAGGTTAGCTGGGGAAAGAAAGCCAGAGACAAAGAATTAATTGCTTTTCCAGCACTCGAACAAAAAAATAGGAGAGGCTTGATGAGTCGTAGGGGCCCAGTAGAACACTGGCGCAGCACCAACAGGTCTGGGGCGGGGGGAGCAATGCCCCGAGCCTGTGCCTGTTCAGGGGCATGGCAGGGGCGCAAGGCTCATGCGTGCCCTGGGTGCAGTTCCCCCTTGCTCTGCCCCTGCAGTAGAATTCCTGGTCTACTTTTTAAAATATTGATTGCTGAGATGGGTGCAGATAGGGTAAGAAAGGGTTTGCTCAGAGCACTGATTAAATCCACTTAGGGTAACACAGTGGGGATTAATTAACCCCATTGCTCAGCCAGGCACACCTCGGGGCCAGGGGAAAAGTTCAGTGGTCAACTGCCTTCATGCCTAGGTTTGACACACAAGATGGATCCAAAACTCTCTAGTGGCATTAATTTTTTGAAGAGTAGTGTCTGGCTCTTATGCCAATCTTTGGCCCCTGTGCCTTTGTGGGCCCCCCCTTAGTGGGAGGAGGGGTCCGACTGCTTACATTTTTTCCATTTGTAAATGGTACATATAGCCTTTTGTGAAACAAAATTCATTGTGTGATTCATGATGATGGCGCTTCATAGATTCTTCACATGGACCTTTTTTTTAGTCCAGGATAATGCATATTCAAAGCAAAAAGGGACTGGACATAATTCGGACCAAACAGCTCGTATTAGGTCTTTTTTCCATTCAAAATTCCCTGAGCATAACCTTTTCTGTTGGTTCTTTAAGCCTCTTTTCAGAAAGAAGAGCTTTGGTTCTCATTCCAGGACTAAACAGGGCAGTTTCAATAAATTAAAGTACATTAGGAAAAACTAGGGGGAAAACCTGTCAGTGAAGTAAAATTGATTTTATAATCTATGTGAAAAAGCAACATCAAACTTGTGAAATACGCAGGGATACTAAAGGAATCCCTTTCTTGGGATTCAGAATGTGTTTTTGTGTTTTTGTTTTTTTAATGAGGAAGAAAACGTGTCATTGAAATTCATGGTGGCAACTTGCTTTTATTTGAGAGATTTATTTGCTGAATCCATCTAGCTTCACCTAGTCTTTTATTTCAGATTCTTCCATCCATTGTCTTTAAGGTCCATTTCTTTTACAAGCCTTTTCCTTTCAGCCTGCTCAGGAATCGGGTCTTACAAACATCTGTTTGTGGCTCAAAATCAGGCCATGCTCAGCCTGTAACTTGCCTTTTTCTCTCTCTCTACCCCGCTTTTGTTTCCACAGGCCATTGTTTCCAATTTCATGCTATCAGAGAAGCTGCATGTTTTCCTGCGTGAAGTTGTCAAAGAGATAAAAGCCCAGGAGCAGGGTCACATTTAGAGGGATGGGCATGAAAAATTGGTAAAATGTATCTCGAAGCCCACCCACCAGACTGTTGCTTGGAGCAGTTCAGAAATAGGGAATAATAATATTATGTTAAAGTCACATACATACTTTGCAGTGGCAAAGGAAGAACATGGAAATTCTAGTGATGGCCAATTCCAGCAGGTCATGGCTGGATTCATTTAGGAAAACTGTAACCTCACAGTCATGGTGGTACATAATTCTAACAGACTTTTTGAAACAAATGCTTGTCCTTTTGCCACAATAAAAAATAAATAGACCAGCAGTAGAATCATCAGGACATGATACTTAACCACATCCACAATTATCCAGCTCAAGTACTCGTAATCTATCTTGAGAACTTCTTGCATTTGAAATGGCAGAGATTAAATAAATAACTGGCAGTATTTTGATATTTCTAATAGGAAGACCCTCCAATAGTTAAAATAAAAGGACTCTATGACAGAACTTAAAGTCACAAGGACACACTTCAGTGCAGAAAAGCACAGTGGTTGTAGTCTATTTCTATATTGATCATGTAGTAGTAATAATAAATAGTTGACAATGTGTTTTTACAGTGTTACTTTTAACTGTTCAAAGCATCTTGCACTAACTACTTTAGTAAAAGGGTGAGCCCCATATGTTCGGTCAGTATTTTGATCTCCATATTGTAATTGAAAGGCTGAAGTTGAGGGGCTAT
Organism: Sphaerodactylus townsendi; assembly: GCF_021028975.2. Classification (NCBI taxonomy): domain Eukaryota; kingdom Metazoa; phylum Chordata; class Lepidosauria; order Squamata; family Sphaerodactylidae; genus Sphaerodactylus; species Sphaerodactylus townsendi. The sequence continues at coordinate 38,966,851 of NC_059432.1, read as the reverse complement.
CTGCTGGTTACATTACGGAAAGGACTTTTACAACCCAATTCTTATAATACTGGCATGTCACCATTACTCGTACTGCAGAGGACAGAGGAGTAAATCAAAAAGGGAGAGGACACGGTGCCACAGAGAGAAACACGTCTTTCTGCGACATAACTCTGAAGATGCCAGCCACAGATGCAGGCATGACATCACAAGCAAAAACTACCAGACCATGGCCACCCAGTCTGGAAAACCCACAACAGCTAGTAAACCAAAAAGCTCTCACCCAGATGCAGAGAGGATAGTAATTGCATTGACATCCTTAGTAATCCCACCAGCACCCACCAATCACAGAACAACATGCTGATGACAAAGCTGTGACAGTTAGTTATGGAAGCAGTCAGCCTGCCCACTTCTTCCCACATACAGAACACTACAAGGGAGGAAATAGAAGCAAAACAACCACATTTCTCTGCAAGTAAGACAATGGCAGGAGTAAGAAGAACACACAACAGAGAGCCCCACAGATATAGATTCAAGTCCCCTTCTGAGGCAGGTACACACGCTTTAGGTGCATCACCCACATGTCTACATAGTACTCCTGGCAGAGGCATCCTTGAGAAAATTCCTACGAATCCCATTCGTGCTCGGCGGTCTGGGTCCTGGGAGGCAGCATCAGTGCAAGGGGAGGGAGGTGATGCCAGGATGGTATCATTCTATTAGCACTGTACTGGAGTGCCAGCATATCTGATATCCCCCTCATTCACCATACATACTTAATGGTTAGCATAATTACTGCTGTGGGGAGCTGGGTTGTTGAGACAAGACACAGAGTAAAGAATCCTGTCCCATCACCAAAGATCCCCTCTCTGTGCGTGTGTATGTGCATGCGTGCGTGCTTGTTTATTTGTTTGTTTATTTGTTTGTTTGTTTGAGGGATGCTCAATATAGGCCAGTGCTGTATACCCTGTCTTCTGAGCTATAGGGGTCCTGGCTGAATTTATGTACTGCCGTCTTGGTGTTCTAAGTTGCACTTGTGCTGTGAAGGGCACTTGTTTTTCACTTGGGATGTCATAAACATACATCAGGTTTTTGGTGGCATAATGTTGGATCAGAGGCATGCCTGAGGCTGGAGAGGCTTAGGAAGCCAACTGAGTCCCACTGCAACAATGACATTTCCCTGACGCCAACACAATTCTACATCAGCACTGGCATTATACTGGTTCAGTACTTGGCACTGCTTTATCTCCAGGTACTGCAGCAAATCTCCAAGGTCCTTTCCGCACGGGCTATTTACAGCGCCCTAGGGACGGCCAAAACGCTGTCCCTAGGGAGCTGTTCTCATGGGGGCGCAGCTGCATCGCAGCCACGCCACCCTCACTCACCCCCAGCGGCGCGAAGCTGCCATTTTCCCACCTTGCTTCCCGAGTGAGGTTTTTGGAAAACAGCGGCTTCCAGCCGCTGCCATGCGAACGGCAGTGGCTGGAAGGCGCCATCCCCCCTTTCCCAATCAACGTACCTTCTCTGCAACCTTCTGGCGTGTTGCCTGGGCCTTGGGACATGCCCCCCCGCCCTGCGACACCAGAGCAGTCACGCAGGGCAGGGGGGCGTGTCCCCTGGCCTGGGCGACGCGCCGGAAGGTCGCAGCGAAGATACGTTGATCGGGCGACGGCACAGCGCTGTGTCATCTTCCCTGCCTTTACCAGAACCGTTTGTGCAAACGGTCCCGGGGGGGTGTCGGCGTCGTATACGCCGACGCACCCCCCAGCGTGGCTGTGCGGAAGCGGCCCAAGTTACACTGGCTTAGGGCTTAGTCACCATCCTAAACTCTTTCAATGCGGAGTTTAGGTTTGTGCTGTAAACTTAGGATGAATCTTCAGCTTTTTGCTACAAGGAGAAAGTATCAAGCAAATTGGAATGTTCAACATATGTTTTAATGTAGTACCTTTCCAATTGCTAAACTTGTCTGTGAAAGTATGGAGCAGGTATTGATCAGATTGTCAGAGAGATAAGTTGTTAAAAAAAACCTTGGTGGAGTGTTTTTTTTGTAATCAGTGTCTCTTTTATTTAATTTGAAAATTTAACATATAATAAGTGACATTACTTCAAAAAAACAAAACAAAAAACCCCAGCATCTTGATTTAGAATAATTAATCATACATTATATACAGATAATCGGCTTCCACGTGTGCTTACTGAATAGCTTTCTTATATTAATCATAGCTGAATAAAGAAATCTGAATGTTATTAAAACAATTGATCTTATGTTAATGAAAACTTAACAGCAGAATTCGACCGTTTACTAAATGACCTCCCATACTATATATTTTTGAAATTGGATTGCTTCTAAATATGCAACCCATTGCTCCCATTGATTTCTAAAGCAATCATTACTTTCTAATTCATCATAACCCAATAGTTTAGCTATTTTAACTAGATCCAAAACTTTTTTTTGCCAATCGAAAACTGAGGATATTATTGAATTTTTCCAGTTTTTTGCTAATACTAATCTAGCAACAGTAGTCAAATTAAATAATTTAACAACTGGTTGCATACAAGCACAATTTTAACAACCTTTTTCTGCCAAAGTGGTGTGAACTTGCTGAATCCCACCACTGGATAGCAGGATGGGGTTCTCTTTTAGCCTGGTTAAATGATAGAAAAGAGTACGAATAAATAGAGTATTCTCATGATGGAGGGAACTGAGCAGTGGGGTCCCAAAAGGATCGGTATTGGGACTGGAATTATTTAATTTGTTCAAAAACTATCTGGAACAAGTGGTGAATAGTATAGTGGCCAGGTCTGCAGATGACATAAAATTATTCAGGCTATTGAAAACCAGGGATGACTGAAGAGCTCCAGGAGGATTGCCACCAATTCAGTGAGTGGGCAACAATGCAGCAGATGGAGCTTAATGTTGATAAGTATAAGGTGATGTACATTGGAACAAAAAAAGCCCAACTACAGCTAATTGGGTCGGAACCTGCTGAGGCTGAGAGGGAGAAGAATCTTGAGGTTGTAGAAGATAGTTCAATAAAATGTCAACCCCATGTGCTGCAACTATGAAAAAAGCAAACTGAATTATTATTAGGAAAGGGAGGGAAAATACAATAGTCAATATTCTAATACCCCTGTCTAGATCTATGATGCAGTCTCATTTGAAATACTGAGTGCAGTTTTGGTCATCGTGTCACAAAAAGAGCATCTCAAAGCTGGAAAAATACAGAAAAGGGCAACTGAGATTAAAATGTGGAATTCGTTGTCAAAAAATGTATTGACGACCAACATTATGCCACCAAGGCGATTAAGCAGCTTCATGGAGGATAGGTCTATCAGTAGCTACTAGCCATGGTAACTAAAGGGAATATGATGATTACAGACAACCTACTCATACAGAGTCAGTAAACCTCTGAATACCTGCAGAGACAACATCAGGAAAAGACCTCTGCCTCCGTGCCCTCCATGTCCAGAGGAACTGGTTGGCCACTGTGTAAGATGGGATGATGGACTTGATGGACCATGGGGTTGGATTAGCAGGGATGTTCTTGTGTTTTAATGAGGTTTCCCCAGAATATAAGAATTGAATGAGCATGAGAGAATAATATGTGAGAATAATGGCTTGATTAGACAAAGGTCCCTTAAAAAGATAGTTCAGAGTATACTCTGTTTCACATAAAGATGTTCGTTCAGTTAAGGTGCAGCAGTTAAGAAAAGTGTATACTTCCGCATTAGAATATAATCCTGAACGAATATGAGAATTATAATTCATTTTTATACACTGCCTTTGTCAAAACCATTTTTTTGTGCATTATTGAGCATGGTACTTTGATACAAAGTAGCAAAATCGCAGTATAAATCAGAATAAGTCAAATGTAAGTGAGGCCACCAAGGAGAAGAGACTGAGGGTACAAAATTCATGGGCTTAAATCAGATCATAACATATGAAGCAGGAGCTATGGTATGTTCAGCAAATGCATTTGAAATTTATTTTATTTTCAATGCAGTTGTTCACTGTAACCACCAGGGGTTCAGGGAAGACAAAACATAGTAAACAGCAGAATGTCTGCTTGGCGTACTTTTCTGCAAACATTATTTCAAAATGGCCGAAGCAAACACTTCTATCATGAGGTTCTACTAAGCCCAGTAAGCCAGCCAACACTGGAGCAAGGGCAAGACCATCTATCACAGCTGGTGGCTGCTATGGGACTTGCTAGACTGCAGTCCACTAAAAGGCTTCCAGCGGTCTGTGATTTTCCTCTTCCTTTCCTTCCAACAAGCTCCATAGTTTTGTCTGCTCAAACACATCTTGTAGCAAATTAAAACCTTTTGTTTTCTTCCTAATTTCACTTCCTGTTTTCCATTCTTTTCTCTTCCTTCATTTCACTCTCTTGCTTTCATAAACTGCCTTTATTTCTCACTTTCCTCATTTTCTGGTTTTGTGTACACCCCCATTTACAATCCAAATGGGAAGAACTCCAAAGTGTCCGGGAACGGTGTGGCAAAGATAGCTTCGTGCTGTCTCCAAAGGGGTTTTGGGCAGCATGGAAAGGACGCAAAAATGATAGAGTTCCTGCCTCCCAAAAAGCCCCATTGCAAAAAAACCAGAAACTTACGCCACACTTTCAAAAAGTTTTCTGCTTGTGTGTAGAGATCAGGAAATGTTTTATTTCACTTCTCAGCCACTCACCATTCTCTGCCACTTCAATGATCATCCATTTGCTGAGATTTCTTATGGATGTTTCCTTAGCTGCTATCACGACTGCCTGCGAGTTCTATCTGTGTACACGAATAAATTCTTGTTGCCTGCCAATTATGTCCCAGTTTTTATTTATTTTTTAATTTTGTGTGAGGTTGATTCAACGCTACGTAGATACAACATCCGTATTGGCAAGGCTGCACAGATTTTGCGTTTCCATAGCTTCGGAGATATGTCTGTGTGCTTTTTTTAAAAAAAGATACCGTTTTCAACTGAAATGCTTTATTTTTTCAGGCTATACGAACAAAGCCCATGAAAACAACTCTTTTCAAAATGTTTCCAAAACATTTGGCAAACATTTTACATGCTTTGTGCGGAAAAAGTCACTGAATCTGCAACTCTAAGGGCCCTTCTGCACTGGCCAATAAACCCAGACTGGGGATGGGGGGGGGGAACCATTTTGGGGAAACTTCACGTGGCTTCCACCCCTAAAGTGAAGCTGCCCTGTGCTAACTCCCCCAAAACGGTTCTTTTTTTTTTTTTTTAGAATTGTGCTATCCATGATTCTTTGGTTTTAATGCGGGTGTCCTCTCATGAACAAACGGCAGCCCAAGAAGTGCTTTATTCGGCCACGCTTCCTTTTTTAAAAAAAGTACCTGCCTCTCAGCTGTGTAGCCATGCAGGGGCACAGGGACATCAGCATGGCTGTGGAGGTCCATGCCTGCCTGCCCCGCGTAGCTTCGCAGTGGAGGGAGCAAAAAAAAAAAAAGCACCTCCATGCAAAGGCATGACGGCAATCGGTATTGCTTTGGCTGGCTCCATTTGCTGCCTGCACAGAGGCATGCAAATGTGAAAACAGGAGCGTGGGTTACTTTATCCCGACTGCAGCGCTCTGCCTGTGCTGTGCAGAAGGGACCTAAGAATTACAAACCTGATTATTTTCAAATAAATTTGCGTTCACAGTCTCACTGAATCCCTGTTTTCCTTGAGAGCTTCACATTGCCTGTTTAAACCAATGGATGTATTTTAATCTTTCAAAAAAGCCACCTCCCCTGTTTTTCTAAATATTGATAAAGTTAGTATAGTGTTGTTAGTCTAATAATATCATTTGTTTAACTATAGAGGTTGCCAAGGAAGAGATCTAAAACCAAAGTCTAATTTAACTGATTTGGGGGAAACCCTCAGTATTGTATAATGTTTTTAAAAATCATTACTTTGCTAGAGTAATAAAACGTTTTCTGACTAAATTAACTATTCATAACAGAAATGAGGTTAGTAATGAGGCAAAAATCATTCCAAGATTGATTTTAAAATGTAATTGAATTCCTGTGGATTGCCAAAGAAACAGAACCAAAAGATTCTGAGAATACAACTGCATCATGAGTTCACTACATGGTAGTAATAGGCTATAAATGCTTGCTTAGTTCTTTTGCTGTTTAGCACCATTACTTTATTTGTGTATACCATGGATGTGCTTTTGTCTCTACACATTAATGGAAACCATCTCCAAAAATTCTATCATAGCCTGGCATGACCAAGAAATAGTGCAAGGCAGAGCTATACAGATAGGCAAAGGTTCAGTTCTCAAAGATCTACAGGACAAACTACAGTTATCAGGACTTCCTCAGGACAAACTACATGAAGATCATATTTCCCCTAAATTGCAGAAACTGTACCGGCTCCCAGATTGTTTCTTGACCCAAATCAAAATGCAGATGTCAATCTTTAAAGCCCTAAATGGTCTTGGATCAGATTATCTGAGGGACCATCCATCCCTACATGAGCCTGCTGTAGGAGCAGCAGTGGCGTAGTGGTTAAGAGCAGGTGCATTCTAATCTGGAGGAACCAGCTCTGCTGCTTGAGCTGTGGAGGCTTATCTGGGGAATTCAGATTAGCCTGTGCACTCCCACACACGCCAGCTGGGTGACCTTGGGCTAGTCACAGCTTCTCGGAGCTCTCTCTGCCCCACCTACCTCACAGGGTGTTTGTTGTGAGGGGGGAAGGGCAAGGAGATTGTAAGCCCCTTTGAGTCTCCTGCAGGAGAGAAAGGGGGATATAAATCCAACTCTTCTTCTTCTTCTTCTTCTTCTTCTTCCTCTTCTTCTTCTTCCTCTTCTTCTTCTTCCTCTTCCTCTTCCTCTTCTTCTTCTTCTTCTTCTTCTTCTTCTTCTTCTTCTTCTTCTAGTTTGAGATCTTCCAAGGTTGGCCTTCTACACATGCCATCCTCGCATGAGTTGAGGCAGAGAGCATGCAAGAGAGGGCTTTCTCTGCTGTGGCTCTGCAGCCTCGGGAGCTCTGTCCTTTTACAGATCCAGTTGCTCTGCTCATTACTGGCTTACTGAAATTCTGTTAAGAGTGTTATCCAACCAAGGGCCTGTGAAGAGGCCTTATCCTCTTCCTCTCAACCTAACTGTCAAATGTCAGTCTTTTAGTTTTGTTGTGATATTATTAATTCCATTTATTTTATTGCTAAAGTCAGTGTGGCATTGTGATTACAGTGCTGGACTAGGACTAGGAGACCAAGGTTTAAACCCCTGCTAGCTATTACATTTACTAGGTGATCGTGTGCTGGTAGTTCTCTCTCAGCTGAGTCTATCACACAGGCTTGTAGTCAGTGAGAACCATATACACTGCCCTTAGCTCCTGGGAGAAAGGGTAGAATAAAATCAATGAAATATCACTGTTAGATGGTTTATTTTTTAAAATAATCTTGTTGTTAGGTGCCTTTGTCCTTTTGTGGAAGGGTGCTGGGTAAGTTAAATACATAAAATTGGGACTTCACCACATTGGCTTTAAAAGGGGGTGAGACAGATTCATAGAGGAGAGGTCCATCATTGGATACTAACTATGCTGGATAAAGAAAGTCTACATTTTCAGACGAAGAAAAATTCTTGATACCCAGTGCCAAGAGGCAACATTAGGGAAAAGGCTTTAGCCTCTGTGCTCTATTTGTTGACCTTCCAGGCAGAGGTGGGATCCAACCAGTTCTCACCACTTCTCTAGAAGTGGTTACTAATTTTTTCTGAGTTCCGAGAAGGGGTTACTAAAGCAACCTCCCTGCCCAATAGGGATTGGAGGTGCGTGTGTGCGGCGGCGCCACTGTTTGAATCCCACCACCATCGGAACCTGTTATTAAATTTTTTGAATCCTACCACTGTTTCCAGGGCAACTGATTTTCCACTATGCGAAACAAGATCTTAGACTAGAGGAACCATTGCTCTGGTTAACCAAGGTTCTTCTTATGTTCCTTGATATTTGAGGGAAGAAACTGAACTGCCCATCCAGTGGAATCATCAGAGGCAGGAGTCAGATTTAACTTTTATGTCAATTGAGCTTCATTTCTTCCTGCCATGTAAATGAAGAGCTGTCCTATACTCCTATGGCAAGTGAAGGACTTCACTTGCGGAAGAAGACAAAGTCCCCTTCCCATTCTCCTCGTGATTGACCTGGTCCTCCATAATAGTCAAGGAGGAAGGGGGCAGGATGGGCTTCTTGGGGCAGGGGGAAAGAGTTCCAGAGGCCAGGTGCAGTGGCTGAAAATGTCTTGCTCAGTGTGTTCACAAGTGAATGGCTCATAGAGCATGCAAGAAACTAAGTTCTCAGACTGGTTTGTTCGGGTGGAAGTATTCCCAAAGTAAGGCTTGAAAATCCACCCAGAAACCAAATGGAAGCTAGAGCTGGAACAATATATGCCTCACAATGGATCCCTGAGAGTTCTGTTGCTGCAGCCTTCTGTACCAACTGCAGTTCCCATATAGTGCATTTCGGTGGTCTGATCTGGATGCTACTAGGACAAGTATAATTCTGGCCTGTCCAGCTGCAGCTCATTCTCTGTGGAAAGAAGTGCAGTTGGTGGACCAGACCAAGCTGGAAAAATACACGCTGGTACTTAGGTACTCTCAAGCAGTACTGGAGCGATGGACCTCCCAAGCTGCTCTTTGCTACAGATAGAATGACAATTTTTTTTAAAAAAAATCCTTTAATATAATTGCTGAATGGCTGTTCCAGTTTGGCTATGTGGTGGTTCTCCCATTCTTAACATTTGAAAAGTAGAAAGATGGCAGCAGATGGGAAAGGGAGGAAATTAAAGGGTCAAAAGACATCTTTACATTGAAAGCAGGAGTTTTCTCCCAGTTCATCTCTTCTTAAGTCTTGGCTTAATTCTGGCTATGTAGGTTATTGATAAACACTTGCTTTAGGTGTTGCCATATAGATCACTGTTCCACTTTTGTTTTGTTTTTGTTCTGAATCCTCAGAATCTTGTTTGGATTTTGAGGGTGGGAAGAAATAAATTGAAAATGCATCTTAAAACCCATGAAAAACACCCTACTTTCTTTCTCAGTGAAAATAAGGAAAATAAAGAAGTTATTAGAGACTTGGTTCCTCGTAGGGTAGCAGGGGTGGGCTGGGGGGAAAGCTTTCTGTATGTTAAACAGTCTTGTGGACATCTGGCACGATTGGTTTTAATCTGTTGGCTAAAAAGTCAGGATTAAATCTTGCTTTACACCTCTTTGTACTGCAGTCAGTAAAGTGACAGAGCTGCTCTGAAACAATGACACTACTTATTCCACCCAATATGCCATGTGGTAGATCACCCCCTTTTTTTTTCAGCACCACTTCTCTGTAAAGACAATGAAGCATCTGGTGGGCTTTTCCTGTGTCCAAGATATTTTTTTTTGTCCGTAATTTCACTCAGCCGGTCTGCTTAGTTCTCCCCTGGTGCCACTTTTTGAGACAGAGTGTGCCAAACCCAGTGGTAAGAGGTCAAGAGGCCAAAGTGATGAATTTTTATGTGCCTGTTCCTTGTGTTTCTGCTCAGTCACGATTCTTTGCGCGCTGTGCTGCTTCTGAAAGGAAGCCACAGTGGGCAATTTGTCCTCATGGCCTGGAGAGAATGGGGAAGCAGATGAGTTAAAACAGCATGTATGACTTCGAACAGAAGAGCACGCAAATGTGTTCCTAGGGTGGAACAGAACGCTTCTGTCACTGCTCAGCATTGGAGATGTGCTAAGATTTGTGGCTTCTTGACATTTGATCAAATGATAAAGGCTTTTAACAGCTCTTAAAGATACAGTGAACAGCTTTTCACTGGTTATTGGTGTTAAAATACAGGCTGATCCCATTTCATAATCATCCCATTAGATGATTTCCCTAAACTGTTTCCATTCTCAATTTCAGGCCAATTGCATCAGTACTGTGTTTTCCTTCTTTTGGAACTGTTTTCTATAAAACCATGGAAAATTGCTACTTGGTTAAAGATTTGTGGGTTCCTGTTCCACATATAAGTGGAACTTATACGCTAGTCAGGAAGCCCAATCCAGATCAGGGGGAGTACTGCAGCAGTTGGGGACAGCTCAGCAAAGTGTGGGTATTGGGATACCAAGCAATGTAGAAAAAAACGAGCAAAGTATAATCTGCCAAAACTGTTGTGCTTCCGAACTGTTAATGTGAAGATACTTCTTTACTAACATTTAGCCCCTCATAGACATTATCAACATGTATATTGTCTGTGCTTCATTCTTTATAAAAAAGATATTGTGGATGAGCAGTGATGCATCTTTTCAACTGTGGGCTTGCAGTAAAAGCATATTGGTCACATTTTGTTTAGATGTTCAGTCTTGTCTTCCATGAGGAGCTCTGGGTAAACTGGTTTTGTATATGCTGTCTTCATACTTGTGTCAAGACTGTTCCTGAGGGTAGCTATCATGTTCTTACTTGTTCATTTTGTAGGAGAATTACATTTTGAAGATAATTCAGATGCTACATTTATTATGAACGTTTGTGAAGTAATTTTCATTGAACATCTTGTCAACTCACTCCATTCACAGTTCACCAACTCGTTGTTTCAAAGGCATTATGTTCTTTCAGATCCCTAGAATTTCCCTTCAGCCTGATGTGTGTGTTATTGCCCTTAAATCAATAAAGAACGCATAGCAGGTGATTACATTTAACCCAGCCCCTTCCCTGCTCTATTATGGAAGCTATGAATGGTCCTTAATACAAAAATTGGTTGCACAAAAACAGATGAGGATTGAGAGTGTCATGTAAGGTGTCATATAAGGAAACACATCGTGAATGACTTCTCAGTTACTGTTACACTCACAGACTTGATACCATCTGATGCCTAGTTCTCACTGAAACAGTAAACTTGTGCGTAGGCAATGCTACTTAATATAGCAGATGTTGAGTCTCATGTGACTGATTACAGATTTTGTGATAAACCATATATCTGCGGGACAACTTCTGCTCACCATCAGAAGTCTGATGTGGTGCTGCCTAGATACACATTTAGCACCTCACTAAAAACTTGTATAAAATAATATTCAGTAGATAGGTAGAAATAGAAATATAACAACTGTGGTGACAAATCTACACATAAGTTTCTAGAAAAGGTTTCCAGTTATCTAAAAATAAATTCAAAGGAAACTGTCGTCAATATCCTGTGCATTCAAATATTGATAAAAGTGGTAAGATCCTCGATCCATTGATTTACAGGAGATAGGCATTTATCTCTCTAATGCTGTAATACAAGTATTTTAGCTGCCAGTCTCCAGTTGGATTGACAACCTTCCGTGGGGGTCGGGAGCTCTCCTAGGATTACAACTGCTCTCTAGACAACAGAAAAAATGGCAGCTTCAGATAATGGATTCTATGGCATAACATCCCTGCCCTCCCCAAACTCTATTCTTCCCAGGTGCTGCCCCCAAATCTCCAGGTGTGTCCTTACCCTGAAGTCAATAACCCTCAGATGGTATGAGTGGAAGAATGTAAAATGAAAACTAATTAATAAAGACCAAACAAAGAAAAAATAGGCACATGTCTAAACACAGACTTCATCTAATCTAATACGTAGGTCCTAAAATAGTAAAAATTGGAAATCTTTGCAATGTTATACATCTGTGACTTATGTGACCAGGTTACCCTCTTATTCCTCATTGCAGAGGTAATATTAAATCTAACATTGCAGACGGATATTTGTACCACCAAATAAAAAGATTGTATTAGATCATCTGTATTTTTATTCCTTGTAAATACAATTAAAATTAAATATCGTACATTTAAGTATAAAAAGAATTTCAGCTGGTAACAAGAAGAAATTCAGCAGAGTTTAATTAGAGTTTAATTGCCGCAGAGCAGCAGACCATGTGTGTTCTTTTGAACATGAAAAATAACTGAGGTAATGGCGGTAGAGATGTTGCAAATCTAGCTAAGTTATATATTTAAAAATAGAAATACTAAAGCTGTAAATTGCACATTCAAAATAAAAAAATACTTGGTTAGATCTGAAGAGCTCTGAGTGATGCTGTGCTCACATAATGGATCTTCTTCCTCTCCCTTACTGCTGCAAGCCCCATTGCTTTTGATGCGTTACCCATGAGGGTCCCTTGGCAATGAGTTCAGCATGAAAATTTATAGTGGACAGGGATGATCACACTTAGTTGTGTGGAATGGAAGTGCTTGACCACTTGCAACAAGCAAAGTTTAAATCCCACCCACATGATATAAATTCAGAATATTAATAAACTATGTATATTTTTAAATGTATGCCCCAACTTGATGATATAGAAAGCATCATATAAATAACAATCACATAATAAAACAACCAAGTACAAATTAGAGCCCAATATCAAAAACATCACCACCACCACCACCAATATATAATTCAGCCCAATAAGAATAAGTTTAGTTGCGCCTGTGTGTAACTTGGACTCCAAGCAGCAATCATATTCAGGATGCTATTTCTGTGATAACTGGTAGATTTCCAAAAGTTCATTGGAATAAAACAGCCTTACAACACTTTCTGTTCTTTACTAGAGAAGGTGCCTAATGTATCTCATCTGGGAGATCTTTTCAAAGCTGCCAACAGGAAGGCCATAGATGTCAAAGAGGCCAGACATGACTTCCTGAAAGGACGTTACCTCTAGCAGTAATCATCGGACTAATCTAAGTCAGTGGGCATGTCTATGCATAAATAAACCCATTTAGAAAAAAAATCTGATACATTGTTCCGCTTATTTAGCAGAGGAGGACAAGAATTATTATATTTATATCTCACTCTTCCTTCTGTATCTTGAAGCAGCTTATATGAGATTCCCAGTGGCATTTATTATCCATAACTGCTTTGCTTCAACATTGCTTTCAGTATCCTGTGTTCAAAGTCCATTTATTGAATTACAGTTGTTGTTTTTCAGAAAACAGCCCTGTTTAGGCATTACATGTAACCACGTGTATGGGGAGAACATACAACATACAAACGTCCTGTTGAGCACCACCACCATTTTGTCTGAAAGAAGTAGCGCATGTATTTTCAGCCTCAATATATGCATGCCACTCTGACACATGTCCTTCAAATCCAGACAAAATTGTGATTGCTGTTACTGGGAGGATCACATATAGTGTATTCACCCCATGTACATGGTCAAACATAGCACTTGGAAAGGGCTAATATCGTATTTGTTTGCGGTGGTGTGGTGGAACCTTTGGTGAAGCATTCCTGTGGGAAATAAAGTTGTCTGCTATTCATATTTTACTTGAATTAGCTTTTCCATAGAACTGTTTCTAGCAAGTTGGTATAAATTGGTTTGCCTTATCATATACTGATTTGTATAGCTGCCATATAAAATACAGCAGATGAGCTTGAACTTGTGACACTCTAATCCGAATTTCTGTAACTTCAATGTTGCCTCTTAAAAACTAAGCAGCCCTGAGCATTGTAACTTGTCAGAAACCTTAGGAGATGGAGAGATGTGACTCAAGAAGTCATTGTGAACTCCTCCTGTTCACTGGCATACAACAAAATACCTACATCAGAAGTCACTGCCAGTATTTGAACATGGGCAATCCCTGTCCCTAGGTTATACTTCTGTGGACAGTTTCAGCTGTTATGGAAGATTTGTTGTTTCATTATGATTTAAACTGCACACAAAATATTTAAATCAGGATGCAGCTCTAAACTTTTCAGTATCAGATTATTCAAATGCATATCTCTTCACAAAGGGAGAAAAGTAATACATGTGGGTTATTATGTTTTTTAAATTGTAGCTGTATTCACCATGTCATTTCCCCCTCCATGACTACAGTTCTTCATTCTTTATGTTTCCCATGCACCAACTTCTTTGCAAAGGCAGAAATGGCAGTTTTCTATAGGACAAGGCAATTGTCTTCAATTAAACGAGAAAACCCTGGTGTTTTATTCTGATTTTCCCTTTGTCTCACTTCTTTCAAAAGGTACCTTTCGAGCAAATGTGGAAAACTGTGAAAAGGCCAGTGTGTTTTTGTAGCATTTTAATTTTTTCTTCCCTTTTAAAGAGCAACAAAAAATCCCTTCATACGCAGGCTTGCCTAAAAAGGCACATGTTTCCGAAAGTTTTCTGCTTGGGTGACTACGACTTTGTAGAAGCTGAAAGGAAGCGGGGTGGGCAGAAGAAATGCTCCTGATTGTATAAGAAATGAACCTTCGCCCAATCACTTTGTGTTTGTGAAGTAAGGTAACTTTCTGTCTCAGTGAAATTCTAAAGCAGTAAGGTATTTGGACCCTTTCTCTTTATTGGTCCTCAACAGTCTTATCAGATTTATTATTATTATTTCAGAGTAGGCTTCAAGTTGTAAGATATAATGCCACTCTGGGCAGAGTGGGGGTGGGAAATGTTCCCAAGCAGATGCCTTTAAGAGACAGAAATCATGAATTTCTTGAATTGCGACCACTCTGGGGGTGGCTACAATGACTTTTCGACAGTGACAGTAACTCGGCCTTGTCTTTTCGAGCCCTTCTTTCCCCATTCACTCCGGAAAGCTGCTTAAACGCACTTAAGCGCATTAGCATTTGGATGCTTGGGGACCATATTGACCCTCATTTGGAAGGTTTAAATGAGTGAAAGATGGAGCGATTTGTTAGGGCTTTAGAAAACCAGCTTTAGAGAGCGGCGGGTTTTCCGCTTTGGTTTGTTCGGGTGCTTGTTCTAATCTGGTGTGCTGTTTAAAGGCAACCAGACTGATTTGTGACACATGAGTCCAAAGGGCTATTTTTGGGGGCTTGACCTGATTAGCTAATTTGTGCTTTGAATTTCAATGGTTGGTATCAGAAGGGAGTGCACTTTGGGAATGGCTTGCTGGTGGATTACCTCACTGGTAACTACATACAGACACAGATGGCAAAATGTTAATTACTTGTCAAAAGAGACAAAATGGGATGCGAGGCAAATTGTGAGGATGTGTGGAAAAAGTTATTAACTCTGGGGTTAAGTAAAAGAAAATGAAAAGCCATGGCCATATTGAGGGCTTCTCAGCCTGTCGAGATGATGATAGATGATAGATACATAGATCGATAGGTAGGTAGGTAGGTAGGTAGGTAGGTAGGTAGGTAGGTAGGTAGGTAGGTAGGTAGGTAGGTAGGTAGGTAGGTAGGTAGGTAGGTAGGTAGGTAGGTAGGTAGGTAGGTAGGTAGGTGATAGATAGATAGATAGATAGATAGATAGATAGATAGATAGATAGATAGATAGATAGATAGATAGATAGATAGATAGATAGATAGATAGATAGATAGATAGATAGATAGATAGATAGATAGATAGATAGATAGATAGATAGATAGATAGCCAACATTAAAGTAGACTAATAGCCCAGTCCAGATATGGGGGCAGAGAGCTGCGCAGGCTTGTGCCAACCCATTTGCCCACCCCACTAGAATAAATGGCACCTATGCTGGCAGGGAGAGTAAGCAGGATGGCAGGGGGTTGCTGCAGAGCTCCGTGGTGCCCAACTGGAAGGGTCTTTTGCCCCCAGAGTAGCATTGACATAAAGGAGGGTTAGGGGTATTCCTGGAGGTGGAGCCGACAGTGGTTGGCTTCAGCTGGGCTTTCAGTTTAGGAACCCCCCCTGTGCAGTCCTGTAACTTACTCTACAAAACCATGTGGCACAAGTCACTTTTTTCAATGGAGATTTCCAGATGCCAGCGGAGGTTTCTCCCTTGCTGCTTGCTGTGCTGCCTAGAATTCCAATGGAGGTGGTGTGGCACCACCTCCCCACCCTGTTCCCAGCCACTGCAGAGCTCCCCCCCTCCCCCAGTCTGGATTGGATTATCCACCATGTTCATTTGAGAGATTATGTTTTAAAAATGGCCTGAAAATTTTCCATTGGTTAGTAATACTTACTAGCAAGGTAATATTACTGTTAGTAGAGGTTCAAGTCTGAAAAGGATTTATATTAACAAGATTGTTTTATTATTGTTTTAGGAGGAAGGAAAATCCAGTGTTTATTTTAATATTTGTATACTCAAAAAGAATAAGAATTTGTATTTTGTGCTATACTAACAATTGGAAAATGGAAATTATAGAATGTCACTTAATTTCTGTCTCCAAACTGCCTGTCTAGCAAGTACTAATCTCTGTATTTTAAGATCCTAGGGGAAAATATGATGCACTTTGATAGGCAAAATATTCTCAGTACTTGTGGCAGTGGGGTCAAATTCTGAAATTCGCAAGTAACTGTAATGTAACAGTCCCAAACGAAAAGCCAAGTGAAATCTGAGAGCATCTTCAGAAGTTATGCATTGGTTTGGAGAGGAAGTTACATGTGACTTCTCTGTGTAATTCCAGTTTAATATCTGAGGCAGGAATTCATTTGACTTCCTCCAGGGAGATTTGTAAGTTGCACCTATTTTGAAGACATGTCTGCTGCTGCAATGTTCCAGTTTCAATGTTCCACTTGTTCCTGAAGTATAAAAGAGAGAACGAACCTTTTGGTCCTACCAACTTGAATCAAAGCAAAACAGAGGGTGGAAATTACATGTATAAATATGGTTGGTGTCAAAGTGTAAAAAGTTTTTTTTTCAAATTAAGCTTCCAAGTTACTTTTGAGCAGAAGGAAGAAATAACTAAATAGAAGTTGCATGAATAAGTGATTTGACACTACACATAAATGTGTTCTATGTTTAATTTCCAGTCTTCAGGCTGATTTTGACTAGGGCTAATGGAATGTTTATTTCTTCATAAGTGAACTGAAATTAGGTGCCTGCAACTTTGATTTTAATTTATAATTTTGTTCAGTCTTTTAAAATATGTCTCTCTTTTAAAATATGTACTGAACTAGTTTTAATTCTTTTCTTCCCTCTGTGTGTACTCTTCTTTTTTTATCAGACACTTTGTGCGAAGGCTACCATGCAGACTGTCCGGGCTGCCGATACTAATGAAGTAGTCAAGCTAATATTCCGTGAATCTGATAATGACCGAAAGGTATGTAACCAGCTGTAATCTGTGTCATGAACGTTACCATGGTTGGAGATTTTTCAGCCTTTAACATTACAAGAAACAAAAACCAGTTCAAGTTGCATATCCAAAACATACATTCTGAAATCCACTATGGAATGCAATAAGTGATATAGGACTCACTTTCACATTAATGAGGTGATGGGATCCTCACCCTCCCCATGTAGTCTTGACTACTGATAATTTCTTGAACTCTCAGCAGTTATCCTTTGTGAGGTCTTCACAGTTCATTACAACCATCACTTTGAATATGCAGCCGTTTCCCAACCGGAGTGCATAGGTACATCTTCGTTCCGGAAGTTTTCTGAAGGCTTTAATGTATCTCGAATTAATGAATCTAGATGCTGCAGCATAAAACCTCATAGGGCAATTATCCACTAGAGAGTATATACAGCTTGTACTTCTCAGATTAATTTTCTGAGTGCAAATAACAGATGAGATGGCTTCAGATTTTCCTAATGGTCTGCTTATAGTGGATAAAAGAATGTGAGGTATATGTCCCTCACTGATATGGGTCTTCAGAGGTTGATTTTTCCTGCCCTGCTTGCACTTTGGAATGGTGAGAAAAGGTAATGGTCATTGACAAATGTATTTATTTCAAATATTTATGTCCATCCTTATTTGTTTGGACTCCAGGTGCCTAAAAAAACCACTAACAGTTGCAAGGATGCAAAGCATAAAAAGCAATGCACAGATTTAAATAGGCACACACTAAAACACACACATATACATAGTTAAATCTTGAGGACGTCACACCCAGGATTTGGTTGTTGAGAAGAGTACCACCATCCAGACATCTAGACATCCAGATTTAGAGAATGAGTTTCTTTTCTGACTCTAGAGTTATTTTTGGACTATTATTCACACCATTTCGTTGCAATGAAAACTGCATAAACGGTAGGAAATGATATATCCATAGATAATATGCTTTAAATTAGCAGCAGCTGCCAGTAGTTAATTTGCTATGGCTGCAAATTGCTTCTGATGTTACTTTTGAACCACATGGATATTAAGGGTGTGAAGACCAGGGGGTGCACAGGAAGTACATGATTACTAATTAAGTTTGAAGATGGGAGGAAGAGGCTAGAAAAAAAGATTTGAGAACTCAGTGGAGGTTTCTGGGCTAGAAAGTTAACTTGGGTAGAAATACGGTCATCAGACATTTTCCAGAGGTTCTCAGAACACTTTGAGTAATGAGCAGTGGAATTAATGCTCACACTCTTTACACAAAGAGTGCTCAGGTGGCAACTGTTCTGTTCATCTGGATTCCCCCTGGAGTGAATGTTAGTCATAAGGCCTACTTTCACTCATTGACTCGGTATTCCTGTGGCTGAACTGTTCATTCTGCAAATTGATTGGTCCTCCATAGAAAAAAACTAGATGTCAGGCAGAAGAGCTATAGGAACAGTCCTGAAGCTTCCAGATTCCTGAGAGCAGATACAGTGATAATGAAGTCAACATTCAGTGTCCCAAACACAAATTGTGAAGAAATACTTATATTCTTCATGTTTGCATGCTATTACAGTGCCATCTTCCCTTACTACTATTGCAAACTACCTAATTTCTGACTAGACACATGTAGACAAGTTTAATGAGGCAAAACAGATTTACCTAACATTTCTGCAGTGCAGGTTTATACTTTTGCTTACACATAAGGAAGAGTAAAGTGAAATGTAGCGTTCAAAAATGGATTTTACAGAGCTCATTAATTCAAAAAGACCCCTGTCTAAATAAAAGAACACTGAGAGACTGTGGCTGTTTCTACACGGGTGGAATACAGCACCCCAGGGGTGCTAAAAACTGCGTCCCTGGGGAGGGGTTCACACAGCCGACGCTGCTGCGCTGACCTCACCACCCCCGAGTGGCGCGAAGGCGTTGCTTCCGAACCTCGCTCCCTGAGTGAGGTTTTTTGGAAGCAGCGTCTTCCAACCGCTGCCGTGCGGCGGCAGCTGGATGGCGCCATTCCCCCCCACCACCACCATCGCGGAATACCGTACCAGTCCTCCTGATTTCCGGCGCATCACAGAGGCCAGGGGGACACGTCCCCCTGGCCTGCGACTCCAGAGCCGCCACTCCAGCCTGCGGGGGGATGTCCCCTGGTCTCTGCTATGCGCTGGAAGCCAGGAGGAGAGGTATGGCGTTCCACAACGGCACAGCCTGTGCAAAGGCTGCACCACCGCCCGCCACCCATGCGAATGGTCCCAGGGGGCTGCGTCGGCATTGTTTATGCCGACGCACCCCCACTTGGTGCCCGTGCAGAAAGGGCCTAAGAAAAGCAAGTCGGAAGAACTAACTTGTAGAGACAATGTAAAAACTGTACAATTTGGGAAACTTTTTTTTTCTTTTTGCTGTTTTTAAACTCTGCTTCATTTTTTCAGGTCATGTTACAGTTAGAAAAGAAGCTCTTTGACTATTTTAATCAAGACGTTTTTAGAGATAACAATGGCACTGCGGTAAGTTTTCTGATAACGCTTCATTTTATAGATGTAGCTTTGGGATCTTCAAAGCATGGGGTGTCACAGCAGTGTGACTGGAAAAACACTAGCCCGCTGACAATCCTGACTGTGGCAAACCCATGCTTTTATTTTATTTGTTTGTATATATTTAAGTTTCTGAAATGCCTTGCAGCCACAAAATAGGTTCACAAAGTGATACGCAATAAAGCGAACTACAAATCGAAAGAGACCACAGGGTGTGAAGAGAAGATGCTTAAGCTGCCTCCTGTACTGTTTTCCCAACATGAAATGGCCCCAGGGAGCTGTTATTTGTCAATTGGGGAAACTTACATAAACTGATGGCTACATATAAGTTGTCCCAGCAGTGCAAATCATAGCTCCCCAGAGCTGTTTCAGTTTAGGCCAGTCATTCTCAACCAGGGTTCCGTGGTACCCTGGGGTGCCGTGAGCATGTCCCAGGGGTACCATGGCAACACTACCGCCCGCCCCCCCTAATTTTTGTGGTGTCTCACACCGGCGCCAGCAAGGACATGGAGCTGGCCCATGGGGCAGGGCCTGCCACAAGGTCAGCAGCCGCCACCACCCCTAGTGCTTCCCTTCACCCTGGGAGGGGAAGGTGGGGGTGTGGCAAGCAGGGGCAATGGGAGGGGAAGGTGGAGGATGGCGGCAGGGGTACCGTGAGATATGAAGAGTGAGGTCAAGGGTACCCTGACCTCGAAAAGGTTGGGAAACACTGGTTTAGGCAGTTAGCAGGGAGAGAGGCTTAAGCATCTTTTCCTCACATACCATGATCCTGATCTGAGCTGTACTCATGTGCCCCTGGGAATGACATTCCCAGCAGAGAATTACAGGTGCATATATCTGATCCAAAGACCTCATGGTGACCACAAGTCTGCCACTTGAGCTTTGTGAATATGTGAATCTGCCTTCAGCGAAAGATGAGAGTTCAAGGTTGATGATTACCTTTGATACTCTAGTACAAAATATACAGGTACAAAATTAACCCACCTCTTGTAAAATATGACTACATGTTCAGTTCTGTGCTTATTTCTTGTTCCTGTTCAGAGCACAGCTGAATATTTTAAATGGCCAGTTGCCAAACTTTCCACATGCCTACCCTTCAGACTTGAGCAAGGGTTCATGAAGAAAGCTGAGAAATGGCTCCGAGAGTCCTTGGATTTCTGTTATGCATTAGATTCTTTTTCTCTTGAAGAATAATTTTTTTTCTGTACAACACGAGGGAGTTGATGAAACATCCTTCTAAATGACCAGGTGTTCAGAATAGCCAGACACTTTCAAAACGGACTGTCATTTCAGCTCAGACTGCCTTTTTGGACTGCGCTCACACATTTCTTCTACTTTACAACTGCTTTGTGAGGTTCGACATTCAAAACTCTTAACTCCTTGCATCGTACATCTATTTTATATGTATTTTAAAATTGAACTTCATACAAACAGAAAGCAATTAACATGACATATGTAATGTGAGAAATGTTATTTGGTTTCTACCTTAAACAAAATTTTATCATTTCCTAACAGATGTATTGTTTACCTTCTAGAACAGGAGTCTGCAACCTGCAGCTCTCCAGATGTTCATGGACTACAAATCTCATCAGCCCCTGCCAGCATGGCCAATTGGCCATGATGGCAGGGGCTTATGGGATTTGTAGTCCATTAACATCTCGAGATCCGCAGGTTGCAGACCCCTGTTCTAGAATATTGGTTTGGAAACAATATGTAGTTCCCATTTTAGTTCTTTTTCCTGTTCTTATGGAACTGGCAAATGATTTCAGTATTTTCCTTACATTAAAAGATTGGTTACATTTTGCCAAGGTTAGCCAAGATTTAAACTCCATTTGGATTTAAGCTCACGATGATCTTTTTTCTATTTTGTATCCATTATTTCGAAAGAAAAAACTCAGAGTACAGCAAAAGAATAAACGCATTTGGTTCTAATTTATCCATACATAGGATCACTGAAAGTGCAATCCTAAGAATTCTTTCCCGGAAATAAGCCCGATTGAATAGACCTGAGTAGGATTTTGAATAGATTGGCTTAAGATTGCTGTGAGTCTCACAAATGCTTATTTTGGAAGTTCAATGTTCATTTTAAGCTGTTTTAACGGTAGCATTAATATAATATTGGGGAGGGGGTAGAATTATGGCTGAATATTTCATGAACAAGCATTTAGAAGCAATTGTTAGATCAGCTCTTCATAGTATGAAACTTCAGGCAGAATACAAGAATCCAAAATGTTACCATCTCCAAAAGTTATTTTTCATACTTTTCCTCATTTGATTGATAAGTCGTAGAAAAAAATGCAGTGGGTGTAATTTGGGGGAGGGGGGGTTAATTATTTGTTTTGCATCTTTGCATATAGCCTTACAATGCTATTGTGAATCAGTGGGTTTAGAAGGCACTCTGTTCCGTAGTGCATTGTTAATGAATCATAGCCTGATCCCACGTGAAAAATATTTATTATCAGAAATAGCAGGAGAACCGTAATCTCAATGGTATCTTGGAAAAACACAAAAAAGCTTTCCATGTTTACAAATTGGTCTTGTAATGTTCGTGGCCTCTTACCTTCTTCTGGTATAAATTAGCAGTGCTCCATTGTAAGCCAGAAGCCTCAATAGTATTGATGTTCAGAGCAGTAAATCTGACTAATAAAGAGATCTACTGCACAAACTAATTCCTTAGAAAATCAGGTATTGGTGGAAGCATGTATTTATTGCAGTTTTTTTACCAACATGAAGACAAGAACACTTGTTATCATTTAGGAATGAAATTCTCCTTGTCTGTTGAAATCACTTCATAAAGTGTGAAAATGATCATGTTGTGTAATGTTTATGTTACTTATTGATCTCCAATCATGCAATGTTAAGGGGAGGAACTTTGTTCTTATACAGGGTCACTGCCACATCATGCTTTAAGATTATTTTGCATTCACGTTAGAGGCACACAGTTACATTCTGAAGCAGCTACACACAAACAGGGTTTTAGTGCAAGGATTCACTCTAACCTATCATGCAACTGGAAGTAGATCCTGTATGTGCCTTTTCTCCAATCAACTTAAGTTGCACATATTAAACTTTGGTTTAATAGCCATGTATCCAAACACGGTAGCCATGTATCTTCTCCCTTCCTGGTAGGAGGACAAATGGTTTTTCTCTATCCTGCCTACTTGTCTCCCTATAGGAAACCCACCTCCTGCTTCTCTTTATCACGTGATTAGCCAGAGCTCCCCAGAGCGCTGTGCAACTTGTAGTGAAAATGATGTGCATATCTATTTTGTGACTTTTCCTCTCACTTTGCAAGGAAAGCAAAGGGAGGCAGGATGCATTTGGCTTGCATTGGGGTTTTCTTGCTCCTCCCCACCTTCCCTGACCCACCCAACAACAGTTCCTCCCATTCTTCAGGGCAGCAATTCATTGGAAGATCTTTCTCTTTTTTTAACATTGCTGAGCTATTGCTGGAGCAGTAGACCAGTGAAATCTAAGCTAGACCCAAAACAGTATATATCCTACCCACCCACCCAAAAAAAGCAGCAGAGAGCAACCTTCCTGACTGGAGGTTGCATAGAGAGAATGGGCAGGTAAAATGGTGGCTTGGCTCAGCTGAAAAAACTTTGCAGCAGAAAAATCCCATTTAAACAAAAAAAGTGGGAAAAGCCTACTGCAAAGCTGATGGCTGCGGGTTAAGCACTGCATGCATAAAGGGCTGTTAGCTTGGATCTAATCAACATTCAGTTGAAGATGCTGGAGGATGCCATTTTCCTTCCAGTTGTCCTTTTCAACCTACATGAAATTGATTCCTGAAGTCATGCCATATAAGGATTGCTATGCAGGGGGGAAAGAGTGAAATCACCCCTCTTAAATCAGTAAAGGTGCTCTTACAGATAAGAGAATCAGGAATAGTTTGCCTTCTTTCTCCTCCTCAATACCATCTGTGACCTTCATGTCTTTTTTTTTATTCTTGTCCCATGACTCTAGGAATTATGTTCCTAGAGGTCAAAGAAAACTACTGAGAGGAGAGAAAGTCCATGCTTGTCCTGATAGCTGGTTGGAACCAAATTGTTTATCACGGGGCATGGCATATTCCATTTCTCAACACCTACAAAACATGGTTGTAGAACCGGCAAAATCTCAATACAGAACAACTTGAAGTCCCCTGTATCCAACATGGAGGGACCACTATTCCTTCAGCAAGGTCGTAAAGTACGTCAGCATGCAGGGATCTGCTTATGCAGCACAATAATCATATGATGATAGGCAAGCAGGGATTTGAAATCTCATTCTTGCTGCTGAGCTTAAATGAGCTCCTATCATTGAGATCTTCAAACGGTAGGACCATACTGCCTGTCTGGGGTTGACATATTAGGACACAATCGTTCCCATTGTGTTTGAGGGCACACACAAGCATACAGTCCTGGTGTAGTACAACATGAATACCTAGGAACTTGTCAATCTAAAGTTAATATTATCTGCTAAATATATGAGTAAATAAAAACGAAACATTGCTGGCTATCCACATACATTACAGATACTCCTTCTGTGAGAGCCAGCCTGGTGAAATGGTTGAAATGTCAGACTAGGATTGGGGAAACCCAGGTTTGAATTCCTGCTCTGCCAAGGAAACTTGCTGAGTGGGGCCAGTCTCATACGGTCAGCCTTGACCCTTGCAAGATTTGGATGGGAGCTTTCCAAGGAATAGTAGGGTCACAATGCAGAGGCAGGTAAATGGCAAATCATCTCAGAACGTCTCTTGCCTTGAAAACCACACAGGATCGCTGTAAGTCAGCTGTGACTTGACAGCAAAAAAAAGCAAGGGTGGGGGAATTTGAAGGCATTATGTGAAAGCTATACTTTAGCTCAGTTTTATCACAACGCTATCTCACTAGAAATGCCAATATCTATACACAAGAAAAAAACTCACCCTTTTTTATGTAGCCTATGTGTATTTCTGTTTGTTTTTTTAAAAACTGCTTGAAAGATTGTAATTGTATTTGTGCAGCATTTCACTACTTTATTTTTAATGCAAAGGACAATCACTTGTGTTTATGGCAACCCTTTGGCATGCTGGCAGCATTTCAAGCAACGGTTGGGTTAATTCTCCATGCATGCCTCTTCATGGGTTTGCTTGCAAAGGCGCATACGGACAGGCCGCTTTAGAACATTGTATTTCAAAATCTGTTGCCATTTCATTCACGCACTGAGAAGCAGAAAATCTTCCCGATCAAGAAGGGAAGAAAAAGATAAACGATATAATGAGCCATTGGAGATAATCTAATCTTCATGGTCTAGTTAAACACGCAGCACCATGATCACTAAAAACAAACTACCTATCTAAAAGGATAAATGTCCCTGGGCCAAATTCAACCCAAAAAATCCATCGCATCCTTCATCACCCACCAGCCTTGTACCCGCCTGACAGAAATTTAATTCAAGCTGGCTCCTGAAAATAATTATTGTATTTTAAGAGTAGTAATCATTGGTCGGGACATGATTGAATGTGTCCATGCCTATTGACTTTTTCTATGATTTATAGCTTTGTTTAGTCGATATTCCCATCGAAATTGTATAATTAATTATAAGTGGGGCTGTCAGGCCTGCAGGATGGAGTGCCCTGATGAGTATTTGGGAAGATTAAATTTTCCTTAGCTATACCGATGCAAGGCTTGGGAATTTTCACAGCAATATGGCTGCTGGATAGAGATGTTTTCTTATGTGTTTAGCAACTGCTTTAGCTCAAGAGCCATTGATTATTTTTTTCCCGGAGCCACCTTTTTTTTTATCAGTTTGGTGTTTCTTCAGCAACAGTGGAATTTGTGCCAGTGTGACAACACCTGACGAATATTTATTGTCAACAGGCTACTTTATCATTGTCCATACACTGTTATCTTCTCTTTTTTACATCGTAATCTAGAAGAAAAATGCTCAAGAAAGATGTAGGAATGGTTGGCACACTTGTGAAAAATCGCAAACATATGCAGATGGTTAGTTCAATAGAAATACTGTACAATTTCTGTTCAGAGTTGTATTTTACTAACAGCTAATGCCCCTATTTTTTTTTCTCAAGGTAAGGCTTATTGCAGTCAGTTTAAAGACCAGTGCTATTCGGTTTTTTTCCAAAAGCTTCCTTCCAATACAACCATGAATTCCAGTCTTAAACACATTTATCTGGACATCATTTCATAGTAAATGCATTTAGGACTGTTAGAAAAGTGGGTTAATGGAGCTGTAGTTAAGCCTACGAAGACCAGAAATAAATCTTATGTGTGGGGTAAAATAATATTGTCAAGTAATAAAATATATTGGAACCACACAATGGCACTACAGTGTATATCTTGTTTATACAAAAGGAACTAGAAAAAAATAGAGGTAAAGCATGGCAAAATTTCCCTGATACAAATCCTTTCTGACGTTCTGATATGATGTGCTTCTGTTGAGATGCAAAAACTTAGAGCTGCTCCTCTTTAATCTTGTCCAACTTAATATACTTAGTGCAGAATTTTGTGCACTGAGAGTCCCTAATAAGAAACATTTATAGGCTGCAACCCTGAGGGTCAACTGGAACTGGTTTTGCTTCACACACAAAAAAGAGCAGGGTGAAAGGGCTGCATTCTCTAAAAGATGTCATACTGTCAAAAACTACCCCCCCCCACCATAGAGATTTCTCCAAAAAGTTGATCTTCATTGTACATGTCACCTCCCTCACTCAATAGTTTATTTCTTGATGACTCACTGCTAAGTGTCAGAACAATCAAAATCATTATGTGAGGAAATGTGGAAAGACCATGTTCTGTCTCCGTTTTTATTCATGATGGCAATTTCACACTTTCAAGATGTCACCTGCAAGATGCCACCTGCTCATACTGTCATTGAATCATAAACATGTAGACCACAAGGAAATATACTTTTATTAGGGCAGTATTACTCAGGTGCTTAGTAGTCACATGTAGCTTTTGACATGCTACCTATGGCTCTTCTGAGCACTGTTCCTCAATGTGCTGCTCATCAAGTTTCAGAAAAGCTTTGGTTCCCAACTTGAAACAGCTGTTACTGGAGGACAGGAAAGCTGTGAGTATCCGTGAGTTGCAAACACTATGTTACAGATGGAAGGGCAAGTCCTGTCCAACAACTCCCCACCCTCCTCTGCAACCTCTGTTGTCTCCTTTCAGTGACTGCATGGCTTTTAACATAGGTAAGCATTTATTTTAACATGCTACCTAATCAAGAGTTCTGGAGAACGTGAAAGCTTGCCCACTGTTTTGTGTGCAAGACCTGACTTGCAAGACTTTCTCCTTGCCCCAAGCATTGGCCGTGGTTCAGCAGTGGTTTGGTAGTGTGGTATACAAGATATACAGTAGTCATGTGGCTCTTTTGGTTGATGGAAACTATGGCTCTGTACACGTAGTGGAGTGGATTCTACTGCATTAGAGAATCAGAAAAGTGATGCTTTGAATCCATCCCCTGAATTCTGCATAAATGTCAGCTGCTGCACTTCTTTGATTTGTTTTTCTTAGTCCAAAGAGCATGCCTGCATGGAGCCCAATGTTTGCTGTGATATACCTCTGGGTGTACGCCTTCCCTAGAAGAGAGGACAGCATTATGAAGATATCTCCTAAAAGGAAGCATTAGGGATGTATCTCTCTAAATGAGAAGGTATCTCTTCTCATTTACAGAACTGCCTCCTCTGTTGATGTGAAAAGAGACAGTGCTGCTATTGTGGATCACAATCCCACCAACACAAAATTTGAATTGTAGATAGATAATCAGGGTTGTTGGACTAGTGCTCAAAAGTAACAGTATTCCTTGAACATTTGAAAGCATTTCTAATGCATCTTCTCTACAACTGATTTCTGTTATGATGTCACTCTGTTCCCTGGTAAGTTCAACAACAGAAGGTAGAAAAAATGTTAACTATACAAGGAGAAATTACAATTGCTATTGATTTGTGTGAAAACACCTGCCTGTTCAGCACCCATCTATATATATATATATAAAACTAACCATGAGTTTGTTACTCACACCCTAACGCAGAAACGGCTGGACAGATTGCCCCCAAATTTGGACACGGCATGGCTTCCCATTGCGGGCACGTTTTCGGATCTTCACCGGGCTCACAAGTCACACTGGAGCCTGGTAAAAGGGACGTTTCCCCAAACCCACAGCAGACCAATGAGGGGCTGCCGTGCTGGGGGGCGTGGCTTGGCCGCCTTCGCAGCAGCGTGCATGCACACGCCAGGCGAACCCACCTGCTGCCAGAATCCCCCAGAAACACACCGGGACAAGAAGGAGGAGCATTCCAAGCTGAGCCATTTGGAAAAGCCGGTACAGCTCTCCCCTTCCTCCTCCCTTTCCTGCCTACCTCCCCACAGTGAGCCGCAGCGAAGCCACAGACTGGTTTCCAAGGTCCGTCTAGAAAAGGGAGCGAGTGGCTGCGTCCTCCTGGAGGGGAAGAGCAGTTAAGTTAAATAGGGAGGTTTGCAGTCTCTCACTTCCCTCATAGCTTCCCTGTGTGGACTGCCGGTGGCAACCTGCTTGCACAGAGGGGCGTTAGGAACAACCAAGCCGCCCCAATCAGGGAACGAGGAGGTACTCTCAGCCACACCAACAGCTCCAAAACTCACAGGGAGAGGAAGGAAGAGTGTTTCCACCCAAACGGGCCGACATGGCCTCTCCCCTTCCTCCTCCCTTCCTTTCAGACCTCACTGCCCTCAGCCACAGCGAAGCATGGCCTGGCTTGCTAGTTTAAATATATAGCAGCAATTACATGTTTTTATTGACTATAGATGGGGGATTATCTTTATAATGTCCAACTAGAATCTCAGAATAAGGGCAGATGTTGCACCTGTTTATCTTCTTCATGCATTTCATATCTAGGGCCAGTGGTATAGTGCCAGGGGGGGCTCTGCAGAGGTGTGGCGAGGGTGTTCTGGGGGCGTGGCAGGGATGCGGGGTGCACATGTGTCCTGGGTGCAGCTCCCCATCGTTCCGCCCCTGTCTAGGACTAAAAACTGCAGCTGAGGGGAAAAATCATGCCTTGGCTATTTTGTTTCATTACATATCACTATTATAAGAAATTAACATGTTATCCTAAAATACTAACGGTGCAATTTGGGAACCGGGGGTGGGGGGGGGTAGCGAAAGCGCTGTGGAAATTGCATGATGCCATCACTAGGGGCACTAATCGCGACACTGGGGAGACACACAGCTAAACTTCCCCCAAGTGTGAACGTAGCTGCAGTGCCAGTTCTCTTCCGGTGCTGTTACCCATGATGCACCAATGGGGGTGTTCCCAGGGGACAGAGCTGATTTTAGTCGACTTCCTGAGAGATTTCAGCACAGGAGCGCACCCTTTTTCACTGATGTCGACTTAAGCCTAAAAGTGTAGCACAACCCATTGTGCTTCATAGAGGCAGCCCTCTGTGGTTTTTCCTCACTTTATATACTTCACACGGAGCTGCAAACCACCTTGGAGGTGGTGGGGCTGCGCTGTCCTCAGCTGACCCCACTTCTGTCTTGGGCTGCTCTTGGTCTCTAAACACTGTTGAATAATTTAACATCAGCATTAGCAGAAGGTCAGATCAAACTGATGAACTCATGTCTGACTGGTAGAACTATTAATGATTACAGCCTATGTGGACTTCCTATGAAGGACTGTATTCCTAAATCTCTCTTTGTTCCTCAGTCTTCCCTCCTCTCCAAGTTGAGCTCAAGAAGTTGCCAACCCATGCACAATTTTTGCACAGTTCTAAATGCTTTAACAGAATTCAAAGGGGCTTCAAAAATAATTGGGAGTCCCTAGAAATACTAATTAAACATCACAAACTTTCTAGTTTCCTCCTGTTCTTTAGGTTGCTAGGCAGCATCGTAAAGGAATTGTTTTGGAGGTTGGCAGCAGTCAGATTAAAAATAAAAAATAAAAATCAGCATGATAGTGCTTTTCTTTTGCATGTTTGAAGTGTTCCTGAATGCTCAACCTTCCAGCTCAAGCATGAGATGAAGGGTTTGAGGAGAAGGATGACATGTGCGCATTCAGTATACATGTGTCCTGGCTTACTGCCAGGCAGAGATATCAGGCTACAGCATGGAGCTGAGTCCAGTCTGAGAATCAGGTTTCAATGTCAAAAGTCCATTCCAACGGTCAAAATACACAGAATTAACAAGCCGGAGGAATCGTGCAGAAGTCACGTGCCTTGTTGCATCCAGGCAGGGATATTCTGTGAACCTGCTTGATATAGGCTCTTCCAGCATGTCAGGCTTCATCCTGTGAAGACTGGTTCTGTCTCTGAGCTGCAGAAGGTGCCGTCTCTGAGCTAGCTTCATTTAACACGCAACAACTCCCTGTCTCTACCTTAGCTGACATGTAGACTCAGGTGAGCTAGGTGCTTGAGTCTCTATAGCTGGAGCAGGGCTGGATGCACGGCCTTCTTCTGCAGGCACTTCTGGCTCTGAGTTTTGACCTGGCTGTTGTTCAGCCCGTAAGGGCCCTGGTTGCTCCAAGTCCAGCCCTTGTTGGTTCCCAACCTGGTCTGGGCTTACTGGGCTCTTCCCCAGAGGATTCATTGCTCTCTAGGGGATGGCCAATGACACCATATTGTATCATATGAGATGCCCATGCCCCATTGTGCATACTGAACTGGAAAACTGATAACTGTATGAATCAATTGATCATTTTGCTCCTCAGGGATTGGCTGAGCTGCTGTGAGGTACAAGGGTAAGGAAAAGTTCAAGGGTAAGGAAAAGATGTAAATCCAGCCCTTGACACTGGTTGAGTTGGCATGATGTCACAAAATTACTTCCCTGGAAACTTCCCATAGACCTAAGAGTAAAAAGGTGATGTGGGAAAGCACTATGGGGAAGCAAGAACAACCCAAATTCACAAAGGGACTCATATTTCCTGGAGGCTGTCATTAGGAGAAAACTTAATTCCATTTTGATTTGGAGAGTTGCTTAATCTCTGTTAAGATCAAGAATTTCTTTGATTCAGTGGGATGTCCAAAATTACAATAAACTGTCATGCAGATCTGTTCAGGCTTCCATATGGGTTTATTTAGTTAAAGGACTGAAAATATATACTGTAACTATCAAAAATATTAATAGTTTATAACAAATGAAGAGCTCCTGAAGCATATGCTAAATGCTTGGCTCCATTCAAAGTAAATCTCCAGTTGCTATGATTATTGTGGATAATTTTTGTGATATTTGCATTCTGAAGAGAAAAGACAAAATGGAGTACAAAATCAATGCTGTAAGTGATTCCAAAATTTCAAAATAATTCGATATTGACCTTTTTTTTAAACAATCCAAAATTAAACAATAACAGACATTGAATTTAAAAATTATATCCTACAATATAGAGAAGGAGATATGGTAGAATTTTTGAACCAACAAAGACCTTTTATGAAGGTTTGATGAACAGGTGTGTGAATGGGTGCGCATGAAGGTTAAGGAACTGGCATCACTGAAAATGTATTAATCAACAGACAAGATACAGCACAATGCACTCTTCCCAACGGCCTTGGCTCTGACCCTTTTAAACATAATGGGAATACTGTCCACTAAGAACTAGATTAGGACGATCAAAGGCATTTCATCAGGGTTTGACTTGAACCCTGATCCCAGAGGTGAAAAGGCAGAGGTTTATCCACTAAGCCATCCAGCCCCATCCAGATAACATCTTTAATATGATGTATAAGAGCTAAATTAAGAGAAGGGGTATGAGCTGGTTGCTCCACATCACATCACATCACAAATAGTTTTTTCAGAGGAGGAAACCTTCAAGCAGTTGGTATATTCACCTTCTTAAATTAGAGCTGTTTGGGAAGGAAATTGTGTCACGTAATGTAACTAATAAAAGCTCAGACATGCAACCAATATTTCTTTGACCATAACTCTGTTTTCTTTCTATGGTGTATGGCATGACATGCTTTTGGAATACAGTAAAAATTAATATGCTAACTTTTAGTATATTCTCAAATAGAAAAATAAATATGTGCAGATGTATACCTAAACTTCCAGGGAAATTGCTTCCCACTCTAATGTCTAACAACTTTCCTTTCCATTCATATGACAGCTTCATATCCGATAAATTTCACTTTCTGTATTTTTTTTTCCTGCGAGTACACTCCATTTAGCTTGTGTTTGAGAAATGAGCACAGACTAATTTTCTTTCTCTGCCTTGGCCATTGGCTTTGGTGCCCAGTGAGGTCACAGAAGACGGCTGGAGTGGATTTGATGAAGGAAAGGGGCAGTGGTGCCTACATGTCATGGATGTGAGAATATATGGAGAGCACGAAGGACTGCAGTTGTTAGAAGTAGCAATAGGAATCGCGTGAGAGGGATTTTATGGAGGAATAAGAGAAGGGAGGGAAGGACAGGAGGATGACTTGAAGTAAGAAAAATAGGAGCTGATGGAACAGGACCCCATCAGCAGTATCATAGTTGAAACTGCTGTGTTGCATCACAGAATGTTCCATGGGGGAGCTATAGGGCCTAAACGAGAAAAGAGCTGTCTAAGAAAAGATATTCAGCCTAAACATTAGGAAGAACTTCCCAATGGTAAGGGCTGTTCAATAGTGGAATACATTGCCTCAGAGGGTGGTGGAATCTCCTTCTTTGGATGGTTTAAAACAGAAACTGGATGGTCAACTGTCAAGAGTGCTTTGACTGTGTGTTCCAACATGGCAGGGGGTTGGACTGAATAGCCCTCCTTGTCTCGTTCAACTCTATGATTCCATTATTCTTCCCCCTCACTCTGAATTCATGTAGAAGATAATGTCTGAACTGAGTTGTGGTTCTTTGAGTGCAAGGTTTTATCTAACTCTGGATATACAGTGTATTAGAAAGAAAGAGAATGATAATCTAGTATTAGAAAAATCGCTTATTACAGATAGGCAGTATCAGAATCAGGGAAGTTATATTTCCATACATTGACATTTCAATGGGCCATTTTACTCAGTCATTGTGACGCTTGCAACTTCAAAGAGAAAGTGGCATATTTTGTTTCCTGTTTGTTTGAGGACATTAATTAGTTCAAGTTTATGAAATACCCTGATCCATGAATATTTCCCTTCCACTATAATTCTGAATAATAGAAATAATATTTGCCATGGACTGTGTACTATGCCAGAACAACTCTCTAGCCTGTCTTGCAACTATTTTAATGCTCTATGATAATTTTTTGCAAGATTATCTCTCATTGTTGATGCTTCCCCCCGCCCCTTCCTGAAACTTCATTTCCCTTCTGCAGCTGTGAATTCTCTAGTGGTTGCTGCAGATGGATTTGATAAATGCTGCTAATATCACCTCCTGATCTAACAATGCTCTGACTTTGGTCTGTAGGTCTTGATGAGTAATTGCTGTTGTTCTACTCGAATGACTGAATTAAGTTGCCCTGTTATAAAGGGTTTGTACTTGTGTGATTTTAGCCAAGGCAGCTTATACTATTGTCCCTATGGGCACAGATCCTTTTTTTTTTCAGAGTACATATTTTGCTTTGAGACAAAGCGAGCAATATCTGCGCATCTCGTTTAGCTATTCAGACTATGTTCATTCTTCAACAATTTGAAAGGTCAGATTGTTAATTTCAAATGCAAATAGAATCATTTGATACATTTACATTCCGGACAAATACCCTAGTAGGCCTACAGCTTGTCCTTGGCGCGCTGTAGTGGAAAGACTTTTCTATATTAGGTCTTCCTTTCTTCAAACAATAGAGATTCATTACATATGAAACAGTTACCTCTAGACTCTTCCCTGTGCAGTGGGCTTATAGAGGGTTCTCCTTGCATTTCTCTGTCTACACACGAGGAGGCACTCATTCCTTTCCATGGAGTTTTTCCGCAGAGAGCTCTCCACGCTTGGTTCTCTTAACTATGTCCATCAAGTGATTCTTAAATGCACATATCTCATTACACCCAGTAGTCAGGACTGCTGACTTAGCCCTTTCAGCTGCACTTATGCAATATTACTGTTCCAAAAGTAATCCCCCCCCCCCCACACACACACACACACATAACAAATGAAAGAGGCAAAGCAATTTCCTGGACCACAGGATGCTAAAGAAGGGGGCAGTCCTGGAGTAAATATTCTTGCTTGCCTTGGAAAAAATGGAAAGTGAAAGCGGGGCTTGAGGAAACAGGCCGTACAAGAAATCTTGCTGCAACAGTCATTCTCCCCCAGCAAGCACATCATGCATAATCAGCCAGGAGGAGGAGCAGGAGGAGCAGGAGCAGGAGGAGGAGGAGGAGGAGCAGCAGGAGCAGGAGCAGGAGCAGGAGTTTGGATTTATATCCTCCCTTTCTCTCCTGTAGGTGACTCAAAGGGGCTTACAATCTCCTTGCCCTTCCCCCCTCACAACAAACACCCTGTGAGGTAGGGTTGAGAGAGCTCCGAAAAACTGTGACTATCCCAAGATCACCCAACTGGCGTGTGTGGGAGTGTACAGGCTAATCTGAATTCCCCAGATAAGTCTCCACAGCTCAGGTGGCAGAGCGGAGAATCAAACCCGGTTCCTCCAGATTAGATACACGAGCTCTTAACCTCCTACGCCACTGCTGCTCCTTGTAACTTGTTGCTGAATCAACTGATGGGGGAGAGACTGGCTGATATACCTGTGTACTACTACCACAAGCCACTGTCTTCCAGCCCAGTTGTTGTTGAACTGTGTTGTGCTAAAAACTCCTATTCCTAGAAGCTTTCCCTTTTTTTCCTTTTTAATTCAGTTTTATTTAGAAAAAGTTATGTTCCTCTCCAGTGCTTTCAATTAAAATAATAAATTAAGGTCAGTGGTACACTTTTTCTGTCTGAGATGGTTGTCCTCTTCCACTGAGCATTCAGTTTCACAAGAGAAGCACATGGAGCAGTGAGGGTGGTGGTGGACATCTGGATGTGAGGGCAATATGGCTGCAACATCTGTCACCCCATTGATCATCAGGGCTAATTTGGCTGATCTGACTGGATAGGTGGGTGTCCCTTACCTCCCTCACCGCTCCATGTGCATCCCTCCTGAAGCTGCGTGCTAGGTGGAAGAGGACATCTCAGATAGAAGGAATGTACCATTCTTCAGTCAAGGGTACATGATAGTTGTGTTCCCCTGCTAAAAGCTCCAAACAAGCTCAAGATCCATTAAGAACAAGCTTGGAACCTGCAAGGACTTGCAGAGGCTACCTAATTCCCCTCCCTGTACTGTTTCTTATTTCCCTCCTCCTGGCAGCCTCTGCCTTTCTCTGTTTCCTTCCAGCTATGCATGTGCAAGAACCGTTCATGCAGTTAGATGTTTCTTTTAAGTTTTCCCCGCACCTGCTTGTATGACTGAAGAAGCAAGCTGTGTTTGTGTTTAAACATATACCAAACAGGATTCTAAACAGTGGAATCCCTGCTCAACTCAAAGTGGAAACTTTACAGAAATGTCTGGTTTGTCTGTGGCTTTTCTGATTTTACTGTCATAATGGACTTGAAAACCATCTGAAAAGCTAGCAGTGTCCCTGGACTATAGATTTAGAACCCCTGGAAAGTGGGATAGCATGTTAGACCTGAGTTGTAGATTCAGATTCAGCCAATGTTTTCTCTGGTAACAAAGAAAGAAGAGGTCCCCTTTAAACACTAAAAAAGACTATGTTGGGGATCCTGGGACAAAAGGTGATCTGGAGTGGGCTGTACTATGGAAGAAATGTGTGTGAGATATTGGCTGGAATCCATGCAGCGCTTTTTAGAAGAGGCATTACTCCTTCTTGTGAATATAAAGTGCTGTCAAGTCATAGCCAACTTACGGCAACCTAGTAGAGTTTTCAAGGTGAGAGACTAACAGAGGTGGTTTGCCATTGCCTACTTCTGCATATCAACCATGGTGTTTCATCTAAGTACTAATAAGGGCCATTCCTATTTAGCTTAGCAGTGGCGTAGGAGGTTAAGAGCTCGTGTATCTAATCTGGAGGAACCGGGTTTGATTCCCAGCTCTGTCGCCTGAGCTGTGGAGGCTTATCTGTGGAATTCAGATTAGCCTGTTCACTCCCACACACGCTAGCTGGGTGACCTTGGGCTAGTCACAGCTTCTCGGAGCTCTCTCAGCCCCACCTACCTCACAGGGTGTTTGTTGTGAGGGGAGAAGGGAAAGGAGTTTGTAAGCCCCTTTGAGTCTCCTGCAGGAGAGAAAGGGGGGATATAAATCCAAACTCTTCTTCTTCTTTTGAGATGTGACAAGATAGGGTTAGCTTGGACCATCCAGGTCAGGGCCTTTTTAACTTCTTAGATGTTTACATTTGAGCTTTTAATGGTAACTGCTACATAGTGTTCTGTATTTGTAAATGCATTTTAAAAGGCCGTAACTAAACGAGCAATACACACCAAATATCCAAGCCTGTGAGCACACTTTCTTTTAGATCACAGTAGGATTCCTGCTGTAGTGCTCAGTGGGTGCTCTGTACTAACAAGTGAAGAAGAGTTTTTATACCTCACTTTTTTTATACCTCACTTTTTTTTTTATACCTCACTTTTCTCTACCTTTAAGGAGTCTCAGAGTGGCTTACAGTCCCCTTCCCCCACCCCACGGCAGACACGTAGTGAGGTAGGTAGAACTGAGAGAATACAGAGAGAACTGTGACTAGCTTAAGGTCACCTAGCAGACTTCATGTGGAGCAGTGGTGAATCTGAAGAACCTAGTTCTCCAGATTAGAGTCCGCCACCCTTAACCACTATGCCATGCTGCTGTTGTAAATGTTGTATTGTCGAAGGCTGTTGTTGTAAGCATTTTTTATTATGAAGAAAATCCATTGTTGGCATTGATGGAACATGAGGCACCATCCAATACAAGTGTCGACCCACAAAATTTTGCAAAATCAAGGTCCTAGCTCCCAAATCTAAAGGAAAGAAATATTTATTAGAACACATTAAGTGTTGTGTGCCTTGCTCTTTAAAAAAAAACCTCTTGTTCCTTTGGTTTACTTTCAGATGACACAATTTCACATTCCCAATCCATTTCTACGTTACCCCAGTGCTATCAGCTCATTATAACACCTGTAGGGATAGTTTATTAAGGAGAGTTTTATAATGAGTAAATTAAATTGAACAATATATTGATTTTCACTTGAAAGCCATTTGCTGTACCACAATAGAAATATTGTACACTCCAGTTGCAAGTAATGTGCAGTATGTAAACCTGTATTATTAGTGGTAAAGTAAAATGGTAACATATTGTTGACCTGGATGTCTCAGGCTAGCCGGTGGGGTCAGATCTTAGAAGCTAAGCAGGATTGCCCCAGTTAGTGCATGAATGAGTGACCATCAAGCACAGGGTTCTACACAGAGGCAGGCAATGGCAAACCACCTCTGAACATGTCCAGCCTTGAAAACATCTCTGGGGTTGACTTTGACTTGGCTTTGACTTGACAGCACTTTCCACCACCACTAAGGACACATAATACTAACTTTTAAAAACTGTTTCACAATATTTGTTGTTAACAGGGGCCTGATGTGTTTGTGTGCTTTCGCAAACATGGTCCTTTTTTTCACCATCTGCTACACATCAAGTGGACATTTCGCTATACTGATAAGCACAAAGATCTTGTTCCTAGTTTGCCAGTTCATACTCCTCTAGTATATAAGTAAAGTTTGGGATGTATTTATTTATTTTTATTTATTTATACTTTAAACTTATAGGCCACCCTCCCCCGAAGGACTCAGGGTGGCGAACGACATGAAAATATACTAATATAATAATTTAAAACAGCGTTAAAAACCAAGAACAATAACCAGCAAGACTATAATAGGAACCGTATCAGACAGATGGCGATAACTCTCCTCCCCCCCAGCTGAGCCCACCAGAGGCCTAGATGGTAAGATCACACTCTGCCTGGCTGGCCAAACACCTGGTGGAACAGGTCCATTTTACAGGCTCTGCGGAAACTCTGCAACTCCCGCAGGGCCCTGGTCTCTCTTGGGAGCCTATTCCACCAGAGAGGGACCAGGGCTGTAAAAGCCCTGGGCCTGGTAGAGGCCAGCCAGATGTGTTTTGGACCAGGAACCTCTAACAGGTTCTCCTCCGAAGACCGGAGGGATCTAACAGGGCAATACGTGGAGACACGTCCCTCCATCATGAACACGTGCTGGGTGTCATCAGCATATTGGTGACACTGCAACCCAAAACTCCAGACCAGACTTGCCAGGGGGTGCATGTAGATGTTAAAAAGCATCAGGGAGAGGATCACCCCCTGCAGTACCCCACAAACTATGGGGTGATGCCTGGAGTTCTCTCCCTCAATGTCACCTGCAGTCCCCCGTCCCGGAGAAATGAGGCCAGCCAACACAAGGCTGACCCCCGTATTCCGATATTGGTGAGGTGGTGGACCAAAAGGTCATGATCTACTACATCAGTGGTTCTCAACCTTCCTAATGATGCAACCGTTTAATACAGTTCCTCATGTTGTTATGACCCTCAACCATAAAATTATTTGTGTCTCAGTTCCTAAGACCATCAGAAATATGTGTTTTTCCGATGGTCTTAGGAGACCCCTGTGAAAGGGTCGTTGCAACCCACAGGGTTGAGAACCACTGTACTACATCGAATGCTGCGGTGAGATCTAACAACACCAGCAGTGCCAAACTACCTCTGTCCAAGTGGAGTTGGAGTTCATCCAAGTGGAGCCAGAGTTTGTTTGTATAAGCTGTTGTGTGCATAACTGTGCATTAGTTATATTAAATCTTGTTTGCCATTTTGTTGCCCAATCTTTGGTGGTGGATCGATCTTTTTGGAGCTCAATGATCTATATGAGTATTCAGCATTCTGAATAACATCTTGTTTTGTGTCACTGCTTACTCTTAACCATTCAATGAGCTCATCAATTTGCCTAAGTCTGTATAAGGTATGTATAAAGTATAACCATTGGCCCTCCTAGCTTAGTATTGTCTATATTGATTGACTGCATACTTCCAGAGTCTCAAGTAGCAAAGGGCCTTTCTCAACACGTGCAGTCTGAGATCTTTAACTGGAGAATGTCATGGATTAAACCTGGGATGATTTTTTTTCCTACAAAGCAGGTATGGTTTCTAAGGTGCTATTTTGTTTTCTTGATTAAATATTAGATTCCTGTTTGAGTGGGTAGTAGAAATATTGGGGGGAGGGGGAAGCTTTATATAGTGCCCTTCCAGGAGCTGGCGCTCAGAGACCTTGACAAAACCAGAACACAGGGCTTTTTCGCACAGCAGCTGTAAAGTCGTTATTGCTCCTTAAGAACTTGGGAGGCTCCAACAGCTGCCAACACAAATGTGCTCCTGTTATTTGTCATCTGTGTCACAACAATGTCAATAGCTTATCTGCAATACACAACACATAACTAAGCAAGCAACCACCCACAGTACATAAAAATGTCAGAAATGTACATGACTGTTACTGGAAAGTGGTTGGAAGCTCAGCGTCTAATAATTTTTGACACTATAAGCCTTGGCCCTTCTGTCAGTTCCTGAATATTGTAATAAGAAAACCCACAAACTGGATGTCCACATTCTAGATATTTTGAATTCATCTAGCAGAACAATGAAGCCATTTAACTTTCCTCAGCCTCTGAATTTCCAATGAGTATTTTTACCATTGTGTTCTATGAAGCATTGTTTGCTTATACTTGCTTTTGCATTTTTATATTTTGCAAATAACCCTCCTTTCTCTATTCTTTTGTCTGGCTGTTTAGATAATTATTTCAATGTAATGCTTTAAAACTGCACATTTGAAAATATGTGGGTTTTTAGAATTACTGAATTACTTGGTGAAGTATCCACAGTTGCAAGGCAGTCCCTTAGCTGAAAGTGCTCTGGGTGTGTTGGAGTTTCTATCATAATCTTTTAACTGTAGTATTGTGGCTTATGTATTGAGTAATTCCTGTTCATCTTCTGGTCTATATCAATGTCAGTGGGAGAGTGCAGAATACATAGTAGTACAAGCTAGAGACCTGCAAGGACTTGTGAGGGGAGGGATGTCATTTTCCCCTCCCTCCTATTACCTCTTTCCCTCCATGGGAAGTCCCTCTTGCCTCTATCCTTTTCCTGTTTCTTTCTTTCCTTCCCACCACCAGCAAACCTATATTTATCTGCTGTCTATCTTCAGTTTTTCCTCCTTCGCTTCCTCCTGATAACCTATACCCAGGAAAGATAAGGCTCAATGGTATAATACCAGCTACCAGGTCTAGATACATGGTGGGAAGTCTATAAGGACTTTAGGGAGGACATCTCACTTCCCCTATATCCTCCCACACACACTATTTCATCTTTTCTTCCTTCTGGCAACCCTGATATTCTTGACTTTCCCTGCTTTCTTTTTTACTTTCCACCCACCAACCTGGACTCTTCTGAAGCATCTCCAGTTCCAGTGAAATGGAATAAAGCCAGAATTCACTCTTTGTGTTGAGAAAGAGATCATCTGGGTATCAGAAAACAAACTGATAGGTATCATGTTGCACAAAGACACCATACTAAATGGTAAAAATACACAAAAATCTTCTGTGAAAATATTTACTGACCCCTCGCATCCTGGACATAAACTGTTTCAACTCTTACCCTCTAAACGTCGCTACAGAGCACTGCACACCAAGACAACTAGACATAAGAACAGTTTTTTCCCGAATGCCATCACTCTGTTAAACAAATAATTCCCTCGATAATGTCAAACTATTTATTATATATTTATTATATAATTACTGCACTACTTTTTTCATCATTCCTATTACCCATCTCCTCCCAATTATGACTGTATGACTATAGCCTGTGCTGACATTTCATTTTATTTTATGATTTTACATTTTATGTTTTTATTACTATTGATTGTTTCCTGATTGCTTACTAGACCTATATGACAATCATTAAGTGCTGTACCTTATGATTCTTGACAAATGTATTTTCTTTTATGTACACTGAGAGCATATGCACCGGAGACAAATTCCTTGTGTGTCCAATCACACTTGGCCAATAAAGATTCTATTCTATTCTATTCTACTAGAGGCCACAGCTCAAAGGCATCGTGTCAGGGGCCAATTCCATGGGCTTTTGAATAACACCTGATTGGAACAAATTGGTTATGTACACAAACCTTTGAGTGGAAACAGATAGTTCTTGCTGCTTATGGATGGAGATATCTTGTATTAAAATGATCAAAGTGTTATAAGTTTGCACTTCAAACTTGAACAAAGAAGGTCAAAGTATGTCATTTGGGGAAACACATAGTTCTCTTTAAACTGGCATCACACACAAGAAAAAAGGGAATTGTACTTCTGTTCTCACATGTGCAATAGCCAAAAAATGCACCTAGATGACTGAGGCACTGCAGTCCAAGACTGAAGGCAGAATGGGTGGGCCACAGGGAGGTAGCTAATCAGTTGTGCAGGTGGTTCAGGTAGCTGCTTTTCACACAGATAATTAATGTGTACAAGTAGCTGCTAATTGCACATTTCAGGAATGATTTATGGCAGAGAGAAGGGGAAAGAAGAACACAATCTAATTTCATTCAGAACCTCTGCCATTCCTACAATGGTATCAGCCAGCTGTGAGTTGGGACATGATTAATGAATAGCAAGTAAACACGCAGGCAATATAAGGAGTGCAGGTTTTGATGGCATGCTTGTCAAAAGTGAAAGTGGCATTTCACTGTGGGTTGGGAGCATAACACATTCATTTGCTTGTCACACTCAACGCCAGTTGTGGTTCCGACATGTGGCCATTTGTGCCGATCAGGATGGCTCTTGGTTTAAAAATGTAAACTGCTAAAGTTTACGTTTATGAAAGGTTTGTGCTTTTGCGCAAAAAGGACAGGCTGCACAGTTTTCTTCTGGGTGTCTTCAAGGAACTGGATTTGTCTGGGGACTCATTTACTTATTTAGTGCAATAAACTGTGTTTAAATGTTGGCGGGGATATTCTCTTTGGATTGCTATTCAAGAACTCTATTTTGTATGTACGTGCATGGGTGAGTGTATACGCACACATGCATCTTCATTCTTTTTGTGTCCCTTATTTTGTTCACTAACCATGACTGCCCCCAAAATAACTGAAAAGAAATATAGCTTGTATTTTGTGGATAAAGTGATTTGTCTCCACATCCTTGTGTTTATTGTAGATAATTCAGAAGATCAGTTCTTAACACTTGCATTGCATGCATGCTGTAACTTTTTTACCAGCCAACCGATAGAGAAAATTAATGTCCATCTGTTTATATCTTGTCAGTTGACTAGCGTCTTGCTCTATATACACATATTTCAAATGGCTAATCTGTTAGCTAAGAAAATATAGTTAATGCTTTTTTAAGATCCAAACTAATCTTCAAAAGATGAAGATTTACAAATTCTGAGAACATCCTAAAATGTGTTTTTTTTAATGTCTGGGTTTTTTTCCAGTCCTTCTCAAGTTTTTTTTCTAAGTTTTGTAGAAATGAACAATTTTAGTGTCCCCCAATCAAGCTTTACCAACCAGAATAATTTTTCATATTTTTATTAAAAAATTCTAAATTGCCATTCCATAAAAATGCACAATAAATGCATACAAAAATATTAAAACCACCAAAAATACAATTTAATATAACACAATATACTATTCAAAATAACACAATCAGAATTGTAAAACCTATTGCAGTGCAAGTATTGGAACTTAAAACATATTTATTATCGCAGTTTTGAACAATGTAAATTTATGTTATTTCTGTTTTTTCCCATTAGCTCTTGGAATTTGACAAAGAGCTGTCAGTCTTTAAAGACAAATTATATGAACTGGACATTTCATTTCCACCCAGGTAAGATATGCGTATAGTTGTTTATTTAGTTAACAACCTTGCTTTAAGCACATTTGGAAGTCTAGTCAATGTGTTTTAGGAGTAGAATGTCAGGCATTGTAATACCACTATAATGGGAAATTATGTGGCCCCAATCCAGAGATTTTAGTAGAATTTAAGCATGTCTGTTTGACAAATGGAAGCGTGTAGCATATCCATATCCTTTTTATTGTTACCATGATATTATCAATCTTCAAAAATGCGTACAGCTCTTCTTTCTGTAATCTTGTATTATGGAGTTCTGGGGCATACTACCTGCTTCTTACAATGAAATATGTACAGATTTTCATCTTTGATACTCAACATACAGGACTATACTGTTGATTGTTCTTACGGTAAAATTTACTATTATCAGAGTAGCTTAAAATAACATATTCTTGTTCAACTTCAAATAGGTTTCTTATCAAGGAGTTTAACAACAAAATTAACGTCACCAAATATTAAACAATAACCTCTGGAACAATAATACATAAGGGAGAGAGAAAGGAGAAATACTATTGCCCAGTCAGAGTTTAGAGCTAACCACATGTGGATATGAATGGAATAGCATTTCAGTGTTATCACTAGCATGAATATTCTAGTATTATCAGAATGACCATGTCATCTTAAACACCTGATGTGAATGCTGTTCCACCAGCAATTGTCTGACATTTATTTATTTATTCAATTTAATATACCGCCCACTCCTGAAGGACTCTGGGTGGTGTTCAATAGCATATTAAAACAGTAGAATATAAACATATACAATGCCATAAAACTATAAATTTCAAATGGTAAAAATACAAAAATAAATGGTAAAAATACACAAAAATCTTCTGATGGCAAGCAGCATTTCGTTCCACGGGGCTGGTCCAGATGGTACACCCATAGAACAGAATAAATACAGAACAGGATAGAATAAATTGCAGGGATGTAGGAATACAGGCGATGTGAACATGATGAGAGGTGCCTTTGGGCAACATTGCGTCATTTCCAGGAAAACATCATTTTCAGGGGGGAAAAACCTAGCTGTGACCTTACACCTCTGTAAGAATTACCAGATAGTAGCTTCCAATGAGTCCTTGGAAAGGCAGGATGTCAGTTCCAGATTTCCCCAAAAGTGATGTAATGCCACTTCCTCACTCATTTTTTTCCCTGGCACTGACTATCAGAGTGCCAACAAGCAACAGGAGCTGTCCCTCTCCCAGTGAGAAAACAGTGATGCTGCTTAACCCTGGATCAGGCACTTGACCAGTGGAAGAAACTGTTTGTTTTTTTCAACAAATATGGACAGAAGGGCACTTTATGAATAACCTTATATGCTGTTTGGGATGTTTCTGTTCTTCCATAGCACACATTTTTTGAACTGGAATTCAAAGTAGGAACTCCATTAATAAAGGACATACAAGTTATGCTTATAAAAAAATAGCCTTTTCTGATCTTTTTGTAGTTTTGATTGCAGTTCAGTATGCATTACAAAAGTAGGATGTAGTTTGGAAACGAGCAGGAAAAGAGTGGGGAAAGCCAATAGGTTGTAATAATCGCATCATGTCTCACCAGCCAGATAAGATTATATATCTACCCCAATGGCTGTAGTGGTATGTAAGGGAATATTGTTTCTAACATAACTAGTGTGATGACAGTAGATCACGATATTGCATATCTCTGAACATCTGTACATTTGTAACGTTCTTGATCCCTAAATAAATGGTGAAAATACTGTGGCAGAAAGTCCTCACACACATATATGCATTCATTTCCCCTGCTGTTTTTAACCATACTTAAACTTCACATGAACACCAAAATTATCAATGGTTAATGCTATCCAGGATTTCAAAGGCTGCTTCATGTTAACCATAGCAAAAGCAGAGGCTAATGTAAGCTTTATTCATGGTTTCAATCAGTGGGGAAGGGCAAGAGGAATTTACATACAGGGATGATGAAGAAGTGGTCCTGATCCCTGGGTGAAATTGTTAAATATAGCTGCAGTTTGGGGAGGAGAAGACTAAAGGGAAGGATTTGGATAATAACTGTAATGTTTATGGTCCTTCTGGGGTCATTTTAGCTTCCACTAGGGCTAACAGGTTCCATTGGCCATTGCTGCTTTTAGCAGAAGCAGACAGAAAATTGAAAAGAAAAATAAGGCCTCATTTACTTCCAAAAACTTCTTGCTATTGAGTTCCTGATGATTCCTAGATCTTCCCAGAAGTGACAGTGGACTTGAGCTGTGGGCTCTTCCCCACCTCCGCCATATTACATGCCACATTGTTCTTGGAAGCTTCTCAGCAGGGTGGACTTTTGGGATGGTACATGAGATGATAGAAAACAAGAGGTTCTTAGAGTCCAGGCCCCTGTCTTGTTGCATCTTCAGGGAAAAGAGAAACTATTTAATGATCTACAGTGTGAAAATCCAAAGTTGAAGAGATTTTAGAATACATGTTTGGAAAGAGAAGGAAGTAGAAACAAAATACCCTTTAAGCTTAAAAGAAATGCTACCACCAAGGGATTTCATTCACAGAAACTATGCTATACAGCTATAGATACCACAAACAAAAGATTCTTTAGCAGACCCTTCTGAAGTGAGGCTTATGTGCTTAATAGATTAACATTTGAATTAAAAGAGAGAGTCTGTAAGGCATTTCAAAGACCATATTAGAGCACATTTCAAGCTGGTGTTCACTTTAGCAAATGTTTAGTTATACGAATTGAAGAAAAAAC
Source organism: Sphaerodactylus townsendi (assembly GCF_021028975.2). Classification (NCBI taxonomy): domain Eukaryota; kingdom Metazoa; phylum Chordata; class Lepidosauria; order Squamata; family Sphaerodactylidae; genus Sphaerodactylus; species Sphaerodactylus townsendi. Next base: position 38,921,955 of record NC_059432.1, on the reverse strand, counting down.
TTACTACCCCTAACTTACATTTTGTTCTTTCTTTGTGTAATCATGTCTTCAGCAAAAGAAGATACTGCGATTTTGTTCTCTGCTCCTTGATTTCATGAAACAATGAGGATAATCTCATGAGAACTTATTCTCTGCAAACAGCACTGAAATGTTATAGTCAATAAACAACACCCAATAAGCAATTAAAGTGTCAGATGTCCTTGTAAAATATCTGCAGTTCAGAAATGGAAGATCATTAGTGCAACCTAATAACACAGTCTCCCTCTCTATACTTCAGTGAGAATCTCTCAAATTGTACCCCTGTGCTCTGCAAAAATAAACAAATAAAAGCATGATACACTTGTAAATCCTGATCCATAAAGATCCAAAAAGCCCTTCCTGGAGTACAGGTAATTTTAGAATCTTCATTTTTTTCCCTCCATTGTTCCACTTTCTAGTTTCCAAAGTACAATGTTATAGATCACAAAATGTAACACCCAGCTGCACAACAACATAAATTATTTGATTACTCCATTTCATGGCCAAGTCATGTGCATAGCACATATGAGTGAATGAGTGAACTATTTATTTCACACAGAGACCAGCACAAACATAAATATATTCTCAGAAAAAATAAAATTAAGTTACATAAATAAGTTAAAAATTACATTGTATTAAAATAAGCAAATATGCTCCTATGGTAGACATGATATCTACACAGAATCTGGCCACTGTGATCCAAGAATCATGGCCTGAGAGAAGGGAGGAAATACATGATTTCTCTGATCTACTTGGAATTTTTGAGAGAACAGGAATACTAAAATCGTCTCTGAGATTGCAATAAAAAGGGCAATATAATAAAATGTGTCCAACAGTTTCAACTCCTCCACTTGTACGAAGGCATTTGCATTCCTGGTTCAGTACACTGGTAGCTCCCTTCCAAGAGTGCAGATTGTAGGACATTACACCAAGCCAAAAGATAACCTTTCCTACGTTTAGAAATCAGTAGATTGACCAGAAATTGGAAGGCACAATCTTCTTGTCCCTGAAAGAAATGAAACTCTGTAGCAAAATTTAAATGGTGCTGTAATTAAGTATACCGATACCCTTTGCATAATTATGGATCTGACTTTTGAGTACTAGGAGAATACCCAAAATTAAGTCATTTCTCTAAAATGACTCTTGCATTTTGACTGTAAAGCATCTATTAATTAATCCTGTATGTCCAAGCACAGACTTCAACATAGCACATATAAAGTGTGCATTAAAAATATTAAACATCTCAGAATTCCTAGTGGTTTTGGAACAACAGCTTCATAGCAGTCCTGTTAATTTCCATGAAATTGCAGCCTATTCAGGGCCAAAGTTAAGGGTTCAGTTCTACCTTTTATCTGGGTGTCTTTTCTAGGTTGCTTTCCCCATTTAAGCAGCTGTTATATATGCACCGTACATTATATTTTTAAAGAAACAAACTTATTTCTGTAATCTCTTTCAAATCCTGTATTACCATATTTTTTTTAAACTGGAGATGCCCAGGATTGAGAGCCTGAAACCTTGTGTAGGCAAAGTAGATACTACAGACTCTCCCCCAAGTGAACTACAGACTCTCCCCCAAGTGAAAGTGTGCAGGGAATGTAGTAGTAAATTGAGGGTTAAGAAGTCCAAAGCCCCGTTAATCCTTTCTGCTGTTTTCTCATATGGAGCTTTGCAGAGATTTTCTCATTGCCCTGTCTTAAAAGTTTTATAGCTTTTTGGATAAATTGGTATCTTCATAGATTTGATATGGTCATCCTTTCTCTTCCACTCCCCACAAGAGTTCCAATGCAGCGGCTTTAAAACAAAACGAAATCTCAGCTATTCTGTTCAGGAAAAGTAGCCTTTAAATCCCCTCCCAGTTTAAAACACAGAAGAAAGTTGCATTCTCTCTTCTTTGCATTTAGGCTTAAAGAATGTGATACAAGTTGTAGGTTCATCTCACTTACGCTCAGGAAGTCATCAGTCAGATCAGGTGTGACAATTTTGAACACTGCACACCCTTGTGATGAATTTGGCTTTCCCGTGTTAGTAGTGGTCCTGGAGCCAGGGAGGCCTGACACTGCCATGATAAAGGACCGCGGTCTGACAAGAAGAGTGAAGATGACTTGTTTAGGTGCAGGAGGCAGTAAATACACCGGGACCAGAATAATATATATATTTTTTAAAAGGATGACATGCTTAGATTTTCACAAGAGAGAATTTTTTAATGAATGATTCATAAAATGATCTTCAGAGACCAGACAGAGAATCACATTTCATTTTGTTTGGAGGTTTGGTTTGGTTGCGGGTTAATTGGCAAAGTGTGCTGCAGGCAGGCAGTGTGGCCAGACAAGCTAGAGCAGGGGTAGGGAACCTGCGGCTCTCCAGATGATCAGGAACTACAATTCCCATCAGCCCCTACCAGCATGGCCAATTGGCCATGCTGACAGAGGCTGATGGGAATTGTAGTTCCTGAACATCTGGAGAGCCGCAGGTTCCCTACCCCTGAGCTAGAGTCATGGTGGGCAGCATGTGAAGCATAGTCAACCAGTCCAGAGTTAGGGCAGGCAGCAAGCAAAGGCATGGTCAAGGCAGTACAGGGTCAAGGCAGGCAGGCAAAGATGTGGTCAAGGCAGTCCAAGGTCAAGGCACAGGCAGGAGATCAGGCAGGTAGACAGGCTGACAGCAGGAGGCCAGACCAAGACCAGGCACATGGACCTTACCAGGAAGTACACTCATTGCATCCAGGCAGAGCCAAGCCCAAGGCAGGGTTTATATAGAAAGTCCTGGGTAATGAGGCTGGGGTCCTGCAAGTTCTCAATCCTCCTCAGACACAGATACCTCCATCTCGTAGAGCCTTCCTGCAGGGGCATACCGCCCTAGGGACATGGGGATACCCATGGCCCTGGGCGCATGCCTTTTGGTCACATGGGAGGGGGCACTGGACACCCCCATGTGACAAAACGGAGTGCACCCAGACCACCCACCGCGGTGCTCCACCCCCCTCCTGGGCTCCCTGCAGGCCAGCTTCTGCCCTCCTCACGCTCTGGGGAAAGTAGGAGCTGGCATTCAGGAATGCAGGGGGGGCTCTGCGGCAGGTGATGGCACCCCACCCTCCTGGGCTCCCTGCAGGCTGACTTCTGCCCTCCTCAGGCCCTGGGGAGAGCAGGAGCCAGCCTCCAGGGAGACGGGGCTCCACGGCAGACAGCACTCTGCCCTCCTGGGCTCCCTGCAGCCTGGCTTCTGCCCTCCCCAGGCCCTAGGGAGAGCAGGAACCGGCCTTCAGGGATGCATGGAGGGGCAGGGCTCTGTGGCGGGCGGCTGTAGTGCTCCGCCCTCCCAGGCTCCCTGCAGCCAATCTTCTGCCCTCCCCAGACCCTGGGGAGAGCAGGAGCCAGCCTGCAGGGAAGTGGGGGGCAGGGCTTCATGATGGGCAGGGGGCGCCCAGAGGAGGTGTTGTCCCCAGGTGCCATTTCCCACTGATACACCTCTGCCTTCTGGCATACTGTGCAGCCATGCAAGCACTTCTCCTTTTACTCTACAACTGTAGCCTCTGCCTTTGCCTCCTTTGAGCAGCTGCCTCATTACTGGGCTCTTGTGAGATTCCTGATGGCTCTCACTGTTGCATGGAATCAGGCTTGGCCTGAGATTGCAAGGAAGGGCTTGAAACTGACTCTGCTGCCTGCATTTCCCTGCAAAGAGCCAGCTCTGAATGCACAATTTCTTCAGAGACTACATCAGAGAGTGCACAGGGGCTGGCTCATGACACCAAGTGTTTAATACATCTTTAAAGTTTCATAATATTGGAGAAGCCCTTTACTATAACTGTCCATAATTTACTGCAGGAAATACAGAACACCTATAAGACTGGCATTATCCAGTCAAAGTTAGTCATTATTAAAGCCCCTCAGTTGCAACTGAAAAGTTAAGTGTGTGTTTAACTCTCTCCTGTGAAAACCAATGGCACTTAAACATGTTTAACTTTCTGTGGATGGATGGTGCCCAATAGCTTTGAAGCAGCTTAGCAATTCAGAGTAATATATTGCAAATGGCAGAAACTGATAATGTTTCAAAATCAGCAAAATGCCATCATTATGACAGGCAGCAAGCCAGGATGAAGTAGTGATTAAGAGTGGGGGACTCTGATCTTAGAACTCGGTTTGATTCCCCACTTCTCCACTGGAAGCGTGTTGACTGATCTTGGGTCACGCATGATTTTCTCAGAACTCTCTCACCCCACATAGTGCCACGGAATGGCAAAGCACCTCTTGGCTTGAAAATCCTACAAGGTTTGCCATAAGTTAATTGTGACTTGGAGGCAAGCACGAACATACAATTGCAGGTAAGCAAAGTGGGTGTCAAAGAAGCAGTTCTTGGTACAACATACAGAGAAGGACAGGAATTAAAGGAAGCAGGGTCCTCTGGCTTACGCACTCTATTCCCCTCTTTCCTTTCCCTCCTCTTCTCATGTACAGATAGGAAATTAACAAAAGTTATTCTTAATCAATAGGCATAGATGTTTAGGATTGCACTATAAACATATCAGCTTTCACAGCAAACCACAGTTGCTGCTTTTCACCCTATTTGTATGCTAAAACACCAATATGTGGTCTCAGTATGCCCCAGTGCTTAGGGAAAGGCTGCTTTAAAATGGTATATGGATTTGGGTTTGTTTTGCTAAGAAAAACTTTAAGAAAAATCTTTTCTTCTCATCCCTCAGAATCCTTGCTACGCTTACAATAATAAATGCTATACTAATGAATGACAATCTTGTTCGGGAATGTTCCCCATTTTCAAAAATAGCTGATACCTGCAGTAAATTCCCTGAAAACAGTGCCAATACTGCAATATGTCTTTTATCCTTTCCAAGTGATATCATTATTTATTGCATATTTGTATGGAATTGTCTCCCCCCATGCGAAAGTAATGATTCTTTTTTTTATTGTGTGTTCCCTGTCTTTACAATTGATGCTAAAATTGTTACTGACATGTTTAGCTCTTGTGACAAAAATTATTAGTCAAAAATCATTAACAGAAATCAGGAATGGGTTGTGTAGCTGGATGTCAGTTCTTACTGAATGATGCACTGTCATACTAGCATTTAGGGAGGAAAAAATACAGGTGCATTACCTGCATTTAAAACTTCCATCATTTTTTAATTTATTACATATTAGAGATTCAAGAGAGGAGGGAAAGGCAGTGCTCTTGCACTCAGATCTATAAAAGAATGAATCTACTTATAGATCTTGTTAAGTAACCAGAAGCAGAGATCAGGAATAAATGTACAGGTCTATCAATAAAGGGAGGTGAGCAGTTGGATCTTTCAAGGATCGGTATTGGAACTGATGCTGTTTAATTTATTTATAAAATTATTTGAAATTGGATGTGAACAGAGAAGTGACTTCATTTGCAGATGATGCCAAATTATTCAGGACACTGAAAGTCAAAGTCGATTGTAAAGAGCTCCGTGAGGATTTCTCTACATTTGGTGACAGGGCAACAATGTAGAAAATTAATTTTGGTGTTAGTAAATGTAAGGCCATGCACATAGAACAAAAAAACCCTTAAAACTTAACTTTAAAAATATGCTGAATGGGATTTAAATTGGCCAGGGCTTAGAGGGAAAAAGTTCTGGGAGCTATAGTTTGATGAAAATGTCTACTCACAGCATGGCCGTGATGAAAAAGGCAAACTCTATGCTTCAGAAGAACTGAATATAAAGCTGTCAATATTGTAATAGCCTTGTGTAGATCTATGGTATGGTCTCTGGAATGTTCTTCATAGTTCTGGTTCCCATATCCCAAAAACTATATTACAAAGCTGGAAAAAGTGCAAGAGGGCATTTAGTTACTGCACCTTTCCTATGAGGGAAAGGTAAAAAAATAAGTGTCGCTTAGAAAAATGATAACTAAGAGATAACATGATAGATGTTTACAGAATTGTACATGACATATTTAGAGAAAGCACATTTGGAGAACTTTTTTCTCCTCCCACAAAACTAGAACTCGGGTACCCAATAGATTCACAATTTCCTTACTGAGTAATTAGTGGAGTTCTCTGCCACTGGACGTAGTGAGGGTCACTAGAATAGACAGGTGTCAAAGAGTAGTAGACAGATTAATGAAGGAAGCATCCTTCATCAGTTCCTGTTAGCTTAAGGAAACCTCCCTCTGGAGATATGAAACCTCTGAGTGCCAATGCTAGAAGGTAATACCAGAAAAAAGGCTTTGACCTACGTCCCGTATACATTGGCTCTTCAGAACAGCTGATTGTATGAAACAGTATTCTGAACCAGATGGACACCTAATTTGATTAATCAGGGCACCTCTTATATAGTATGGTGCTTAACATTATGTTACAATTATTCTCAAAGACAACTACAAAATCATTTTTCTGTGCTTGGGTCAATTTGTTGTTTGCTATTTAAATTTAAGCAGAGTTTTCAGATATTTGTTTATATCTAAGTACCTGTAGTTTCTCTAAGAAGTCAGTGACAGAAAATTGGGAAGACTCTTTTCTTGTACTGGAATATTTGGCAAGTCTAGCCAGATACAACCTTGATATGCAGCCGTCTCTTTACAATTTGCTAACAAACTGAAAATTGATATCCTGCTCAGGAAGTTAACATCCACCTAGTACACTTACACTAATCTGTGAAACTATCTGAGAGAATAACTTGGTTGTGGCGGACTTCTTAAGCTAACAGCCCACTGAACAAAATAATTGATTGTAAAATACACCCAGTTTAAAAAAAAAAAAAGCAAATGCTACATATTTGCTTTGAATCAGCCAGAAAATTCTGAATTCTGCTTCAAAAGTTACATTTTTGTTTCAGGGTTGTATGTAAGTTTAAAATATGTTGTGTAACTGAACTTAGCATAACATTTTGCAGTAGAGAGAGAGAGAGAAATGGCGTGCTTGTCAAATGTAGTTTTGGTTACCGGTAGCTTAAAAATGAAAATGTGAAACTAAAGTCAAGGACATCAATTCTGTTGAAATCAAGAGATCGTGAAAGTACTTTTCACCATGTTATTGATGTATGAGGCAAGTTCTATAAAATTTCCAAATATTGTCATTTGAAAATAATTCTGATTTGTTAAAAAAAATAGAAGATTACTTGTATATTTGTGTTTGGTTCCATAGAAGCCATGCTTGTTCTATTAATATGATATTCATCACTTTTTTTATTCCTTAGCACAGTAATTTGAAATTGTTTGTAATTTGTAGTTATCTTGTCAACAATCCTTAAGGCAAAATTCATGGTATATATTTTTTTAAATTAGCACACACAGAGAGCCCTCAGGTCATTAGCATCCACCACAAGATCCATAAAAGCATCAAAATAACTTCTGAACTTTCTAATATTTCATGTTTCTGGAGAACATGTGTGATTATGTCATCTTTGCTGGGAAAACACCCTTTCCATTATACAGTACTGAAGCTATTTGATGATACAGCAGTATTCATATGCTGAAGAAAGATCTTCGCATGAAATGCAACTGTTATTTCATTCCCAATGAAACCTTTTTAATTTATGCAACCATATAAAAACCCAAATTCCTTTAGAGAAACACATTTCACCATGATATGCCTCTGAAATGTCAGCTATAGATGCAGGTGAAACATTAGGAGCAAAAACTTTCAGACCACGGCACACAGCCTGGAAAACCCACAATAGCCAGAAAGTAGATTGTTAAAATGAGGCTGCTTAACTAAATGTATATACGTAGAAAACCCAAATTTACAATTGTCTGTGAGCATTCCGTTTTTTAGGAAGCAATGGGAAAAAAATGCCAACAGCTCACTAGCGATCTACTTATCGAGTTCTAACTTCAGTTATGTCTATTCCACATGGGTGTGTCCACTTTCTGGCTCGGTTTTCCACAATTACGCATTACTACACAACACGGTGTTTTTGGCTTATATGCCACAATGCATAGTGCTTCTTATTAACAAAACAGGAGAGAGAGAGAGAGAGAGAGAGAGAGAGAGTACGCAGCAAGGTGAATAGAACTGCCCTTCTGGTTCTGCTGTTGTTTTCTGGAACAGTGATTTTTGGTCTTTCAACCTTCAGGGTGCCCTTCCCACGCTAACTTATCTGCCAAGGGAACTCTACAAATGTGAGGAGGACTCTTGGTCATACTTCTGGCCGCAGCGAGTTCGTACCGCCACACGGGGCCTGGCTTTTTACCGTTTCCCTGTTGCTGGCAATGCTGCAGAATAAATATAGCAAAAAGAGGGCTTCCAGGTGGCAGGTTTCCTCTCAGGTTCTCTATCCCAATCTCCTAGAAGTGGCCACCCCTTCTCCTGCTACCAGGGCATTTGCCATTTGCTTCTCTTTTTTTTTAGTTAGTACTAGAATATTTCTATATCAATATGCTGTTGTAACAATAATTACAGCAGGTTCCGTGAATTCCCAACTTTCATTAAAAAAAGACTCTAGTGTCTTCTCTTAAAAGATCCACCTTTTCCCTTTCCTGCCACACCTATTGTTACAGTGGTGTGTTGCTATAGCTGCATTTTAATGCTGATTTTAAAAAAACACCCCTCAAGTGTTAGGAGTGGCTACCACAGGGCAGGAGCAGGGAAAATTACTGTCATGTGGGCTGTAAAATCCAAAATTTCCCATCCGCACAGCAGCCATCCAGGTTTTACCTTGAATTTTTCCAAAATGTCAGAGCAAAGCAGGTGTAAGTATAATCGGAAAAAAGCTGGGGAAGCCTCTGGAGGTGCATGGAATCCCCGCAGTGGTGTGAGGAAGCAGGGGAAAAAAACCCTCACTTCCTCAAAGCATTGAACTTGGAGAGATAATCCATGCAGAAAAGGTCCAGGTCTGTTGGGCTTCTGGCCGTGCCATATCAAATGAGCATGGCACTTTATATGGGAGATCCCTGATTAGACTGTCTGACAGTTTTTAATTATTATTTATTATTATTATTTATTCAATTTCTATTAATGATGAAAAGCCTCCACGAGTGGCCTCTATTTGGATTGGGAGCACGGCATGAAGTGAGTTGGGTTTAGCTCTTTCCTCTGTACCATTGCCCGCCCCTACCCCTATAGCTGATATTAGTCCTGATATAGAAAAAAAGATAAAGAAAAAAAAGACAAGCACATGTATTTTACCTATCTTTTTCCCCCTTCCTGTCACTAAATCAGCTAACAGAAGCCATACACACGTACACACTTCTTCAGTATTGCAGCCCTAATGCATATCATGACTTCTCTACTTACTTTTAAACATTAAAACAATGCATAGGCAGATTGGATAATGCATCTCCCATGTACTGTGCAGTTCAGCTCGGAATATCTCCCAACACTCTTGTCTGGCAACAGAAATACAAAGCATTCTTGTTCACTTTGCACCTTTGTGATTCCAGATTTCCGATTCCAATCATTATAGATGCCATTTGAACTCCCCTTTTTGCCTTGTACCCAAAGTGGCACTAATTGGTATGGAAGTTGGAGAAATCAGTTCTGATATCATTTCCTGTCGCCTCCATGTTGGTATAACTGTTGCACAGGGGATTAATCATACCCTTGTGGCTATTTCTTAGGGAGTGAACTAATTCAACGTGCCTAATACTTGAAAAGTCCTCTCTGTGGCATTGTTGTAAATTCTTGTTTTCCAGAAATCTTTTACAGTTCAGTTCTGGAGATACATTCATTTGAAGCATACTTCTTTTTTTTTTTGTCTACTGTGTTAACCATGATGGGCTGTCTCCAGTGTTTTTAAACTGTGTAGTTTCTATCAGTCACTTGACACTCTGACATTAAGCAAACAGCAAGCTCAGTTTGTGTTGGAAATAGGTCTTTGGTAGACTGTAATCACTAGGAGAAGGGGGTAGGTGTGAAAAACGACATAAGGACATTGTGGTTAGCCATGATACAGGTGGGCAATTGTTAACTTTATCACCTCTCTCCATTAATTATTATAATTATTCTTGTAACTGTTGTGTAGCGGAGATAGGAACTGACTTACCAGGGGTTCACACCCACATACAAGGTTTACTTTCAGATAAGTGTGCATGCACAGTAATCTCGCATATTAATCATTCTCTTAAAGTGACCTGTTCTTGTTTGTCGTTGCATTAGGCTGTCATGTAATTTACTGGTTGGACATATGTTCATGGCTCAGATATCCTCTCCTGTCTGAATTTTTTCCCTTCCCCTTCAGCAGACCCTCTGAGCTGACAGTTTATTAGCTTTGACACCTCTAGACGAGAATGACAGGTCAAATTTCATTCATAGCTGGGAGGTTTTTCGTCAGGATTTGTCACCAGCGTATTCTTCCAGGATGCAGCTTAATCTACAACCCTTGCTTATTTTCCTGCCTTTGATTTTGTCTTATGACCTTTTCCTCCCAACGAGGTTTGGTCCTGTTATAATGGTCATATAAGAACAATTTTTTTCCTTCAGCATTGTACTGACCGTTGCAAAGCAAGGTCACTCTAAAATACAACAGCTTCTAATTTCTCTGTTGTTAAACTAAAACATTTTCTCACTTTCTTACCTTTCTCACAGATTTCCACAAACTCAAGAAAGCTGTTTTTATTCTTAATTGTTGTTATCACTGTATACCTTTTTAACATAGGCCCTTTCTCCACTCACCTTTGCCCGAGGTTTGCTGCGGGCAATTCCCGGCGCGCGCAATTCCTGGCGCGCGCCCTGGCTTCCCCACGACCCCGCGCTCTGTGCGGGGTCATCAAAAGGCGCCATTTCAAAAGGCGCCAGGAATTCCGCGCGTCGAGGGGGCGGGAGAGAGGCAGCGTTGGGGTGGCTGCGTTCTCGCCGCCCCTGAAGTGGGGAAGGGAGCTGGACCCCGCGCTACTTGAGGAGAGTAGCGCGGGGCTTAAGGAAAGTGGGGAAAGGGCCATAAAGACCCAAAGGCGACTGTGAATCAGTATGCCACCACTTCCTTCCAGACCTTCTTTTTAGGGTAATGTTCTGCAGGGGTCCTAGTGCCTACCCAGTTTCTAGCGACACCCCCTACCCTGGTCCAAGCCAATTTAGGGTACAACTGAGTCCATTAAGGTGCCTTGAAATCACCATAGGTTTTCTGCTGACGTGGGCTGAGTTGCATCCCTGGATTAGGAGAGCTTCAGCAGCCCTTGTGTACACGCAACGTCTTGAAGAGGTATCGAAGGGTTTGCGAATGTTGTTTTAAATGCATGGACACTGGATACATTCCCTCCCATTGAAACAAGTCTCAGCACTTAAGCAGCATCAGTGGCTCTGTCTAAACAGTGGGCCATGGAAAGGAGAACAAGACCTTCCCTTCCTCTTCCCGTAAGCTAATGTTCACTGACACAAGCGAGCAACGCCAGCAAATGTGTCTAAAACTGAGCTTGTTTTCCTGCCCATGTTCACAATGACAAAACTGGGGGAAAGGGAAGCTGTCATATTTGCTTCCATGGGCATCTTTTGGGCCCCTTCTGTCCAGCAACTGTATAACGGATTGCAATCAGGATGAAGGAACCCTTTTCCCCGTTTTCACATTCACATTCATCTGTGCAGGCAGTGATTGGAGCCCACGGAAACAATCCGGGCCGCTGTTGTGCCTTTGCAAGGAGCTTGGAGCCACTGTTCTAAGGGGTAAAAGACTGAAAGATTGGTGCCCATATGGTCATTGTCGTTTTTCCTCACTGAGGCTAACAGAAATGTGGGGAGGATTATAATTTTAGGAGGAAGTGTGGGGAAAAATTATTAAAATCTCACTGTAAACTCAAATCCTCACCCTATTGCGGCTGATTTTTAACGTTAAAATAAACGTTGGGTGATCTCTGACCTGACATGGGAGTCACCTTGCGCAAACAGGCAAGATAGGGTATAAATATTTTAATTAATTGGTAATGAATAAATAAAATGTTGTTTTCCCTGCAATTATCAGATTTTGTCAGGATTCCAGATTATTAAAACTCATTATTAAAACTCACCACACCCTTGTGGTGCCGTGTGTGATGTCCAGCATGGTAACCACAATGCTGTTTCTCAATGTGTAGAGACTTTTCTTGCCACTGTTCTTTGTGTGTCCTTTAGGATTAATGGTTGATGAGAAAACTCTCCATATCATAAGGGAAAGTCTTGCAGTAACCAGTTGTAATAAAGAAGTGGAAAACCGGTGATCAGAAAAGAACTGAAGCATGATTAAGATAATAGATTGGATTTAGACTAAATTTTCCATCCATGGATACAAACTTTCCTGCCTGATCCCTTTTATTACAGCCTACTGATCTCCACAAAATGTTGTTTCTAGGGGATAGACAACCCTGAGGAATGAAATGGGGAATCTGCACATGGAGGAGGAATTGGTGGGAAATGCCAGTTTAATTTGGATCCAGCCAGTGGTGGGATTCAAACATTTTAACAACAGGTTCTGATGGTGGTGGGATTCAAACAATGACTGTTAAAAAGTATTTTAAAAATATTTTAATATCACTTTTTAATTTTAAGTATTAAAAATATTAATACTAATAAAAAGTATTTTAAGTATTTAAAAAGTGATATTTTAAATTTTAACAACAGGTTCTACAGAATCTTCGGAACCCCCTGAATCCCACCTCTGGATCCAGCCCAATATGTAAACTGGACCTGTCCAGTCTCACTACAGGGTTGGACTGGCAAATTGTTTGCTTCCTAGCATAAAAAGAATAAGAAACCTTGTTACCAAGTTGGCATGCTTAGAGTTAATGGAGATTTTAATAATTATTTGCCTTCACTGCATGCCATGTCATGGCCAGCGCATTTAGAATCTTACAGACTCCTTTTGTGGAGCAAATCAGAACAGGTTGAACTACTGAGATTGCAGTATATTAAGCTGCATTGCATATTTCTTGCACTTATTCGACCATGGTCATATAGCTCTTGGCTAAACAGGGTTTATTATCTGTTGCCTTCTTTGTGCAGTATTGGCATGGCCGTACCCATTTCTATTCTTCCCATGTCATCCCCACACGCTTTAAAAGGCTAAATATATTATAAAAGGCTCCAGTAAGGCATTATTGACATTCAAACACATTGAGCATGACATTATCAGTGAGGCAATTCATGAGTTAGCAATGGATATGTTTATAATCAATAAGAACAGATTTTATGCACTGAGAATATGACCAGGTGTGGAGGGCGGAGAGAAGTAGCTTTTTATTTTCTGATGAAGAAAAAGATCTTGTTTGCCTTTGCAAACATTCCATTACATCCACACTACTAAAGCTGCTACTGTAATAAAACATAATTGTGAAAGAACTTCATATACCATTATTTTTTGCAATTTATGCCTATTAAAGGTTAATAAAGATAAAGATAAAGATATTTTTTGCAATGCAATAAAAATGTGAACAAATTGTGTTTACTAACCCACGCAACTATATATATCCTAGGTGAATCTACAGAAGCTACTTGGAAACATTATCTTGTGTGTAATGTTAACCTTTTTTGCATTGGGTACTACGTGGTGTTATGAGTAAGGAACTGCTTACCCTTTTACCCTTTGCTTGGTTGACACACACACACACATACACACACAGCTCTTTTTATCGTACCCTTTGACTCTGATTGTTAGCTTGGTCACCATGGAGTTATTCTAGTATTTGCAAGCTGCAGCTGTTTAACACATTGTACTTTAACTCCTGTGTTTGCAGGCCTTGTTTACCCTCCTGATTTTGCTTAAACGAGAAACACATCATGACCACTTAGCTAACAGAGTGTCAGAAAGGCTTATTAGTGTTTTAGTACATGCAGAATGGCTAATTTAATCCTGATAGCAACAGACCCTATAGCTGGAATTCAACTACCCTACATGAGGAATGCTGATTATTTATGATCATTTGCCCAACAGAGATGTCTTTAATGAACTAAGTTAATTGTGCCTATGGATTATGAATCCCTATTTTGCTTTTGGGCAACTGCAGAAATGGTAAATTAGTGCTCTAATATGTGAGAAATATCTGGTGGGAGTCTGGCCTATTGCTTGAGCAACCAGCTATATTGACTCTTTAAATGTTTTTCTACATTAGCTGTTTGATCATTTCTGATGAAGTATTAATGAGCAAGATGTCTCATAAAGCAAAATAAGGATCTGTCTTATTAAGAACATGCAAAATGAGCAACATACCATTCAGCTTGGTAGTTTATGGTCTATGTAAAATGTCGGCTACTGCAAGGCTGTGGCCCCTTCTGCACAGGCAGAATAATGCACTTTGCAGCTGGATTTCACTGGGCGGAGTAGCAAAATCCACTTGCAAACAGTTGTAAAAGTGGATTGAAAGTTCATTATTCTGCATGTGCAGAAGGGGCCTGAGAGTCTTGAGAATCTCCTATCATTTTTGAAAAGCACATTCCTAGTCAACATGGTGGAGAGATTATTGAAGCTGCGTTCAAATGTTATGGACAAATTTATGCTTCTTTGTGATCAGAACAAACCCTTAGAATAGTCGTGCTTGGAAGCACCTCTCCTTGCGTGCCAAGTACAATTAATGACTCCTGAAGTATACATTCTAACTTCAGTTTGTCATGATGCCAGTGGTTTAAACTGTGGCTTGGAATTCCATATCGCAAGGGAGACGCTAACTCCAGTTTTCTTCTGGTTCTGTCTGTCAGCACTCCAGGATTTCTGAAGGATCCTTTACCTGGGTGATGGAAGAGGGAAACCTTTCATTAATCCATTTTTTTCATTTAAAGGAAACATGACTGTTCATTAAAAAAAAACAAATTAAAAAGAAAAATAAAGTCATTAAAGACTCCCTCCCTCAAAATTTATTAAGAATATGCCCAGGGATTATGAGGGAGTAGAAAACAACTCTTGGAGTATCATGGCAAATCAGGAGGTGATTTAAGACAAAGACAATTAAAATTTTAAAAGGTGGTTCTGATTTGGACTACCCAGGCTCGCCTGAGCTCATCAGATCTCAGAAGCTTAGCAGCACTGGCGTAATGCCCATTGGGCAAGGTGGGCAGCTGCCCAGGGCATCACCTTGTGGGGGGCATCAAAATGCTGGGTTCGTTTTTGGGTATTTTTAGTGGTTTTCCATTTTTGGCCTGCAGGTGGCGCAGTTTTTAGGCTAGCGGCACCATAATTTCAGCGTATCATCAGGAGACTGTCCTTATGCAGCCCTCCAAGTTTGGTGAGGTTTGGTTCAGGGAGTCCAAAGTTATGGACTCCCAAAGGGGGTGCCCCTATCCCCCATTGTTTCCAATGGGAGCTAATAGGAGATGGGGGCTACAGTTTTGAGGGTCCATAACTTTGGCCCCCCTGAACCAAACTGCACCAAACCTGGGGGGTATCATTAAGGCAGTCTCCTGATGAGACCCTGAAAGTTTTGAAACTGTGCCTTCAGAAATGTGCCCCCCCAGCCTGCAACCCCCATTGACAGCAATACAGAAAACTCAATGCAGAACAAAGATTCTTGGGCAAATTTCGGGATTTTCTTGCAGGGAGGGTATTCTTGGACATATCAGCACCAAAATGTCAGGGTATCATCTGGAGACTGTCATGATGGCACCCCCAAGTTTTGGCGCAGTTTGGTTCAGGGAGTCCAAAGTTATGGACCTTCAAAAGGGTAGCCCCCATCTCCTTAGCAAAGAATGTGGGATGGGGTAGCCCCTTTGAGGGTCCATAACTTTAGACCCCCTAAACCAAACTGCACCAAACTTGGAAGGGGTCCCATCAGGACAGTTTCCAGATGATACCCTGACATTTTGGTGCTGATACATCCAAAAATGCGCCCCCTTCAGGAACATCCTAGAAATTTGCCCAAGAATCTTTGTTGGGGCACCCCCTTTGGGAGTCCATAACTTTGGACTCCTTGAACCAAACCTCACCAAACTTGGGGAGTAGCATAAGGACAGACTCCTGATGATATGCTGAAATTATGCTGCTGATATGTCTAAAAGTGCACCCCCTGCAGGCACCAGTGTCCTGGTGCAAAAAAAAGTTGGTGGTGGTGGAGTGGCCGCCCATGGGGGGGGGGGTGGCATCCAACAGGTTTTGCCCAGGGCTACAGTTTGCCCAGGGCTGCCTCGTTACGCCCCTGCTTAGCAGAGTTGACCCTGGTTAGTATTTTGATACTAACTCCAAGGAAGTCCAGAGTTGCTGTGTAGAGAAAGGCAATGGCAAACCACCTCTGTTAGTCTCATGCCTTGAAATCCTACAGCGTTGCCGAAAGTTGGCTGCAACTTGATGGTGTTTTACACACACACATACATACACATCCCCTCCTTTCATCCATCCAAAAGGTGTTTATGAGCTGTAAATAGAGCCATAGGTTTCAATCTTAAGAACACTTTCTTGAGGTAAGTCCCATTGAATAAAATGGGGCTTCTGAGTTGACAGCTCTAATAGTTGACACGATAGTAGCAGTGTTCCTTTATCTGGAAAATACATCAGATTTTTGAAAAGTAAAATACAGAATGGCTGAAGTCTTGGTCAGTTATGTATGTGTAAATCCTACCAAAATCAGCTTATTCATACAAAACTAGTCGTGGAGTTTTTGATAACACAGGAAAGTCACCTTCAGTAAAGTCAATAGTAAAGCTCTCGTAGATTTAAGTTGAGCTGTTTTAAACCTTTGGCCACGATAGACTTCAGGGGGTGGGCTGAGGTGCACGTAGAGATCAAGAATTCCTAAAGAATATACATTGATGATTCCTCAGCAAAGAGCTCCCCAGTTCTGAAGGCTCTTGAATGTTCTTCCCATTGAGGTATGGAGATGCTTCTCTCTACCCATCTTTGACAAGGGATGTAGAATTTCAGTTCAGTTTGAATTTTGCTGAGTTCTGGGTCATATTTAGCGGTTATTTTATTGGCTGCTTCAGTGTAACTTATATTTTTGTAAGCCATTCTAAGCATCCTGGAATACAGATTTTTCAGTAAACAGCTGAAGAAACTTTAAAAAAAATTATTTTATTAAACTTAATATCTTGCTCTTCCCTACATAGCAGCCAGACTCAGAGCAGCTAACAAATCAAACCATCAGCAACAAAAATTAATTAATCTGATAATAACATTAAAACATTAAGCATTAAAACATTATGCCCCATTCCAGATAGCTTTAAGTTTTTAAAATAACTTTTAGATACCAGTAAACATCCCAGTTTTGATCAAATAATTCCCTCTTTCCTCACTTTACATTTAGTTTACAGCTAATTAAACAGGAGGGAAGGAGGAGGAGAGCAGATTGCGAGGCCAGTAGAACTCGAGGAAAATTGTCGCTGCCTCAACCGAAAGCCTGGTGGAACATCTGTGTCTTGCAGGCCCTGAGGAACTGGACTCAGTTCTGGTCTCAGTTCAGAGAGTTCCATCAGGTATGGGGCATAGTCAAAAAAGCCCCGGTTCTGGTTGAGTCCTTTGGGTTTCAGGGACTACTACAAGGTTATTGCTGGCAAAGCATACTGCTTGCTGGGGGCAATATGGGAAGAGGTGGTCCCATGGATATGATGGTCCCAGACCCCTCAAGGCCTTAAAGGTTACAACCAAACCTTGAACATGATCCAAAATTCAACCGGTAACCAGGGCAAATAGCAAAGCACAGGTGAGCTATGTGCTCTTACTGGAGTCCTGGTGAAGACTCTCGCTGCTGCATTCTGGACCAGTTGTAATTTCTGCAGCAGTTTCAATGGTGGACTAGCATAGTTTCAGTAATCCAGCCTGGAGGTGACCGTTGCATAGATCACTGTAGCTAGGTCTGATTGAGCCAGGTAAGGAGCCAACTGTCTGGCCTGGCGAAGATGGAGAAAAGCCACCTTGGTCGTATGTATGACCTGAGCCTCCACTGACAAGGAGGACTCCAGGGTCATACCCAGACAGAAGTGGCAGGTGTTAATGCCACTCCATCCAGTTTCAGCAGTTGGAAACTTCCTCGGCCCAGCCATAGGACATCTGCCTTCAATGGATTCAGTTTTAGTCTGCTCTTTCTCAGCCATTCTCCACAGCTTCCACACACCTGGCCAAAACATCAGGGTAGTTCTTGCTGGATTGGGAAGAATACATTATTGTAACTTTTTAAAATTCAACAAATGCTCTTGAAAATCTAGAGTTAGCTATGTCAGGACTTTTGGTCAGTCGTCCAGATTATACAGTAGGCAGAAATAATTGGCTGCAGAATAAAAATCTGTTTATTAGACAATAATCTCTAGTTCGTCTTGACATGGGAGTTGCATCTGACTTGCAGACCTCAAAAACTACTTTGAAAGGAAGATGTAAATATTGGCTCAGATTGAAGGACTTCCACTGGTGTAGTGCAATTTTCCCACCTCTCCTCTCTCGCACAAATGCAGAATCCCTCCTGATTCAAATCCTAGAGGCATTTGGATTGCAGTAGGGGGAAGAAGGTGGGAAATGTATGGAGTGTGTTCAAAAATCCTTGCATGAACTGAAACAGCTAGTCTGAGTCCAGCCCATTTTTAACTGAATTATGTTGACTGGTTTGATTGTCTTTGTAAATATGATTATAACCTTGTGGAGGAACTTGTATATTAAAACTAATAGTCTGATGACACCCACATTCTTTGGAAACCTTGCACAAAGGTTTTCTCATCCAAAGATAGAATGTCTCTGCTGCCTTCCCATTTCTGCTATCATCCACTGTGTTCCCCCCACCCAATACTCCTAAAGATCAGAAAACCCTGAGGAAAAAATAGAGGATAGAACAAACAAGACTGGAATGTAAAAGAGAAACAGAGAGGAATCTCTACCACAACCCTGCCCCGTTCATGTGAGCAGAAGTCCCCTTCCTCTCATGCAAAAGCACATTTGGATCCAAGCCTATATAAACCCCTGGTGGTTTTTGCTGATATCAGCTGCTTAGTACAAACACACCAGAATGCTGTATTTCACAAACAATGTTTGACAGAAAAATATGAATCCTCAAACCTCAATGATTATGTCTGAGAAATACCCTTATGCGTTCTAGTGCAATAAAGGCAAAAGCATTTGGACAACTATTAGGGAAATGGTTATTCCATTAGAAGCTCCCCTCTTGAAGGTGGACATATTTTATGAGAGGTTACATTTGATTTTATTGCCAATTTCACTTGTGTGCTGACAGTTGCCATCTGGTTTATGATGTCAGAAGACTGAAAAGAAATTAATTCACAATTTTGTAGAAGGTTACCCAGGCTTAACTGGCTACAGCAGTGATTATAACATCATTAGGCAAATAATATTGATTAGTGAGCTTTTTAAAAAATCCAAATATAGTTCCCAATGAACTTTAAACTTGGTTGACAATAATAGTAGGACCATCAACTCAAATGTACATGTACATAGTCCATAGGTCAGAATACCTCCATAGCTCTGACTGTGCAGTGAACATCCTAACCAGTGGTGGGATTCAGCAGGTTCGCACCACTTCGGGAGAACCAGTTGTTAAAATGGTGCTTGTAAACAACCAGTGTTAAATTATTTGAATTCCACCACCAGAACAGGTTGTTAAATTATTTGAATCCTACCACTGATCCTAACCTAATCTTACAGTTTGAAACTTCTGTTATAAATCTGTGGTGTTCATTTACTTAGAATTTGGGGCATTTTCCTTGGTGGTTCTTCCTTTTTCTGGATGAGCAATTATAGTGAATGTTGGAAATAGAGAAGGATTACACACAATGTGCTTGCTGCTTGATGGGGTTGAATGTCAGTTACAGCAAGATTTCTTGTACAGACTTGTCTCCTCAAGTTTCACTTTCACTTTTCATTCTCTCCATGGCAAGCAAGACCACTTTTAACATGACTTTTAATTTGCTTTGCTTCCAGAGTAGGGATATTTTGCCAGTAGGCACAGCTTTGCCCCAGAGATCTTCCCTCCACCCATGGCCAGCCTTCCTTCTCCATCGCACCACTTTGCATGCCTTTCCTGTCATTCCCCCGTCCATGTTGTCAGCTGCCTCAAGTAACAGGAAAGAAGCTGACTCATACAACATTGACCTCTAGTTCTGTTGATATTTTTAGATATCGACATAAAGAGAGCTTGGAAATAATAAGCCTCTGTCCTCTGGCAGTGGGAGCACCTGCAGCAGGCAGTGTTTTGGGGAGGGGAGGGGAGGGAAATGGAGGAGAGAATATCTGCTCTAGGACAGCCCCCCTTTTTAGCATCCTGTGGTCCAGGGAATTGCTTTGCTTCTTTCATTTAGGCAGGAGGGAGCATTACTTTTGGAACAGTAATATCGACATAAGTGCAACTTAAAGGGCTGAGCCAACAGTCTTGACTACCAAGTGTAATGAGATCTGTGCCTTTAAGAATCACTTGATGGCTGGAGTTGAGAGAACCAGGCCTGGAGAGCTCTTTGCAGAAAAATTGTGGGGAAAGGAGGGAGTACCTCCTCCCATATAAACAAAGAAACATGAGGAGAGCCTTCTGCAAGCCCACTGCGCAGTGAAAAGTTTTGAGATAAGTATTCCATGCATAATGGGCCACAGAAAATTAGAAACTTGCCTACATTACAATGGAATTTTTGCAAGACATGCAGCTTATAGAATCCCAAGCAAGCCAATCAATACTACATCGTCCCAGACATTCGTTAATTGTCCTACAGGAATCTGCCAAATCGAAAAAGGATTATGTTGGCTAGGAATTAAATAAATTCAGGCTTTAAACTGGATGTCTATTCTGCCTTGTTTTCTGAACAGTATTTCACAAAAACATAAGGAAAGCCCTGCTGAATCAGACCAGTGATCCATCGTGATCCAGAATATTGTCTCACATAGTTGCCAACCAGGTGCCCCAGAAGACCAGCAAACGTTACCCTCTAGCAAAGGGTTTCAGAGATTTATTGCCTCTGAATATGGAGTTGACCTTTTATTCTCTATGGCTAGTTGCCATTGATGGGTATATCCTCCATGAATATCACCCCCGTTTAAATCCACTTGTGCTCATACCCATCACTGCATCCACTGACAGTGAATTCTACAATTTAGTTACTTACCGAGTAAAAAAGTATTTCCTTCTGTTTGTCCTGAACCTATAGCCCGTCAACATCACTGGGTGACCCTGAGTTCTAGTATTATGGGAGAGTAAAAGCTCTCTACCCACTTTCTTCACCCATGCATAATTTTATAAACATCTATCATGCCCCCCTTTAGCCTACATTACAGTAAAACTTGCCTACATTTCAATGATTTTTTGGTATGGCACACAGTTTACAGAATCCCAGGAAAGTCAATCAATACTTTAGCCATCTTCCTCTTCCCCCTAAAGTTAAAAGGACCATCTTTCCACATAGGAGAAGTTCTCCAGCAACCTTAATAATCGATTTCAGTTAGACAGACACTTGCCTCAATTAGGATACAGACTATTTGACTGCACTCATTCAGAATTCCTTCACAACACGTGAGCAATACTAGAAAACTTTAGTGTGTACTTATAAAGGAATGTAGCAGGACCTTAGGGGGCATAAGGGTATGGTAGAGGGCATGACTTCCTACCACACAACTGTTGAAATCTTCTCTTCTGCAAGAAACCATGTTACTTGTTCCTTCTCTCCTAAGATGTCTCTGCATAGCAGGACTTATCATTTGAGAACCTGTGTTACGCTGTAAAGTTCTGCACTGTTGCTGCAGTGGCCGCATGAAAGGGTTTCTATTGTGCCACCTTGGCTCACAGTGGTGTTGCAGAGAAAGGATCAGATGTGGCAGGAAGGAAAGTCAAGGGATCCTAGACACTGTAGGCAGATGAGGGGAACTGATCTTTCGTGAGCCAGAAGCTAGATGGATCTCAATGGTTGTTGGCGGAGATCTGTTGGCTAAGACTGAGAAGGGTAAAATGGAAGGAGACTCCTGTGGAGGGCATCTGGATATTTTAGTTCTCTCCCAACGCTTCATGGATTATCATAAAGGCATTTCTGAATCTATTTGGTGGGGGAGAACAATAAGTACAGTGCAGAAAACAGGTACTCCAGAAACGGAGAGCAGTTTTGCAACACTGTAAATATGACTCATGAGAAATTCCTACTTTCTGAATTGGGCCTTCATAAATAATGCATTTCATTGCATTCTCCAACCAGAATAAGATGCAATGAGATTTTTTTTAAAAAAAAAAAATGTCTGGCTCCACAATGGTGATAAAACATTTGAATTATGCCAGGGGTTTTTTTTTAAGCACATCAAAATTTGCCACAAGAATTGGCATCCTCTTTCCAACAGAAAGACAAGTATCTGGCAAAGGCAGCTTGACTCTTGGAAGCTTTTATCCTGAAAATCTTGTTGGTCTGTAAGGTTCTACTGGAATCAGATCTAGTTGTTCTCTGCAGACCAGTTCAGTTGCTCTCTGAAATGACAAAATGGAATACTTCCTTAGCCTCACCTAGAAGAGTCCATTTTTAGAGAGGGAGGGGATATTTTAAAACATTAACATCTGGCATGTGCAAAGTCACAAGAACAGACACTATCTGAACATATTTATTTATTCATTCATTTATACCCTAGTAGGGACCCAAGGTGGTTTAAATCATTCTCCTCTCCTCCCTTTTATCCTCACAACAATCCTGTAAGGTAGATTAGACTGTGTGACTGGCCCAAGGCCACCAAGCAAGCTTCCATGGCAGAGGGAGGATTCGAACCCAGGTATCCCAGATCCTAGTCTAGCCACAACACCACGCTGGCTCTCCATAAAGCGTGCATTTCTTATTTAATGCAACCAGGGACAGGGACATACTGGTTAGAGTATCAGTCTAGAATCTAGGAGAGCCAGCTTCAGATCTTCACTCTGTTATGGAATCTTTCTGGGTGACCTTGGGCCAGTCACATACACACATACACACGTACCTACCTCACAGAGTTGATGTGAGGATAAAATGGAAAAGAGGGCAACAATGTAAACTGGTTGGTTTCCCACTGGGGAGTTAGATGGGGGTATCAATGAAATAAATAAAATAAACCCTCAACTCCCCATGCCCAGGGTTGAGACGGAAGGGCTTCATCAGAAGTTTTATATCCTGGCAGGAAAAATTTCAGTCCCAGCACATATGGGGAGGCAGGAGAGAGAGGTGCCATATGAACTGCAGTCAGTGGATCAAGAGTCCCAAACTTAATTTTGCCCACACCTGGGCTGGAACCTTTAAAAATTCCCTCAATTGAGACTTTTCCAAGGTATAAACATGTTCTAGATATCAGTGAAACAACTGTGGCTATATTAGGGAAACTGGGACTATTAAAGAGTGTAGGATTTTTTCCTCCAAACAATACTGGGCACAATATATTCCAGTGTATTCCTCATTCCAAGGAATGAGCTGTTTGGGCCCAGCAGCCTGGGACCCAGCCAGACAGTGCCATATGAATAGCACATGTGAAATGTTGAACTACCTATGGCCAAGATTAACTGCTTTTTATGGTTGGTGTTAAAAAAATGGGTGTGCAACAGCATCTGACTGTTTTTATGCGCAACCTATGCTCTGGACAAGAGGCTACTGTTAAAACATCATTTGGAGAAACAGAATGGTTTCAAAATAGCAAAGGTGTCAGACAAAGATGTGTTTATCTCCCTATCTGTTCAATCTGTATACAGAACATACCATAAGGAAAACTGGTTTAAGTTTAGGTGAAGGCAGAGTGAAAATTGGTGGAAGGAACGTTAATAATTTGGGATTTGCTTATGACTCCCCATTACTAGAAGAAGATAGCGAAGACTTGAATGAGTACTGATGAAGGTGAAAGCAGGACATTCCAAAGCAGGATTACAGCTGAATATCAAGAAGACAAAAGTAATGAATACTGGGGATTTGCCCAACTTTAAGGGTGATGATGAAGAAATTGAAATTGTTTCAGATTTTCTGTTCCTTGCTTCCATCATCACCAAAAGGAAAACTACAAAAAAGAAATCAGAGCGAGACTAAGACTCTTTCCACACATGCAGAATAATGCACTTTCAAATTGCTTTCAATGTTCTTTGAAGCTGTGCGGAATAGCAAAATCCACTTGCAAACAGTTGTGAAAGTGGTTTGAAAATGCATTATTCTGCGTGTGCGGAAAGGGCCTAAGACTGGGAAGGGCAGCCATGAAGAAGCTATAACATATTTTTAAGTGTAAGGGTGTGTTGATGGTGACCAAGATCACACTATAGTAT
Source organism: Sphaerodactylus townsendi (assembly GCF_021028975.2). Taxonomy (NCBI): domain Eukaryota; kingdom Metazoa; phylum Chordata; class Lepidosauria; order Squamata; family Sphaerodactylidae; genus Sphaerodactylus; species Sphaerodactylus townsendi. The sequence goes on along the minus strand of NC_059432.1, from coordinate 38,897,914 downwards.
TTCTGACTGCTATGTATGGCTGTGAAAGTTGAACAGTGAAGAATGCTGCCAAGAAGAAAGTTGAGTCATTTGAAAGGTATACGGCCCCTTCCGCACACGCAAAATAATGCGTTTTCAAACCACTTTCACAACTGTTTGAAAGTGGATTTTGCCATTCCGCACAGCTTCAAAGAGCACTGAAAGCAGTTTGAAAGTGCATTATTCTGCGTGTGCGGAATGAGCCGTAGTGTTAGAAGAGAGTTTTATGGATACCATGGAATGTCAAAAAGACTAATCAATAGGTTCTAGAGCAAATCAAGCCTGAACTCTCCCTAGAAACTAAAATTACCAAACTGAAGCTATCATGCTGTGGTCACATGAGAAGACAAGAGTCACTGGAAAAGACAATAATGCTAGGAAAAATTGAAGACAGCAGGAAAATAGAAAGAACCCAACATGAGATGGGTTGACTCTGTAAAGGAAGCCACATCCCTCATTCTCCAAGACCTCACCAAGACTGATAGGATGTTTTAAAGATCATTAATTCATAGGGTCGTCATAGGTCAGGACCAACTTAGCAGCACTTGACACACTGAAAATACTAATATATTTATATTGTGTTTATTGCTGTGGCTCACTTTGGGTCGAAACTATTTTTCGAGAAAGGGAGATAGACATCCATGTCATAGTATCAAACACCCAAATTAAACAGCTAGAAAACTTGCTCGGATTCCCTATTCTTTTAAAAAAAAAAAAACTATGAAAATATAGGCAGCTGCTATGAAATACTGCAGGACTTGTTATTAGCCGTTTGTGCTGTGCCATCCATGAAGTATAGAGTTGAAAACCCAGAAAGTTAATACTGTGAAAAGGGTGAGCCATATAGAATATGATTGATTTGTACAACTTCTCTAACAGAAATAGTAGTCTTTGTTATGCCAAGTTCACGCACAACTTAAAAGGAGAGACCAGCATTAATATGCTGCCTGCAAAAGCCAGCCCTTAAATTGCAGACAATTCTCCTAGCAAGAATATGACATCATCAGGCTGCCTACAGACACTCAGAAATAAGCTGTACCTTCTGTATGGCAGTGAAGCAGCAAATTGAATTCTCATAATATATTTTGAAAATGAGTCTTGTTAGGTTTGATGAGGTGGAAAAGGTACTGAGTTCACTGGTTTGTTCCAATACATTCAGTACACTTTAATTGGCTGTTTGCCATGGCTAATCTTTTTAATGGCAGTGTAGCTTGTAAACCCATTTGGTAGAGAGCTATGCATCTCAGTTTTATAATACCACACCAAGTAGGGTGGTAAATAAGTTTCTCTTCAAGCATGAAGGCATTTTCTGTTTCAATCCCACAAATCTTATTTTAAAACTCCTCATCTTGAAAGCCCCCAATCATTCCTTTTTGAAACCTGCAGTAAGCAAAATGGATTTCAGTCCACTTTTGATATTTGTGTCGTTGTTTTTGTTTCCCAAAACTCATTCGTCCTGCATTCTTACTTTTCACTGGTTAATAAATAATAAAACAGAATTTCCCAAACCAAAACATTGCCGCTTAACATGAATTGGTAAAAGCAGGCATCCTGAAAAAAAATTAAGCATTATTCCTTCCACATCAATGAATTAATCCCACCAGGCAAATTTTACGGCCAGTACACCATTTGTGGAATTGTTATTGCCTACATAATGGAGGCAGGAATCAACATGCACTTGAAATCTGATGTATGTATTACTGGGACTAGATGTCCTAAATTAGTAGTGAATCTAATCTCAAAGAAAGAACCATGATAGTGTGTGCTTTGTTTAAACATTACAGAAAGTGAATGCAGTGTTAGGTCCATTTCAGCCTAAATTTTCATGGTTTAAGTATGTACATAAAAATGTATACTGTAGATGTGGCATTTGCATCATTCAGGCATGCTCAAGAATCTATGACTGGTTATTGAGTATAAATTGGAATGATTAGCATAGTATAGTTTTTAAGGGTGGTGGGGCTCTAACCAAGAGAACCGTGTTCAATTCCACACTCCTCCACATGAAGCCTGCTGGATGATCTTGGGCCAGTCATAGTTCTCTCAGAACTCCCCCAGTCCACACAGAGGCAGGCAAGGGCAAACCACCTCCAAACATCTCTTACCTTACGGGGTCCTCATAAGTCAACTGTGACTTGACAGCACACATACACACAAATGATCTTTAGGTGGTAATCAGCTTTATATTGTAATTTTGTGTGCAAGGGATATTTTGCACAGCATGGGCAATTTTAGGTGGTCTATAAATAACAATTAAATATCTGAATTTTTAAGGGGCGGAAATGGAATTTAGTAGAATCAACAATTGACAAATTTTTCTTGCAACTTAAACTGTTTGCTCACAGATGTTTCCTTTGCTTTTTTTTCCCCCTTCCCTCAGCTATCCGTATAGTGAAGATTGTAGCCAGGGAATGCAGTACATGAACACTAGATGTCCAGCTTGGTGTGACAGGATCTTGATGTCACATTCTGCCAAAGAGCTGATTCTAAAGGTAAGAACAGCCTTAAAACTGAAAGGGGAGGAAACTAGAAAGTTATGTAATAGCAGATAATTTATTTTAGGAAGCTAAAAAGTTATATAATAGCAGATCATTTTTATTTAAAAAAAACATTTCTGGACATCATTGTTTACGAGGGGAGATAGGCAGTGGTGAAGCAAGGGAGCAGGAGGGCTGGAGAGCTGTAAATAATGGAGAGAGTAAAAGAACCCCCTAAATTCTTTATCATAGTTGATTTTTCTCAGAGCAAAGATTGTAGATGGTATGAAAAACCTCTTCTTGGGATGCTGGAGAGCTGCCGCTGCTCAGAGCTGGCAATATTGAGCTTGACAGAGACTGACTCAGTACAAAGCAGCCTCCTGCTATGACTCCACCCTGATGTTACCATTTGGATTGAAGAACTGAACAGTCAAATTATCCAAGTCACCCTACTGTTCTTACTATTTACTGCACTTCAAAATTGGACAATACCTGTCTAGTGTTGGGGACTCCAAACTCCTGTCTGCCAGCCTCCCCCCTCCCAGGCTCCTCCCCCCAGTTCAAAATGCTGCCCAACTCGATGGCCCACAAAGGCCTACCTGCAGGGCATGGCAGCAGATCAAGGAGAGCAGCCCTGGGAGCAACCTGGAGCAGAGCCACCCCACCTGTGATACTTTGGGAGCCTCCAGAGCTGACAAGCAGCTGGAACAACAGGCAGGAGGTGGCCCTAGCCCACCCAGCCAGTCTTTCCACAGCTGGAGGGAGGGGCAGGTGCTGGAGGGAGGGGCAGAGAAGAATAAGGGCCTGGAGCCTCCAGAGTCCTAGAGCCAGCTGCACCACTCATGGGAACAAGTGGCCAGATGGAGAACTGGGACTCAGGGAGAAAGGGCCAGGGCAAAGGAGCGGGGGCAGAGCTGGAGATAAAGGTGTGAGGAAAGGAAGGGGGAGGGTTATAAAGGCCAGAGAGGTCTTGGTGGCCAGAGAGGACTGGCATTCTGTTGCTCCTGTGAGAGCCATCTAAACTAAGTTCCCCCAACACAAACAGCTTTTATGCACTTGGGGTCTCCTTCACATTAAGCATACATTCCCTTTGTGTTAGATTCTCAGTTGTGCATATGTTTCCCCCTCTCCAGAATGCACCATGCTCTCAGATCTGAGAATTTCCAAAAGTTTTCAAAGGGCAACTTTTCAGGGAAAGTGAAGGGAAAGCAAAGGGATTCAACGTGTGTTTACCTCTCTTCCGGTTTTCTCACTCCTCTCAGTTTCCCCATCCCCCCATGCAAGAGTAGTTCCTCCTGAATGCATTGAACAACCAAGTGTGAGGAGGGCCAAATGGCCATCAGCTCAGCTGTGGACACTTTGCAGTGGGCTTTCCCATTTACACAAAAAAAGGGGGCGGAACCTTCTGCATGCATAAATGGCCAAAGTCTCCCTTAAATAGTTTTAGATACATTTTATTGGAATCATTAGTCATCTTAAATTACCTTCTTTTCCTTTTAAAATTTATTTTCCTTCTTCTCTTTTTAAGTTTTTTTTAAAAAAACTAATCTTTAGCCAGTTACATACTTTTACCAGAGAAAGCATGACAGCTGTCAGGGCATGGCTGCACCCACTCCAGCAGTGTATGAAGGGGGTTGTTACCCAGCATAACAGTATAAGAACTTATTTTAATATAGCAATGGGGAATTACTCGGCTTGGCAATGCAAGAGGTAGGCTGGGAGGGGATCTTTTTAGATGACTATACCAGAAACGGCTTGAAATGTATCCGCAGAGAATTCACAAAAGACCAAATTGCAGTTCAAAGATTTTTATATAAGTTTTGGTTGCAAACAATCACACAGTGAGACGTTAAAGGCTCATACACAGTTCCTAGATATATAGATAGGGAGGAAACGGATAGAGTTGGATGATAGAATGGGAGTTGGGGAGCAAGGGTTACATTACCTAAATCAGCTGATGAAGATCTGGAAGAAGGCAAGGGTTCCTGTGGCAGCATGGAAACCCAATGCGAAGGATGATATTGTGTCTCAAACCAACATGACCAAGAGAGGTTCAGGCTAGTATTGAGCTCTGGTGAGCAGTATTTTTATACCCCTTTGTGCAGGTAAGGCAGGAAATTCAAACTTAGGTTTCGTTTCTTTGCAACTGCTTGGGGCTTCCTTACTGGACTTGCAGAGTTGAGCTAATTAACAGTTCTATCTATTATCTCTACTTCCCAGGACAATGGGGTCAATTGGTCCTAGATTATATCAGTGAAACCTTGAATGGTTTATGCAGAGGTGCTTCCTAAAGTCTCTGCCTTGAGTATTCAAATTTGTCTGAGGCTTGAATGAATCAGGAAGGGATCTTGCTGTTAGGAAGATCGTATCTAGAGATTGAGGAAATGCATGGAAGAAGCAATTGTTTGAGGAAATGGTTTCTCAAAGGTAATGTCCAGTATCAGGGAGTTTTCCAGGATTCATTATATCACAACAGTTTGGCGGGATGTGGTGATCAAGATATGCCCATGGTCAATGAGGCTTCCAGATTCTATTGCCTGGAGTAACTCATGCATTGATTTAGTTTTGCAAACAGACCTTTTGCCTTTGGCGTGTTTTTAGATGGACACTCTGCTACCTACACATACAAACATAGAAACTGGCATTTTATAGCACACAGTGTAAGGAATAATATGAAAATCCAATATTTCATAAGGCAGGGGATGAAGGCCATACTAACAATGTGTTTTTAAAAAATCACATGAGCGGCACAGATGCCATTATTACTTTTTATGCCAGACTGGACAACACTGGTATGAGGAAGCAACTATGTTGTTGATCCCGCCCACATCGCCTGCTGCTTTCATGCATTACCAGTGCAACCTCCACCCTGTCCCCCAGGCTTACTAGTGCTGCTGTTGGGCCCTTTTGCTAATGCTCACAGTTTTTCTTTCCTCAGCCATATTAAACTCATGGCACGTGTAGGTACTTAGTCACATGTTGTTTTGTTCCAATCAAAATACAACTGTTTTTAGTACAGTGGGTAGAGAGCAACTTGCGTTCTGCAGACATGCAGTTCCTTTCCACAAAGGATTTATTTACTTCCTCACTTGCTTCCTTGCCGCCTTTCTCCCTAACAGAAGCACCATGGGGCAGAGTGGTAAGCTGCAGCACTGTAGTCAAAGCTCTGTTCACAGCCTGAGTTCAAATCTAACAGAAGTTTCAGATAGCCGGTTCAAAGTTGACTCCGCTTTCCATCTTTCCAAGCTCACTAAAATGAGTCTCAGGGAAAAATTAAACTTTCTTCACAGTCCCCAGCTTGCTGGAGGTAGATGTAGGCAACTTGGGGAAAGCAATGGCAAACCACCCCATAAATATAGTCTGCCTAGTAAACGTCATGATGTGGCATCAGTAATGATCCAGTGCTTACACAGGGGACTCCCTTTATCCTTTTTTTCCTCCTTAATAGGAACCTAAAAGTAGGTTACATCATTCATTTTTTTCTTCTCTCAACAACCCTGTAAGCAAGATTAGGCTGAGATGTTTGACTGGCCCAAGGTCACTCAGCAAGCTTCCGTGGCAAAGTAGGAGATTGACACCTGGATCTACTAGATCCTAATCAGATCCTCTAACCACTACACCACACTGGCTCTCATAATTGTGTACAGCTCGGCAACCAAATTGGCCATTTTTTTTCTGGTAGGGGTCCTGTTGCTTTAACAGGTGGAGGGCAAGCAGAACATACAGTTTTTCCTCCCCATCGTTACAAGCGACAGAGGTTTCACATGCAGAATTCCTTCACGGGTTGGAAATCCTAACTAAACAAAAGTTGGCACCCCTGTCTCCTGGTCTCTGTTCCCCATCCATAAAATGGAAGTACCCACCTATGGTAGTTTACAGGGAGGTAACAAACATGCCAAGTGCTCTGTAAAAGCTGCAGATCGATTTTAGCCAGCAGATTTGGGTTCCTTTGTTTGCAGAGGGGCACAGGCTTTTAGCCGTGCCCAAATTAGCAGACAGCCCTGCGCCAGACTCCACACACTATACTTTGCAGATTGTAGAGCCATGGAGCTGTAAACAGCTTTAGCACCACCTCATCTATCATGCCATGGTCGGTTACCTCCCCAGCATGTTATTTTATGCTTGCTGAGCCCTAACACACCAAAGGTTGCCCAATGCACGGGAGTCACAGGGCTGCCTGTGAGCGTGGCATAATGAATGCTCAGCTGAGTGGAGCGTGTTTCTGTTCATGCGCTGCTGTAATTTGTTTATCTGTCTAAAGATTATGCACTTGAAAATCCACAATTTGATGCTGCCTTTGTAAATTATCAAGTCGCTTTTGATGAATGTATCGCCACTTCCACTGGCAGTAGCATTATGAGCTTGAAATATTGGAAAGTGTTCATGCATACAATGCAGAAGGTTAAGCTTTTTCACATGTGCCTTTCTCTTTCTCTCTCCCCATGTATATAGATAGATAGATGAACAGATATACATAGATATATTGCCAGGCAAGCGTACTAGAAAGCAAATATGACCTTAAGCTTCCTTACTGCATTAAAGATAATTCAATTTTAACTTTATAGTCCCAAATACGGCTGTTTATATAGAAGGTTCTTGCCCAGTCAAACTTGACTGATTACAGATGAGGAGAAGCTTGACTGTTTTTCATCTGAAATAAATGAGGATGGCAACGTACGCACGAGTGCAGCTGGTGTTTGCGAGCATGTATGAAGATCTGGGGGAGATGGGCGTGGGTTCCAGATTTAATTATCGTCCAGTTTAACCAGCTTGAGAAAGTGCAAGTCAGAGTCTCTCTCTCTCTCTCTTAAGTGATTGCTTTAGCAGGGTCATTATGCCAGATAAACAAAGCAGACGGTCAGCTGTGGTCGATGCTGTGTCGATTTCATTATTTGTTTGAAGAGTAGAGGGGAAGAGAAAGGAAATCAAGTGTGAGCCTAGGACAGAGTAGAAATAATTCAAAAGGTTTGGGGCGGGGGTGGGGGGGTGGGAAGAGAAAGAAAAAATAGATCAGTCATCCAGTGCCTCTTTTGCGGTCAATGTGAAAATCCAAAATCCCATCTAAATTGATGACAAAATTCCCCATTCATTTTCATGGTTCTTGCCAGCATTCATTCCTGAGTTTATTCCAAAGCACTGTAGGCCCTATTGAAATCATTGGAACTTTTATTTCCTAATGAATATGTTTAAAATTTGGGGATGGAGGGCTAAGAGAAGCAAATAAGTAGCTTTCTGCAAATGACAATTTGAGGCATACTCTCTCCCCACCCTATTCTTTTTTAACTCATATTTAACTTCTCCTTTTGCTCAATGTTTTCATTTTCTGTGCTGCAGCAGAGCCTGATGAGATCTAAACCGGGTAATCTGGTAATAGGGTTAGGGCTGAAAGCATTAATCACTGGATCAAGGTGGCTAATCGATTAAGGCATTTAATCGTAGGTTTTAAAATATGAGCTTAAACTCTGACAAGCGTTTTGAGCAGCTTGGAGAGTACCACGAAAAATGGTCCATCTTTCCATATAAGCACATGCCCCAGATTATTCCAGTGGCATTGAATAAAACAACAGAGAGGTGCTAAGACCAAAGTCCCCAAGAAAGTAATTCCCACTGTGTTCAGTGTGAACTATTTCTAAGGCAGTATGGCTAAGACCGAGGCCTTATGCAAATTTAAGACAAACCACTACCCTTCATTAAAACCAGGTGGTGGGAATCATCTACACTACCATACTGGCATTTATTGTAATTGGTTAATTAATTGGCCAGGGAACACCAAGCTAGTTAATTGATTAGCTGCTTTAATCAGTTGACACTCCTCTCCCCCCCCCCCCCCACACACACACGCATTTATTAATGGCTGCTTGTATAAACACTTCTCAGCAAATTAAACCATTTTTAAAGTCACATTGGAGGAAAGCTAAACATATGCTGAACTCCTACACGGACATAAAGTCCTAAGTAAGTATCAGCTTAGATGGTGCCATAAAAGAATAATATATTCGTTGTGTGAGAGGTGAATAAGAGAAATCCTTTTCTATGCGGTCCAGATCTACTTAAGAATCAATGATAATATTTTCCCATTGAAAAGTTTAGCGAAGATGCTCTAAAAATTTTGTGAATGCTGTTCGGAATAGGTCGGTCCACCCCCCACCCCCACTTTTTAACACACTTACCTGGGAGTAAACCCCTTGAACATAGTGGGGTTTACTTCTGAGCAGGCATGCCCAGGCTTGCCCTGTTAAACTTGTAAGTGGGCACGCAGCCTGCCCAGCTTTAAGATCTTATGCATCTTATCAAATATATACATAGCTGGTCCCCCTTCCTCCATTTATGAGTGAAGTAATATTTAGCTTCTACAGCCAGACCCAGGTCTCTTGGTAAGAGAGCTCTGTTGAAGGGAAGGGGCATTTCTTCCAGAGGGAGCTTTGTGTGTTAGCCGGAGAGGAAGGGGGTTAAGCCCGACCTTCCCCTCCCTCCCCTGTTCAGCCTTCTCCTGGCGGAAAAGTCATTTACATACCTGGGACTTTGATCTGGCCGCCAGCCTCTCCCCAGGAAACTCCACACTGACTAGCGGCTTTTTGTGTGTGTGTGTGTTTCTACCCAGTCAGAAAACGAGGAGAAGCAAGTGGTGTATGACCATATTGGACCAAACATCTGCATGGGGGACCACAAGGTAACCTCGTTCCATTCCGGTTTGTGTGCGTGTGTGGGTGCATGCCTGGGAACTGGGTCGGGTTGAGAAGGGGGCTGAGACTCGCAAGAAACCGAGACTGCGGTCCCTACTTGGGAGTAGCCCGGGAAAGGCAGCCCTACTTCGTTCAGTGGGGCTTACTCCAAATAGGTTTGAACGTCCAGCAGCAGCAGCATTGCGGAGGGGCCTGAAACACACGAGTCGGAGGTCCCGCGCTCCGCGGCTGCGGGGCTCCTTTGCAGGCAACACCCGGGGTTTCCAGCGAGCGTCTGAACGCGTTGCTGGCCGGGCGATCTGCCCTCTTGCAAACGGGGAAGCGGCGCCGTGCCTTGGGGAAAAGCTCCCCCGGGGTCCCTGGGGTTCTCCACCTGAAGGAAGCCGTGTCCTGCCACTGGGGATTAGGGTTGTCCCAGGATGGGGTACGAAGGTGAGATCGGATTGTGCCCTGGGGTGAAAGCATCTCCGCGCACGCGCGCCTCCGTTTTTTGTGCAGGCAGCACGAAGGGAGTTTGATTCAAATCGACACGCGAGGTCATCATGTGCATTGGGAGTCAACGGGCAGCCCGCTCCGGATTGGAAGCGGGGGGAGGGCTTTTTCGCCTCTTTAATGCCCTGGCAGTCCCGAGACGCCTTGACCAGGGAGGGAAGCCAATTCAGCCGGGCTGACTCTGAGCAAAGGGGATCGGGCGGGCGGGCGGGATCATGTGGAGATCTGCGACCCTTGAACCGGTTTGCCTCCAAGGGGCTTCCAAAACTCACCCTTGTAAACTTCGACTGCAGAAGGCAGCGACATGCAGGGCTGCCCGGGAGGTCTACCTGGGTTCAAGCTGGCTGCCAGTCTAGACTCATTTACCGAAGCTCCCTTTGGATAAAAAAGGACTTGTTTCTGAGTAAGCCTGCCCGGGATCGTGCGCCTTCTGCCCAAGAACTGCAGCCCAAAATATTTTCCATCCTGGGTCATCCAGGCGGGAGAAGTGGGTGTGGGGAGGGTGCTTTTCCCTCCCGGCCTTGTGGGCCCCACCAGGGCTCCTGACCCGTGGCCGCTTTCCCTTCGTGGCTGTCGGGGCGTGGATGCAGCTCCCCAGGGGCGGCCCCACCTGCTAACCTTCTCTTTTCTCTCCCTCCCTCTCCGCAGCCCGTGTTCCTGTCCTTTCGAATAGCCACAGGGGCAGGTAAACCTATTGCCAATGTGCACAAGTGTTGTGTCGTGCAGTGATGTGGTGGTAAATATCACACTAGAACTTCTTCTTACTTTCCCCTCCCTTTCCTTTACACGTTTCCCCCTCGCCCCACCCGCAGCGCCTTTCCCCCTCTCCCCCTATTTTTGGCGGGGGGGGGGGTCTAGTCTTTCTTTCAAGCGAGCACCCCCCCACCCCAAAAGCCACCCAACAAAAATGCCGCTCGCTTCCGCAACAGGGAAAAGATGCCTCCGAAACGAGAAGATCTTTCGGGAAAGCTCTTTGTAGCCAGGAGGAAGAGGAAGAGAAGGAAGGCCTCGGAGGCCCACCCTGTCGCCCCGTCGAAGCATCGCTCCTTGTGTCGTTTTCATTAGAAGTGTCATTACCGTTTTCATGCTGTTGATCGTACACTAGCAAAGGCGGCCTCTGGACTGTGCAGTCCTGGGAAAAGGAAACAAGAAACGCCAGAACTCTCATACCTCACCGTCTTGTCTATGCCTGTGGCATCAAATGTGGGATTTTATTTTTATATGGAGATGCACATTCTATGCCCCCAATTCCAGTTGCCAAAAAGGAAGGGAAAAAATATCCTCTATTAGCCACGATATTCTGTGTTTTAGATTTCACTGTGCTGGGGTTTTTTGTGTGTTTTTCGGTTTGTTTTTAAAGTTTGTCAATGTGAAATTATATATAATGTCGAATGACAATTTTCATCGCCCTTTTCTGGCTCAGGGCCAGGTTGGGATTTTGTACATTGCCTTGTATAGACAGTCCTGGTGTATTGTTACTTGTTAACCAAGATTTACGATTCCTGTGATTGGAGTAAGGGTGGGAAAGGGGGGGTGGGGGTTAGGTTTAGAGGGATGAAGAATTTTATTTTTTGTCATTTTTATAGACTTTTCGTTTTTCTCATGTTATTGCCTATACTGCCATGTTCCATGGGTTTGTTTGTTTTTTGAATCACACACAGCATCGGATGCTTTCTATACATACGTGTATATATTTATATATTTCTATGTGAGTGTGTATAGACGATATATATATACACAGATATAGATATAATTTATAATTATAAACGGTTTCCCCCTTCCTGCTTATGAGAAATAGCCTTTTCCAGAATACCCAGAATGTATGTAAACTTTGGATGCCAGGATCTGCGGTGGACTTCAATGGGGTTAAATTTCCGGAGTCAGCGGGTTAGGATCTCCGTGTAGAAACACTGTGGTTAGTCGTCCCCGCGATCCTGAAACACGTTTACTCCTCGTTGAAAAGCCATCGCAGCCAGATCCTCACCACGTTTAGCCGGGGAGAATAAAATTCCCACGGAAAGCCGTCGGACCCAGCAGAGTGATGATTCGTGCGTGTTTACTCGGAAGTAAACGATCCTAAGCTGGATGGGGCTGTTTGCTGTAACCAGTCAACCCTCGTTGACGCCCGTGGACTTTACTACCGAGTGACCCTGCGGACGATCAGGCTAGGCGCGGGTTTAAGATGCTAGTCTTTTAGGGCAGGGGTCTAAATCGAGTGAGATGCGAATGGGCGCTTACGGGGCTGGCTTCCCCTGTGGGATCCCAGCCCCCCCGAGTGCCAGACCAGCCAAAGGGTTTCCCACCCCTCCCAATGTATATATCTCGATCCAGGAGCCTTCTTCATCCGCCTGCTATAGTCACGTATTTAAGCAGCAAATTCTGGTGCCAAGTATTCGCTACACACAGTAAGGAGTGGGACGGAAGCGGACCAGCCCGACGTGGAGGTAGCAGCTTTGGAGTGGGTTTGCAGAGGAAGGAAGCCAGCGATTGGGAGCTCGTCTTCCCTTTTTTTAAAAACAAATCTCTCTGGCCTGACGGTCCCCCTCCGCTCCCCTCCCCCTTGCAGCTCTAAGTGCAGCATTAAAAGGCGATTAGGGAGCCCGCAGATGAAACACACCCGAATGGCTGGCAATTAAAACACTACCGAGTTCAGGGACTGGCGAGAGGGGGGGTGGGGAGGGGAGACCGGGCAGCCCTGGGGGATATACATCACTCCCCGGCTTGGGGGGCGAGGGAGGGAGGGTGTCTCCGGGGTTACCCCGCAGACGCCCCCCCCCCCTTTTTCAGGCCGGAGGATGGAGCCAGGTGGGGCGTTCCGCGTTTGGGAGAGTTGGCATTTTTGTGTGCGCCACGTGGAAAAGGAGCGCTCTGGTTCTCAAGCAATAAAAACTGATGGTGGTGAAAACGGCTGGCTGGCGGCGTGGCTCTTTCCTGCCTCTGGGGAGGGTGCGTCGCTCTGGTGACCTCCATCGCGTGCAAGGTGGGCGGGGGAACGGAGAAGAGGCGAGTGGAAACCCGAGAGGTGCAGTTCCTGCTGAGCCCTAGGTACGAGTGATAGCATGGGATGGGTTTTCTGCATATGCTCAGACACACTGAGAGCCAGCTGGGGTAGTGTTAAGAGCCCTAGGCCTGGACTTTAATCTGGTGAAGTGGATGTATTTCCTTGCTCCTACACATGAAGCCTGCTGGGCGACCTTAGGCTAGCCACAGTTCTTCCAGACTCTCAGTCCCACCTACCTCGCAAGGGGTCTGTTGTGGGGAAGAGAAGGAACTTCTAAGCCACATTGAGATTCCTTGCAGTTGAGAAAAGCAGGATATACATGCAAACTCTTCTCTTTCTTGCCACTACCTACGGTGCAGAGTTAAACATGACGCGCTATTAAAAAGCAGACTGGAACGCTAAAGCATGGAGAGACAAGTTAATCAGTTAATCGGATGGGGGAGGTCCTTGTGCCAACACTGATGACAAAGGAGTAGGGGAGCAGAGTCTCCTACGTCACCTTGTTTTTCTCTTTCACTGCTTCTATCTAAAAACTGCCAAGCACATTACAATGAAAAAGCTACTTACATCTATGCAGAAACTTACTCCTTTCAGCTCTACAAACTGGTGTTCAGAAATAATTTCATTACATATATATTTTTTAAAAATACAAACCTGCAATACTTTTCACACCTGCCCCACTGAAGTTAGTCCCACTGAACACAGTGAAACAAGTTTCCGAATAAACACTTTAAGGATCAAGTCAAAGGTCAGACTGATTTCAACCCAGAAGCATTATATCTACTTAATGTGTCAGGATCATGTGTAAGTGAAACTTCAGGTCAACTCTTGGCCCTTTGCACATTTACTGGAAGTAATTCATAGAATCATAGAGTTGGAGGAGACCCCAAGGGCCATCAAGGCCAAACCCCTGCAATGCAAGAACACATAATTAATACACTCCAGACAGATGGCTACTGAGCCACTCTTCAAAAACCTCCAAAGAAGGAGACTCCACCACACCTCGAGGTAGTGCATTCCACTGTCAAACTGCCCTTTCTGTCAGGAAGTTTTACCTGATGTTTAGGTGGAATCCAAACCACCTGCAATCCTGAGTGTGGGGGGAGGATTACACCCTTTAAAGGAAGAAACAAAATTGAATCCTTAAAGGGGGGGGGATCCCGCTAAGATCCAGTGGACTTCAATGGTTCAGCCCTGCTTAGCATTTGAGACCACCAAGGAAGTCCGGGGTTGCTAAGCAGAGACAGACAATGGCAAACCACTTCTGGACATCTCTTGCCTTGGAAACCCCACCATCACTGAGAGTTGCCTTAAATGATTGCTCTGGCTCAACTGTGTTGTTAGCTAACATATTTGCAAGTGCTGTTTTGAGCTGGAAATTCTAAACAGTAATGCTGATAACCTGATTGTAACCCCCCCCCCCTTTAAAGACTTATATAATACTTTCCTGTAGCCTTAAGGCTCTGATTGGTACAATTTCTTGATTTGGGTTCCTGCTCCTGTAATTCCTTTGGAAGCTCTGTTTTCTTCACAAAGCACAGCAAAATCCCTGTGCCTCTGGTCCTGAGAGTCCTCGGGGAATTCTGAGCTCTGGGAGGCTGCAGAAGACTTGCCAGTTGAGCTGCTCAGAAGAAAATGTCACCACTACCATCAAATGAAAATGGTTTCCAAGGGAAATATAAACTTTTTCAAGCATCTGGTACAAAAATCCTATAGAACTTCGTTGTTTCCCAGGCCAACAGTATCAACTCTTTCGGCTCTGTTATTTGGAGCCAATGTGAAGGTTAATATTCTTTTTACAGAGAACTGTTTTCTTTAATTGGTGGTATCTGTTTTATTTGAGGGGGGGGGTTAAATCAATGAACCAGGCTTGCTGAATTGTGACAAACAAAGTCAAATGCAACCTACCATCCATGCACAATTGCCTATTAAGGGCTGGGCAAGTTTGATTTTGCTGCAAAAACAGGTAGATTGTCATCTACGTATGTACACTGGAATATTTAGGGTGGGGAAACACAGGTCACGAGCCTTGAGCATGACTTGCCTGGGATGCCCTGGCTGCCCCTTTGCAAAGGTGGAAGCCACCACCACTCAAATGGCTGGTCTTGCCACCATTAAGAAGCAGTCAGGTCTACCAGTTCTTCATAACAGCTGGTCTACCCACAGTTGAAAGGAATGGGTAGACCTGGCCTCCCTGGAAACCAGGTCTATCGGTTCTTAAAGGCAGATAGATCTGACCATTAGAGAGCTGGTTTTCCAAGATGGGGAAGACCTGTTGGATTGGGGGGGGGGGTCAATTTCAGTGCTTGCAATGAGCACCATTTTCTGTAGAAATGCCCCTGTTGAGCCTGTATTAAGACAAAATTACAGAGAGAAAGCCTGTTCTTTGGGAATATATTGGTGTGGGCTCAAAAACAATGCCAGAGTTTATTAGCCAGGCCCAGGATTCCCAGTCTGAGATTCCAGGAAGGCTCTGTTTTAGTTATGGGTAAAGAAGAAGAGAGGATTTTTCTCACTGCTAATTAGGGGGGCGTAGAATGGTATGGTATAGTCCAGTCTCATCAAGTCTCAGAGGCGAAGCAGGGTCAGTACTTGGCTGGGAGACCACCAAGGAGGCCTCTGCAGAGAAAGGCAATGGAAAACCACCTCTGCTTTATCACTTGCCATGGAGGCACCTTGGTGATGCCATAAGTTGATTGTGACTTGGTGGCACAGACACGTATTCTATGAAATGGGAAACTGCTTCTGGTAATATCTTTCCTATCCTGGCAACTCTCCAGTAAGCAAAAGGTAAGTTGAGTTCTGTGTTGGGTGTCACTTTTAAATATGAGAACAATCATTAAAATAAAACGTAATGTATGGTAATACAAGCCACCCAAATAAAGACACAACCAAAACTAAAGCAAAAAAATAGCAACTTAAGCAAACTATGCTGCAAAAGTCTTCTTAATAGAAAGCCCTCAAATCAGGTGAACCTCTAGGTCAATTTTTTAAAGGATGCTAAAGAGGAAAAGTTTCAGAGAGCTTGAACGGGTTAGAGCTGTTAGTGCAACAATCAGGCTCTGGATGGGGGAATGCCATAGGTGCCCTTTCAGGAGAGTGGGGAGGTATATGATTTGCAATAACTCATGAAGCTTATTGTGGGTTGCAGAGCTTTTTATGTATCATCAATATTTGCGGTTGAATTTGCTATACTCTGTTTCAGATAAGGATGTCAGAAAGGTCAGTTGAGCTGCAGCGGTCCAAAAAATTATAAGCTTCCACATTAGAAGTCCCAAATGAATACGAGAATTCTCATTCATTTTTATTCACTGCTTTGGTCAAAATCGTCATTTTGTTCATTACTGAATGTGGCACTTTGATCCAAGAGCGTTTATAATTCATTATATTTTTACTTTCAAACGGGTGGGGTGAGCAGGACTAGGTAACCACTAGGACCTGTATGGAGCATGCCAGACAAAGAAGGTCTGGCATGTTGAATTCTGTGGTGGAGGAATATACAGCCCCACTAACATCTTTTTCTGAGACAGGCTATAGTGAGGCCCTATTCACCATCTTCAGCCTTGTAGATCAGAGAACCAATTACCATCAGCCTCCTGCAGTCTTTTGTAATCTCAGATCCTGTGCATGTTTATTTAGAAGATTAAGTGTTAATGCGATCCAGCAGGTGTGTGCAGCAGTACAGTTTAAAACTCTCTGTGGGTAACTTCCGCTGAGTGTAGTGAAACCTACTACTTCCAAATAAACATGAACACGACTGAGCTGCACAAGTTTGACTGGGTCATAAGCCTTACTCATGAGTAGGGGAAATTGCTGCTAAGGTGCCTAAGAACTCTGACCTGTGACAAGCTCCTCTATTACGCTCCAAGCCTGATTCACAAGCCACTTCAGAAGTGGATAAACAATGAATATAATGGAAATGGTCACAAACACACACATATGCCAATTGACTGGCTTAATTGAAATCACCAGGATTCGAACTCACGGTTATTGAAATCAGTGAAACTGAAGAAAATGTGTTTGGGGATTGGCGTTGAATAAAAGCAATTAGGCTCTGGGCTAAGTGTTTATTATGGCCCTGGAAGCCAGGAGAGGGGGAGAAATTCTTTTGCAGCGTATTGTCCAATTCCCTTCTTCTAGCCCTCTCCCCCCGCCCCCCCAATAATTGGAACAAGCCTTTTAAGCAGTGAAGGTCAATTGGCTTTTTCCAAATAGGTCAGAGATATAGGGGAGAAAGATAGACTTCCGGATGAAGGCAGGGGATTCTTTTGCTTGCTGGAAGGCTTAGGACAATCTTCCAGAATGAGTCGTTCTGTGACAGAATGGGTCACTGTGGTGGCAGTGTGTTGGAAAAGGAGAGAAAATCCAAACAAATTAGTGGCACCTTAGACTTTATGTTTGCGGTTTCTCAATAAGAAGCAGGAAAATTTTAGATAATCCCCGCCCCACTCAAGGACCACCTCTGAGGCAAAAGGTGTAGTTTGGACTTTGAAATCATGGGGTCTCTGGTTGTTATTTTTATTTATTTATTTCATTTCATTTCTAAGCTGCCCTCCTCCCTGCAGGCTGAGCTACACTTTTTTCCAGATTCTTCCATTTTGGCTAACATGAGAAGACTTTGATTTCCTGAAAAACTGGAAATTAGACTGAATTTAGAAAGGAAGGGGAAAGTAGAGGCCCTGGGTGGTAGCCAAGCTTTATGTTTGCATCGCAAACTTAATTGAGCACTACCCCTCACTAGTAGACGTGGTCTCCCACCTGCCTTATATCTTCCGGACAATCCTGCATAAGGTTAGGCCAAGACAGTCAATGAGCTTTATGAAAAAGTAGGGGTTTGTATCCTCACTTTCTGGTTTCGAGCCTTGAAGATATAAAAAGTGTATCTAATCATGAGCACAATGAGCACAATTTAAGCACTATTGAAGATGGATCAGTACATTGTCCAATCCAGTCTCAGTTGTGTTTTCCAGTGACATACTGTGAAGTCGTGGCAGTGCTTCCAGATCAGAGCAAATGTTTCCAGACAGGATTGAGACCCAGTGCTTCTCCCTAAAGGAATTAAGCTTTGAGGACTTAAGTTCTAAGAGCCAGGGTTATTTATTTTTTTAATTTATTTCACTGCATTTGTGCCAGGTTTTTTTTCACCCCAGTGGAGACTCAAAGCAGCTGAAACTTGTAAGCGCAGGTCATTTTCATAGTCAATGCATTTTCCATCTTGAATCTCTTGTGCACACTGTCAGGTTGAGAGACAAAACAGAAGAGAATGGTTTTGAATCTGTTTTGAACTGCCTAGTGAGGAGTTTGTCATTGCCTCTGAAGAAGTATGCTCTAGTCCAGTGATTCCCAGACTTTTTTCACTCACGTACATCTTGGCAACCCATCATTTCCCTAACATTGTACTCTCATATTAGCAAACCCATTATGTATTTTTTCTTGTGCCCTCAAATGCTCTGGTGCATACCCCTGGGGGTATCCCTACCCCAGATTTGGAACCACTGTTCTAGTTCATACATGCTTAGGATAGAACAAAGTAGAGTTTGCCTGCAAGGAACTACTAGATCCTTATTTTCATTGGAGTTGTGCGATCTTCCTTGTGTACCTGCAAACTGACATAAAAATCTTTCAGTCTTTGTTGGGAACCCCTCTCAAAGGGGTTTGAAACTCTTGTGTGTGTGTGGGGGGGGGGAGTCTTCAACTTGTCCAAGGATTTAGCGCCAAACTTTAGCTATGAGCAGCAGTCAGGCACATTTTTATTCAAACCTGCAGTGTGACTCAGTCAACCTTCACTTGGAACACCTCTGTGAGCCTGAGAAAGACTTGACCGGAGACCCTTGGCTGGCCTACTTCATGTATAGTCAAGCACAAGGAGCAGTGGGCTAGAGAGGGAGGGGAAATTTTTCCCTGTATGACATTTTAGATGATATTCAGTTATTTCCCATCACCTATAATTCTGGCTGACTCATGGACTGTACACAGTGAGTACCTATTGCTTTAAACCATGGAAGAGGCCTGTTTATTTTATTTACATAATTTATACAATACAGACCAAAGGCACAACGCTAGTTGCTTAAAAACAGAGCGTCTCTTCAACTTGTACTGCTAAAACCACTATAATAAATAAACAAATTACAATTTAATATACCCAAACAGCTTTCCCTCCTCCCCACTGAGATTACTTTGCATTTGCACATACACTAAAAGGAGGAAAATTCTAACCTGTTTAGTTTCTTGTACAGTTTTTCCAGATTTGTTTGTCATCACTGGGTTTTTCTGCCACAGATGCTGAAGTGTCTTTGACACCACAAGCCAGCACAGTGTAGCAGATTAAGAGTGCTGAATCTAATCTGGAGAACTGAGTTCGAATCCTCACTTCTCCATATGAAGCCTACTGGGTGACCCTGGACCAATCACAGTTCTCTCAGCATTCTCTAAGCCCCACCTACCTCACAAGGTGCCATTGTGGGGGAGGGGAGGGAAGACAATCATAAGCCACTTTGAGACTCCTCATGGCAGAGAAAAGCAGGGTGTAAATATCAACTCTTCTTCTGGCCTTTCCTGCCAGTTTATGGCCTGATTTTCAGTGCATGCAGTGGAATTTAATCTCTTTCAGTTACGCTGACATTCCTGCAGTCAGTGACTAGAGCAGGTCCTCCCAGCCACTCTCTCTCGCCTGGCCTTTCTGAACAGGTTGGTGAGCACACCCTCACGTGAGATGCTAGTCCTAATTGCCTCTTCTGTTCTCTCACACTATCCACGCAAAGAAGTTGGAGCTGCAACATTGATCCATTAATCAACTACGATCGATTAACTCAGTTTCTCCAGCAGCTTTCAAAAATATGTATTTTAATACAGTTTTGAACAAGTTTTGCAGCCAGCAAATGCCCTTTTAGGAGGCATTCCCTTCACTTTCACACCATGTGCATTTTAAAAGAAAAAATAAAGAAGTACGCTCTTTGTACCAGAACTATTGTTTTCACTCACAATAAATGTATAAAATGTTAACTGTTCAATCAATTGGCTGCTCCAATAGTGTGGTTTGGAATGGAAAGGAATCCAGTTAAATTGTCTGAAACTATATGCAGCAAGATGGACTTACCCTCACCTTATAACACAGGTTTCACTTGCAAGTGGCTGCTAGGCAAAGCTGTAGAAGGGCAACATCAAAGATTCATGGGTGACAGATGGGACAACGAGCTGAAGTCTATCTTTTCCTCCTATGTGGGGGGGGGAGGTGCTACAGGCAGCAGAGGTACCCCAAGTGCAGGGCCCAGGGCAGCTGCCCCTGTTACCCATTGGCTAAGACCACGCCTGCTTCTTCCACACATTTGATTATCCAGGAAAATAAACTGTCGCGTTTTCAGGTATCTGAAGTTAGTTGTCTCCCACCTTGTGAAACTTAACTAACACACCGCTCATAAATGCAGTTTGATGTAGTGAGCATGTCAGATAGGAATTAGAAGACGGATTCAGATTCGTACTCTGCCATGGAAACTTGCTGGGTGACCTGAAACACCAGTCATTGTATCTCAGCCTTAACCTACCTGTTGCTGTGGGGCTAAAGTGGAGAAGATGAGGACACTCTTCTCAGCCAAAGGGGGGAAAGGCAGGAAATAAATAAACAGGCAAGCCAGCCATCTGGTTCCCACTAAACTCAATGGTAAAACTGTCCTTGCAGCAAGAATGTTGCTTTACTTGAAAAATGTGCTCTGTTTACGTCAATGGGAATGGCTTCTGAATAAAGGTATTCGAAGTCACACGTCTCAGTATTATTGGTGTCTCCAAGACAACTCTCCCTACAGCGTGTACTCTTTCTTCATGATGCTCTGGCCTTGATCAAGGTAGGTTTGGATCCTCTCCTTCCAAAGGCAGATACATTGACCCAATTGCAAATCCCCTCTTTAAAAAAAAAAATCCCCCCATCCAGGAAAAGGAGATACAGCAATCTCCAAACATGAAGTAGAAGAAAACGCTTGGTGCTGCCCATCCAAAGGCGGATATTTTGCAAAAACAGAAGCTTGTTAAATAATTTATTGATTTATACAAAGTCTTTCCAACCATAAGAGTTTGAAGCCAGATGAAAATCACGTTTTGCCGTTGTCCCCCTTTAAACACAATTTCAAAGAAAAAGGGAGATTGGCAAAGCCGCCCAAATTCAAAATAAAAGAGAGGAGGAAAGAAAACTGCTTGGTTTGGGGTTTTTTTACACTAGAAATATACATCACAAAAATCTGTAATTTCCTATGTACAAAGTGGCTGAGCAGGAATCCACTACCCATATACAAAACCAGTAACAAAACCTTGATTGTGGGGTGGGTGGGGTGTAACCAATGAAAAGGTAGCTTTCCTAAATGCAAACCACTCCACCCTATTCTAGGCTCCTTTGCTTCAAAGAAAGCTCCATTTATTGAAATAGAACTTTTCCCCCAAAAAGAAGCATGCTCGGATCAAGGTATGACTGGGAAGTAGGTTCTGTCAAAAAACTCCAAACAGCAGCAGCCGCCCGAGTTTTTGTGTGTGTTTTTTTTTTAATTAAGGCTACTTGTTAGAAATTATGCCCCACTGAATCCATTGGAAGGAATTTCTGAGCGGCCTGAATTGCCCTGGGAAACATGCCCGGGCAGCAGTGAGCATGCGCAGTGTTGCAGTCACGGTAATCCCTATTCTCTCTCGCCCACTGACTTCCTTCGCTTACAGCCTGCCGGAGGCTATCGGCCCTGCCCAGGGGCTCACCCAAAGCCTTCTTCGAACAGCAGGAAAGCCTTTGCGGCCGGAACCTTTCGCTCTAAGGCTAGTTCGAGACTCCGGCCGGACTACGCTGAGAACCACAGCAAAGGGACAAAATTGCCCAGCCCTGTTTGCATTAGGAAAGCTTTCTTTGGACACAGCCCCGGGTCAGGCGCTGCAGAGAGCAGATTTTTTTTTGGGGGGGGGGAGTGAACCCGGGTCGGCCCCCTCTTCTCAGTTGCCAGCCTTTTCCTCCCCCGACCTGGTGCCCGCGGCGTGTGCGCAAGAGGGAGGCGGAAAGAGACCAAGAGGAAGGGCGCGTCTTGCGGGCCATAACTTATTCCGTACAAAGCTATATACACACGTAGTTGCTTCCCCGACGGGACGGGCTGTACAGGCGACGGGGTGGGCTACCCTGCTTGGCCGGAGGGGGTGCGGGCGCTGGAGGGGGGCGGGTCACGACGGCTCCGAGGCGTTGCTGCAGGGGCTGAGCAGGGCCAGGGGGGCGCCGGCGGCCGCCTTGTGCTTCTGGAGGAGCCGCGCGATCTTCTCGTCGTCGGAGTTGGGGTCCAGGGGCCTGTTGTACTCGTCGTCGTCCTCGTTGTCCGAGCTCTCCTTCAGCTTCTCCGTCTCCGAGTCGTGCTTCTTCTTGGCCGTGGCCATCTCGGCCGCGTGGCGCTTCCGCCACTTGGTCCGACGGTTCTGGAACCACACCTGCGGGGGACACACGAGCACACCGGCCGTCACGCACGGACACCCCGGGGTCCAGCGCCCCGCCCCCATCTCAGGTCAGCCCACGCGGGGATATTTAAACACCGCTGAACGCTTTGCACGCTGCAGCAATCAGCTTTTGCGGGATAACCGATCCAGAGTAACTACCACGGTTTCGTTTTGCGTCGGAATGCGCGTAAACGAAATCGAGTCGCTAATATACACAAAAGCCCCAACCCGCTGCGAATAACAGAGGCGGTAAAAGAGAATCACGATGCAGCTGTTGGGGGGAGGAGAGGTGAAGGGATCCGCGTTGAATGACCTACAGCAACTTACATTCTGTAAGGGAGGTATAGACAGCCGGGCTGAGTGGGAATGCTTCAAGCTGAGACACACAAAACCTCACTTGAACGGTGTATATAGGATTAGTGATCAAAGCAGATCCATTAAAGGGTTCAAACTTGGGGGGGGGGGGGGTTCCCAAGAAATTCAGATCCTAAAAGCAAGACTCAAAGCAACTCATCTTGGAGCACACCCGGATCCCCTGAAGAAGATCCGCAGCGCCACTGAAATCAGCAGGACAACTCCACAGAAAATGCACTTGCAAATGCTATTTGAGTCCTGTGGCTCCAGAGAAAGGATGCCCGAGGAGGCTGCCCCCTATGAACACCCTCAGATCTGCTTATTTCACGTCTCCTATCACTGCAGGACCACTTTGGGCCTGGAAATTCTCTGTCATCTCCAATCTTATATACTCTCAAAGAGATCCCTGCCTGGTCTGCACATAGGTGTGTCCGTCCCCACCCCACCCTTACACCATCTCATACCCCCCACAGATTTACACCACAGCTGCCTTAAATCTATTGACCTGCTTAAAGCCACTGTCCAGCAAGTTTATTCGGAAGTTTTCTTGGCTTCATCAGCACAAGGGGGGGTTGTGGGGAGGGGGAATTAAATTTAGAACAACTAAATTCCAGCTGAGAAGGTAAACCGACCACTGAACTCAGGGTGATTTACTTGATTTTAAAAGCATAAGTTTAAAAAGCATTTTTAAACATGGATTTGCAGAATCTTAACCTGAGGGGTCCTACAGTTCCATTCCCACCATGTAACTTCTCAGGTTGAGGGAAAACTTTTCCGCAACTGCAGATTGAACAGGATAAGGTGGGAATAAGTCCCACCAAAATCAGTTGGCCCAACTACCAAATGAGCAAAAGTCTAGTTGTGGAGGATCATTTGAATGCTTTTCCAGTGTAGCCTTTGAGAGGGAATGGTAGGTTTATTAATAGCAATAGGATGGCAGTCTCTGTGATGCATATTCGTACTGTACAGAAAGCCAAATAGTATGTTCCCTAAAAACAATGCCTGCCCAGACTCAAAAGACTCTTAGCAGCCTCGTCCTCACCAAACTCTCAGACAGAGTGGTCTGAGAAAAGTGTTCATGTAGGCCAGCAAGGTTGGATCCAGTTGTGAGATCCTACTGAAACCAATGGGGCAAAAAAAAAAAATGCTGCCCTTACAGTGCAATCCTAAAAACACTTTCCTGGGAATAAGCCCCACTGGGTAAATTTCAGTAGGATTCAAAGTAGACCTACTGTTAGGTGGGATCGAAAGCCAATTAATTAAAAAAAATTATAATCATCCCGTTTGGGGTTACTGAATGTTCTGAGGCAATTCTTATTCTTAATAATATAAGGGTATAAAAAACATCAACAGGTTGTGACTATAAATCTCTCTTCCCATAAAAATGATTTAAAAAACAACATTCATATCTGGAATGTCTCCGAATACAATCAGAAAATTCGAAGAGCTTCAGTAGAGAACTGGAGCAAGGCACAAGGTTTTTAAAATACAAGAAATATTTTGTGGGTTGAAAAATATTTTGGATGGATGAATAATTCTGGTATAGGGGGCATCTCCCTTCAGCAGCTTAAGCAAGCCAAGTTATACATTTAAGCTGCAACCCCATGAATGTTTCAGAAGAAGTGAGTAAACACATTTGGGATCAAGCTGCCAGAATCCTAGATATGTTTCTATGTTTCTGGAGATCATTTTGAAGTGGGCACTCATTCGAAAGCCAG
Organism: Sphaerodactylus townsendi; assembly: GCF_021028975.2. Taxonomy (NCBI): domain Eukaryota; kingdom Metazoa; phylum Chordata; class Lepidosauria; order Squamata; family Sphaerodactylidae; genus Sphaerodactylus; species Sphaerodactylus townsendi. The sequence continues at coordinate 38,873,727 of NC_059432.1, read as the reverse complement.
CCTGTTAAGCAAATGGAGTTCAGGCAAACAGACCTGGACTCAACTTGGGAGCCGGGTTTTCTTAAGCTTCTAACTAAAAAGCCAGATACCACAGGCCTGGCTCCTAAACCCATTCCTTTAAATGTAAGCCTCCTTTATTTCCAGTGGAAAAGCCGCAGCACTGGAATACACACGTGCATGCTTACTCAGGAGTAATTTCCACCTTGTCCAATGGTACTCCCTCCCAGGATCCCGGCCTTCCTTGGGAGTAATGCCCACTCCCTGCCATGGGACTGCCTTCTAAATAAGTGGGCGCAACAGCTGACCGGGACATCCCACCGAAAGGAACCCCCAGACTGGGCCGGGGAGACTTTCCGCCTCGCCGCCCGCCTCGCAACCCCTTTCTCCTCCCGCAGCAGTGGCCTTACCTTGACTTGGCTTTCGGTCATCCCCAGCGAGTAGGCCAGGCGGGCTCTCTCCGGGCCGGCCAAGTATTTCGTTTGCTCGAAGGTCTTCTCCAGCGCGAAGATCTGCTGCCCGGAGAAAGTGGGCCGGGAGTGTTTTTTCTTGCCGTCTTTATCCAAAACCATCCCGGCCTGGACTGCAAGCGAGCGAGCGAGCCGCAGGGAGACAGAGAGAAAGAGAGAGCCCCGTCAAGAAGGTCCTCCTCGCCCCGTTTCTGGGGCGGCTTCTTCCGCGGGCGGGCATCTCTCTGAGCGCAAGGCGCCCCTGCCCCATCTCCAGCCGCCCAACCAGCCTGTTGCAGCGCCAGCCAGCCGGCAAGTTTTAGTCCAAGCGCCGCGCGCAACTGGCCGGGAGAGAAGGTCGGATCCGAGCGAGTCCCTCCCGCAGGCCCCCTGGGGAGATGCTTCCTGGACCCTTGGGCGACTCCGGAGCCCCCCCCCCCCCCGCCCGCTCCTACCTCCAGGCGCTGCTTTCTCCTTTACATTCAGATCTCAGGCTGGGGAGTTGGCGGGCGCTGAGTCGGGCCGGGAGGGGCCGTCGTCCCCCCTCCACGCACCTCCCCCCACACCGGGCCTTCCGTGCAACAACCCGGACACCCGTAGGTTAATCTCCGCGTCTCTTTTGGACGCCGGACCTCGGCCGGGACGCTTGCAAAGCAAACGGGAGCTTTCGGAGCATGTGCAGAAAGCTGTCGTCTTCTGCCGCCCTAAAGACATCCGGACCGGGGGTCGGGGGGAGAGGCTTCCAAGCCAGGCAGGCGCTGCTGTGCCCACTCTTCTCTTTGGGGAAAGGATCAAATCAAGTCTCTTTCCCGGCACTATTATTATTATTAGTCATTAGCCGAATCAATAATAATAATAATAATAATAATAATAATAATAATAATAATAATAATAATAATAATAATAATAATAATAATAGGCTCCTGCCCCCATCCACCTACGTTGCCCCCCCCCCGCCCCCAGATGCGATCTTACCGGGGCAGGCGAGTCGAGGGTCCCTCCAGGGCGACCCCTGCATGACTCCCGGCCAGAAGATGGGCGGCCTGCCGGGCAGCTCGGCCAGGGGCTTGGGGTAGCGGGAGACGGCGGCCGGGTTGAAGTAGACCCCGGCGGCGGCGAGGCCATTGAGGCGGGGCAGGCCGGAGAGGAGGTTGCCGGCGGCGCCCACGGGCCTGCCCAGGATGTCGGTGATGCCGTGCGGGGTGCCCAGCGGGAGCTGCGCGCCCAGGCCGCCCAGGGCGGGCGCCTTGAAGCCGGCCGGGCTCTGCAGGGCGTAGGGGAAGAGCGACGTCTTCATCTCGGCCATGTTGTGCAGCGCGGCCAGCGGCGGGCTGCTCAGCACGAAGGCGCCCGCCGCGCGGTTAGCCTCCATCGGACCCGCGGCCAGCATGGGGCACCATCAAGCCAGCCGGCGGCGCTCGGAGGACGGGCGGCGGAGACCGGAGCAGGAGGGCCGGGCGGAGGCCCCCACCCCCACCCCCGGCGCCCAACGCGACCCGGGCAGCGCCGCCTGTCCTGCAGCCTGGCCAAAGTCACCAAGTTTCCCGCGCTGCGGCGGCGGCGGGGGGACCCCCAGGGTCAGAGGCGGCGGCGGCGGCTGCGCTGCGGCCACTGGGGCCGGGAGTCCTTCGGCAAGGGCCGGCGGAGGCGCGAACCTGGCGACGGAGAAGACCCCGAGGGCGCTGCGGTCCGCGTCACCTGTGGCTGGGGGGCGGCAGGCAGGCAACTTTCCTCTGGGGCCCAGCGGGGGCAGATCCTGCCGGGAGGGCGACGGAGGCGGCCAGCCAGGCGGGAGGCGCTGATCCGGTTGCTGCTGCTGCTGCTGCTGCTGCTGCTGCTGCTGGTGGTGGTCGTCGTCGTCCCCCCTTTTCACTCCTTCCTTCCTTCCTTCCTTCCCTTCCTTCCTTCCTTCTTTCCTTCCTTCCTTCCACGCGGTCCCTCCCGGTGTGCAATTGGGGGGGGGGGGGCGCTTCCGAGCCGCGCGCCGCTGCCTGCCGAAGGGGCTCCGCGCTGGAGTCGCCGGCTCGGCCCAGAGGCGCTGATAACCTCGCCGCCACCTGCCAGGCGCGCCCTCCCATTGGGCCAGGGCTCTTCCCAGGCCCCTGCTGTCGGCCAATCGAGTGGCATTCCGGTCTCCCGCTTTGCATCCACGTCATCACGGGACGGGGGAGCAGGAGCAGAACGGGAGGGGGGGCAGCAAGAGCCCCCATAAACGGGGCTTCCATTATAAAGTCCAGGTACTCTAAACGGCTGTAAATTTCCCCCCTGATTTATCTTTCCAACGACTAAATAAATCCCGTCGAATGGGAGTTTAGTGAGGCTTGCGGGGTTGTTTTTTTTTAAAAAAGGAGCGTAAAATATATCGCGGTTCATATTTTATGGCCTCGAAATCATGCAGATCAGCAAGGAACCTTTGGGAGAAAATCGGTCCGAGGAGCGGGCCCGTGCCTTCGCCGGCCCCCAAATAAAAAACCTTGGCGCGAAAGCAGGAGTTTGCAAGGAAGAATCGACGCGGGAAAGGGCGCCGCGCGCTCCGTCTAGTTCTGCAGGGATTTGGCCCCCTGCTTGCTCCCTCTTCTCTTCCCCCGACGGATCTGATCTGTCCGCCCTGCTGCGCTCGCTTGTCCGTTCCGGATGCCGGAGAATTGCTACTAAACGGGGGCCGGGCCGGTCGTTTAGCCCCTATTATGTCCGAGGTGTAGATGCTTATCTGGCCGCTGCTGGCGCGTCTTGACGGCCCTGAACGCGCTTCTGCTGCTGCGTCTCCGCCTTATCTCGCCAAAGACCTTAGAAGCAGAGCAGGCAGACCTTTGTCCCTATTGATCACCTCGAGGGCTCCGGTCCCCAAGCGGGCCTTCCCCTAGCCCTCGGTCCCCCCCCCCCCCCGTCCCTGTCTCTCCCGCGTTACTCCAGACCAGAGGGTCGCCGCAAGGTGGTTTGTCGGAGGCGATTCGGGCTCACAATCTGCTCGCCAGGCCCGACCCTTCCAGTTTACCGCCTTTGAGCCCCTTTCTGGGAATTTGTTTTCTGTTTGGGAAACGAATGGGAGAGAACGGTTTCAGGAAAGCGGCCGCCGGCTCCTTTGGGGGCGGCGGCCAGGAGAGGCTGAAAGGCCCCGCAGAATTAGGACAGGGAACTTTTCTGGGATTCATTCTTTTTCCGAGAGAGAGGAGTGAAGTTTTGGTCTGAAGCTGAAGGAAAAGCCCCTCCTGAACTGCATTAAGTCCGTTCTTCGTGGAGGGTCAGAATTGCCTCTGCGGCCACCCTGAATGGGGACCGCTGTTTTACAATAGTTAAGGGTAGTAGCCCCTCCAAGGCGAGGAAAGTCTGACCGGAATGACCGATCCAGAAAAGAAAAGAGAGACTTCAGGAGCTGAATCTGGCTGATTCCGCATGGGCCAAAAAAAGCAGTGTGAAAACGGTGTGAAAATGGTGTAAAAGGGTTTAAAACAGTGGCTGATTCCGCACGGGCCAAAAACAGCGGTGTGAAAACGGTGTGAAAACAGTATAAACCCTTTTACACCCTTTTAAACCCCTTTACACCATTTTCACACCGTTTTCACACCACTGTTTTTGGCCCATGCGGAATCAGCCTCTGAAGGGCAAAAATTGCGTTAACAAGAACTTTGGGCGAGATTGCTCTGTGGTTACTCACAGATAGTCCAAACCGCTTCGGGACACTTTCTTCTTACGCATTACAATTAATTCGGGGTTCCCAAGCCTGGTTTTCTTTTTTCGTAAAAAGGTACCCCCCCCCTTCGCCCAAAAAGAAAGGGGCTGTTGCATGAAGCCGCGTGGAAGAAAGGGTTATGGGGAGAGGGGGGGGGGCACGGAAATGTTATTATCCAGACGGCAGATCGAAGCGTGCTTTGCTGCTCTTCCTAACGATTTTCCTCCAGGGTGTGAATTCCGTCCACCTCAGGCCACAAAATGGGGGGCCTTCCCGAGTCCAAGGCACGCTCGCTTGTGAGGAATTGCGGTGGGTCTGAATTCCAAGTCAGGATACTGAAGATCCTCTCCCCCACACACCAAAAAAACCCAGAACAAAATCCACATAACATTTTTTTATTAGGACCAACCGAATGACGCCCCCCCCCCCCCCATCAACAACCAGCTCTGGGACTTGCTCAGCAGCTATCCTAGTTCAGGTTAATGTCCATCTTTGTATTTTCTCGCCCCCCCCCCCCAATCCAATCCAATCCAATCTTAAACACGAAGGTATTAAGGTTTGCGCTTATTTTCCAACAAGGGGTCCAGGACCCGGGGGTTTCTGACCTAACCTTGGGGGTGGGGGGGGGGGAGTTGAGATGTAATTAGTTTGAGACTTCAGTAAGTCAATTGTGTGCAGAGTTGTCGCTTTGGAAGAGTTTGTTTTAAAGCTGAAAAAGTTGAAAAAGGCAAAAAGAGAATCAGATCGTCCCTTTGAGTTTAAAGGAATCTACTGGGTCTCGCTGGGGATTAAAACGAGGGATCGGAGGGGCCTCCTTTGAACAGGCGACGACTGAATTTCGAAAGCGGTTCGTTTGATCGTGTCACAAATTCATCGGCAGCCTTGCGAAGGGTCATCTGCTCCCGTCGGTGCCCCAAGAGCTGGCCCGTCCGTCCCCGTTTCCCTCCGGCCTCGTTCCTCCACCACCGAGTGGATCATGAAGTCGGAGTCGAACGGGACCCCTTCAATTTCCTCGGGATCTGAACGTGAAGTCCAAGGGCTCGGAGTGCAGCTGCCGGGAGCTTCGAGGCGGATCCCTTTGGGGCCCGGATCTCTTCGCTTCCCAAGGAAGTTTCTTGGCCGCCCGTAGACCTCCAGCCAGAGGCAGGTCAATGGGATGCAGAGGATGAGGCTGATGCAATCCTCCAGCCCGGGAGCCGGACTGGGATCTGCTTTCCGGATCGCAACTCAAAAACTCGCAGGCCGCTTCTAATTCCCTTGGATCAGGAGCAAGTCGCCCTTGAGTAGGCAGGGGGGCCTCCTAAGGGGAAAAAGGGGCGGCTGTCCCAACGCGCGCTACTTTGGGGCAGGTCTTTCTTTGACTTCTCCGAATAACACACTTGTTTGACGCTTAAGACAGCGCAGTCCTTAAGAAGAGCGACCCCGCCTAGCTCGAGGATCGCGCGGGCCAAACGCTTCGGCAATAAGAAGAGTAATAAATAAAAACACCCCACAAGAATATATATTCAGAATATAACAACATCAACGACTTTTATTGGCACAACAAACATATTCAGAATATATATTCCGAATCGATTTATATATACATATAAATGTGTGTACACACATATACACATATAAATGTATATAAACATATATACATATACACAGAGGTGGGATCCAACCAGTTCTCACCACTTCTCTAGAAGTGGTTACTAATTTTTTTCTGAGTGCTGAGAAGGGGTTACTAAAGCAACCTCCCTGCCCAATAGGGACTGGAGGTGCGTGTGTGCGGAGGCGCCACTGTTTGAATCCCACCACCACCGGAACCTGTTATTAAAATGTTTGGATCCCACCACTGCATATACATCTAAATCAATTATGCACACACATACACTCACATATATAAAATAAAATTGTTGCATAGCTCAGGGGGGAAATCTTGAGAACAAACAAGGAAAGCTTAATTTTAGCGAGTGTTTTTTTCCAAATTCCAAAAAAAGTTGGCTTTGGATGACGTGTCCTTGTGACGGCTGCTCTTTTCCCATTTAGATGTGCCAAACTGGAAGGGGGGTGTGTGTGTGTGTGAAAGGCTCTTTTCGTATTTCGAACTTTGGGATCCACTTTCGCAGCGTTTCTGTCCTTGCCTTCTGACCCTCTTGGATCCGGCCCTTCTTCCTAGACGAAACCGGGGGCTCTTCTCTCCCCCTCTTGGGACCCGTGAAGGGGCTGCGTGCGTGTTTCTCACCAGCTTCAAGGAAACCGAATTTTGAAACCTGCGCACAGGAAGGATCGACTGGTAGAAACAGTATAAAAAAGGCACGGCCGTGTAAGAACCTGCAGCTCTTCGGCCCAAGAGGCTGAGGTTTGTTTAGTGTTGCTGTTGTTGTTTTGGCCAAGCCAAGGAGACAACACATCCGTTGATACGGGCTCCGATCCAACCGTAGCCCCGGTGACTTCACCCCACCCTTCCTTGAAATGGGGCAACGAGGTGTTTCAGGACTAGGGACAGAGTTCTCACCACTCTCAGGAGCAATCTAGTAGGGGAACCCCCCTTTACACACTGCACTGGGTAAGAAATGGGGTTCTGTGACGAAGGCTTAAGGAGTTCCCGGTTCGTCCTTTCCTGGATAGTTGCAGGAAAGGAGGACGGCGAACGAATGAGCTGCCCGGAGGCCCTCTGGACACTCCGGGCCAAGGCAAGGGAGAACTTGCGATGAGCCAGCCTGTCTCCCGGTGCCAAAAGGGGGTCGTCTGAACCAGGGCTCAGGCAGGGGGTCCCTCGTTACTGACGTGAGCTGGGGCGGGGGGCGCGGGGAGTTTGAAGTCCCTCCCTGGCAGAAGGATACGTCGGATAAAAGATACCACCAAGGATGTGGGTGTCTGGCTTAACTTCAGAGTCTGGACGGTGGAGCGGGGGGGGGGACCGGTCAGACCAGACCTGTGGGGGGGGGGGAGCTCTGGTAAGGAGGAAATGTGGAATGAAAGCCCTTCGGAATTCCTCAACTGGGGATAGTTTTCGGCAACTCCTGGTTTCTCCTGGAGTCGCCAGAAGACCCCCCCCCCCCCCCACTCGCGCGCGCCAAGCCCCAGCTCCTCGTAAGGCGGTTAAGCCCTGCTGCCTCCCCGGCCGCGGGCCCAACTGTTTGCTCCTGTTCTGGCGATCCGAGCCGGTGCAGCCCGGGACAAACGTGGCACTGGGTCGGGCCCCCCTCCTGTCTTCATTCTCCCAGATGGTCCTCCTTTTTTTTCCAGCCTCCCCGAAGCGCATTTCTTGGGGAAAGATGTCTTTTGTTCTGTTGCTTGTCAGGGACAGAATCGAAGCACTTAGCAACAAGGTCAGCGCCTGGGCAAGTCAATAGAAAGGGGAAATACTCCATCACCAAGAATAGGAGGTAAATGTAAATGAGCAACGAAATAAGGTTATGTTCTTTTTATTTTTTTGGCTTCCTTGGTGGGGGGATCCCAGAGCCTCCTCAATCTCTGGCCGTAGGTAAGGAGAAAAAGATTGAGCTCTGAGCAACTTTTCTGTCCTGGACCAAAATCTGGCAGCCTTGGGGAATGGGGGGGTGGGGGGTGGGGGGCGGAAGACATGTATGAGATTGAGGGGGAAAGCAACTGTGACAATAGTGACCATGCTGTGTAGTGGTTAGAGTGTTGAGCTAGGGCTCTGTCAGACCCAGATCTGAATGCTCTCTCTGCTGTGGAAGCCTAGCCTACTTCACAAGGTTGTTGCGAGGGTAAAATGAAGGAGAGAAGAACAACACAGGCCACTCTGGGTCCCCGCTTGAGAGAAAGGCGGATTCCGCATGGGCCAAAAACAGCGGTGTGAAAATGGTGTGAAAACAGTGTAAACCCTTTTACATTGTTTTAAACCACCATTTTACACTGTTCTCACACCATTTTCACACCACTGTTTTTGGCCCATGCGGAATCTGCCAAAGGTAGGGTATAAAATGAAGTAATCAAAGAAATAATCAACAGCAGTATGTTAAAACATTCCAGTTTGGGATGTACAGGCCATTACTCCAGAAACCCATACTATTATAGGAAACAAACCATATATTTTTTTAAAAAAGCAGCCTAACACAATATCCATAAAATGATCCTCACTCTAAAAACGGACTGTGAATAACACTTTTAAAAAGGGGAAATGCTTCAGTCACAAATGCTGTGTTCTGCTGTCTGAAGGACAAGACAGGAAGCCTCAGGCCAGCTTCCAGGAAGGGGATGTTCTGAAGGCTCTCTAGTCACCATCTGCCTTACTGCTGCAGGCGGGGAACGCTACAGACACTGGGGCTTGGGAAGAAATCTCCACTGAGAAGTTGGACTCTAAGGGAGCAAGCTGTCCTATCCAGTCTTGATCGCCATGTCCTCCTCTTCTCCCAGTTTTTATTGAGAAAGTGAAAGTACTGGGGAGGGTGTGTGTGAATTAATTCTAAGGAGAGACCAGCAGCTGTTCATCGCTGTGGCTTCCCAAGTGAGTGGCCTAGTTATGGCAGAGCGAGAAACAGCAACTTGCAGGGTGTTGTAAGTTAAAGTGAACTGAAGTTTGCTCCCAGAAATTTGCCACCAACCAGATCCACAGTTTGATGTAATGAGATGTTGCTATCAAGCATTTTCTTCCGGGAGGGAAGGAGACTTTGTGGCCTCAGACTTCCAGTGAAGATTTCCCTGGACAAGATTTCCCAAACTATGATCCTTGATTCTTTGAACTGTTGTCAGGTGGGGGTTTGCCAAGGAAGTTCTAGCCTTAAGAAGTAGGCAGTCAAATATCGCCATGGTTTTTGCAGCTAAAAAAGCCAGAGTGTGGTTTCCCCTGCTACCTTCTGAGATACCAAAAGGCATGCTTGTTACAGGGGTATTACTGTACGGACAACAGTGCTGTAATGCCGAATAACTAATTGGATTATGGTTATGACATTACTGTCACGATTGGGCAGGTCACTGTCTCATGGACTAATCTACTCCATGGGGTAAGACAGCCAGTATGTGCAGTGGTTAGAGTTAGTGGCTAGACGGAGGGGCTTCAGAATAAGACCCAGCTTTGAATCCCCCCTTTGCCATAGAAGTTTCCTGGGTGACCTTCAGCCAGTCACACTCAACCTAACCTGACTCCCAAGGTTGTTTTGAGGGAAAAAGTGGAAGTCAGGAGGGCAATGTAATCTGCTTTGAGTCCCCACTGAGGAGAAAGATAGAACATAAATGAAACAAGTAAGTAAATAAATAAGGTAGCTGTGAGGACCAAATGGGGTCTGCCTGCCACCTGAGTTTCCTGGGGGGGATGAGTGAAATAAAGGCTCCCCATTTGTGAAGGGGGAAGAAACTGAAGAAGCTGGGTGCTCTTTCTTGCTCTTTCCAGCAGACAAAAAACTCCTGAGGATTCTGATCTCTTCCAGCAGCAACATTTTTGACTACAAAGAGCCATCAATGTGTCCTTTCATTGCCGCATGAGCAAGCTGTCCATGGAGTGCCCCATTATGCGAGGAGGAGGAGGTTTCTGTATATGGATTATGCTAGTAAAGAACTGGCACATTTGTTCAGGGGAGGAAGGCTTTTGCCTGATAGGCACCAAGCCCCGTTCATTCCCTTTGAAAAAAGTGGAACTAACTTCTTTTTAAGACCAGGAGACTTCAGCTTCACTGAGATATAGGGACTGGGGACTTTAGTTTAGCAGGGGAATAAGTTTATCTTTGAACTGTTTCTGTAAGACCATGCTCCAATCCTGCCCTTTAAAGTGGTCCCAATTATTATTTTGAAATTAAAAAAGCAGGAGTCAGAGTTGTCGTGGGTCTGTCAACCAATTCAAAATTTCCAATAGGTTGTCTTTTAACTGATTAATCAATTAATCAATGACATTTAAATTAATTTGCACATTGCCCAGTTCTGACGAAGGTGCCTTTCGGAGGGTCCTGAGAGAAATTACAGTTTGGTAAACAGAAGCCACTGTTCCGTGCGAGAAGGAAGAACAGTTTGCCTCTAAAAGAGTCTCCGTGTCATACTCCTAATACAGCAACACTAGAGTAAGCCATAGCTTTAAAAAATAAAGGCTGTTCAAGGCTTGCTATGATTTTGGAAGATTTGTTTAAACAAGGTATTACTATTAAGTATATTTGGTGTGTTTTTATCTCAGCTTTCTTACCAGGAACTCAGGGACGTGAATGTGGAAGCCACCCACTTTTATCTTCTCTTCCTGCAAGTTAGGCCAGGTTGTGTAAAGTACATATCCACTCAAATATAGTGCAAGAGACAGGGAACCAGAGAGGCCTGGCGTGTCAGCATGGCTTACAGGTAGGCTCTTCAAAGAGTGCTATCTCAGAGGCTTTGCAAATTGTCATTCATAGAATGGAAGAGACCACAAGGGCCATTAAGTCCACCCCCACTGCCATGCAGGAATACACAGTCAAAGCACCCTTGACAGATGGCCATCTAGCCTCAGTCTAAAAACCTCCAAAGAAGGAGACTACACCATACTCGGAGGCAGTGGGGATTCCACTGTCAAACAGCCCTTATCCTCAAGAAGTTCTTCCTAATGTTTGAGTGGAATCTCTTTTCTTGTATTTTGAATCGGGCCAATAAACTAGGCATTTCTATCCAACACTCAGGATTCAGTTATTCAGTGTTCAGTTGTTCAATGCCATTGGTCAAAGCTAGCAACTACTAGCTTTTTAAAGCAAGGTTTCGTTTTTAACAAGGTATTTAATGCAATGTACATTGAAAGATTGGATTTGTATTATTTGCCCCATATTTATATCTAGATCAGGGGTCTGCAAATCCCATCAGCCCTTGCCAGCATGGCCAATTGGCCGTGCTGGGAGGGGGTGATGGGAATTGTAGTCCATGAACATCAGTAGACTCGCAGGTTGCAGACCCCTGATCTAGATCAATCAGATGAGTTGGAGCCAGCCGACATATTTACTCACTCTCACTTGATTCTCGTTTTTTCAGCAGTCTCTTGCAGTGACGTAGGTATAGATTTTTTATGGGGTGCGTTTGGGGGGCGGGGCTCAGGGGGTGGGGCCCTGACTCTACTCACCTCTGGGGGCTGCTCAAGCAAGCCAGACATATAAGGGGGGGGGGTTGAACCCACGAACTCCCCCCTTACCTACATCCTTGGTGTTTCCCAAGGCTTTTGTTCATGCTGGCCCTGGGATCTCCAGTGGAGCCTTCCTGGGTGCCCCTCCTGTTGGTTTTACCACACAGAGAAGCAGCTAACACACTGATTAAAAAGGTGAAAGGTAAATGTTTATTAGGAACTACGTTTAGGATAGGAAATAGGGATACAACCCTATCTAGCTGACAACTTGTCCGACACCTGCTGGGTCTTCTCCTCAGTTCCTTTGCCCATTAGACATTGCTACATCCAACACTTTCCACCTTTTTTTATCAGGGCAAAGTTCACCTAACCTGTTGAACAACTTTTCTTCTAACAGTAATTGTCATGGCCCAAAGTTGAATACATGGCACATGCTGGGATGAAGTATTTTATTGCTGAAGTTACTTATGGAGTAAATGGTTCCCGATTGTGTAGGTAGAAGCAAACATGCCCTGAATTTCTCAAAGGATGTGTTAGGGCCAAGCCTATTTGGAAATCACATTATTTGACTTGGGAGCCTTTGAGCCTAGTCCCAAATGTAAAATTAGTTGGAGATACTCACTGGGCAAATGGACTGTGCACACATTTAAATGCACACTTTTAATTAAGATGCTCCACAACTTAGCAATGGCACTGCAAATAAGTTCTGAAGCTCATGCCTTTAAAAGTTGGACCTGTGTCTGAAAATACACCTTAACAAACTGGGGACCCACAATACTCATGTCAGATCTCAGAAGCTAAGCAGAGTCAGCCCTTGCTGGAACTTGAATGGGAGGCCACCAAGGAATACCAGAGTCACTGTGCAGAGGCAGGCAATGGAAAACCACCTTTGAGAGTCTCTTGCATTGAAAACCTTACTGGGTTGCCACAAGTCAGCTGCGACTTGCTGGACTTTATGCACATTCATTCACAAGTCTAGGTTTGAGGGATTTTATGAAATCCCCTCACCTTTTTATTTTTTATTTTTTTGACCAGCCAGTTTGGGTTTGTTGAAAAATCCCCCTATCTGATCATACATAAGAACATAAGAACATAAGAACAAGCCAGCTGGATCAGACCAGAGTCCATCTAGTCCAGCTCTCTGCTACTCGCAGTGGCTCACCAGGTGCCATTGGGAGCTCACATGCAGGATGTGAAAGCAATGGCCTTCTGCGGCTGTTGCTCCTAAGCACCTGGACTGTTAAGGCATTTGCAATCTCAGATCAAATACCCTCATTGTGCTGTTTTTTAAAACCCTTACTTTAAGTTAATTGTTCAGAATTAGATGTATTGATATAATGTGGGAATAGCAGTATGAATTATCTCCATGTCTTGCAAAAGACTTGTGAAACCTGTCAGATGCCCAATTAGACTCTGGAAAATAGATAGACAGACAGACAGACAGACAGACAGACAGACAGACAGACAGATAGATAGATAGATAGATCTGCCATCAAGTCACAGCTCACTTTTGGTAATTATTTCAAATACATATATTTCATCTCAGTCCTTCTGTTTGTTGCTTCATATGCTTTGTGGGAACAAATGAAAGAAACCATGGAGGTCTGACCTGAGTTTAAAACAGGGCTGGACAGTCCCTCTTGTAGTAATGCCAGCCAGGATTCAACTTATAAGGGGAAGTTGAACTAAGCAGATATTTCACAGAGTAAAGCTTGTTATTCATGAACTGTATAAAAGCTTTCTGACTGAACAGAACCTGCCATTCATTGCTGCTTGGGAAAACTACAGAGGAACAGTCTATGTAATATTCATATATGTATATTGTAATTTTCGATTTGATTATCGTTTTGACATAAGATATTCCAAATAGGAATATGATACCTAAAGAACTTCTTGGTCTCCCTGAAGTACTTCACAGCTGTGCTACCTCCCCTCCCCTTTATATTTCCAAGGAATGGTTAGAGGACATATGATACAGCCATCTTTGGAAGCTACACAACATCTGTTGTCTAGGTAATGACAAATCTGATTGCCATGGATGGACCAAGGAAGTTTCCAGATGGCCCCAGGCGTAGAGGTCCACTGATGGCCAGGAAGACCAGCCCCCAGCCCCAGCAGCTTTGCCAGAGCCCACCTGCTGCCTTCTCTTGGCCCACTGCCCTTGTCTATTGTCAGCATTGCTGGGTGGTTCTGCACTCAGGGGCCACAGCATGGCCACTTGGCTTGCCTCTGGTCTGTTTTCCCTTCCCAGTCTGCCCTTGTTGTTTACCCAGGGTTTCTAGTTCTTATTGTTGTTTTACATGTTACTTTAATATGAGTTGCTTTTTTAAAGTCTGTAAACAGTACTGGTTCTCTGCCCAAATGACCCAAGCATTCATGAGGGGCTGCTTTGGTAGAGCTCAGTGTGCTTCCAGAAATGGTAGAATGGAAGGAGATGAGGGAATTGGGGTGGCAAATGCTTGTTGTCTTGGCAACCACTGCCATCACCCAAAGAGTCTGAGACAAACTCCTAACACAGTGGCTTCACATCTGGGCATTTGCCCACCCAGTGCCCATGTGGAAGAGGGCAAGGGGCATGGCTTATGCTCATCATAGTGCTACCTGCCCCCACCCCCAATGTATAGTTAATAACATATATAACATTTCTGATGATTGGTTGACATACATTTTTTTTTGTATATCTCCACTTTAGCATTAGGTTGCCAGCAATACTGGAGAAAAACGTCCTGTCCCTTTAACTGAAGCCTTAGTGGGCAGTTGAAACTTTTCATGATTTGGCAATAAATAACATCACCTTACCTGGTAAATAACATCTCATCAAGCTTCTGTTCCCCTGCACAGTTGGGAACTCTATTTAGCATCCAGAGCTTTCTAAGTGTGCTTTTGTATAATAAAGATCTTGTTTCTCTGTTGTCGATAATGGCCTTTTGAGTTATTGTTCAAATATTTGTGAGACTGTTGTTCATGAACCCCTGGAAACAGAGCTAATTCCCAGCTACGAAACTATAACTAAAGGGAAATATAAGAAGCCTGTTTTTTAATTTGTTTTTTGTTTTTAATTGTATAATTTATTTGTTTATTTTACTTTGACGCACATAATTAACATAAACATATGCATACTACACCAACTTTCATGTTCTTATAATTTATACGAATCCAAAATTATATTTTTAAAAATTACCTTACTCTGTAATTTCCATAGATTGACATATCTAATAACATATTTATTATAACACATATACTGCTTAGATCTTTCTCCTATTTTGGTTTAACTTTATTTTTCGTAGTTTCAACTATATAATTAAAAAAGATATTCCATTTTTCTGGCTATATCTTTTGGTGCAATATACCATCTAAAACATTTTATACCAATTTTCTCTTAATATTTTACATTCTGTAAACTTTATTCCTTTAGTTCAAAGATTTTTCCATTGACTCGTGTGTGTGTGTGTGTTTCTCCCAAATTTTGCATTTGTTTTATCATGTAATCTTATACTTGCTGTTGCATTATCACATTGCAATAACGTTTTATATATTTTCCCTAACAAATGCCTTGAATTTCCAGTAATTAATTGCTTGAAGGTTGTTTCTGCCATATTGTTGCATTTAAGAAATGACTATTTTAGATAAGCACCATTTAAAATAGAAGCTTAGATACTTATATTGCCTATCTATAGCATTACTTCTTTGAAACTACTGGATTTTGCAAATCTGTGGATCCCCCCCCCCCCTTTAAACGGTTGAGTTCCAGCAATTACACAGCCTCCTTGAACTCTAAGAGCAAAGGAAAGACACAATCAATAAAACAGAGCAAGTGAGGCCCTCTTGTGGATACCTTGATTAACTGCAGCAGCATCTTGAAAACTGTATGAAGTTTTGTTTTGCATTTGGAGGAATCTGTTTACGTTCACCCTGCAGAAAACAAAGCTCAAGGCTTGCAGTCTGTGAGGGATGTTTGCTCCCACTGATATTGCTGCAACAGTTAGGAATCAGGGCACGCTGTTAATGACCTATCCCTATCAGTAGCGAAGGAAGCAGATTATTAGGTGATGGGAATGCCATCCTCCATGGGGGTCTGGGGATCCCCCAGAATTACAGCTCATCACATTACAGAGATTGGTTCTCCTGGATAAAATGGCTAAGAAGAGGAGGAGGAGTTTGGATTTTTCTCAACTGTAAGCACTGGCGTTCCTGCTTAGGGACATGGGGTACCCCTTGTCCCCGGGGGCATCGATGGAGGTCACGTGGAAGCGCCAAAACATCCTCCTACGCAGCAAGGGATTGAGCAAGCCCTAGAAAGCAGGCACTGAAGCAGCGGACTGCTCCTAGTGCCTGTCGTAGCCCCGCCCACTCTGTACGGTGGTCTGGAGTGTCCAGGGGGCTGGGGAGAAGTCCCACTGGGCTCCCAGGAGCAGGACTGGGGAGCTCCGCCTCCCCTCCCTCTAACCCAGCGTGCCTTATTCGCCTTAAATTAAGTGTGGCATGACTCAGAAGCCTTCTCCCCTGCAGCCGGGCGCTGGCAGGCACAGGAAAAGGCAAGCTGAGCAGGGAGCCCAGAAGCAGCAGCAGAACTGAAGATGATGCTGACGTTTGCTTGGTAAACCTTCAGATGGGGGTGACTTGAGAGAGATTTACATGCTTAAAAGTTAATTCCCACTTGCACTGGCTTGGAGCTGTTTCTCAGGCTAGCAGCCTACCTCACAGGGTTGTTATGAAGACACAATTAGGAAAGTGGTGGGGAGGGAGCCATGTATGTTTTGCTGGGGGTAGGAGGTGATTTGTGAGAGATGATGCTGATGTTTGCTTGGTAAACCTTCAGATGGGGGTGACTTGTGAGAGATTTACATGCTTAAAAGTTAATTCCCACTTGCTCTGGCTTGGAGCTGTTTCTCAGGCTAGTAGCCTACCTCACAGGGTTGGTGTGAAGACACAATTAGGAAAGTGGTGGGGAGGGAGCCATGTATGTTTTGCTGGGGGTAGGAGGTGATTTGTGAGAGATGATGCTGACATTTGCTTGGTAAACCTTCAGATGGGTGGGGGGACTTGAGAGAGATTTACATGCTTAAAAGTTAATTCCCACTTGCTCTGGCTTGGAGCTGTTTCTCAGGCTAGCAACCTACCTCACAGGGTTGGTGTGAGGACACAATTAGGAAAGAGAGTTGGTGGGGAGAAAGCCATGTATGTTTTGCTGGCGGTGGGAGGTGTTTTGTGAGCTGGTGCAAAAAATCATTGTTTGGTCGTTGTGGGGGAGGGTGGTCGTCCATACCTGGGGTGGGGGTGGAGGGGCACCAAACTCAGATTTTGTCCCCGGGCTCCAGTTTGCCTAGATTCGCCCCTGACTGTAAGGAGTGTCAAAGTGGCTTACAATTGCCTGCCCTTCCTCTCTCCACAACAGACACCTTGTGAGGTGGGTGGAGCTGAGAGAGTTCTGAGAACTGTGACTGGTCCAAGGCCTCCCAGCAAGTTTCAAGTGTAGGAGTAGAGAAACAAATCTGATTAATCAGATAAGAGTCCAGTGCTTATGTGGAAGAATGGGGAATCAAACCTGGTTCTCCAGATTAGAGTTCCTCACTCTTAATCACAACACTATGCTGGCTGTCTTTGCAAAGGGGAAGTCTATGTCATTGTACCCCACTGAGGTCTCTATCCTCTCCAGGTTCCACCCCCAATCCTCCAGGAGTTTTCTCTCCTGGATCTGGCAATTCTATCCTCCCCAGCCCAATCCTCCACCAGTGGCCAGGAGAGACCTGGCAACCCTAACAGGTGATCACCCTGATATGTCATAAAGAAAGCCTCCCAGGGTGAATTTCCTCTTGTTAAACATCCACAAACAGCTTTCGGAAAAGAAGCTCAAACTCTTGGAGGGTATTTTATTTATTTATTTACTTACTTAGATTGTTATGTCCTACTTTCCTTCCTTATGGGGGACCCAAAGCAGCTGGCAACATCATCTCAGGCTCCAGCATGGTGTAGTGGTTAAGAACAGAGGACTCTAATATGGAGAACCAGACCTGATTCCCCATTCCTCCTCATGGCTGGCTCTTATCTGGTGAACTGGATTTGTTTCCCCACTCCTCCATGTGAAGCCAGCTGGGTGACCTTGAGCTAGTCACAGTTCTCTCAGAAGACTTTCAGCCCTACATACCTCACAAGATGGCTGTTGTGGGGAGGGGAAGAGAAGGACTTTGAAAGCCTTTTTGGGACTCCTTACAGCTGAGAAAAGCAGGGTATATATCCAAACTCTTCTTCTCCTCATCTTCTTTTTCTTGTCCATTTTATCATCATAGCAACAGTGTTGTAAGTTAGGTTAGGCTAAGCAACGGTTACTAGTTCAAGGTCACCAGGTGAACTCCTGTGGCGGGGGTGTGTGTGTGTGTGTGTGTCAAGTTTGGCTTTCCCAGGTTGTTGTTTGTCACACTAACCACTGTGGCATGCTGGAGGCACTCCTATTAGGACACGGTTGTCATGGGAAACCATCCAAATCCCCTCATGGCTCTTCAGTGGGATTCCAGTTTGGCGTGTAGTTGTCCACACACTCACTTTGCACTCCCAGACAATAAAGTTTGTATCCTGTAGATGAAGCTTAACCTGTTATTATCACAGGAAACAAATGTATTTTGTTATGCAGAAACTAGTATTTTGGAGTTTTCTTTCAATTCAACACAGATGTAACAATTAGCTAATTGCACTGCTTCTTTACCCCAGAGAACTTGTGCCGCTTGAGATTATGATGCTTACTAAAATACAAGACCCATCGAAATTAAGGTACATAAAAGGTGCCCTTAAGTGCTCTGTTCTTTTTGCTAGATCAGGTGTGATGGTAGAATAGCTTGCCTGCTTTTGCCCAGGGTCCCCAAATACACAGCTCCTGAATTTGCCCACCAGTTCAGGATTTTTTTTTCCTGTAAGGAACTTTCTATTTGTAGGGTAGAGGTTTTGCTGAAAGAAAAATGGTCTCCCATTGCCATATGTATGAAAGCAGGGCCTCCATATGTCAGAGGGAGTGAATCTATTGTCTTTTCCTCCAGACGTTTAGTCACAACAGTGTTATTTTCAGTTCAGTCTACACACTGAACTGGCATGACATTTATTTAATGGCTGAATCTTTCATAGCCAGAATGCTATGTTCTGCATTACCTGCCTGAATGTGACCCAGTAGACAGAGAATTGTTCTGGGATCTGAGAGACAGTGGACTCCATGGATTGCATAACATAGTCGGCATATCATATAATGCTTTGTCCGGGCTCTAACAGATTGCATGGCTGCTTGCATAGGTTCCAAGAGGTGTTTGTTGTGAGGGGGGAAGGGCAAGGAGATTGTAAGCCCCTTTGAGTCTCCTGCAGGAGAGAAAGGGGGGATATAAATCCAAACTCTTCTTCTTCTTCTTCTTCTTGCACCATTTCTAGTCCACCGAGCTGAACTCCACCCATCAGCCACCTCTGGTAGCCCACCAAGGCCTTGATTAGCTTTTTGCTTTTGTTGCCCAGTGCATATTGAAGAAAGTTTTTCTCGTATCCTTGTATCTGGAAGACACTTTGGTAGACCTCAAGTTGTGTGAGCATTGGTTAGAACAAGGGTTTTGCCTGGGTCAAATCAGGACAAATATGTTCCAAATGTCTCTTCTAATGAGAGAAAGCAACACGGCAAAAACAACAACCCCTGTTAAAATGCATCTCAGAGTTCATTTTGTAATCCAGATGAAGAAATAGTTTGTCTTCATTTTAATTAGACTGATGTGCATAGCAGCAGGTCATTAGTGCTTTAAAGAGGTTTCTTTCTCACTGATAAACTATAGCGGGGGCTTTGGGAACAAATCACCGATAAATAAAGAGCTTGCTTATAGGATCTATTGATTCTCGCTTGCTGAACCACGGTGAGGTGCTTTGTTAGTCTTCCTGAATGTGCAAGCAAAGTAAAAAGAAACATAATTAATGAGCCTTCTTCCGAAAAGGATATTTGAGGTCACACGTCTGCCAAGGGTAGGCTCCACTGGGAACTCCTAAATGAAGCAACATTAGCAGGGGTGTGGGAGAAGGTTTGAATGGATTGCAGTATCGAGCAACAGTCATGTGGAACACTGTGTTTGAGTACCACCACCCTGTTACCATACTGTCCCGGGACAGCGGGGGGCAGGGGAGTGCTTCACAGGTATCCCTGCCCATGTGCCAGCCTATAGGGTGATGCTGACATTGCAAAGATTCTCTGGCAATAGCCAGGTCTACCTACAAGGAACTTCCAGGAACAGGGTTTTTTTTTTTTTTTCATACTTTCAGCTTGTTTGCCATATCAGCACATTTTCAGCTCCACAGTCAAGGAAGAACGTGTTCTTCTCAACATGATACAATAGCCCTGTAGAATGAATACTTGTTTCTAGTCATAAGAAGACTCTTGATGTCATTGGCTCCCCTGATTATTTTAACCCAGATACTCCCTTCTGTAACTTATTTCTTCTGGCCACCTTGCAATACACTTGGTTGTTTCTCAAACAATCCATCCAGACACCTCCCAGAGGTTGTCCTAACATCCCCCAAAGGTTGTCCTAACACCATCAGAGGTAATTCTTCACCCTATAAAGATACTACTCTCCAAAGGGCCAACTGCCCAGTGCCTTTGACATTTTTCCATCTCTGTCACTGTGTCCAACACACTGCCCCCCTGGAATCAGATGCTGGCTGTTTGGACACTGAATCTTTTTCATACAATTATAAGGTTGTATTACCCATATATCCCAAACCCTTTTTCTATTCCAAATCTATTTTCCAACCTATCTATATCTTAGGAACTCTGTGTGCGCATGTTTGCTGAGTTGAAACAAATGGTTGTGAACCCCTAATCCCTACAATAAAGATGGTCAAATTTGCATTATATTTCTCTCTGTGGATTTTCTTCCGAGAGCTGATCTTCGTATACACTGGCATTAAGGATTCCTTACCCAGCTTTTTGCAACATTGATAAACAGTCTGCTCTAAGCTAATATTCCCCACTATATCAAGAGTCTGTGTCTCCACCTTGCGTAACAACCCCTTGTGAAGCTTCTTAACATAGTACTTCTTACCTCTCGCTGTTTTCTATGCTAACTTCACTCAAATGTGGTAACTAGAAGGTCCCCCCAACTGATGAAGAATTCTGGTAAACCTGAAAGCTTGCCCACAGTTGTGCCATTCTGGTTGGTCCTAACTGGAGGAATTACATGTATTTTGTTCTTGTTTTTGAACTAGAAAGTCAGTGTAGTATGAAGGTTAGAGTCCCAGAATTTGACCACAGAGATCCCAGCTGAAATTGCTGCCTGGCTACTTGGAGATCCCAAGCAAGTTACCATTTTACCACCTGCTGTGTCAGACAGGATTGTGTGATGATAGAACAGGAATAATCTCATTGTGCTCTACAGATAGGTATATTAACTTTTTTCAAAGTAATTAGTGTCTGTTCAACAAATCTGGGATGGGGCATAGAACTGGTCCTTTAAAAAAAGCATAACACCTGTGTGAAATTGTAGATGATGCTAATAAATAAAAAAGGTGGGGAAAGGGACATAGAAAAAGAGAGGGTTTTTTGTAGGATTACCATAGCCAATGGTTGTCAAAATCTCTGTTTACATATGATATGACCTTTTACATTAATCACCCTGAGTCTTCACTTTCTCTTTCCCATATCATTCCCAAAAAACCTTGATGCTAAGAGAATTCTGCTCCCAGAATCCTCTGAGAGGACCGATTTACGACACTCCTGTCAACCATGGTGCCCCATGCCATTCTGACAGTATGAATGAGTAAGAATTAGCTTTGTTCCACAAGAGGGCCCCATAATACAATAACTCTTCTGCTGTAGTTCATAGTCAGAACAGAAACAGTCCGATCATATACAGATCATATACACAGACGTTCTCTGATTAATAAAGAAAAGGTCAAATCCCGTTCATCCCTACTGTAGTAAGTAGAACCATTGTCCCTAGTGATCTGAGAAGGGGAGCGGATTGCTTTCAGAGGCAATGCTGAGAACTCTTATGCTTCTGAATGCAACAAATGCACTGTACCTATCATTTTCTAATTCAGTTTCTAGATATGTGGCTATTATATAATGAGTATTTTCCTATGAGCAGGATATTTCCCCCTCCATACCACAAGACTTAGGAAAAAACTAGCCATGGATCCTTCTTGTCATTTTAGAGACAAATTCAGCCATTTTAAACATTCCACGAGGGTGGTGTAGCATGAGCAGAAGATCTTGTTCCCCTCTACACCTTTTCAAGTTCCCCCTGGCTATTTTTGCACTTGAAGAGGTGTGGGGGACCAAGATATCCTACTCCTGCTGTGCCTTGGGCCTGATCAGGATTGGATCCTCGAAGTATTTTAAAATGGCTGAATTTGTATCTAACATGGGTCAGACTTGTGGCTGCTGTAATGTCTAGCTTGGCGTGTGTGTGTGTGTGTGTGTGTGTGTGTGTGTGTGTGTGTTAAGAGCCACCAAAATCACTTCCAACTCATTGTGACCCTCTGAATGAATGTCCTCCAAAAGTTCCTGTCGTTAACGGCCTTGCCCTTACTCTAGGAGAAAAAGAATGACCATCATCAAACATAACTGCACTTCTTTCAAAACCAACCTATCTGGTTTGCCTTACAAGTAGTTAGATAACAACTGTTTTTACCCATAATGCAACCCAACAGCCAGGTTCTCCTCTAGAGATTGTGGGCTTATTTGTGCTCTGATTCAGATACCTACAAGTGCCACAAGCAGCTCCAGGCTACTGCACCCACAGAAACCTCTCCAGTGCTGTGTTTCCTTTCAATCTCCAAAAAGGGATCAACACAGCAGATACTGTGTCAGTCCAAACTGGGGCTAGTTTCATGTCCTGTTACTTAGCAATATCTTTCAGTCAGGGAGCAAAATCTTCAAGCTGATTTTTACAAAGGTGTCCTCTTGTATAGCTGCCTTATAAAATTCTATTTATTAAATCCAAAACCTAACATATCTATGCACAAATCCACTAATGTAAAGATTTACACATTCGAGAAATCATTTTTTTCCAGATCTTTTCTATGCTGCAAATGTTTGTGAAGAGCTGTAAGTTTAAAAAACCTTAAACAAACGCTGACTTTCTCTAACCATTTTTTCCCCTTTAGGAATAACTCTTTGTTTGCAAAAACTACATCTAGCAACAATTATCATGTATAAAACTATTCCTTGCTTGTCATGTGGGTCAGAGATTACATAATTAAGGAGGAAAAACTGTAGAACACGTGGAGATAGCAGACACCTGCTGATAATACTTTCGTTATCATCTCCCAAAATATTTTTAGGACAGGGTTCTCCTATTGCATCTTAACACAGTGCATGGGGAGTGCCCTCATCTTCTGATATAAATACTTCACATAGCTTGCCCTTAGATCTGCTGATATACTGCGAAACATATCAGAGATGTATTCTTTATGTATAAAATATAAGCAAGTGGAGACCTGCAAGAATCACAGAAGAGGATCCATGTACTTCCTATAATAGCTTCCCTACCTCATGTGGGGACAGTAAGTGGTGTTTCTATAGAAAATGTTAAGGGGTGCAGCACTGAAGCAGGGGTCACTCCCCAAATAGCAGAGATGCGCAACACTCACACTGGAACACACAGCAGGAACTGAGACGCACACAGCTATATCAGCTTCCCAGAAGCGGTCCTTCTTTATTAGGTTCACAGCAATGTTGCTCTCTCTGACAAAGTGCTTCGCCAGACGGCAGGAAGACAAGAGTCTCTCAGTACATAGCACACTGCTGCATTATATGCATTTCATCCACCAATCAGAATACCTTTCCAATTAGCTCCAGAAAGAGGCTGTCATACAGAGGTGGTCATATGACACCTGTCATTTAGATTTTGTAGATCAGACATTTGTCCTGACAGAAAATGAAGCCCAGGACAAGAACTGATTAGGGGGGGGGGGGAGCAAGCATCCAGCATCCGTCTTTTTAATACCTTTCCATGTGCCTTGGATGGGGCTTTTACCCTGCGGGCTGCGCTTGGTGCATTCTTTCGGCTGGTGCAAGGGTTCCCCCGGCTCCAGCCCTCTTAAAGACCACCCACCAGTCTCTCTCCTCCCTTCTGTCACCCCTCCCCTTTCCAAACACAAGGTGTTCCTTTGTATTCCTTCCCATTGCAGAGGCAGAAAAGGAGAGCAAGGGTGCAGGGGAGGCTGGGATCCCTGCTTTCACTGCCACAAACCTGCCAGCCAGAGCTTGCTAGAATCTCATCCCAAAAGCCGCTGGTATATTTTTGGCTGGTGGGGTGAGCTGCATTTCTCCCTCTTTTTCCACTCCCCCCCCCCATTTGACTAAGTGGCCAGAGCATGGGACATTTGACCCCCATATGTTCCCCTGGGTGGTATACTCCTGGCTCCTACTCCTTCACTAGTCCACCATTCTGCTGCCTCAGTGTTGGAATGAGACCTCCTTTTCACACCTGCCTCCAGCATCATTGCAACCTTTGTGGCTGAGACTGGAGGGGGGGGGGGGCAGAATGTCCTAGCAGCTCCTCTTCTGCTCACCTCCTGTGCTGCCACACCCAGGAGATCAGCAATGGCTTTTATTTCTCTTCCCCTGCCCTCTTCCAGCATTGCACTCTTATTGGCTGATGGGAGTGAGGCAGAGGCTTCTACATCTCACTTTCTTTCTTCTCACATACCCACAGTTTGCAATGGAAAAACAGTTGCATGCTCAATTGTCTCTGTTTTTGTTTTTCCTTTAGTAACCCCCCCCCCCTTTCTAGGTTGAGGAGGGTATTTTTCTCAGATGTGGCTATCCCCTCCCTGATTGGTAGAAATGTGTGTTTTGTGTTTTCAGATCCATATGAGAGCGCCAGCATGGTGTACTTGTTACGGATGGACTCCAATCTGGAGAATCAGGGTTGATGCCTCACTCCTTCACTTGAGTGGCAGATCATTATCTGGTGAACTAGATTTGGTTCCCTGCTCCTACACACAAAGCCTGTGGGGGACCTTGGGCTAGTCACAATTCTTCCAGCCCCACCTGCCTCACAAGGTGTCTGTTGTGGGGAGTGGGAGGGAAAGGAGTTTATAAGACTGATGAGTCTCCTTACAGGAGAGAAAGGGGGGTATAAATCCAAACTCTTTTTCCCAATGGCCCTAGTCTTTGGATTTAACTATCCTCAGATGAAACCATATTGACTACTAGATATATTACTATAGAGCTGCCTTATACTGAATCGGTCCATGGATTAATAATGCCTGCTCTAACTTCTTCAGGGTTTCAGGCAGAGGAAGGTTATTCCCAGGCCAGCTACTTGAAGTCCTTTAACTGGAAATGCCAGAGACCAAACAGGAAATCTGCATGCAACGTATGTGCTAACATTGTCCATAGCATACAAATGGGCTGTAAACTGTGTTTAGCAAATTTCAATCCACATTTGCTGCTGGTTGCAGTCTAATCATCTTATGCTATTCTGCTTCCTTACCTGAGATGCTCTTCCCCACGGTTGCATAACAAGGTAGCTTTTTTTTTTTACCATCAAGTCATAGCTGACATGGTGACCCTGTAGAATTTTCAAAACAAGAGACTGCCAGAGGTGGTTTGGCATTGCCTGGCTCTGCATAACACCCCTAGACTTCTTGGTGGTCTCCCATCCATATATTGACCAAGGCTAACTTTACTTAGCTTTACAAGACCTGAAGAGATCAATCCAACCAGAGCTATTCAGGTCAGGTAAAAAAAAATAATTTGGGTTGAGGAGAGTGATATGAAGTTGTTGCTGATGTATAGTGACTTCATAGGGTTTTCAAGGCAAGAAATAAATAGAGGTGGTTTGCCATTGCCTGCCTCTGCATAGCAACCCTATACTTCCTTGGTGGGCACTCATCCAAGTAAGAATCAGGACCAACCCTGCTTACCTTCTGAGATCTGACAAGGTTGGGCTAGTCTAGACCATAGGTGTCAAACTCGCGGCCCTCCAGATGTTATGGACTACAGTTCCCACCATCCCCTGCCAGCAGGATGCTGTGGTCCAGGATAGCTGTTCATTCTATTGTTCTGTGAAGGAAGAGGGAAAAAACTCATAAAGGCATCTGGGAAATCATCCCAAGCATGCAGAAAACGAATAAGATCCATTTTGTTTTGAGTTGGAGGACAGCTCAACAGCTTTGTGAAAATCATGGAGAATCTGCACATAGTCCTTTTGTAACACAGGGTTCAAACAGCTCATTAGGCTAAGACCTAGAAGGGAGTACGAGACTAAGGGTATGTCTTACCTTTCATGTTCACATGGAAAACAGCAGTTTATAGCATAGCCCTTTAAAGAACTGGATCTACACAAGCTTTATTCCTACTATCATTCATTTTTGTCATTGTTTATCTGTGGCCTTGGAATATGACTATTCTGTTTGAAATATCCCTCATAAATTTAATAGGAGTGGAAGGCACAGAGGACCACAAATCCACATCACTCAAATTCTCTGGGTCTATTTAAAGTGAAATGAAATCCCACAGAAGAAATGAAGGATTTGTTGAACAGAAAGAACCACCAGAATGAAGAATTTGCCTGACTCTGTAATTAACTGGTATCACAAATTGTCTCCGAATTTCTAATACAGGCCCACAAAACAATTTAATTAATATAATTAATCCCAGGCAAAAGTTAATCACATTGAACATAAAGCATTAGACTTTTTTTCCCCTGCAGTGACATAAAACATGACTGCTATATAATAACTGGTTGTAATGTAGAATTCATCAGAAAATCAGTGAGAAAAATGAAGGCCAGGCATTGTTGCTCTCTGGTTCTATAAAGTTCTCTAGAAGGAATGTTTACATCCAGATTTACCTGCGTTCAATGTATGAACTTTTAAAAATTATAGGCATGGAAAAGTACAACTGATTTTTCTCTCTCTCTTGTCCCTCTTTTTATTAGAGTACCAGCCAGACTGTGGTGTTTCTGCTAAGAGAATTCAGCAGGATAGTGCTGAGGAGAGAATCTGAGCCTGTCTTAAAAGCTAATATTAATTTGAAGAAATAACAATATGTCTCTATACCACATTAGAACTCCATTACTCCACACATGCAATTTTAAAAAGCGCACCATCAAGGAGGGGAAGCAGTCATTTGACTAGTGCTGAGGCAGTAAACTGTCCCCATAGTAACCAGACACTGGACAGTGGGAGACATTGAGGTGAGACCTCAGAACAGGGAAGGGGGCCTATGGGGTTCGGGCCTTCCAATAGGCAATTCCTATGACAGCCTGGTGATAACAGTGGTTGAACAGCAAGAGAGAGAAAAAGAAAACCAGGTGGTTTTCAAGTACCAGGCAAAAAGCTTGGGCAGTCACTGGGGCCCAGTAGCCTTGGAGGGCACAGTAGAATATGGCATGCAGGTCAGATCCAGACTGTTCTACCACAGTGAGGGTCAGGAAAGCGCCCACTCTCTTGGTTTCCCACAAACTCAGATTAACTTGGATAATATCATTAAGGACTGTAGTCTATATTGCGACATATAGCTTATTGTATACAGTAGGATCCTATTGTGTAAATCTTGCACCCCTTAATGAGTCGTGTTTAATACTTATGCTATGCTTCAGTTCTTTCTGGTGGTTCCAGGCTTCTAAAATCCTACTCAACTGGCTATTGAATGTCTCATTTTGTAGAATGTACTGACTCACTATGTGTAATCTGCCTTGAGCCCGTGAGAAAGGTGGATTATAAATAATGTAAATAAATAAGTAAACATTTTGAGAATTGTTGTTGCCTTTTTAATATCTCAAAGCTGTATCATTAATTGAGGTTACGCATCCTCTCCCCTAAAATGTGTGCCTTTAGTGTGCATATTCAGTTCAGAGACTTGTTTATCTGTTTATAGCCATGATTCATTTGCAGAAAGAAAGCAGGAATTTAATTCTTACAGAACAGACAGTTGTCTAGAAACACGATGTTGGGATGAAACCTCCTTCATGTGAGAATACAGACAGAGCATCATTACATGGCTGAATATTACTGCTAATTGGTGGCACATTAAAGCAGCTTTAATCAGCCTCTCTTCAAAGGATGTGATGAACCCCAAAAGAAGCAATGACCACCCCACATTTGTATCAGTGTTCTAAAATCTCTTCGGACACCAGTTGCTTTTGAGTGTCACTTTCAAATACCAGCAGTCAGGGTGCCAGACTTCAGAGGGATTCACATTTCTCTGTATCCTAGTTAACCTGAATGTCTGTCATGAAATGTGTCTACTGTGAAAACCTCTAAGGCTTTCTTCAGATCTTGCTTTCTGAAACTTGGATTCCACATAACAAAATAGTGCTTAATGGGACTTAGAAATGTTTAAAATCAACAATAAAACCGCAACAATTAATAAAGCAACATTATCTAAAATAGAAACAGCAGCAGATATCAATTAAAGCAGCACGGCACTATAAATGAGTCTAGAAACTGTATATTAAACTAAGTTCCTGCTATCTCAATTTAATAACCATTCCTGCAAGAACCGCATGTTAATTTCAGTCTAAGCTCTTAAACTATAGTGCCAGAAACTGCTGTGTTAAAAGTACTTCCTGGATATGCCACTTCAGACTGCGAAGGAACAATGACTCATATAACAGGGTTGCACTTACCTGCAACAGTTGTTTATTGAGTGGTCTTCTGTGCAGGCAACACGTGGAACTGCACATGCTCAGGCCAGCCGCGGAGAATTAACGTTTAAGTTTCTTGGAAGATCAACTCTATCAAGTGCTCCCCCTCCCCTCTACCACATGTCAAAGGCTGAGGCTTTTCCTACTCAAACAGCCACATGACAGAGGGAATGCTCCTCCTGAATTTCTCTTGTTCCTGCTGTGGAACCACAAACAGTGTCAATTATAGCCCTCTATAGCAAGGAATTAGGGAGGCATGTGAGTTTGCACAGAAGACCACTCGATGAGCAGCAGTTACAGGTAAGTGCAACCCTGTTGTCATCTTTGTGGTCTCTGTGTCATGCCACATGGGAGATTAGGAAGCTCATTTAGCAAAGGACATGGGTGTGAGACTGCTCATGCAGAACAGCTCTCCCAACAGCTGCTTCATTTCTGGAGTCTGTGGAGCAGAAGCGTATCAGGGGGAAATGGCTCCCAAGGGCAACACCTCCTCCAGGCACCCCCACCTCTGCTCTCCCCATGCTTGGGGGCAGGGCTCAGGGCAGGGTTCAGGCCGAGCCCCACCCACGCCTCTCTGCGGGCCAGTTCCTGCCATCCCCAGGGCCTAGGGAGGACAAAAGCCAGCCTGCACAGAGGCTAGGGGGGCAGGGCTCGGTGGCGGCACATGGCCCAGGCAAACAAGGGAATGCACCTAGATATGAAAACTGCATGCTCACATGGAAAACTAGTGGAGAAAATTTACATGTGACAAAGCAAAGAAGTTATATGCAAACTTATGCAAACTTTAGAAAAACCTTTGTGGATTTAAGCAGGCTGCTAGAGCTTGGAGCATAAAACTAAATGGGATACTCATTCAAGAAACCTCAAGAAAAGTGAATCTGATTCATGTCTATACACTAAGCTCAAAGAAGGCAAATGGATTTAATTCTGACTTACCGGTATGTAGATGTTC
The DNA here is from genome assembly GCF_021028975.2 of Sphaerodactylus townsendi. NCBI lineage: Eukaryota > Metazoa > Chordata > Lepidosauria > Squamata > Sphaerodactylidae > Sphaerodactylus > Sphaerodactylus townsendi. The sequence goes on along the minus strand of NC_059432.1, from coordinate 38,845,028 downwards.
GGACCCTAGCTTATGAAAACCCAGATGACAGCAAAGAAATAGTGCATCGTCTGAGTCAATAAGTGGAAATAAAACAACTTGGCGATATCACACTTTTTTCAGGCATCCAAATGTAGAGACAAGATGGACGTTTTCTTATCAAAGCAAAAGATCAAAGAATTGATACAGTAACTGAAAATGGAAGACGCCTATCCGGCTCCAACTTTTGTGGAAGTCTGCTGTGTAAAGCAACAAGATGACACAAGGGGCTACCAGCTCACAACAGATCCCATGAAGCACTAGGTAAGCTCCTATACTTCAGTATCTCAACTATGTCTGACATTATTGCCATATTAGGATTATAATGAAGACAGAAGGCATTACCAACAAAGACTGGAACAAAAGAGAGTCATGAGATATCTAAAGGGAACTGCAAACTATAAGACATTAGCCAATGACAACTCTAAGCTAGTGCCATATGCAGAGGCATAGCTGGGCCAAACTGCACCCGGTGTGCAGTGTGTTCTTTCCAAACCCCCCATGGGCCCCCGTCCCCCCGCAGCACCCCCTCCCCTCCCCTCCTGAGGAACTATACTGCCTGAGGAACTATACTTATGAGCCCCAAGGTCTCCTGGGAACTGTAGTTCCTCAGGCCATTTTAGAGCCTGAACTGTAAATAGGTCGCTTTTTTCAGCCTAAAAAAGTACTAGAAAAAAGGAACTAAGGTAAATGTGGGAAGGGGGCGGGGGTTGCGGGGGGGGGGTCACGGGGGGTCGCAAGAATAAGGAGGAGGGGCCGGGGCAATTTTCTGCTCCCCCAGGAGTTTGCCTGGTGCACAACACCCCCCGTTCCCCTTGCCAGTCCGCCACTGGCCATATGTAGATGCTGACTGGGGAGGAGACATGAAAAGAAAAGAATCCACCAGGACACATTTTTCTGTGGAGAAAGAGTCATAAGTTTGTTGGCAAAAAACAGGACTTAGCTGCATCCATCACTGAAGCTGGTGCCCAAGACTGCCAAGAAATACAATGGTTACATCAACTACTAAAAGATCTAGGAACACTTGTGTCACAATCACAACCCACACAAATTCATGAAGATAAACAGATTTGCATTCAGCTTTCTCAACATGATGATGTGACTATGCAAACCAAACAAGTCAACATAAAGTATCTCCTGGTGAGAAAGTTGCAGAGACGAGAAGAAGCTGAGCTAACTTACTGCCCAACAGAAGGAATGACTGAGTCAGGAGATATCAAAAGGATGTGTTAGAAGGATTTTGCACTGTCCCTTAGACTACAGAGGGGACAATAGAGAGTCAAAGTGACAGATAGGTCAGGACCTGACTGTGCATCCCTTCCTTTCTACTGGTTTGATGCTATCTGCCCTTTGGGGGTGGGCGGTTTATCAAGTTTAATTAATAATAATAACAACAACAACAACAACAACAATCTATTTGATGTGTTCTTAGGAAATGTTCTTTTCTTTTCTTCTGCCCACCTCCTTCTCTCTTTCTTTCCATCTTGTAAGCATGAAGACAGGACATGTTATCTCACAAGATTAGCTTAGTTAGTTCAGAATGCTGTCTATACTGTATCCCATCTAGAATGGAGTTCTGTATAATAAATGGAGTTCCATGTCAGATCATTGAAGTACAAAAGGCTCCATGTCTTATTTCTTTAAGCAGCAGCTTAACTCGTATTCTGCTGTGCTCATGTGCCCTGAGCCCTCTATTATTCCCTTCCAAAGGCAGAGTTGACAAACAACTGCTTTATGGAGCTATCCCATTCCGGGAAAAATAAATCTGAATTTTCATCAGTGCATCTAAAGACTGAATGTTCTGATTGGATATTTTAGGACATTGATTGTAATAGATACCATTTGTGCTTCAGACAGAACTTTGTATGAAAGATGTTGCAAATGGAGATACTTTAAACCTACCTGCAATGATTCTGTTTATTGCCTAGAGTATGCCACTAGTATAAAATGTAAAGGGAAATTTATACATTGTGATGTGCAGGCACTGCTTTTCCCTGTGGCTATGCATTCCAATCAATTTCCTGTCACAGCTAGGCCTTCTGTCTGTTGGGGGTGACATTGTTTTTTCTTGAGCAGAGCCTAACTTGCAAGTGTTCCATAAAACATGAAATAGTAGGGTTCAAAGGAGTAATTTTAGTCTTCCCAAGTTATTCTTTCCTATCTGTAGAAAGCCACTGGGAGAGAGTGAGCACATTTTGCTTCAGATTTTCATAACCTCCACAAACTCTTTCTGCACAGCAACCTATGTTTGCCAAGTTGATTATATATATGAAAATGAATGCAGCATCAATAACTAGGCATGTTTCTGGCTTCCAGTGTTTGTTGCCTGATAGCATAACATTAGCTGTGTGTGTTGATTTAGATAAGGAAAAAAATGACTTTTAAAACAGCAAAATAAAAGCTGTTTTACTTGGAGCAACTGCAAAAAAAGTAGAATACTGGCAAACCAAAGAGGTCATCAAAGACAGACATTAAATTTGTAAGTCAGTGAAGGCCCCGCAAAGATATGAATACTACTTCAGAGCGCAGAGCACTGCACAATCAGAATACTGATAAAAATGTGGAGGCAATAAATGGGGGCAAGGTTAGCTTTCTGACAAAGAGCCAAAAATGTTTGATATGCAGTAAATTTGTCATTTCTCACAAGTAATTTAATTATACCTAACTAATAAAGACAGTCCGGTTTCTATAACACAGAATCAAGCTTATCACCATGCAAGCTGGAAAAGATTAATTCTCAGCAATTTACCTTCTATACAAAGGGCAATTTTGAACTAGTTTTTTTGCATGTGAAATCAGTGCAGACTTGTCGATTTTGGGAGTGCAGAGAATCTGTTGGCACCATTAAGCCCAGTCTTACCAGCCTCAGTCTTTTGCTATGAGGTGACCAGTCTCATTCCTAGGTGAGAAATCTTGGGCCTCCCAGTAGACCATAAAGCATGTCCCTCATGCTTCACTAAAACAGGTTAAGCCCAATAACAGCATGGGGGACTTAACAACTGAAACTGTGTGGGGGAAAGAAAAGCTGAAAACCCTCTTGCTTCCACAACTTTGGTTAAAAGCTGTTATTTTGACATTAAAGGATTAATAATGATCCATGATTTCTGCCACATTTAGCAAGTTTCAGCATCATCTCCATGACCAGAACTCTGAGGGTGATCTTGGGATACAGAAAAAAATCAGTGAGGCAGCTGAAGGACAAAATATGGAAATCATGTATTGTTAATACTGTTTCTCTCATTGTTAAGGCGAGCGTACATTCAGACCATGACTAGCAGATAACACTTTTGGACCAGCTCAATGACTGTGCTTGGTCCTGGAGCTCGTAGGAGGAAGCACATCTGAACATAAAATCTGCAGTGATATTATGTTAAGATTGCAGGGCTATAATTGGTTATCATTGCCATTCAGGTGATATCATTATAACTAATCTAAATTTACATACAAATCTGGAAACAGCTTTCCCCTTGAGCCCAGCCTCAAATAAACATCCCTTGGTAAATCATCACAAAAGGTGCATGCTATTATGTATATTCTGGTTTGTACACATAGCCATGATGACTTCTAAGTGGTACACATTCTCCTTCTCCTTTGATACTGATGGGAGATGGGATAATTCAAGTGACCCTTTAATGATTTCCTAGTTTCTTGGGCGGATTCCGCATGGGCCAAAAACAGCAGTAGGAAAATGGTGTAAAATGGTTTACACCATTTTCACACTGCTGTTTTTGGCCCATGGGGAATCTGCCTTTTGTCTGAATACAAGCTGTTTTGGAAGTGCTGAATAGTCAGTGATCAACCATGCACACCTAGACTTTGATTACATTCTTACCTTGCCTCAATATTGTAACAGCTGTTTTAAAAAGCTGAAATATTGACAAGTCTGGCAGCAATTAATTAGTAGTGTCCAACTTTCTTGTACCATTCCATTCCAAGGCATTTATAAATTGACCAAGGGTTTTTCTGCTCTCTAACCTCTTCAGTTTCTGGCCATTGGACTTTGTAGTATCCTGCAATTAGCTGTGTACTTCCTTATCTTACAGCAAAATTCTTCTCAGAGTTGAATCCCTTTAAATTCATTCAGGTCAATGGGCTTAGGAGGGTTTAACTCTTCTTGGGATGGTACAACTTTTCTTAGGAAGAAGTTATTCAGGTTTGATCCTTGTCTGTTTTCCAGCTTTTTGTAGCAGTCACCAAAAACTCTTGTGACAGGAGATGTGAGGCATCTTCTGCTCTTCTTGAAATAACCAGAAATGTATGATGCTCTGCATTTCACAGGGTGGAAACCCAAGGCTTTTGTCTGAGTAGCCCATTTTGGAGATCATTTTAATGGGGATGCATTTGTGTTCTCCTGTTCTTTTGTCCTCTTTAGCATTTAATTGTAAAATGTTTGAAGTGACATGTGCTTGTGGGCCTCTTCATGTAAAACACAGTGCAAATGAATCTAGAATTCGACTGAGAAAAATTGCTAATAGGCAGCATTGGATCTTTTGAGGTGAGCCTTTATTGTATATTAAACAAGCACACAGTGCACCTAAAAGACTAACATTTATCCCAGCATAAGTTTTCATGAGATAGGACTCTCTTCCTTAGATGTGCACAGTGTCCATCCAAAGCAAACAAATTTATACTAGACTAGAGTTTGAGCAACAGAAACAGAGGGTAGACAGAGATCACTCCCCACTGCTATTGTTTGGGCAGATACTTTGCTAGTCATTATAGCTCAACTGGCCTCCTGTTTAATTCCAGAGCGAAAGAGTTATTTCTAAATAGCTTGAAAACTTGCTTTATTTTTCAGTTTTCCCTAGTTCTGAACTGTATTTTTCTTCATCACAAAGATAGCCATAGCAATTAAAGCTTTTCATTTATGACCTCTGTCATTCCCTGGCTGATAAAGTTAATTTGCAAGGGAACACAAGGGTTGATGTGGTGACGCATAAAAGGACCTTATCAGATAATTTGGTTTAGCAGATTTGGCTTCTTAGTTGGGGTGGGGGTACACAAATGTCTATGTCAACATTGCAAGAGCATTTTCTTTTATGAGGAAATTCCCTTTTAAACCATCTGAAATCTATGGCTTACATAAGATTCAGACACATCATTGTAATAGCAGAAGTTTACTGCTTGTAATGTCAACTCTATTTTACATTATCCACTCTCCTTGCAGGCTCCAAGTCTTCTTAGGTTCAGGGTCTAGGAGATCTGGGGTTTGGAACTAAAGAGTAGCTGTGCTGGATTAGACCAGTGGTCCATCTAGCCCAGCATCCTGTTTCACACAATGACCAACTATGCAACTGAACATCTGTGGCCTTCAAGTCCAGAGGCGTAGCTCCAAGGGGACAGTGGGGTAGTGTGGTGTGCGCGACACACCTGTCGTGCACCCCTGTGGGGTTGTGGCAAGAGGGTTCTGGGGCATTCCAGGGGCATTCCAGGGTAGGATGGGGGCAGTCCTGGGACGTGACATGGGCGGAGGACGCACCAGTGCACCAGGCGCTTTCTCCCCTTGCTATGCCACTGTTCAAGTCAGCTTCCAAACTGATATGAACTTCCTTATTTCCACCCTTTAGAACTCTGTAGGCCACCATTGGAGGGCTTTGTAGATGTTGCTTTAGTCAGATCCTTCTGTTGGCCAAGGGTGAACTACTTCAGCAAAATTGCAGTAATTCTCCACAGAATGGTTCTCCTTTCTTCCCCATTTAATTTTTATTGAGGTATTTTTCTAATGTCAGTACAGGTAATACAACATAATAATCATTATAACAATAATAATACAATACAATAATATTGTACAATCATTATAATGGTCATTATAACACTTTACATTAGGTTTGCTCTGTTAGAGTCTATTAACTATATTATTATGCACTGTAACCATAACACATGCTGTAAGACGGTAACTATTTAATTGCAATTATATTATAATATATGCTGTAACTATCATTTTAAACTGTAAGCTTTAAACTGTAAAATTTTCATTCATTTTCTTCCATTTTTTAAATTTTACTATTCATGCATATATCCCTGGTGCCATAATCACGATATAATTTGAAAATTCAAATTTTTTTAGATGTGTTTTGTAGATTGCTGAAAAATTAATCTGATGAGGTTATTAAACTGTCCTTGTAATGTGTAAGAAAATCTTGTGCTTTAGCAGTATTGGTGATAATATAATTTCCTGTATTGAATTGAAAGTTTAGTCTTTCTGGAAAATTCCACCGAAAAGTGATGATGTTTAGTCGTAATACTTCCAATAGATTTGCATATTTTTTCCTTTTGTGCAACAATATGGTTGGAATTTCTTTGAGGATAATTAACTCCTTTCCTTCTACTTGTAATTTTTTGACAGAGTGTTCGTGCAGAATTTTGTCTCTTAAATTTTTTCTTGTACAGTTTATTATTATGTCTCTTGGTAATTTCCCTTCTTTGGTTATTCTCCAGTTAATATGGTATAACCTAACAATTTCTTCTAGTGTTTCCTCTTCCTTTAGATTCCAGACTTCTTTAAGCATTGGCAGTAGTCTTTTGAAAAGATTTTCATTTTTTGATTCCGGTAGTCCTGATGAAGAGTCAGTCCATGCATGGTTAAAGGGAGACGGAGTTGCATCTTCAGAGAAGGCCTCTCTGCATTCCCAGCATCACCTTTCTAGACTAGCACGTGGGCAAGGAGACCTGAGAAGCACCCCCACCTACTAAGCCAGTGGAGTATGGTAACAGTCCTCTTATTCTCAACATTGTTTCTTTCTGTTTTCAGAATGGTGCTCCTGAAGAGATCCACAGAACACCATCTTTTATGATCTCTAGGGGAAACAGCAAGGTAATTTTTTAATAAGGCTATTTAAAGGTTGAAAACTGTTATGATAATAATTTTTCAATTCTGAATGGCAAAACAAATACCTCTGTTTTATGAATAGTTGTGTGCAGTATTAATCTACCTTTTAGTGTCTTATGATTTTGGACTTTCATGACTGCAGTGGTGTAGTGCCAACGGGACGGGAAACGCAACGCCCCAGATGAGCGCTGGTGCAGGGGCATTGCCGGGGCGTGGAGGGGGTATGGTGGGGGCGTGGAGGGCAGATGTGGGAGTGGGTGTGGCAGGGGCACAGGGCGCAGTTCCCACTTGCTCCACCCCTGCACTACTGTGTTACATAAGCTTCTTTTACAGCATGGAGAAGAGAGGCATAAATTTTAAAAATAGATGAATGCGTTCCATGTGCACAATAACTTTTCTAGGTCATGGCATCTATTAAGGCCTCAGAACAAGAACACACCACCAACACATTTTATTATTTGCCTCACATCTTTCCAAGCCTCACAAAAAGGAAAGAAGATGTTCTGTCATCCCTTCCAACTCCCAAGGAAAATTCTGCAAATATTGCTCATTGAAATAAGAAATTTTGAGGAACAGGAGAGACTTGTTTATCTTACAATAGTTTACCTTATCCCTGGCATTATTATTTATGTGGACTCAGTGTTTGATACTAAGCTTTGATACTGGATTTTAATAATTTGCAAATTTTTAATAGTTTCACATGTTATTTTATAAGCTACCTTGAGGAGGTTTTCTGGAGAGACATTTCTGGAGAGACATTTTCTAAATACATCCGTACTGTAGGATTTCACAGTATTAAATAGCCCTGTATTGTTTGCCACCAACAGAATTTTTCTCTCCCCCCTACTGTATTATGGGCTAGACCACCCCTAACACTTTAATGTTGCTTTTAGTTTGAGATTAGATGATGATAGAATATTTTTGCACTCATACCTGCACACTTCTCACATGTACAGCTTGTTAAATTTCAGAAGTGTAATATTTTCCCAGCTGCATCAAAATCAAAATATTTGAATATCTATACATTTCTCTATGGGGTTTGTAAGTATTGTTGAAACCTGGGTACTGGATATTTTCTTTTTTACAATTATACCTAGGTATTTTTTTACAAAGCATTTATGACCTTATACCTTCAAAGAACATATTTTTTCAGTCTATGGTAAGGAGTATGTTATATACCATCAAAGGTTAATGGATTTTCTGCTTAATTTCATCACCTTTCTCAAATTTTTCCCTCAGGATTTAATTTTAGCCACTTGAAGTGAAATTAATGACATTCTTACGTTACGGCTGCTATAATTTTTAACAGACCTCATGTGACACGTATTAGCTCTTAATTAAGTACTGTGGTCAGCAGGTTTTTATGCTAATGAGGAGTTTTCATGATTTTCAATCTAAAATGATGGCATTAGAATTTGGCCTCTGTTCCAGCATCACAATACATCTATGAGTCTATTCCAAAAGAAAAGGAGAGAGAGAGAGAGAGAGAGAGAGAGAGAGAGAGAGAGAGAGAGATGTTTAAGCAGCCATTATTCTTCACTGGATACTAACTGAATCAGAGAAGGACATGGCAGCTAGGCTGAGACAAAAATACAATTTGCTGTGTACTGTACAGGATAATTTCATTTCACATAATTTAAAACACTTTTGCAATCACTGTTAATAAATCAGCAAGTCTCACTTGTGAATGTTGTTACTGGGTAGGGTTGCCAACTGGACCTGGGGCAGGGCGGTGGGGAGGGGGGGAAAAGGCTGACCTGCTTTTGGACCTTTAATAACAGTTTGAATCGCAGGAATGAGACAACCAGTGAAGCATAGTAGCTAAAGTATCAGACAAGATTCAGGGCTGCCCAGGTTTGCAGCCTTCCTGTGCCACGACCAGACTGAATCTGCCCCCCCACCCAAAAGCCCCCTTCTTGTCTGGATACCTCCCCTCTCCTACCTTATTTGCAAATATTCCCAGTATCCCAAATAACTCCCCTTCAACCCACCTGATCATCCACCTTTCCCCTCCCTTTTCTCCAACCTGGAAAGAAGAGGACTTTAACTTTTGAACCTGGCCAACTGTCCTATAACTAGGACCAGAATTTGCTCTCCAAGTACACTTTTGACAAACTCCAAACCAGCTATTTTTATGCAGCTGTTTAAGTTCCTGTCCACATGACAACAAGAGGAACTTGTCCTTTAAAGTGATTCTTGAATTATTTATTATCCCAAACAATTGCCTTCCCTTCCACACAACAGGCACCTTGTGAGGTAAGTGAGGCTGAGAGAGTTTTGACTAGCCCAAGGTCACCCTGCAGGCTTCACGTGGAGGAGTAGGGAAACAAACCCAGTTCACCAGGTTAGAGTCCACTCTCATGTGGAGGAGCAGGGAACCAGATTCGAATCCAGTGCTCTTAACCACTATATCATGATGGGTCTCAGGTGTGTGATGGACAGAAATTCACCAGTGCCAAGTTTTCTCATCATTGCATCCTTGTTGAACCCTGTTGAATAACTGTCTGACATGTAACTGAAGCATCTGTAAGAAAGTGTATATGTGACAGTCATAACAACCTGAGTAAACACTTAATAGCTAGAGTAGGCACTATGTAGCAACCACCAGAGTAAACTGTTCACATTTAAAATGAGTTGTTTACACTTGGAATTCATAGGAGTTTCCATGTTTGGTAGAGGGTGTGTAACCTGGGTCCTGTAGAGAAACAAAATGGCGTTTGGCATTTGAAGTAATCAGTCTTATTGTTGAAAAAGTTAAGACCATCATTCATCTTGTTGTCAAGTTGAATAAAAAGATGTAAATTTTTTCTATACTAAGCTTCCCAGCAAGCAGGTCAGATTGCTAACAAGCCATGAAACACAAGCTAACCACAAACTGGGGTTTTTTGGCACACTGATCAATAAGTTCAGTAAACTCAAAAGTTGTGGGTTTTGCCTCTTTGCCCAGTTTCTCTGACCCAGAAATCCTGAACTCAAAGTCACCAGATGGTGACCAAAATGAAGCTGTGAAAATCAGCAGTTTAAAAAAATATATTTATTTTTTTATTATGCTTTAACTTTGTCCTGTTAATATATGTGCAGCTGACTTCATGTCAGTCATGTACTCAGAACGTGAAATGGCCCACTTGGCAGGGGGGAAAAAATACAAGGAAATATTGCCAGGAAAAAAAAGGTGCATAAATGACTCAGGCTCAAATCCATACCTTGTATTACTTACTGGAGTGGAATTGGGGCATGGCTTGATGTCATTCACTTCTCCAAGGAATGCAATCCACAGTTTCTCTGAACATTTCAGCTCTTTTCAGACATTCTCCAGGGGTAGCATGAGGGTGCATTGGGAGAAGCCTAATGCCACTCCTTTCCACATCAGTGTCACTCTCCTGGAAAATGAAGAAAACACTGGAGGAGGGAAGAGGAGCATCACAGTGTCCTCCACATGCCTCATATTTTCCAGTTTATCCAGAGAAATGTGGGAAGAGCAGCGTAGGCTTTGTGCAAATCCCCTTTCTGCCACGGGAGGTTGGTGGGTGACCCTGGGCCGGTTTCATATTCTTGGGGTTATTGTGAGGATAAAGGGGGGCCCCACTAAGGAGAAAGGTGGTGTTATCAGTTAAGTAACTAATATGGAAGAGTAGGATTGGCAAAGGGGGAGGGGAAAGGGAAAGGAAGAGAGCAGGAGTAAAGGGCGAGAGGAAAGAAATACAAGACACTGTGAGAGAAGAAACAAAGGAAAGGCCGGTAGGAGAATACAAAAAAGAGAGAAGAAGAGGCAGGCCTATCAATCTAGGCAAGACATTAGAGAGCCCTGATTATTTGGTTTCTCATCTTTTGAGACTTCTATGAATGGAATTTTAGTCCATCTTTCAAAGTGACCATTTTCTCCAGTGAACTGATCTCTATTGCCTGAAGATTCGTTATAGTCCAAGGAGATCTCCAGCTACCATCTGAAGAATGGCAACTCTAATTCTACTCCATGTCAGAAAGGAGCTAAAGTCTTCAGAGAAATTGTCCTTCATGCATTGGAGAAGCCAGTGGCCACAGGCCATACCCCTTCCCCTCCGGTAAGTAATATAAGGCAGGGAAGACACCATTAGTGAAGTGTCACCTGAGGGTCTCCAGACCTCAGGGCATCACTAGCACTAACCAGATATTTTTGTCACAATCTATTTTCAGTCAGGCAACACAGTCCAGTCTCAAAGGAATATTCACAGACTGAAAAACTGAATCTGAAGTATTTTGGAATTTGTTTGTGTCTCTGAATTGTAGCAAACATTTGGGATGGATGGAGAGAGACTACTTCAGTGGTGGGATTTAGCAGGTTTGCACCACTTCAGCAGAATCGGTTGTTAAAATGGTGCTTGTAAACAACCAATTGTTAAATTATTTGAATCCCACCACTGGACTACTTCCTAGGCAGCGGTGGGATTTAGCCTATTTGCATCTATTCGGTAGAACTGGGAGCTAATTTTTTGTCTAGTTTAGAGAACTGGTTGTAATCCCACCACTGAGTCCTTTCAGAACCGGTTGTTAAATTATTTGAGTCCTGCCACTGTTCCTAGGAGGCAGAATCTTTCACAGATGACCTTTTGCCTTCAGAAACTTTCAGTGAGATTATGTAATGTAACGACTGTGTTGAAAGAAAAGGGATAAAATCTGATGTCTTGATGATTATAACTATTTGAAGAAAAGAAAGGGGGTAATTTGCTCAAAACAGTGTTCAAAATCATTTTGTCAATGTGAGTTTCTGGAGGTAATGGCTGCAAAAACCCCCCAAACCCTTCACAGCGTACTGCCACTATATAATATACCCTGTCACTCAGTCAGTAACTGTTTCATCAACCTGTGGCTGTTTGTGTCCTTTCAGTAATGGTCACCATCATTGCTGCTGGTGCCTCCTCTTATACCTGCCCAGGTATTTGTTGTCTTTCTATTTCTAATGCTGTCTCTTCAGCTGATCCAACAGGAAGCATTCTCTATTCTGTTCCGCTTGCACTGCTGAGCAGCACGAGGAAGGACTCTGTTCAACTTACTTATTCCAAATGAAAGGACGGCTCTTTCCTTCTAGTTCTGGAAAGGAGGCAGGGGTTTGTGCCTGAGCTTCTCTCCAGATACAGCACAGGGCTATTTCTATGTTGCATCGCTGTGTTACTGAAGAATCCTCAGCTGACTCCCTGCTGTTCCTTTTCTTTTGCGGGTGTGGATAAAATAGGAGCTGTAGAGAGAGAAGAGCAAAGGAACCCGATTGTTTTTGCAAGACTCCCCTGTGTGGACTTTCCTACTGCAACTGCCAAACAACTTTCTTATCAGAAAGTTGCTTGTTTTATTCGCTTGTTTTATTTTTTTCCCTCCCACCTCCTGATGTACCTGTGAAATTCTGTTGGAAGGCAAAAAAGCACAGAGCTAATGAGATGTGGTAAAGCTTTCTGAGAAACTTGGCTTTTCTATGGTGAGGTTTGGAAATGGATGGACTGGTGAGAGAATCTGAAAACAAGTCCTTCGTTCCACCAACTTCCTCACCCCAGGACCCATTCCTGCACCCTGTGGACTCCATTAAGCCATGGACTTTCCAGCTTCTTGCTGCTTTGATGTTCTTGGTGACTGCCCTGTCTCTCACTGAAAATTTTACCATCATCCTGGTGACTGTGAAATTCAAGCAGCTGAGACAGCCGGTCAACTATGTCATAGTGAACTTGTCTGTGGCTGATTTCCTGGTCTCTCTGATTGGAGGCACCATCAGCTTTTTAACTAATCTGAAGGGTTATTTTTACATGGGCCACTGGGCATGTGTGCTGGAGGGATTTGCAGTGACTTTCTTTGGTAAGTTTAAAGTTTATATATACGCAACTGCTTGTTCATTGTGTCTGTGTAAAGTGCCATCAGGTTGCAGCCTACTAATGGTGACCCCATAGTGTTTTCAATGAAGGAGACGAGCAGAGATGGTTTGCCATTGCCACGCTCTCCATAACAACACTGGACTTTCTTGGTGGTCAACCATCCAAATACCAATCAGAGCTGATCCTGCGTAGCTTCTGAGACCTGATGAGATTGGGCTAGCCTGGACCATTCTAGGTCAGGGGTCCTCAAACTATGGCCCTCCAGATGTTCATAGACTACAATTCCCATGAGCCCTACCACTTGGCCATGCTGGCAGGGGCTGATGGGAATTGTAGTCCATGAACATCTGGAGGGCCATAGGTGATTATCAACCATAATGAGATAGAGGGACCATTAGGGAGGGGGTATGGCTCAGTGGTAGAACATCTGTTTGACATGGGGAAGGTCCCAGGTTCAATCCCCGGTACCTCCAGTTAAAGGACCAAGGAGTAGGTGATGTGAAGGACATTCTCACCCTGAGACTTAGAAGAGCTGCCAGTCTGAGTAGACAATACTGACTTAGACGGATCAGGGGTCTGATTCAGTATAGGGCAGTTTTTTTGCGTTCACAACTTCTCTAGGCACCTGCCGTAACTTGACAGTCCCACTGAGTTGGTATCCACCCGCTGTCTCTTACTTTGCCCTGTTAATTATACGCAGCGACGTTGGCAAGCAGCATGCTGCATTCGGGATGACAAATGAAAATATACGCGGCAGGCTGGCATCTGTAATGCAGGTTTGTTTATATAGAGATTTATCTCCTTTAACACATTGGAAGGGGAAACATATGTTACAGAACGCACTGCTTGGATAGAACAAGGTATGATTTGGTAGTAAATCTGTTATGTCTCGAAGCCTTATTGTTGAAAAATGACAAATAATGATGCTGTGACAGGGCTATTGACCAATGAAAGTGTTCTTGGTTGATTAACTGCAGCTCTTCATCCAGGTAATTGGTCAGTTACTTTGAATCTAAATTTATGCCAAAGCAGCTCCTTCTGCAATCCACTTGATCTCAGCAATCTTCATATTCTCCAAGTGCACTTGCCTTTAAAGTTTCTGGCTACAAAAGCTTGTTCCTAAACAAAAAGTAGTAGTAAATTGGCAGAGTGCTATTATGCTAGTCTTGGCTATCTTATGTTTTTTGTTCCTGTGCTATTTGTATGCTTGGCAGGTCTAACATTTTGTCTAGGAAGACTGGGGTTAACTTTTAGATTGTCCCATGTGAATGGCAATTCCTATTGTATTCTCTCAACATATAAATTGCCTTTTTTCATATTAGACCATTCGTTTGTCATGCCCAATATTTTCTCAGGCAGAGAAATCTTTCTACTAGGTGGGGTCCTACCTGAACATGCCAGTGTCTGAACCTAGGATTTGTGGGATCAAAGAGCTGTCAGGGTAGGCAGAAAACAGCAGAGGTTCTGGTTTGGTTCAGGATCTGCTTTACATATGCGAGGGGGGGGTCTATGTGTTCACATCAGGTGTGATAAACAAAAGTATTTATTTGGGAATGAGTGGATGTAAAGGGGTAAGGGAAGGCAACATAGTATAAACAGGATTGGTATTTGGATGGGAGGCCACCAAGAACAACTCCACAGAGGAAGGTAATGGCAAACCACCACTGCTTCTCCTTGCCTTGAAAGTCCTTCCCTAGGGTCTCCATAAATTGGTTGTAACTTAATGGCATTTACATGCATATGTGTGAAGAAAAGAAGTTCTTATCGCCTAGAAGCATCCACACAAGGTTTGTTATTGCATAAACAAACTGCAGCAATTCATTTAAGATCAAGCCATGGATCAAGCTGTCAAAAGTTTATCTCTTGTCTGAAAAGTGTGTTTCCAACTTCTATACTGAATTAAATGAATGGAAACATTTAGCGAATAATTACCTAATGTGTAAAGTGCTGTCACGTCGCAGCCAGCTTGTGGCAACCCAGTAATGTTTTCAAGACAAGGGATATTCAGAGGGGGCCTGTCATTGCCTGTCGTGACCCTGTGTCATGACCCTGGTATTCCTTGGTGGGCTCTCGTTCAAATGCTCACTGGGGCCAACCCTGCTTAGCTTCTGAGATCTGATGAGATCATGCTAGTTTGGGCCATCTAGGTGAGGACAATTACTTAATAATTACCCAATAATAACTTCATAACAGAAGTTTTATTAGACGTCTATTTATTAGACATTTTATTAGGCATTTGTTACAAACACTGAGCAGTCTAAAATACTACATTGCCAGTTAGCACAAACATACACATTAGAAAACATGCTGCGCAATGTTCATAAATATTCACAAACTCAAGCAAAATAGAGATGAAATTATTAATGATCGTTTACAACCAACCCACAGATCTTCATAGTGGCCAGGAAATATCTAGCAAATTGATTAGTAATAAACGGTATGAAACCAGTCATCTGGGTAACCCTAAACTTTCTATAAGAGGGTGCTAATTGAGGCATTCCTCAGTTTAGTATAAAAGCTACACTATAACAAGATGTGAGGCAAAAATTCAGAAACTTTGTCTAGTCCAACATGGACAATATAAAGTGCTGAAGAAAGGGTGTTAAAACTGGTAGACTTGTGGAGTCCCTAGTGAAAATGTCTTCCTTTTGTTGGGAATTCCTCCTCCCCATCTGAACTCTGCAGTACAACTTTTACCTGAATGTAAAAGGTACCTGAAGAAGGTACCTGAATGTAAAAAGTACCACCACCACCACTACAGGTAGCCAACAATGTGCTGTGGTTCTGCGGTTGTGCTGGTCTGCTATTCCCAATGAGGCTTCCCAGTAGTGTTGGTAGGCTTAAAATGCAAAAAAGCCTTCCCATCTCTGGGGAAGCTGCCATTGGACCACTAACATTGGCTCCTCCCCTGGACCGCCCCTGCTACATTGGTGGCAGGGGTGCAGGGGTGCTGGCACAACATCCAGTACTGCATTCCACCACTGGGGAGGGCCATGGTGGCCACCTGCAAGTGCCCTGGGGAGGGCAAATCTGCCAGTGTAGCCCCATGCCCCTCCCACCAACAGATTCAACCCTTACTTCGAATGGAGCTGCAAGACTGTTTCTATGATCCGACTATGTTATGTTCTTTTGGCTGGTGCAAATTCCAACCACAATGGAATGACTATTTTCTTTATCACAATTTCCATCATGGACCTCAGAATGAGGCATATGTGTTTTATAACTTTTTAGTTTTATAACAACACTATGAAGACAAATTTGGGGTAGAGCTCCTCTGTTAATTCAAAGCTGAAATAAGGATTTGAACTTCGATCTCTCTGGGCAAGTCCAACGCTCTTTGTGCTACACTAAACTCTTTCCCTAATAGTAATTATTTTCCTTACAGGGATTGTTGCACTTTGGTCACTTGCTCTGCTAGCATTTGAACGCTACTTTGTGATTTGTCGCCCCTTGGGAAATATGCGCCTTCGAGGAAAGCATGCAGCTCTGGGCATAGCCTTTGTGTGGGTATTCTCCTTCATCTGGACCATCCCTCCTACAATGGGGTGGAGCAGCTACACAACTAGCAAGATCGGAACAACCTGTGAACCCAACTGGTAAGGCAGCTGTGGAACATGATATTCCTTTGGATCAGCTTCGATCAAAATCTCACATTCCATGTGTTCTGTGTGTGTGTGTGGTTTTTTTATATAGGTATTCTGGAGACTACAATGACCACACTTACATTATTACATTCTTCACCACCTGTTTCATATTACCATTGTTGGTGATTTTGATCTCCTATGGAAAATTAATGCGGAAACTTAAGAAGGTAGGTGCAAACCGTTGCAAGAAACATTAAATTACAGCGAATCTTCATGCTAAGAGATACATTTTGAACATCAAGATTCCAAACTTTGGTCTTGGTAGCTGTTGTGCTAATACTGATGCACCATTTCTGCGTCACTTGCATGTGTCATGAACACTGATGCATAGTTAAGTTGTACAACCTGAACAATGTCATCAGTCATTACATGTGCAACAACAAACCGGCATTTTCTGTTCTTCAGTCCCACAGTTTGATGATGTGTCCTATCACGTCTCTTTAAACAAGCATGTTCTGTTGTGGAATGTTTCACAAAGTCCAAGCACTGGAGGTTCTCAGTGGCTTCCAGTTTTTCTTTGATCAGAGTTTTTTTCACCACAAATCCTTTTTTCTTGTAACTGGAATGTTTCTTTAAAAATATTGTCTGCATAAGAACATACACATTAATGCTGGATCAGGCCACTGGTTCATCTAGTCCAGCACCCCATTTCTAACAGTGGTCAGTCACATACCTCAGGAAGCTCATGAGCCCTCACCAGCCAATTGGTCTACAAAATCTGATAATCAGAAACTCTCTGCCTCTGAATCTGGAGGACCATTAGGCTATTAGCCAGTGACAAACCTATCCACAAATCTGTCAAATCTTTTATATCCACCTAAGCTAGTGTCGCTAGCCACACGTTATGGCAGGCAGTCTTACAGTCAAGCATCTGTTTTTATGAATCCTTCCTTTCTTTTTGTCTAGAATCTGTTGCTAGTCAATCAATGAGCCTTGAGTTTTAGAATAATGGAAGAGGGAGAAAAGAGTCTCTCTATCCAACTTCTTTACAACAGGCATGATTTTGCAGGCCTCTACTGAGTCACTCCAGACTCACCGTTTTTTCCTAAACTAAAACAAATCTTTGCCTCCTGAGGTGGTGGGAGGAACCCTGTTGTAACAGCTCGCATCATAAAGTGAACCTCCCCTTTTGGAACAGCTTGCATCATTTTTGAGAAGCCAAGCTCCTCTTCAAATGAGTCAAGCATCTATACTTCTGGCCTCCATATCAGTGGATCAGTGGAGACGGCACTGTGGGCCATGCTCTTAGCTCCACTGTCCAACAACTTCATTGGCATTAATCTGCACAAGCAGAAGTGTTTGCTTACACAAGGCCCGTTCAAACACCAAGACAGGGGTTGGCATCAGGGTGGTTGAGGGAGACTCCCTCAACATCAATTTAAAGATAGCAGGTGACAAAGATATCTATGAAGTAGACAGAGTGGTGAGGAATATATTTCTGTTGCTTACATGAACAGGACATATAAGTTTTGCCTCCATAACCAGATAACCATCATGATTCCCAAGACAGTGACATTTGCTGTTGACAACTCCAAAGGGACAAGATACGGAGATAGAAAATAAAGCAGTATTCAGAAAACCAAGTCTTCTGGTTGTCAATATTCATCATAATCTTGAATTAGGTATCATTGCTGTTCAGTTGGTGCTTGATTCTATTGTTTATTGGTTTATGGCATTATCTGTATATCTGAAAGCTGCTTTATGGGTATGGGTATATAAGTATGTTCAGCAAATGAAAATCTGCTAGCTATGAATGCTGGGTATCAGATTGCACGTTCAGAACCTACATGTACAGAGCACAGATATGTACAGACTTAGTTTGCACAGACTCAATCAGTGGCCCTTACAGAGAGGGGAGAATTTGACAGTCACTCATTTTTAGGGGAATTGTGATTTTGCAGATAAATGCTAACTTGGCATCATTACTTTTGTTGGATTTTCATGTGATTGTCTTTCTTTCCCTCCCACACTTTCAGGTTTCAGATACTCAAGGCAGATTAGGTTCTACAAGGAAGCCTGAAAGACAAGTTACGCGAATGGTTGTTATTATGATCCTTGCATTTTTAATTTGCTGGTCTCCATATGCAGCTTTCTCCATCCTAGTTACCGCCTATCCTTCTATTGAACTGGATGCCCATCTTGCTGCAATTCCAGCTTTCTTTTCCAAAACAGCTACAGTGTATAATCCAATTATCTATGTCTTTATGAACAATCAGGTAGTGTATGCTATGGGTATTTAAATTGAATCATTTTTTGTTTTGGGCTTTCGCATTTCAATTACTCAGTTTTATCTGCTTTACGGCCCCGTAATTAATTTATAATGTCTTTTATTCAGCTTGTCACTTTAATGAGAGATTCTGGCTGCAATCCAAATCGTAATTACTCTAGGGAAGGCTGGTTAAAGTCGGTTTCAGTGCTTTCGGCTAAACGGGCCAAGCACTGCAGTCTACACTGAAAGAAACACACACACAAGTTACCTAGTCACTATTGTATGAGGCACTTGTTAAACAGCTGAAATATATGTAAACCAACTTAACCAACTAAATGTGTCAGTACTTGGGAACTTCTGTTTACAGGCCAAATATATATAATGACCCTTGTGAGGAGACTACTGAAATCTGCTTTATGGAAGCAGCTTAACATGATGGCTGAATTCTACAGCTCTGCTTACCATATGGAACATCTCCTTTGCACAAAGAGCATTTGCTCCAGTAGTAGGAACATCTCATGGAAATGTTTTTCAGCTGTCTCCTCTTCCATCTAAAGGCATAATAACAAGTGTGGCTCTTTGGCACTTGATGATTTCAACCAGCAATACAGCAACTGACCTATAATGCGAAAAAGGTGGTACTTTCATGAGTTGGCTCAATAAAACTATCCTATCACTTTGTTCAGCAAAGTCTGAATCCTCACTCCCGCCTTTCTCTAACTTAAGTGACTCTTTCTCTAGCAGAATAGATGCTGCAGCTACAGAAGAAGGCTTGTCATGGCAGAAGGCTTCAGACTTTGTGGAGCAGGATAGTAGAACACAGGATTTTGTCTCTGGACCAAACTGCAACTTCCACCATGGGGACTTGCAGTCATAGTGCAGCTGGAAGTGAAAGCACCATGGAGACATGATTCAGATTGAGATCATTGCACAAAGCGTGGAGGAGCTCCTGCCTCCTCCCATGCCATTCTCTCAAAGCGAAATGGTTCTGGAGAGTCCCCGTGCACTGAATTCTTGGAAAGGATGGAAGTGTAATTCTAGTCCAAACTTTATGAGGTATGCAAATTTCCCTTAGCTTGAAACCGCTCAAGTGACAACACTAATAGTGTGTTTGTGAGAGAAGAAAGATTGTGGAAACACAAGATGGATTATTAGCATGACTTCATTTTGAAAATGGAAGTTCTCGGCCTGCTGGGAAGCAAGTCACACCCTTTGATTTGGAACACTCTAACCTCCTGATGTATGAATGGAGGAAGTTTCCACAAGAACACATGAGACTAAATAAATAAGAGAGCTTTTGAGGATGTCTAGAGCCATGGTGGCGAACCTTTGGCCTATTGGCCATGCTGGCAGGGGCTGATGGGAATTGTAGTCCATAACATCTGGAGTGCCAAAGGTTCGCCACCACTGGTCTAGAGCATGCTTCCCATTTCCAATAAGTAAATGGGGAGCATGCTCTAGACATCCTCAAAAGCGCTCTTATTTATTTACTCTCATGTTCTCGGGCTCAATAATAGCTTCTGGAGCGTAGTGCTGAAGGGATTTGCTTCCAATTGAGCTCTTCCTGCTTTCATATTTGGAAGAAAATTGTATCATTAACCAATAGTCTTTTACAATCTTCAGAATAAGCAGACTGTTTTTATATAAAGATTCCTTCTTCAAACCATAAAGAAGTCTGTATTTTATCATTAGAACTGAATGTGGAGTTTCCATTTAGCCATCAATTGATCAATATCTGCCATGAATTTGTCTAATCCCTCTTTAAATAAACTGAAGCTAGCAGCTACCGTTGTTGTCCCATTAATAATTTTTAATTCTTTATAATTAATTCTTTATAATGTTTATGTTGTTATTCTATATGGTTATGTTATATAATACTGATAATATTAAAGTTTTTGCTGTTCTGTAGTGCTATGTTATTGTTGCTCGTTGACCTGATGATGACTATTGATCCCTGTTGTTTATATCAATGTTGTTTGCCGCCATGAGCCTCATGGGGGTAGGGTGGGATATAAGTTGAATAATAATAATAATAATGGCAGTTGGTGGTGGTGGAGGGGGTCATCAAGTCTCAGCTGACTTAGGGTGAACCAGCAGGTTTTCATGGCAAGAGGCATTCAGAGTTGATTTGCCATTGACTGCCTTTGTTTAGTGAACCCAAACTTCCTTGGTGGTCTCCCATGTTCCATCTAAGTCAGTGGTTCTCAACCTTCCTAATGCCACAACCCTTTAATACAGTTCCAGCAGGTTCTCACAGGTTCCCGAGAGTAGGTTACTAATTATTTGTGTGTGCCGAGAGGGGGTTACTAATTGGTGATTTTGCCACGTGATTTTGGCCTTAGTTACGCCCCTCCTCTCAGCAGTAGCGCGCAGAACTTGAAGCAGTCTAGCAGGAGGTGCATCGGCGTGTGTGGCAGCCTGCACCTGCGTGCATTCGTTTCCTGCCCAAGGACCAGCGCAGCGGCTGTCTCCTTGCCACAGCCCCGCCCCAGAATGCCCCGCCCCCAGTATGCCCCACCCTGCCCCGGAATGCCCCGCCCAGCCCCATTGGCGCTACGCCACAGTTTGAATCCCACCACCATGGGAACCTGTTACTAAAATGTTTGGATCCCACCACTGCCCCCAACCCTAACATTTATCCATTTTACAGATGGAGAACACTGGTGCAGAGAGTCTTAGGTGACCCCTGTGAAAGGGTCGTTAGATCCCCAAAAGGGGTCCCGGCCCACAGGTTGAGAGCCGCTGATCTAAGTACTAACCAGGGCTGGCTCTGCTTAGCTTCTGAGATCTGATGAGACCAGGGCAGGGAATTAGCAGTTATTCCTTTAACATTAAATTATGGAAATGATGTATTTTTATATGTACAGAAATTAAAGTTGCCACAGTTTGTTAAGGCAATAATATCAGTTTACCTGATGATAATGTGGTCTCTGGAATTATATTTAATTATATTGACTCTTTCACTTACAGTTCCGGAGGTGTCTAATCCAGCTGTTCCGGTGCAGTGACCGAGATGTTACTGTTTCCAACATGAATCAAGTTTCAGATCGAGCAACACTGACGCACAACAAAAATTGTGAAGAGATGCCAACACTAGCAGCACAACTTACTGTTTTTGACCAGAGGATTGAAGATGACCACACCAGCTGCCGTTCTTTTGCCCAGCTGGCCATTTCAGAAAACAAAGTTTGTCCTGTGTAAATTCAACAGTGCTTCAAGTGGTGGAACACTGGAACTTCAAATCACTCCAGTGTTAGAATTCACTTGCAGGGGTGTGCGTTTGGCAAACTCAAAATGAAACCCTCCCCACAAAATACCTTATCAGTATTTGTGGGAGGGTTTCACTTGAAAAAAATCAGCCACTTAAAAGGACCTGAAAATTGGATACTGAAACATGCCCCCCTTTTTTGCACAATTTGGACTACTACAGCACCACTGCCTTTTTTTTTTAAAAAAAAAAGAATCCCCCCCCCAATTATTTGCTAGTCAGCTCCACCACTGTGGTTTACAGACTTGGGGACTGTGGTGGGCACAGAGATCCACCACTGTGGCCTCCAGGTTTTACATGGGACTTGGAGGACTGTGGCAGTCACAATGCTGTGAGCCCAGCTCAGCCCAGCTGAACTGGACACACAGCTCTGCACAGAGCTCTCCTGCCACAGCCTCTGGGGCCCACGTAGGACTTCGAGACCATGGCAGTTGCAGAGATCCACCACTGCGGCCTCTGGGTTTCACATGGGACTCAGAGGCAGCCACCCCACCACTAGAGTTCGGGTAAGTGTGGAGAGGGGGATATGGGAATAAAATTCAGATTTGGGTCTAATGGACATGATTTTTTAAAATCCTGTGTTTTCCAGTATGAGGGTTCAGAAATATCCAGGATTCCTGAAAAAAAAATCTGCTCCATTAGCTCGAAATCCAATTTTTTCTGGGTTTTTTTTGCAGTCTCCTGTTAATTTTTCAAAAATGGTGGCCAGCAAAAACATTAAGGTCCAACACAGAAAATGCTGTGTAGTTACTACACCACACATTTTATCACTACTGAGTGATTTTGCTCAATAATTTCTCATGATCATATGCTGTTATTAATTTTACATGATCTGGCATTTGGAAGTTGCCTGCCATATTGTACAACTTGAGAAGATAGACAAAATGTGTGAGTAGAAGGCCTATGACTTCGAAATGTTGTTAATAACTGCCATTGTTCATCACTTTTGGATTCCTTATTTGGCTGAAAATGAGCTAGGACGTTTTGGAGGACATTGATTCGCAAGGTTGCCATGAGTTGAAAGTGACTTGATGACACTTAACATGCACACTGAATGACATGGAATGGTAGAACCAGAGGCGTAGTTCCAAGGGGACAGGGGTGGGTGGGTGCATGATGCACTGGGCACGTGTCCCTGTGGGGGTGTGGTGAGGGCGTTGCGGGGGCATTCTGGGGGCGTTCTGGGGCAGGATGGGGCGTAGGACGCACCAGTGTACTAGGTGCTTTCCCCCCTTGCTATGCCTCTGGGTAGAACCTATATTGTAGAGCAAAAAGAATGCTGGGAAGCATCATCCATTTTTTGACAAGATGTTGTCCCTTCCTTTCAATGCAGAGAGCTCTAGTAAAACCTGTGTTGTGGCAAGTTACATTATACTTCAGGAATCAACTTGACTGTCAGACTCCTGAGTTCTGTGCATGAGATTAGCGCAAATAAGTCCTGCTGTGGGTTTTTTGATATCATCTGGCTTCCGCGTGCCTGTCTTGTCTTCTCCTGTCTTTTCTGCCATAGGAGAAAACCAAAGGAAGAATAACTTCCTGCTCTCTTTATCTTGTCTTCTTTTGTGAGGACTGATAAGAAAGAGAAGGCCTGTGATCCTGTCTTACTGGTCATCTGAGAGGACTAGACCTTCTATCCTTAAATCATATTGTACTGGATGGGGAGGAAGAAGAGACCACTCCAAGAAGGGACTGCCCTGTTTCTGTTCTGCTTTGCCTCAGAATATTCTGCATCTGTTGGGAATCTGAATGTCTCTGTTCAGGTTCCCTGTATCAATAAAGCAGTTGTCTCTTCTGCATAAAAGGAAGTATCTTTGACTCTTGTATACACAGCTCACTGAAGTAGGTAGGTAGGGGTATAGGTCTTGGCTGGCGATCCTGGAATGATCTTGTGCTCCAGGCACCAGTCAGCATCTTTCCTGAAGGCTTCCAGAAAGTGTGTGCAGGCCTGGTGGGTGGGGTTTTTTTGCCCCAGCAGGGCTTCTGATTGGCCATTGGAAAGCTGATTGGCAGTGCCAATTTTTAAAATGTTGCCTCGGCAACAGTTGTCCTCACAGCACACAGATCTTTGCTGTATTCTTGAAGAAGAGCTGTGTGCATGCAAGAAAAATATTCTGAAACAATATGTGCATTCCTTTAACAGTTTTGCTGGAAGTGTTGAGGGTCACATGGCATGTTATGGATGCCCTGTGCAAGCAATGTGTGACTGTAATGTGTGAGAATCTTCCTCTCCACGAATCTTTCCTTCCATGAAATATTTCCCTGTCTGTACAGGATAGTGATTTATTTTGGTGTAGAAACTCTCACCACAACATGGATAACTCATTTGCTGAACATCTCTTACGTATTATAGTTGCCTTTATGGATCTGCTTTAAGAGTAATGGACACAGTTAAATCTGATCGACACAGCCAGTCTGAGATCTTGCTTTCAGTCAGTTTTGAATATGAAAGTGTATTTTTATGGCCAGTTTAGTGCACCAATGCAAATATTTTGCCATTTTTTTGGTAACATTCCATTAAAGCAGGGTCTAGACACTGAAGGGACACAAAGGCTCTTTCTGCACATGCAGAATAATGCACTTTCAATCCACTTTCGATGCACTTTGCAGCTGTGTGGAATAGCAAAATCCACTTGCAAACAATTCTGAAAGTGGATTGAAACTGCATTATTCTGCATATGCGGAAGGGGCCTCAGAGCCTCTTCATCAGCTGTACATTCAGACCAGGCTGATACCTGATTACCCAAAGTCACTCCCAACTAGAGCTGCAAGAACTTCAGTGGGGTATCGTGCCATGAAGTCCACCTTCCCAAATGGTCATTTTCTCCAGGGGAACGAATGTCTGTCACTGTCACCCAGAGATCAGTTGTAATCTCAGGATATCTCCAGCAACCCTTGGAGGTTGGCAACCCTATCTATTACTGAATATAATCCTTACCTAATCCTTACCCAAGCGGAGTCACCAGTACATGTTTCACAGACCGTGCCTGTTGCTTTTTGAGCTCAAGAGGAACAAGGAGTTATTTAACAACTGCAGTTCTCCCTGTAGTGTTGCTTGTAGCCCACCCTCCAGCTTTAATACTAAACATTTGTTTCTATCTAATTAAAATAGGACCCCTTTTTTTGAAAAAACAACAACCTTGGGCACACTTGGGTGGTTGTTTTCACATTCTTGTAGCCTTTATTCTGCTTGAAAATCAAAATTTCATCAAATTAGGAAGTACAACTCAGTAGGTTGTTGTGAGTTTTCTGGGCTGTGTGGTGGTGGTCTGGTAGATCTTGTTCCTAACGTTTCACCTGCATCTGTGGCTGGCATCTTCAGAGGTGTATCACAGAGAGGAAGTCTGTTACACACTGTGTCCAGTGTACTTTCAGCAAGTGTCAAAAGCAGGAACATCACCTGGGGATTCTGTGTTTTGTATCATGATGATTTAGTGACTAGAGAGGATGAGAACAACAGGAGAGCACCTTTCTATTTCATACTTTGACCATATGTGTGTGCAGGTTTCTTTTTCACTCTGGAATGATTTCTTCAACCGTATGGCACTGAACAGAGGGCATGAACACACTCAGAGACAAACTGAGCTTAATAAAACCAGCCATAAAATTTTTTGCATGCAATCTTTCAAAAAGATCCTTTGTCCTCTTTGAAAGATGCTGGTAGTTCTCTCTTGTGTTCTTACCATGAATGCATGGTTAAAAGGAAAGTCAGCCAAGAATGTTAACTGTGTGAAGACTTAACTGGGCAGAATGGCAAATGCTACATCACTGACAAAAGTTACAACCACTGGAGTTGTTTGGCTGAGTAGACACATGCAAAGTTTGATGGGTATGGAGTTAACAGTTAAAAATTGTAGGAGAAGGGAATGAATGGGATGCATGGAAGGAGATAGTGGCAGCTTTAGGTTATCTACTTATTAAGGATTCGGCCTAGTGTACAAGTGGTACCTCACACATTCCAACAAATCACAAAAGAGAAGGAAGTTAATGGGGTCTATGATATCTATGAAACTACTTTGTAAAACATTTCCATTTTGATGAGAGCAAATCTTGGCTCTCAATTAGTACTCCCTCCCCCACCCGCCAGATACTAACTGCTGCATAGGGTTGCCAGTCATTGGCTGCCAATCCCTAGGAGCATTGGGGGTTGGGGGTTGCAGAAATTGGTACCCAACAACCATCACGGAATTTCTCAAACTTCTACAGTAAAAACCCATAGAGATTTGGGAAATTCCTAGAGCGTTACATGGTGCTGTAATGTCATGTTCAGGTATGAACATAGAAATGACATCACAGCAATGTGTGATGCCCCCCCCCCCCCCCGATTTTGCTTCTTCTACTCCATCAAGCAACCTTCTCCTTATTGTCTCATGAAATAACTTCTTCTCAGTTTTAAATGGATTATTTCCAGATTGTATATGAGATCCCTGGTGCTTAGTCACAGCTTCACATAAACCAGTAAGGATAGTATCAGGACCCACCACAAGGAAAGTTTAAATTCAATGAACAAGAAGCTTAGGGAGCCCTCTGGTGGCTAACTAAACATATAACAAGGTCACATTGATGTTACTTTCCCAATGAATTAGGTCATCTTTCTTTTGAAAAAGAAAATATTCAAATCATTTCACACAACTTTAACTTTCTGACATTTTATAACGTTGAGATATATGAATTATATTTCTTCTTTCTGACCTGGTTGCCAATGGGGAACCAAAACTCAGTTCAATGATGAAATCTGGTGTACCCGGATTTAAACTTTGCTATTCAGCAATCTGAAACCTGCTTGGTTTCTTTTAAATCAGAATCTTGATCAAAATCTTAATAGAATTTCATCAGATTTTAATGAGGGATAAAAATAATAAATTGGCCACAAAGATGCACCCCAACTGAACCACAAAATAAGAGAATGGAAATTTATCCTAGAATACTGCAAAATACATCCTGGAATAAATATTAAGCACTGTCACATGGCTGAACTGGTAATCAGACATCTCATGGATGCGCAAAAAACATTTTGTGACACTACCTGCATTTTGCTAAATTAGCACCCTAGAACTACAACCTCTTTTGGTTTCTCAGTTGGTTATTTCATTTTAATGATGCAGCTTAGACAAACCAACTGACCTTCTTATAAATCTTCCCTGACATTAGAGGATAATTACTTTGTATTTTTCTTTAAAGAACATGTCAGTGGTAATCCATCACATTGCTTGTTTACAAGGAAAACAGCACTCTTATTTTGTCAGAACCAGCCATAATTGTTATTAGTGCTACACCACATTTCATGTTTGTGCCAAGGTTTTCTTTTGAGGAACTTGTCCGAGACTCAAGCTGCCCAGAAAAATGGTGAGGGGGGAAGCAATCCTATCCCTGCCCTGGGCTTCCTCTCCTGTTGCTTGCACATCTCTTCTGAAAGGTCTCTGAAATAAAAGAATGCATTTTTTTACTTCAATCCTTCCATCTTTACTATTAAATGTGCCAAGATCTAGTCAGAGCCCTTTCCTACTGGAGTTATATTCTAGTGACACGGGGAAAGTCCCTGAGAAGTATCTGGGGGTGGGATAAATAGAGGAGATATCCCTCACAATTTATTGAGTGCCTCTGAGGGAAGAAAACATATAACTGAGTGTGAACCCCAGATTTTTGTGCTTCTGAGGAAAAAAATGGAGCCTTTATTTCCACCATTGGTACAATGGATACAGAAGAAAAACAACAGCATTTTGTGGCGTTAAGACCTGGGCCTTAGTTCTTGTATCTTTCCGTTGAGATGCAAAGAGCTCTTGGCTTAACAATTGTTTCTACCTCATAAAAATAGAGCCCTTTTTCTAAAACAAACAAACAAAAACCTTGGGGGCATTTACATAGTTGTTTTCACATCCTTGTAGCCTTTATTCTGCTTGAAAATAATAATTTCATCAAATTAGGAAACCCAACCAATTGGATCCCCCAGAATTACAGCTCATTGCCATACTACAATGACCAGTTCTCCAGGAGCAAATGGGTGCTTTGGAGGGTGGACTCTATGGCATTGTACATCACTGAGGTTCCTATCCTCCCCAGACTCCATCCCCAAATCTTCAGGAATTTCCTATCCTGAATCTGGCAACGTTACCCCCACCCAATTGCTGGTCGCTGCTGGTCAGGGTGGTCCTGGTAAGCCCAGTTGCCAACATGGCGCAGTGGTTAAGAGCGGCAAACTCTAATCTGGTGAACCAGATTTGTTTCCAAATTCATCCACATGCAGCCTGTTGGGTGACCTTGCTGTCAGCGCGCGGCATCCCTGGCGCGCGCCTGGGGGTCCCCACGACCCCGCGCAGAGGGGTCATCAAAAGGCGCCATTTTCTCCAGCGCCAGGGATGCCGCACGCTGTGGGGGCGGCTGAGCTGTCGCCGGCCCTGTCATGGGGAGTGCCCTGGGACCCCGCGCTACTTGAGGAGAGTAGCGTGGGGCTTAAGGTAAGTGGGGAAAGGCCCAAAGTCACAGTTCACTCTGAACTCTCTCAGCTTCACCTACCTTGCAAGGTGCCTATTGTGGGGGAGGGGTGGGGAGGGAAGGTAATTGTAAACCACTTTGAGACTCCTTAAAACAGATAAAAATCTTCTTTTTCTAGTTTAACAACCTTTCTCAGTTAGAAAATAAATAAAGCCTCTTTCAGAACGTGTGATGTCAGTGCTGCTTGTTCTGGCATGGCACTGTTCATTCTCTCTACAAAATGGACACAAATGGACACTAGCAGTGTTGTCTACAATGAGGAGTCAAACATACTGTGGAGGCAGCGTAATCTTGCTGCTGGTGTAAATGCCACTTGTGATGGAATAAGGGTCATTTATGCTGGATCTGAGCCATGGCACAGGGACGGCAAAGGTGCAGCATGCCACAAACCCTTTCCTCCCCCCCCCAGGAGTGATGTTCCCCCTTAAGAGGATGGCCAAGAGAACCCACCACCAATTGTTGCCACTGGCAGCAGCACCAGGAACAGGCTGGAGGGCCAATGTTGCAATGGCAATAGCCATTGTCACCTGACCTGATCACCTGACCATCCCAGAGGACCCCACTTGCACCCTCCAGGAAGCCGTTGGCCTCTTACCATGGTCATGCACATTGTTTTTCTCAAAAGACTGCTGAGGGAAGACAACAAACAGGTGAGGCCGACAACATAGCTGGCAGCCTATTGGTGCATCCTGAGGCATATCAGCCACACCAGTGTTCTGTCAGCATGGACTGGACCCTGCCATGCAGCCCTCCCACTGGGGACCAGGAATTTTCTCTCAGCTCCCCGCAGACCCCTGGGAGGAGGCAGAGGGTTTCTGCTTCCATGGCCATTTTCCCCAACCCACAAATAAAGTGCTCTAGTTATTGAAAACAATGTCTGTGCATCTCTGTGAGGGAGAAGGAGCGGGTGGGTTGGGGACAGAACTCTAAAGAGTCATGGCCACCACATGTCCCATGACTGTTTCCCAGGTTCATTTCTCCCACCCTTGATGGCCCCAACATGAGACGCCCTCTCCCCTGGAGTTCCAGGACACATACCTAAGTTGACAACACCAGGTTGGGTAAGATGGTAAGAATGTGAGGGTTAAGGCACAAAATTGCTGGGTCTGGGGAGGAGTGCAGCCCCAATGGAGTCTACAGGCCTTGTGTCCACCCACCAAAGCAGCCACTGGCACCAGGGGAAAAGTTTGTCTCTGCTGGAGATCAGATAGGGCCACACCACCAGACTGCTCATCTCATTGGAAGTGGGGGGGGGGCTTCAAATGTATCCACCCCTGCCAGGGTCACATGGGCCCCTTCCAGCATCATTTGCACGTTGGGCAGGGAAGCCCCCTCTGACCCGTGATGGCCCAAACAGGGGCACTCCTGCTATAAGAGGCTGGCAGCCCATCCCCACCAATCAACTTGGGTTCCTTGGTCATGGGACCAGGGCAAGGGAAGTGACTGCCATATCTCTGAATGCCCTCACCTGCAGGGATGATGGCATCAGTGTGCATAGAGGAGCTCAGTTACCTGAGCTTGGAATTGGGACTCCCAGTTACCATATGCTGAAGATTCGCATGGACAATGGGTGAGTTGCCTTAGAGAATCTTGCTTCCATTGTTCTGCTCTGGCAAGCACCATAGCTTCCTCTTCTTGTAACAGAAGTATTGCCCAATTCTTCACTGAGCAATCTATATATAATGTGGAACCAGAATATTTGCTGGTGGTGGGAGTACCAAGTTCTGGGTGCTCAGGTATCCAGTACCCTTGTCAGAGCCCCCAGTCGCTGGTGAAAGGCAGACACCAAACACATAAATGGGTGGGGTCACTTACTGGGTGGGGGGAGTTGGGCAGCCAGGAGGAGAGGGATGGGTCGACTCCGTGCCAGTACTGACCGGCCAGGCAGTACATTGGTGGCACAGGCCACACAGCAGCAGATGGGGAAAGGTGGTTGCACTGTGAAACCTCATGCTAGTCACAAAGAGTTAACACCTACAAGATTGTTTCAGGGCTCCTTGGTAATTTGGCACATCAGTTTTCCACCAGTTATTATTAAACTGCATCAAGATATTAATGTAGTCATCTCTCTTTAGTCTCAATGAATTGCAATAAAAATGTCAAATAGTTAGATTATATATGCCATTGCAGCTTTATTTGATTGAATAAGGCCACATCCCTTGAATCATCCTGATGAATCGGAAAGGCATGTACAACTCCACTAGTAATTTATTTCAGCGGGTGATGCCATTTACATTCTCACTGCCAGTAATAATACTCTATGAAAAAGAAGAAAATGTAGTCTAAGGATACACTCGTCCCACAGAAGGGTTGATGTCCTTCAGCGCAAACAAAGCAGATTAACATCCTTTTTAATTTTCATGTACTCAATTTAGCTTTTAGACCAGCTAATGAGTGCTGGATCCTGGCCTGGATGGCCCATGGTAGCCAAATCTCATCAGATCTCAGAAGCTAAACAGAGTCATCCCTGGTTAGTGCTTGAATGGGAGACCACCAAGAAAATCCAGGGTTGCTATGCTATTTTATAATTTTGTGCCATTGGGAGGCAAAATAATAACAACTGTTTGAAAAGCACAGCAGAAGCAGAGCACAATCCAGATAGTTTGCAGTTACTGAATGGTAAAAATTGTATTACCGTAACTCTCTCTCAGAGTAAAGATGATTACCACTTGGGGGCCAGGAAAGCCCAAGGATCCTGGAGACATTTTGTCTCCCTTTTGTTCTAGAGCAGAGATCACTGGGGGAGTGAAGGAAGGTTGCTGTGAATTGCCTGTATTGTGCTGTTGATTGAACCAGATGACCCTTCAGGTCCCTTCCATTTCTATGTTTCCACGACAGCAGAGACACAGAAAGACTTTACCTCCTTCCCTTTTTATCATCTGCGGTCTTTTACATCTTGGGCCTTTCCGTTCCCTCCTCAGAGGGACTTTTAGATTGCCGGACGTGATGTTTTGTGCACTGTTTTAAATGGTTTTAATGTGAAATTTAGAGCCCTAATTTCATTATAGTGTATGTAGTCATTGAATGTGCTCTTCTTGTTATTTTAGATTATATCAGTTGTTGTACACCGCCCAGAGCCCTCCGGGGGTGGTATAGAAGTCGAATAAATAAATAAATAAATAAAGAACAAAAAAACGAAAGAACAAAAGAACAAAAGAAAGAAAGAAAGAAAGAAAGAAAGAACGAACGAACGAACGAACGAACGAACGAACGAAAGAAAGAAAGAAAGAAAGAAAGAAAGAAAGAAAGAAAGAAAGAAAGAAAGAAAGAAAGAAAGAAAGATTACAGCTGTGGTCTGTGGTCCAGGTTTTTATTAAAAGATACATAAATACAAACACAAAAGGGTCAGTCCCATTTTGCTTCTAGGTGCCCTGCTAGGCATGCCTGGCTTTCTCAGATCTCATGAATGCAGATCTCTGCTGAAGTTGCTTGGGGAGTGTTAGTAATAGGGAAGTTCCAGAAATGGAGCAGGGCACGTAGGAGAAAATGGGAAGGATATAGCAGACAACTACACCAAGCACAACATCGTAACAACTCCTGGTGCTTTTCAGAACAAAAAGACTTCTATTCTTGTTGCTTTTGGACTTTACCCAATAACTTGAAAATGTAAGAGCTATAACAATTAATATTAAAGATGATGGGGAAATGAAATTCTTGATTTTTTTTAAAAAAGGGAATGTATTTCAGCAGCTGGCTAGTGATCTCATTTCTGGTTTCACCTTGTAGTTTTGTGCTTCTTCTGCAACCATGTGGTTGGATGAAGCCTTTTATGTAATATGTAGAAAGAATAAATCATCTTAATTCAGCAATAAAGGATTCGCCTTTGGAATGTTTTACATTGTGGGGACAGGCCAGAATGTGTATAAATTTGTTTAATCAAGAATTATGGGAAATCCAAATGAACCAAAGATTTGCAAAGAATCAAAATGGAGCTTCTGTATAGTGACCAGCAAGCCTGCAGTTTTGAAACAGGTCAAAGGAATGTTACCAGCTATGCAGGCAACTACAGATAACATCTTTTGAGATCTTGTAACTACAGGCTGCTACGTGACAGAAGACATATGCATTTTATATGACCTTGTTTTCTTGGTTGGGTTTCCTTTTTGGGTTGTAGAAATTAGAATGCATTAGTTGGAAAATTACAAAGTGTTTTTCTATATAGCTAAATGAACACATAAATGATAAGTGATTCACATGTATTTGTATTTTACTATAATTCTATTGTCTTAGAATCATTGTATAACTCTTGTAAATCATGTTTTAACATTTCAAACTGGGGAATTGTTAGAAACATTTCATGCTGGGAAAAGAAAAGTTTTATGAGCCAAAGGAATGCTGCATTGCCTTAGGGATAGCTCTCTCTGAGAGAAACCTAGCAAAACGGGTTTTTCTTGGAGGAACAAGCTACCTTTTATTACAGTCCTTTGTATATGCACAGAGAGAAAGCACGCACAAACAGCATGTAGCGTTTGATGTAGAAATATAGGCTGTCTTCATGTGACCAGTTCTGACCAATAAGATTTTTAAGGTATATGAATCATAATACGTGGAACAAAAGGGGAGGACTGTGTGACGTTTTTGCATCTACAAAAACTCAGGTTTTCCTATACTGGGCGTGCCTCTTTAGAGAGCCACCCAGGAGAGGGCAATCTCCTGTAACATTCTAAACATTGTATTGGGGCGTGCTTCTCCTTCGGGAGAGGTCACCTGCTGTAACTTATCTGTATTCTGTAACGATCTAAATTCTGTGTCTATCACCGGTTAAGGGCACCATAGGGCGGTTCTCCCTTGGGAGAGTTCACATTCTGTAACTGATCTAAATTCTGCTAAGTAAAACTGTCTGTTTTCTAATGTCAGATGTCTTTTGCTTTATTTCAAATTTTAAGTTTTTCTTAAAACTAATCTTGCTGTGTAGGACCAGAGAGCGGCCCTGGCCCCACAGTTATTAACTGGCAGCAAGTGGGAAATCTGGTGCAGAAGAAAGGGGCTGTTCACAGCGCAGAAAATCAGACAATGGTCTATAGCAGAAGAAGAGTTTGGATTTATACCCCCCTTTCTCTCTTATAAGGAGACTCAAAAGGGCTTACAATCTCATTTCTCTTCTCCTCCCTCCCCCACAAACACCCTGTGAGGTGGGTGGGGCCGAGAGAGCACCGAAGAACTGTGACTAGCCCAAGGTCACCCAGTTGGTGTGTTGGAATGCACAGGCTAATCTAGTCCCCCAGATAAGCCCCCACAACTCAAGAGGCAGAGCAGGGAATCAAACCCGGTCCTCCAGATTAGAGTGCATCTGCTCTTAACCACTGCTGTAAAACACTGCATAGAAAGACCAATGTAAACCTCCCTGTGACATTTCTAAGGGAAATCTTCTTTCCCTCTGGACCTGGGTAACGAGAGCTGATTCTGTTAGGAAACTGCACGTGGATGGGAACTGATGGTTGGTGATCATTCAGTTGACCATATTAAACTGCCTAACACCATCTGGCTCCATATTAGTGCCCACATCAGGTGCAGCTCAGATACCATAGGAGTCTGCCAGAATCTTCACTATCAGTTTTACCAGCATGGGCATCACTGGCCATGCTGACAGAGGCTGATGGGAATTGTAGTTCCTGAACATCTGGAGAGCCGCAGGTTCCCTATCCCTGGTCTACATGGTCAATTGGCAGGAATTCAGGAGAAAAAAAAATCTTCCTCAGCACCTGCGAGCTAAAATCTTTTAATGACAGATGCCAGGGATGGACCTGGAATATTCTTTATTAATAAGAGATGCCCTACCATTGAATTGTAGCCTCTACCCAGATGCATGCTGCATCACTGAACTATAGACTCCATAGACCCTCCATGATATGGCTGTCCTCAACCTGGGCCAGGGCCTTTAGTGTCCTGGCCCCAACCTGGTGGAACACTCTACCCCAGCCATCCAGGCCCTGTGGGACCTAGAACAGTTCTGCAGGGCCTGCAAGATGGAGCTGTTCCCCTGGGCCTTTGGGGAGGTCGGCTGTTGAAGGTGCTGTCCCCCACACCCCATATTGGGGCTCGCCAACATTATGCCAACTGCCCAATGAGTCCATTGTTTATGTTGTCATCATCTGATTTCAGGACGGAGGTTGGAGCTGGTTGTTATTTATGTTTTAACTGGTATTTTAAAATGTTTGTTTTACTGATCATAATTTAATGTGATTGTTTTATTGGTTGTACATTGCCCAGAGCCTTTTGGGGTAGGGTAGTATATTCAATTTGATATATAAATATGTACTTACAGACATGTATAGGTCTACAATGGACAGGGCGCCTAGGAGAACTGGGTGTTAGTTCCCCCGGGAGGTGGAAGAATGAGGGATGCATACTTCACTAGTGACAAGCACAGCAATTGAAACAGAATGGGTCATTAACAGACAGATACCAGCATTGCAAATGTGGTCTTGGTGCCAGCCCAGGCAAGAGCCAGGCCTGACATGTGTACTCATAAGCCTCAGATCTGAGCAGCAAACTGGAAATGTGGAAGGATCATAAAACTTAAGCAAATCATACATTACCTTGGTAAGAATACATTGTTGGTCACATTGGCATGGATCTTATGGTGCCACTCAGCTAGCATTGCAGCAGGTCCTCAGAAGAAAAAAATTGCCATATTCAAAGGAGGGGTGGGGGGAGATTGTTGGCAATTCCATTTTCCTTCTGCCTCCTAATTTGCCTTCTCCCACAGATACGCTGTTCCTTCATCTCCACTGAACTGAAGGATAATTATTTCGGGGGGCAGGGGGAGAAGGTTGTAGAGAGAGAAAGGAGAGGGAAAGGAGAAGTTGCCTTCCTCTACTTGTGCAGGTCAAGATACAAGCTATATTATTGCCTACAGAGCAGTTAGCCTACATCTTTCTCAGTGATGTAGGTTTAGACTTTTTATTGGGTGGGTTTGGGGAGCGGGGCTCCAGGGGCGGGGCTATGCCCCCACCCACCCCTGGGGGCCACTCAAGCAAGCCAGACATGGGGGGGTTGAACCCGTGAACCTCCCCCTTACCTACGTCCTTGATCTTACTGCATGTGGAATTTTCACTGGCATCTCCAAAGTCTGAACTGACTCCAAGAATGCAGCTGATATCAGTCAGATCAGGATTGAAGAAGAGATGCTTCAGTTTTCACCAGGAATACATTGTCAAAGGCTGACCATGTTCAAAGGCATTGATCAGATGTGAGCTGATCATCCAGATCATGCCAATTTATGCCAAAAATCCACAAATGCCTAACAGGTTTGCTAAACTACACATGTGTGAACATGCTGCCAATTCAGATCATTCTGTGGCAATTACCTTTGTTAGAGACTAATTAGATGGACTCTGAGTTGTAGAATGTTATTAGAATGTAGCCCATATGTGTAACAGATTCATATAATTTGTTTATTTAAACAAATTGCCTGCAGATTTAGCAAGGACCAGAGCATAACATAACTCAATTGTGATGCATGAGAAGATTTACGCACAAAAAGCCAGTTGTGTCTTACTTAATTGTTAACAATGAATACAGTGAAGCAACCTCCCAAACAGCCACAACAGGTCGACAAACAGCTGGACTAATCACTGGGCAACGGACTTCCTGTTCACGACCAACAGACAAGACACAAGCCAACCTGACAGTTATTTGAACACCCCTAGATCTAAGGGCTGATTCTCTAAGCTCTTGTTTCTCCTGTATGGCATAGCTAGAACACTGTAGGTCCCTTGGAAAAGTACACCTCACCCAGAATCTGCTCTTAATCTTTAATATTGCTAATAACATTCAATCATACCCCTTTCACTTTTTTTAAAGGTTACATAAGTTTAAACGTAG
The DNA here is from genome assembly GCF_021028975.2 of Sphaerodactylus townsendi. Lineage (NCBI taxonomy): Eukaryota > Metazoa > Chordata > Lepidosauria > Squamata > Sphaerodactylidae > Sphaerodactylus > Sphaerodactylus townsendi. The sequence continues at coordinate 38,808,910 of NC_059432.1, read as the reverse complement.
CAATTTATTCTTCGACTGAAATATATTATGAAATGCCATTACTGTTGTAAAAGCTAATTGATAATGTGATTCGGTGTGATGCTGAAACATAACTCAGAAACTTATTTTAAAGCTTTTGATACATGAACAGCACTGTTTCATATTTCTTGTGCAAATAGATAAAGCACCAGGTAAAAATACAGAATGGCTTGAATGAAATATTTCTAGAAGCTTTTATTCTTGTTTGGGCTTGTGCCAATGGAAAGTGGAAAGCTCATATTTCTACTAGAATGTGTTCTTTTGTCTGTGGTAATTTTTAAAGAATAGGGTACACGTATATTTGGAGAAATTAACATCCAATAGTAATTTATCTTTAAAAACAAGTTTCATATTTTAAAATCAATATTAATTTTCCACATTTTTGAAACATATATTTATAACCAGCATTTCTGACCTGTTTCCCTTTTTAAGTATTAAATATGCTTTCAGCACAATCCACAATGGGCCCTTTGAAAGTGCAGGGGAAGCAGGGTGACCATACCACAAATGCCACATTTGGTGGCACAAGTGTCACTAATGCCAGTGCAATACACAGGCACTGAGTATTGGCATGGAAGCATCATGGAGGGGTGCCAGTACAGCTGTGACAGGAGCACAGGGCCTTGTGCTAGTGCCCAGGGGCAAGGCCAGCATTATTTGGCTTCCTGAGCTCTCCAGGAACACTACTTTTGCCAGTGCAAAGTTACACCAACCAAAATTGTGGCATAGCCCATAGGGCCCCATTAAAAGTATCTCCAAAGTGCCCCCATAGGTGCAGCCCTCAAGGTGCCAAAGTGCTCAGGATCAGCCATGGGGCCATGGTGAACTCCTGGATGCTGGCCTGCTGGATCAGCCTGCTGGATCGGACCAGAGTCCATCTAGTCCAGCACTCTGCTACTCGCAGTGGCCCACCAGATGCCTTTGGGAGCTCACATGCAGGATGTGAAATCAATGGCCTTCTGCTGCTGCTGCTCCCGAGCACCTGGTCTGCTAAGGCATTTGCAATCTCAGATCAAGGAGGATCAAGATTGGTAGCCATACATAGACTTCTCCTCCATAAATCTGTCCAAGCCCCTTTTAAAGCTATATAGGTTAGTGGCCATCACCACCTCCTATGGCAGCATATTCCAAACACCAATCATGTGTTGCATGAAGAAATGTTTCCTTTAGTACTAATCACACACATACACACACACACCACCAGCATTTTCAATGTATGCACCCTGGTTTTAGTATTGTGAGAAAGAGAGAAAAAATTCTCTGTGTTAACATTTTCTATCCCATGCACAATTTTATAGATTTCAACCATATCTCCCCTTAGACTCCTCCTCTCCAAACTAAAGAGTCCCAAACGCTGCAGCCTCTCCTCATAAGGTGCTCCGATCCCTCAATCATCCTCATTGCCCTTCTCTGCACTTTTTCTATCTCTTCTATTTCTACCTTCTGCCCCTTGCTGACTGTAGGCCAATTTGGCTACGGTGTAGCTCCCCTTTCCCTTCTGTATCTGAGTTTCCTCCTCCCTTCACCAATAAACTGATTACTGAATATTTGTGTACACAACTTTATTCATTTGAAATTAAGGTTAATTATTTGGTCTATATTTTGGAGCACCCCGATTTAGATTTTCATTTTCCGCAGATTTACAATATTCTTATGGTTTGAATTAGAGGGATCGTTTCAGGAGTTACTATGCTCAGAAACCCTACAAACTAATAACCACAGTGTTGAAAACCTTTACTAATTAATATACTCTTGCTCAGGAACATTTAATAAGTCAGCAAACTCAGGACAAAATATTAGTGGTCTAATCAAATGGGCCACAGTAGCAAAAGAATTTTATTTCAATAGTAGACTGATGTTGTACGATATATATGAAAGGGACTCTTGACCCCTTAACCAAGATGCATCAAGTGACTGATTTCATCTGTGTCCAAGTATTGCCAGCATAAATCCTTCATTAGCACTTCCTAAAAACACTAAAATGTTCAGATTTTCTTCAAGTGCTCATCCTTAGGTATGCACAAGACTGCCATCATGTGGAGAAAATACGAGAATACTGTAGCACGTAGCTACAAGTAAAATTTTGTAACAATAGCTGCATTTTCTGATCGAGCACTTCTTGTACAGGATGATAAAGAGCATGACAATTGACGTAGTACTTCCTCCATTATGAATGAGCAGCTGCCGTATCAGAAAAGAATCATAAGACTGTTCTTTTGCACAAACATGAAGACAGTAGCAGGATTTGGGGTCAGGGATGTTACTGAATTTCATAACAATTCTGGTTCAGTGTGAAAGATCAAATTTGTTTTGCTTTTTTGCAGGACAAAATTGTGGTTGCCCTTTATCCCAGCTGAATTCAGTGATAATTTTTGCCATTAAATATCTGCTTCTTGCTTCAGTTGAGTAAAGATGAGATAAAAACATTACATTATTTGGGGCATTTTAACCCACCTGTCTCCTTGAAAGCTGCAAAGCAGGTTGCAACATGTTGGGTTTCTTAACGTAATATTTAGCAGAGTAGCAGAAGAAGAGACCATGAGACAATTGTTGATTTTATAAATGAGTTTACTTTCTATTAGGAAGGGTTCACATGGAAGAAAACAAAGAACAGCTTTCTATTCTAAGACTAACTTGGTTAAATAGCTTAGCACCATGTGGTCCCACATGGTGCCTATCTAGCAAGGCAGAGTATTCCTTGTGTGTTCACCTCATATGATCACATCATCAAAGTGGCCTTGTGTGTGTGTGAGACAAAGAAACATACTTTATAACTTCTGTCTACGTGACTAGTCTCACATAGGCAATGCTGGGGTTAGCTGACTAATAGCTTAATCAATGAACTGGCCATAAAACTCTGACCTCAGTAGCTAATTAGCATTCACATAGTTAACCCCTTCATGTCTGAATTGTGACAGACACTTGCAAATACCAACACAATATTATTTAGGAAATACATTTACAATGTGCCTCATGGAAATCAAGACCTGCCATTGTAACCACTAAAACAGAACCAGACAACCAGAGAGCTATCAGTAGACAATCTACTACATGCAATGGCTAATAGCTAAATAGAGAGGAGGGACAGTGATTGATCCTCTGGATATCTGATGTAGGGGATAGAAAGGGAAGGGATGTTTTTCTGCTCATCTATTTCTCAGAATCATATTTCTGGCTATGGCTGAAAATATCTTATCAGCCAATAGGGGTCCTTTTTCTCAATCATCAAGGTTTTAAAAGAATGTTTTTAACTATTGCCCAAGAGATTTTGTGTTCCCAACAAATATACTCCTTGACTGTTGTAATAAATCATGCTGGTGGCCCCATCATTGGAGAGATAAGGTAGCCCTCTCTTTTGTACAAAGACACACCTAGGAAATAAAGTGGATAGTTCTTCTCCCGAAACTGACCTTGTCAAATGGCGCAAAAATGGGATATAATATAAAATTGATACCAAAGAAACAATAAGGAAATTGCCCATCGTAAGTGGGATGAAAAATGTCTTTCTGACCATGCACGTGTGCATGCGCACATCCACACACAAATGTTTGCAGATTTCCACTTTGGCGGATTCCGCATGGGCCAAAAACAGTAGTGTGAAAACAGTGTGAAAACGGTGTAAAATGGCTTAAAACGGTGTAAAAGAGTCTACACCGTTTTCACACTGCTGTTTTTGGCCCATGCGGAATCCGCCTTTGAGACAAACCAAGAAATGTTTGTCCATTCCATGAATCTGATAAATGATGGCACTGCACCTGACTAAGTATGATCCCAATTCATATTTTTTTCTTTTGTACTTCCATGTTACCATTTTGGCCTGAGCTTAGAACACCCGACGTCAGCTTCATTACCTATTAGACAATGTTGTTGTTGTTTACCTGATCTATTAGGTGCACTTTCCGCTCTAATAATTTTAGACGAATAGAGATACCACATTTTTCCGAGATTTGTCCCACTGTGTTATAAATAAACATTTCCAGGATTTTGTACTCAAGAAATCAAGATTCCAAGTCTGCAGCTTCCTGGATCTGGACATTATTCTTTATCAGTGCTTTATGATAAAGTAGGACTGTCAGACCACAAAGACATTTTTGGTCTTATTCATCCATCTTTCTGACAGAGGATGCTGACGTCGTTGCTCAGGCCAAAACATCTATTATACATGGGAACATTTTGAGGGGAAAACACTTTGGAAGATTAAATATATTGCATCATCAGTTACATAAAGAAATGAACATTTGTAAACAACACAGGAGCTCGAGCTTCCTTGACGCTAGTGAGGCACAGCTGGCCAGTCATTCTTATTGACTGCAGCACTTACCTTGGAAAAATGTTAACAGTCAATAAAATTGTAATGAATGTTGTGTGTAACCAACCACCAAAATTAAAAATTTTGCACCCAAGTCCTTGAACAGAACAGAGATTCTCAATCCAACCATTCGTGAAGGTAGAGCAAAAGCATGCACTGGACGATTAAGCCATTTGATTTTAAATTATTTAAAATTATGTATACAGTAATGGGCAAATGGTCTTTCCTGAGTAGACTATAGTGCCTTCAGATTGTTCCCAGCACCTTTGGTTATAGTTCTAGTCAAACTTAAACAATACATTTTTGCAAAAGTATTTAGTGAGCTTTGCATCAATAGATGTTTGGCCAATATTTTCCAAGTTATTTGCTTGAATGTGAGTCAGGGAAGAGGTATGGCTCAGGGGATGAGATTTAGGGCTGTAGCAGAGGCATCTCTCTGGTTGCAGATGGCATTAGTAGCCAAGGGGTCATGGGGACCTCTCTAAAGCTTGATCCGTTCTGGCGTTTTCAGGTCAAAAGATGCGAAAAGGATGTTTTTCTATGCCTTTGGTTTTGTTGGCCAAAGGTTCTGTATGGGCGTGCATCAAAACTGGTCTTCAGTGGGAGCTCCCATGTTGGCCAAAATTCCTGGAAAGTGTTCTTAGAATTGCATTTTCTATGTAGCTTATATTTCTTCCTCTCTGGTCTTTGCAAATATTCTGAACATACTTGAAACTGCCTTACAAAGAGTCAGATCACTTATCTTTCAGGAGCAGTATTGTCCACTGACTGGTAGTGGCTATTTAGGTTCTCAGGTAGAACTCTTTCACACAATTTGCTACATCTCAAACCTGGCTCCAGGGCACCTGGCAACTGAGACTGTGCTGAGGTTGTGTTGGTGAGGCTGTGTCCGGTGGTAGGAGAGACTGAACACAGAGTTAGACAGAGTTGAGGCGGACGTTCTTCCCCCTGCCACCACTATACATATGCGAGATCACTCTCTCGATCTCTTGATCAGTGGACTTAGGGAAGCAGAAAGGAGCTGACAGCATGAAGGGAGGATGAGGGAAAGGCATGCAAAGTGGTGTGCGGGAGTAAGAAGGCTGGCCATGGGCAGAGAGATGTCTGGGGCACAGCTGTGTCTACTAGCAAATTTTCCCTTTTTGGCTGCGGACCAAAAATTAAAATTGTGCTAGATGTGGTCTTGCTTGCCATGGACAGAATGAAAAGTGAAAATGGGGCTTGAGGAAATACGTCCATACAAGAAATCTTGCTGTGTCGGACATTTCCTCCCACCGTGCACCAAACATGTTGTGTATAATTGGTCTGTATGACATTACACTTTTTGCCAAATAAAAGTTCTCCTCCAATACAACCTTCTAAATGGAGGGCAAGAGAATGATAAAAGCCATTTTGGGTCCACATTGGAGAGAAATGTGAGGTACAAATGAAGCACCAAAGCATCATGTTATGAAGAGTTTTGGGTCATTCATGCCTGAATAGTGTTCTAGCAGTCACCTAGGAAAAGTAATTGGGGGCACAACAGATTTCATTATTCTTGAAGGATACATAATTTATACAGCGGTACAAATTTGTGAAAGCATTAAGATTCTAGAGGTACAAAGTTTTGAGGCACCATGAAAGCCCATTGGTGCAGCAACCTTAAATTACTCCTCAAATTGCTTCTTGAACATTAAGAAAGTTTACAGATGAGCATCAGAGTTGAACAGGGGATATTTTTTTAAAAGCAGGAAATATTGCAGACAATGTTTTGGATCATAGCCACAGATGTTATCTAAGGAACCAATTTCATGCAGACATTTTTCAAAATGCTATAGGTTAGCAAAGTATCAAATTCCTGTAAATTCAATTAACTCAAATATGAAAATGAAATGGAAATAGAGAAACTATGCAAGCTTTCAAGCTAAACAATTTGAAGAAAGTCAGTTTGACATGGTTATCTGATAAGGTGTGCTTGTGAAGAAAAATAACAGTTATACCCTGAATGAACCCCAATTCTCAGGGAAAAAAAAGATGCTATGAATGTCCTGATGTTGCAACATATTGCTACAAAACTTTGTTTTTTATCAGTTTCTAATTAACTTTAGCATAGCAGGGGACCATGAATAGTATTTTTCAGCGGAATATTAATGGCTTTAGAAGGCGTACAAATAATTTATCTCAGGGAACAGGCATGTCTGGTTTGCTGAGACATATTTTCAACTTTGGGGTGTGTTTGCATTCCATACTCGCTAGATCTTTCCATTTTCACTTGACTCTAGTGAACTCTAGTGAACAGAAGATGAAACAAAATGCAGGGTACTATAGCCTCATACAGTTGCGTCAGAAATATTTGCTCACGTGAAGTTTCAGGTTATGATTCGGGTGAACATATGTGTGGTCACAATAGCTTTATAAGCCCAAGTGCATAGAGCTCTTTATAAGAGCCAAGGGCATAGATGGAAGAATAACACAAAAAAATGCTAACAGCACAGCATTTCATCTGTAAAGTCCTCAGATTATAGCATTCTTACAGAAAGTGATTTGTTTGTCTGTTTGGGTAGTTCATCTGTTAGCCAAAAGGCAACAGGTGTAAAAATAATTCCTGAGGCATCTTTTCCAATCCTACTATTCCAAGATCCTTCTTGTTGAGTTTCAGATCTGTGTTTACATGTGAACCATGCACTCTTGCACTGAGTTACAGAACCTTAGAATCTAAATGATTCAGCAGGGCTATGTGATTGCTTATGATCCATTACAAAGGCAGCAATGCTGTTTACTGACTTAAAACGAAGTATGTTCCCCATCTTTGTCGCTGAATCTTGGACAATCCCATCAATATATACTTACAGTTAGAATTTTTTGTTTCAGTGTGCCACACTTTACACTTACCTACACTGAATTTCATTTGTCACACTGTTGCTCACTCAACCAGTTTGGATATACAGTTGTCCCTCCCACATTACAACCTTTCCCGTCATGTTTTTGACTGATCGCGGGTGGGAAGTTGCTGTCTAACATAACCCCTGACCTGGAGGCCAAGGGCAGGGGAGGGGCTGAGACAGCAGGGCTGCCAGCAGGAGCCAATGGAGGCAGGTGCAATGTGGGGCAGCAGCCTTAAAGGGCCAGAGAGAGGAGAGAAGAGCCTGGCCCCAGGGGCAGGGCTTGGGATGGAAGCGGGGGAAAGGATTGGGGAGGGCAAAAACAATTTCAAGTGGTTTTCCACATTGCGGGTAACGCTGTGCCCCTAACCCCCGCGATGTGGGAGGGACAACTGTATTGAGGAGCTTGAATGTAGTCATCCCTCCTCTGAGATTGTTCTAATGGGGACTTTAATGCAAATCTAGCTTCCCTTCTTGAGCAGGAAGGTTTTGATGATGAACCCTACCACTCACTCTTACTCCCTGCCCTTCATGACTCCAAGGATACTCACTCCAATGCTGCTGGTAGAAAACTCATTCACTTGGCCATCAAGCACAACAAACTTTGGCTTAACGGCTTAAAGTGCTATGCCCATGCTCAAGATTATACCTTTGTTTCTCCTCAATGCTGCAGGGTCATTGACTATCTCCTCACTTCCCCAAAGTTGAGATCTTCGGTTTTATCCTTCCAGATTGAAGATCTTCTGCTGGGTGATCATCTTCCCCTTAGACTTGTTTTATCACATCAAGAGGCCAGACATGCTGCTTCCTCACCACCTAATGAACCACCCCCCAGACTTGTTTGGACACCCAAACTGGCCTTAGCCACTCAAAACTTACTCATTTCCCCTAGCCTAGCCAGTCTTAAATCCTCTGTCCTCACTGCAGATTCTCCCCAGAAGACTATTACCAGGTTCGAAGATCTTCTTAAACAAATTGAGGCTGGTCTTTCGACATCCACTGTGGGGGAAACCCAGCAAAAACAGTAAGAGAACACCTTGGTTTGATAGAGAGTGTATGGAGCACAATAGCCAAATTCACTCCTTATATCGGAACTTTAGGGCTTCAGAAGACCAGGACCTCCTCGTCCTAATAATAAATTGTAGGAACAACTTTCGCCAGTTAATCAGGAAGAACTCTGCAAGTAACTTCTAACAACTCCAAGCTACTCTGGGCTGTCCTGAATAATTTTAACCGAAGCAAGCCTCCTACCCCTACCTGTATTACCCCTGATATTTGGCATGACTATTTTAGCAAACCTTTTAATGATGATATTTTAAGCAATGGATCTCCTTCACCTATCCCTTTAGATTTGCCAAGTTGGCCTCCTGTCTCCTGTCTCAAGAAGTAGTTGAGCTGTTAGAGGACCTCAAAGGAAGGAAAGCCCCTGGCCCCTGGATTCTATAATAATTCCAGAGATTCTGAAATTTCAAACTGACTGGTGGGCCCCTATCCTGGCCACTACTCTTTTTTACCCTGAAAGTAAACAGCTCATGGTGTATGATGACCCAAGACTCTTATTGCTCATGCTACTGAGTTCTCCCATTCCATAAAAGGAAGTCATTCAGAGCCCGCCAACTTCTGCCCCATCAGCCTCCTCTCAGTGATAGGGAAGATGTATGCCAAATTGCTACTGAAGAAACTACAGCTGTGACTTTCCCATTCTGGTGCAGTGGGAGCTGAACAAATAGGCTTTCATAAGGAGAAATCTCCTCTGGACCATGCCTTGGTGATATTACACCTAGCCAGTAAATACTCAATCAATGCAGATAACAAACTCTATGCTGCCTTTATTGATTTAAAGGCTGCCTTTGACTCTGTGTCGAGAGTACTTCTCTGGGCAAAACTGGCTGCCCTCAACATTGATGCCAGACTCTGTTCTTAATTAGGCAACTGCACACAAATACCAGTTGCCGGATCAAGTGTTCCCACGAAGGCCTTTTGACAGACAGTATTTCAATTTCCAAAGGGGTCAAACAGGGCTGCATCCTGGCCCCCATTCTTTTCAATCTTTTTTAAAGTGACCTCCCCTCTGCTCTCTCAGCAGTGAACAGCCATGCCCCAAAACTGGGTACATCCCATGTACCAATTCTGCTCTATGCAGATGATGCTGTCCTTCTCTCTCAATCCAGAGTTGACCTCAAACGCTTAATGAAGTGCTGTGTGGATTACTGTGAATCCAACAGACTGACAATTAATTATGAAAAAAACAAGGTTTTAGTCTTCTCCAGGTGCTTTAAGAAGCTCACATGGGCAATGAATAGCACCCAAATTGAACAGGTTAAATGCTATAAGTACCTTGGCCTTTTCGTTCTCCTATAACCTTTCATGGGCAACCCATAGGAAGGCCGCTCTCCTTGCTACATCTAACAGTATGTCAGCATTACTATGTTTCTTCTACAGCTATGGCCATTCCTTTATCCCTCCTGCCCTCAAATTTTTCAATGCCATAGTCGCCTCGAGATTGCTTTATGGAGTCCCAATTTGGATTCAAGCTATTAACCACTCCTTGAATTCCCTTCAATCCAATTTTTTCCATAAGATAATTGGACTCCAAAATTGCGTGCCCTGTGCAGCCCTTTGTCTGGAGTTAGGTCAAAACTCCTTGGAATCAGCCGCTTGGCTGAGGGCTTTTAGATTCTGGCTGCGAATCCATTTTCTCTCAGACTGTAATTCCCTGGTCCACCGTCTGCTCTCTGACACCCATTCCAACCCCTGGTTTTCCATAATCGAAGAAAAAATGGCTTCTATTGGACTGTCAGTGGATTCACTTTGCCCTTTGTCCTATTCAGAAGCCTGTAGAAAATTAAAAGGTCAACTACTGGATAGAGAGTTCTCTACCCTAATCACCACAGCCAAGAAAACATGCTCCCCCCTGTATTTTTCTCTCCCATTTGAACAGGGCTACTTGGCACACTACCTGTATTGTTTAATAAACCCTGTTCAAAGGAGAGCCATAATGCTTGCCAGGTTTAATGTTATGCCTTCTGCCTTGTTACATGGCAGATTTAACAAGCAAGAAAAGGCTAAAAGATTGTCCCTGTGTAATGATGGCTCAGTTGAATCTCTGGCCCACCAATTACTACACTGTTTCAGATTCAAGGAAATCAGATCCAAGTATGTGAATCTTACTCCTTTACATTTACCCCATCTCCCCGATTTATTTAGATTACACTACTTGCTGGACAATCCTGATCCTTCTCTCTGTATGATAGTGGCAGACTTTCTCCTGGAAATTACTAAATGCCAGTAGATTTCCCTCCACTTAACATTTATTTCCTGTACTGTATATGTTTTTAATCAGTTTTTTATTGTTGTACTGTTGTCTATGCCAATAAAGGCTTGCTGCTGAAAAAACAACAACTGTATCCTCCTAACAATCTACCTTGGTTTCTACCAGTCTGGATAATCAGGTATTATCCGCAAACCTGGCCACTATTCTGTACACCCCAATTCCAGATCATTATGGGCAAGTTAAATAATACTGATCCCGACCCTAATCTCTGTGAGACCCCTCTGTTCACTTCTCTCCATTACAAGAACTGTCGATTTATTCTTACTCTCTGCTTCCTGCCATCCAATCATTTTTTATCAATAAGAGGACCTATCCTCTTATCCCATGACCACTAGGTTTACACCATTTTTGAGCAAACTATGCTGTATAAACCTGATTTCTTGTGATATCTGAATGAAGCCATTGCCTTAGCACTGTGTGCACAATAGCTAAATAAGCTAGTATCTCTACTTCATCATGAAAAGAAGCTTGTCAGCTGGCTGGGTGAGTTCCCATGCAATCCGTTTCCTGCATCTGAAGCATTATTTCTACTGATAGAAAATATTGATATCATACAAGGAGATCAAAGCATCTGATTTAATTTTGTCTTTAATAATCCCCTCCTCACAACCAAATCTTCAGAGACAAAATCTAGAGTAATGGAAATAGCAAATAACAGCAAAATGCAACAACAGAACAACGACAACAACAAAAATACCTTCTGAACGGACTGGTTGAATGCCAGTGTTTAAACTCAAATGAGCTAAAGATCAATATTTTGTGAGCTCTTATTTTTAACAGCCTCCAACAGGACTATTTCTACTTTCTGTTCTAACTAGTCCCTATTATCTATCACAGAATTTCACTTGATTACATAAACATCATGTTAGGCAGCCCATATAAAACAGTATTAAATTTTGTTGGTTGCATCACCAGATAGTGTAGTCTATCAGAGCTTTTTGCTTCCAGGTGTCCTTTCTTATCTTCAGGTGACTCCACTAGAAATACAATTCAGAAAAAAAATGTTAAATCATCTCTAAATACGGTAATATTTTAGAACAATGGAGCACAAGATCTAGTTAGGTTTCAGTGCTTTAAAGCTGCATTGCTTCTGGAGGAAGAGATTTAAATATGCCATTAACTTTTCTATTGACACAAATGGCTTCATTCTAGCTGGATTGCACCCAGAGTTATTAGCTTGGACCCAGTGCAGCTTTTCAATGGGTGGAAGGATTTCCAAGTACCAAACACAACTTTTTCACTTCCCTCATCCTAATGCAGCCCCAAATGCTCGCTGAAATGCTGATTCTTGTTCTTATGAACCCATGAACCCTGCAGAAAGAGGAAGGAGGTGATAAAAGTCATGCTCCATATGTGGAAATCTTACTGCCTATATAAATACGATGCTAGATCTCTTCCAGTCTCTTCTGACCTGTTGAAACATTATCTTTCAGGGGGAACCCTCAGTCTAATATTGTTATCGTGTGACAGTGATGGAGCTATAAGGGGACGGGTGGTGTGCCCAGCCCTTGCCTCCCCCCCCACTTACCTTAGTTCATCCCTCTTGCCCCTTAGTTCCTCTCTCTTCCCCCTCAATTCCTCTCTCTTGCAGCCTGGGAAGTATAGTTCCCACCAGACTGAAAGAGAAAGGAACTAACAGTCAGGAGAGAGGAACTAAGATAAGTGGGGAGGGGGGGGCGTGGGGGGAAGTGGGTTGGGAGCCACAATGAGGGGGGCACAGGAGCAGGTGCCATTTTGCCCCAGGTGCCATTTTGCCCCCCCCCCCCCATGCCTCTGTCATGTGATAAATACAGTGAAGTGTACAGCAATTATTTGAATGCAGCTGCTTCTTTACCATACAATCTGCTCCTGGATGGAATATTTGGTGGCTATGGAACCTTCCCAGTAAGCTGCTGAATAAAAATGCTGAAGTGCTAAATAAAAAATGCACTGGAATAAAGACTGCTGAATCCAGGGTTCTTTCACACATTATACATAACTTTTTGCAGTTAAAGGCTCTTTAACTTGTATATCAATGTGCCAGCAGGGGGTAGTGGTTAAGAACAGCAGACTCTAATGTGGAGAACCATGTTTGATTTTCCACTCCTCTACATAAAGGTTGCTGAGTGACCCTAGGCTAGTCCAACCAGCCCATTGTGGTCCTTCATGCTCCAAGCAGTGATGGGAATTTTTTTTGTTAAAATACTGAAGTTGCATGTGGTGTGAAGTCACTTCCACAGAAAACCCAGAAGTGACATCACATTCCTCTAGGATTGCTGAAAATTCTATGCCTCTAGCAAGCTCAGAGAAGCCACTTTTTCTCACACTGGCAGCAGGAGAAAACCCTTCAGTGTTGCAAAACAGAAGACCCATGGCAGAAGATGGCCCCTCCTCAGTCCATTGCCTTTCTCACTATCCATGCTTGTGGGCCACTTGTGCACTTGTGTCTGCTGCACAGTGAGCCTACATTTCCTTCCCGGCAGATTTTCTGTTACGAACCCACCATGCCATAGATCAGAGAAGCCCTGTGGTTCCTAAAAGTGGACACAGTGTGACTCTCCCCCTGCCTGCACAGAGATGGTGGAGGAGACCAGTGTGAGCCTGGGTTGCTTCAAATTCTCTGCCCCTCCCCGCCTTCCCCCATCCATAAAGCATAAGTCCCGCCTGCTCCTCACCTGACATTTTCTAGACATTGATGGGGCTTTTAAAATTTTTTTCAAATGCTTGGTGTATCACTGGAGCACCCTGCCCCTTGCCCCCCCCCAAAAAAAAAAATAAAGGAAAAGAAAGAAAAAGGCAGCAAAGAACCTCTCGACCTGTAAGTAGGGGGCAGGCAAGATGGTGACTGGGCTCAGCAGTGCACTTCCTCACGTGTGAAATGAGAAATACGGAGGACCTTTGCTGCAGAGATTAAGTGTCAAACGGCCAAGATGTTCTGTCCCTCTCAGCCCTTCTACAATCCCAGCCCAATTGCCTTGTTTTGTCTTACTAAGAATCTTTGCTGTTAGATTCAAATGCTATCATATCTTGTAATCCACTCACTGTAATCCACTCACTAATATTATATTTTCCGCTGTAATTATTTTGTAATCTCTAATTGTAATTCTCACTTAAGTCCAAGTGAGAAAGGCAGACTACAAATTAGAACTGATCAAGGACAATTTAAAATGTAGGTGTGAAAACGTCCTCTCAGTGCCTTCTTCTCAGCAAACTAGAACAGGCAATAGTAGTGCAATCATGCTAGTACATGAGACAACTTCAGTTTAAGAAAAAAGGCAAATGGTGGGATGAAAATCAGGTAACAGTTTGCTCTATACACACTAGTAAAATATATTGATGTTACCTTTCAGTAACTCTTCAAGGGCACTCCTACTCCTCTGAAGAATATGAACAGTTTGCCCTGTTGTTTTGCCCTCTTTTAACAAATCTAGAAAGAAAAACAGTACCATTTATTTTAGAAACCATAATGCAAAAACTGGGACACAGCACATAGCTTTTCCAAATTTGTGAGTGACAACCTGATCTTATTGAGTTAGGCATGCCTAAGCCAATGGAAATCAATATTCTTGAGTAATGTTGTTATTATACATTACTTTGGACTGTTAAGCTCCTATAGCATGATCTAATATAAAAGTTAATTGGCTTTTTAAAAACAGAAAATGTCTTTATGGGGCCCACAATTGTATAGGATAGAGGTTTTCAAAAAATTTTCTGGGAAACCATAGGTTTCTTCAGTGAAAGAACTGGTAATGTTAGACAAGTTTTTTTCTGAAAGAAAGTGGTTTACCAGTAACCATCAAATTTTCAGCAGCAATGGGTGGTACAGATAAATCCTTATATAAAGGGGATTAACACTCCACCCACACAAGTAATCAGTAATGTCTATTATGTGCAGACACTGCAACTTCTCACTCCTAAAGTGAAAATGCAAAGAAGAAGAACATGAACGATTGTAATTATGCAGAGCAAATGGTGAAGAAATGAGAGAAAACAGGGAACAAGATGCCTCCAAGTCCAAATCCTGTTTGCCATTTTCTAAAATACATGTATTTTAATTATCCACCTTCAGATTGCATGGAGTTGTGGAGAAACCCAAAAGACCTGCCTGGTGTATTGCATAAAAGAGCATGCCTAGTATACCTCTCAGAATCCTCTACAACATCTGGTATTCTCCAAGACAGGTCTGCAGAGGTCTTCAGCAAACAAATCAATGGAGGATGATTTCCTGAGGTTAGAAAGTTTTAAAACTATGGCTCTGGGACTTTTGAGTCTAGAGCATAGGTGTCACGGCCTTCCAGATGTTATGGACTACAGTTCCCACCATCCCCTGTTAGCATCATGTTGGCAGGGGATGATGGGAACTGTAGTCCATAACATCTGGAGGGCTGCAAGTTTGACACTTGTGGTCTAGAGGCTTTACTTCCTGTTTCTTCAGGAGGATTTCAATTCTGCAAGAGTTTTGCTCCCTCTAGTGGTTGATTCAACAACACATACAATCAGGTCCAGAATCAAAACCAGTTTAAGTCTGCAGAGAAGTATGCGGGATATAAACTTGTGTTATAGTGAATCGACAACTAGAGGGAGCTAAACACATATGGAACTGAACATCAACACTCTTCCCCCAGGAAACAAGAACTTAGAAGGAAGGAACATGAGAATGTGGAAAAGCCCGTAGGCTAATTGCAACATTCAAAAGAAAGCATAAAGCTCTAATAGCTGTTTAATGTTACAGTACATACTCTCAGACAGACTTTCTAATCTTGCTGCATTCTCTCCCATGGTAGTAGCCCACTGATTGGCTATGATGGAATGCACTCCAATAAGGCTCAGAATGATTGCTGTCTCAGTTGGCATCTCCAGAGACAAGCGTGAAGAACTATGAAAGGCAGTAAGGAAGTAAAAATATAACCAATAAAAACAAGCAGCATGCCATATTATTCTAAATGCAAAGAGAAAATCTAGGTTTATTCACATTTCAGTTGGTTTAACAACTTACATTAAGAATTTGCAAATTCATAGTGTATTATAGCTGCCAGTTTACTCTTCCAAAGTTATGAGTGCAATCCTAGCAGAATTAAACTTTTCTAAGTCCCTTGAAGTCGCTGGACTTAGAATTGTATAACTCTGCTTTGGATGGCACTGTTAATATGTCGCATGTGGTATGAAAATATAGCTCATATTACTACTTAACTGTTTTTATGTCACAGTTCCACTCTTTGCTTAAACATATTGCCCATCTTAGCACACAGCATGATACATTTTTAAATATGTTCTGCATGCATACACACATTTTTATTTTATTCAAAGAGCTGTCGAAAAGCCCCAACTGTTATGCAGTAAAATTGTGAAATGCTTTAAACTGATTAGCTTTAGCACAGGTTTTATTACTGGGAAACTAATCCAAATGATATATATACATATATATTTACCTTCTATCTTCATCAAGATTTGATACCCGTGCAGTGCTTTCTTTTGTGTGTACAAGATCTAAGAGTATCATGATTTGACATTCTGTAGAGGGGAAAAAAACAGCCTGATATTATTTTCAGGATATTTTGCAGCAAGAGATGGCAGCACAGAAAATAACACAGTTCGAACTGAATTGTGATAACATCTAGCTTTGGACAAATTTTATGTACACTGAAAATACCACGTGCCCATAAGCCTACAAAGATTGAACAGAACCAGGTACTACTAGAAACTAGCAGCTTGTTGTGGGTTTTCTATTGAGCATAGAGAAGCTTGAATAATTGTATGCTTTGATATGTATTTGTGGAGACTGGGGCATAAGTTGTCTCATAGCCTTATATGTACACTCTCTTCACACTAGTGATTCAGTAAAGCTTTAAGCTATTCAGTCCTACTGACTGCTAGCCATTGTTTGTGGACTGCTCACAGTTTTGATTACTAATTCATACCTCCCACCTTTGTATTCTCCAAAAAAAAAAAACACCCTGGAAAATTGGCAGGAATGGTCCTGTATGCAGCAATACAATGTTTCCCCTACAAAGCTAGCCCCTGATTATGGAGAAGAATCTATTGCCAGCTTCATTTTGTAAATATATTGCCAATTCATGCTTTTAGTAAAATTACATTGAGTGGAACACAGTGAAACTAACAGTCAGTTCTGAAAGGTACACACTTTTCCAGTGTGGGTTCATTTTCATGAGGTTCGATTTATATCCCGACCCCCACCCTCCCCTGAATGATAGAAGACCAGCCTCCTTCAAGACATGGTGATCTACAAGAGCCTCTCCCAATGCAACCATCAAAATTGTGAGCTCAGATAGCATGGCTCCTTTCTATGCCCTAAACCAGAGGTCTGCAACCTGTGGCTCTCCAGATGTTCATGGACTACAATTCCCATCAGCCCCTGGGGCTGATGGGATTTGTAGTCCTTGAAAATCTGGAGAGCCGCAGGTTGCAGACCTCTGCCCTAAGCTCTGTATGAGACAAACCTTTGAAGGCAGGACTTCTCCCCACTCTAGCATAATCTCTGCCTCTGAAATGGTGGCACCCATTTGTGCGTGGGAGCTACGACTTTCTCCAGTGAAGCCTGAGGCCTTTTAACGTTATTTTTGCTACGACAGCTACCCCCCATGCCACGAAAGCAGAATAAGGGATACTCAATCTAATCACTTCAAATTACATTTTAATGACAAACAAGACTCAAAACATTGCAAAGGGGAAATGCTTGGTTTCATTGAGTCACCTGGGATGTTCATAGCAGTCAGTCTGTCCAGAAAAATATGAGCGAAGAATCTTGACATTCCAGAGAACAGAAATGCACTGCAGTTACCCAATAAGTGTTCCCATTCAGCTTGACTGAAAAATAGATCCAACCTTTATTTTAATAATATGCTCAATGTGCAGGGATACTATGGAGCAAGCATGACCATACATAGTTTACACGTTATGTAATCAAATGATATCAACATGTGTTAGTTTGAGAAACACCCTATTCAATTATAAGGAAAAATGCATCTATTATCTATTTGCTTCATTTATACCCGCATTTCTCCCCAACAGTGGCCCAAAGCAGCTGATATCATTCTCTCCTTCTCCATTTTATCCTTATAACAATGCTGTGAGGTACCTCTAGGCTGACTGAGTGTGATTGGCCCTAAAATAGCCAGGAAGCTTTCAGGGCAAAGTAGGGATTTGAACCTGGATCTCTCAGATTCTAGTAAGACACTTTAACCAGTAAACTACTATGTCTTTTTAAGCGTTGACCACCAACTTTTTAATCATCAGTTATGCTTTTGTTTCTTTAGCCTACCAAATGCCTGTAAAATGTATATAAAGGGAGAAGTCATTTAAAAATCTTCTGGTAAAGTGTATCTGGGTATCATATAGCTACATCTGGGTATGTGCTTTCTTAGCACTTTAATGACTAGTTTGCACTGACTCAGATTAAAGTTTTCGAGTTCCATTGAAGTATTTTTAAGAGAGAGGAGGAATGTGGATTTATACCCTGCCTTCCTCACCTGTAAGGAATCTAAAGGCAGATTACAAACTCCTTTTCCCTTCCTTTCCTAACTACAGACCCCTTGTGAGGTAGGTGGGGGCTGAGAGAGTTCTGAAGGCCTGTGACTAGCCTCACCCAGCAGACTTCATGTATAGGAGCAGGGAAACAAATCCAGTTCACCAGGTAAGAGTCCACCACTCATGTGGAGGAGTGGGGAATTAAACCTGGTTCTCCAGATTAGAATCTACCTGCTCCTAACCACTACACCACATGGGAAGGGCTGGGACACACCAGGCATGGTGTAGCCAAATCTGAGCATCATTCATTTCAATAGAACATGCTTAATCAAATACTTATGGAAAACAAAGGGACTTGAAGGTGTTTAACTTTAGCTGAAAGGTATCTTTTGCTTTAAAGCTTCCTTTGCAATTTATAGGCAAAAGTTTCAGACATTTAGCTGACCATCAGATATTAATCAGACAATTGAACTCAAGTCCATATCAACAAACTGCCATACCTTGGAATGTGTGTAGAACCCATAACTCCATCCCAGCGAATTGTAAATTGTTCATATGTGTCTTGGATTAACTTAAATACTTGTATAGGACTTTCTGGAACTGAGACATAAATTTAAAAAAATTATTATGCCCGCTATATTTTCCAGCTCTGAAATAAACCAAGTGATTGTGTAATCTGAAACAATTATGGCTTTAAAAAAAGATTATTTTTTCTTCGTCTTGTATCATAAATTAAATTAAGATAATCTTGTTATTCCATGAAGATATACAAAAGACATACTTTTAAAAGTGACTACATTTCTTTAATACAAAAAAATGAAATATTGGTATTTTTAGTTGTACTGAATTTGAAAATGATTTCAGTGATGTTGGAAAAACAGTATCGAGTTAATTTCTCACCCTCAGTTAATGGAATGGCAGTAGAATGATAATGTTTTGCAAATGATTACCTGGTTCTGCATCGTTATATGGATCAATAACATCTAAGACATGCAGTTAAGGACAGGGATAGAATTGATATCAATCCCCTCGCCCAACTCCCTACAATCCCCTTCCACAGATAGGCCTTCTGTAAGCCTCTCACACATTACATCTCAGCTGCCATCCAGCCTACTTGCCCTGAACATCTCCCTTTCCTTTGATTCACATACACATCCTTCTCCCTGGACTGTAAATTTTACCAAACTGCACACTATACATACTCCTTGACCCAGGTACTGTTGAATGGGAGCAGGGGTGGAGTGAGGAGTAACTGCACCCGGGGCACGGGCACACCCTGCACCCCTGCCGCAACCCCGGCCACACCTACCCCAGAAGGCCCCTGCCACGGCCCAGCCATGCCCCAGCTATAACTCCACCCAGGGCATTGCGCCCCCCCCTCGTTGGGAGAAAGGTTGTGAAGAGATACAACAGACACTGATAGGCAAATCCTCTGCTCTACCAAAGGATATAACTTCCTAACCCTGAAAGTGATTTCTATTGGAGTGAAGTGTAGAAAGGATAGCTCAGGGCCATACTGGATACTCCCAGGCTATCTTTGACAGTCTTAATGCAAACAATAAAATCCAGCTGTAAGTGTTTGGTTTGATGAACACTAATTTCTTTTCGAAAGGATACATTTAACATTATGTATATCCACTGGAATGCAGTTGGGTGGCAGAACACGGTTAATTGAAACCTGTTGTAAAGTAAAACACAATTATGCCTTGGAATGAAGAAACACACACTTATAGCGCAATTCAGAATGATATCCAGTAAGTTTAATATAACAACTTATTTTTTGGTAATCATTTTTTAGGATTGGAACTCTAATGGAGAAATCCTAATATACCAGGATGGTATGCTACTTAGTCCTGTGACCCAAGGTTGCCCTATTAGCTGAATGTAGAACAGAAATTTGAACTGTGATCTTCCCAGGCCTAATCTAACACATTCACTAATCCATACAGTTAAATGGGACAAGGAGGAGAGTCTACAGTCAAGTAAACAGTGTGTGAATCCAGCCCAGAATCTTAGGATAACAGGGGTTGCAATAAAGGAAGACCAGTTTGTGATACTCAACATGAAGTTTTCACATGAAGCCTGCTAGGTGACCTTAGGCCAGTCACAGTTCTCTCAGAACTCTCTGTCAACACAGAGGCAGGCAATGACAAATCACCTTTGAATTTCTCTTGCCTTGAAAACCCCATGAGGTTGTGAGAAATCAACTGTGATTTGATGGCACTTTCTAGCACCACCAGTGTGTGATTCATTGGCAAAAGGTTCTGCCCCTTTCTGTCAGTCACCAATTTTCTGTATTCCTGTTTGATGTGTCTGTGTGAAGAGCAGGTAAAAGCCAAGATGGCAGAAGGAATCAAATGGGAGAAAAGAGTGAAAGAGAAAAATGTATTACATTGTCAGCTTTTGTTAGAGCGGATCTGGCCTTTCAGAAAGTGTGATTGGAGGGATTGTGTCTCAGAGCCTAGTTTGAAAGTAAACAGGCTACAACAGTTAATGTTTTCAGAGAGGACTTGTGCTGACAGAGGAGCAGGTGGGAAGAAATCCTTTCTCAGAAGATTTGGTATGTCTCAAAGCCTGGACTTCGAGATGAAGCAGGAAAATTTCAGTTAACTTTTCAAAGAGGAGACTGTGTTGTCTCAGAGTCTGGATTGCAGGAGTAGTAGTTCAAGTTATTGGTATTTCCAGAAAGAACACAGAATTATACTGTGAGATTCTAAAGGCTGAGGCTTCCAGTGGGGGATTTGAAAAGTGCTGATGCCTCTACAAATGCGGAGGATCTTTGTGGCCTAATTCCCCGGCTGGTAGATAAAATTACCAGTTGAGTAAATCAAAGAGTGATCAGGAGATAACCCACACTGCTTCAAGAAGCTCTCCTCATGAGTAAACTGTAAAAAGAGGTTTTCGCATCTCGCTTTGGAGTAGAGAGCAGGTAGGATGGAAAACAACAGCTCATGGCTATGCCAAACCAGATATACATGCATTGATTTATTTTTTTCTTTAGTTGCAATTCTGGTTGTCATAGAGATTATGGGAATTTAAACAGTAGAAGCTACAGACATGTGTATACTTCTGGCAGCTGCTGGTGACAGAGGCTGTCAGATCAGAGTCTATTTACTTTCTTTTTTCAATTTGAAGCTTAATTTAACATGGCTACTACCCAAAAAAATCTGTTGATACCACTCCTAAAAAACAAGATATATCTGAAATGCTGAAAATTGTTCTTGAGCAAGTGAAAGACAAATGGGAATCTTTTGAAAAGAAAATAGCTGAGAGACTTACAAAATTAGACCAAAAGTTCCTACAATTGAGAGCAAATGCCAGAACTTGTTAAAAAATGGAAAGTTCTATAATTCAATAATCTGGGGGTGGGGGGGGGAGAAGAACTAACAATAAAGTGGAAATTCCTGAAGGAAAGCAGAAGTTGTTTTTTTTAAGAGCTGGAAAAAGCAATTGACAGATTTACTGGAGCTGAGAGAGAGAAAAAATTATTAGAGATTCAGAGCTATTCCTGAGACTGCAGATTAAAATGTTAGACAAAAAAATTATAATTGCTTTGGCTGGGTTTTTTTTTTTAAGTTTCAGAGGAAGATATCGCGATGGAAGTCAATAAGCTCTACAGAACACATTCCAGAGTTGCTGTAACAAGAAAAGTTCCAAGAGATACTTTGGTTCAATTTGTAAGGAAGGAGAGCAGAGATCAAATTCTACAACATTTTGATACAAGATAGATAACGTGGTCATGGACATAACTGTTTTGAAAGAAATTCCAATTAGAATCCTGCACAAGAGAACATAAGAACATAAGAACATAAGAACAAGCCAGCTGGATCAGACCAAAGTCCATCTAGTCCAGCTCTCTGCTACTCGCAGTGGCCCACCAGGTGCCTTTGGGAGCTCACATGTAGGATGTGAACGCAATGGCCTTCTGCGGCTGTTGCTCCCGATCACCTGGTCTGTTAAGGCATTTGCAATCTCAGATCAAAGAGGATCAAGATTGGTAGCCATAAATCGAATTCTCCATAAATCTGTCCAAGCCCCTTTTAAAGTTATCCAGGTTAGTGGCCATCACCACCTCCTGTGGCAGCATATTCCAAACACCAATCACACGTTGCGTGAAGAAGTGTTTCCTTTTATTAGTCCTAATTCTTCCCCCCAGCATTTTCAATGAATGCCCCCGGTTCTAGTATTGTGAGAAAGAGAGAAAAATTTCTCTCTGTCAACATTTTCTACCCCATGCATAATTTTGTAGACTTCAATCATATCCCCCCTCAGACGTCTCCTCTCCAAACTAAAGAGTCCCAAACGGTGCAGCCTCTCCTCATAGGGAAGGTGCTCCAGTCCCTCAATCATCCTTGTTGCCCTACTCTGCACTTTTTCTATCTCCTCAATATCCTTTTTGAGATGCGGCGACCAGAACTGGACACAGGACTCCAAGTGTGGTCGCACCACTGCTTTATATAAGGGCATGACAATCTTTGCAGTTTTATTATCAATTCCTTTTCTAATGATCCCCAGCATAGAGTTTGCCTTTTTCACAGCTGCCATGCATTGAGTTGACATTCCCATGGAACTATCAACTAAGATGCCTAAATCCCTTTCCTGGTCTGTGACTGATAGCACTGACCCCTGTAGCGTGTATGTGAAGTTTGGATTTTTTTGCCCCTATGTGCATCACTTTACATTTTGCTACATTGAACTGCATTTGCCATTTCTGAATACACCTTCTTAATTGAAAAGTTAAAACAGAAGATTATGTTTTGTTGGCAAAAACTGGAAGGTATATTTTTTCCTTTAAACACTGATTCAGACTGAATACATCTTGTTTGGTTTGGCTGCAAGAATGGATTATGTTGAGAAACAGAACAAGAGGAGCATAATTTGTGATTCAAATAGCATGCCTATCTATGGTATGATTAAGTTAAAAATAAAGATTTTAATAATCATTATATTAGGCATACCATTTTGAGAATGTGGGATAACTACAATCCTAGGTTATGTTTTAAAAACACCCTTATAGCCTTCGTCACAAGAAGTCTTATCAAGATGAGAAATTATATGGGAAAATAGGTGGTTAACATATCATGATATACTAGACTTTATTCAAGGGAATGCAAAATGAAATCAAGAGAAGATTTAGTAGCAGAAGGGCATACTTGTCATTGTTTATGCACCATTATTAGAAAGATTTTAAATGGATAAAAGATATTATAATTCTGAAGATTCTAAGACTGAATTTCAAGTGGAACTATACATGAAAGATAATCATGTCACTGCTGAAATGTACCAGGTCTTGTTCAGTTTTGAAACAAAAGAACGAGTGAAAGATTATATGACGATATGGACTATTAACTTTGGACACAATATACAAATGGAACAATGAGAGAATATGTGGTTCTAGATTCTTAAATTTAGATTAAGTTCCAGTCTTAAAGAGAATTTTTATAAAACGTTGTCTCGGTACTTGTAACAGGATAAATTGACAAAGATGCATAAAAACATTTTGAATGTGTATTGGAAATATGAATATCATGAAGGGCCTTTCTATCATTTTGGTGGACTTGTAATAAACTTAAAAAAAATTGGATACAAATACACTCAACAATCTTGATCAGAAAGATCAACATACAAATGAAACCAGAAGCTTTTCTTTTGGATCTCACAAACAGATGGTTTGAAAAAAATGGAACTGTTTTTATACATGACAGTGGCAGCAACAGTATATGCACAAAAATAGAAAACTTCATTCATATCTACAATAGAAAAATGGTTTCTGATGATATTGGAACAGGCGGAGATGGCTAAGCTTTTTATCTGATTTTGTTAACTGGAAATCCCTGGTAGACTTTTATTAAAACAGAAAAAAATGAACTGATGATTTGTGGACTTGAAGAATTGAAGAACAAGAAAGGAAACATTAAAGAAAAGTGTGAATCTTGTTAGTAATAATAATTAAGAATTAATTCTTTAGTTGAAATTAGAGACTAAGAGGTAAATTTTTAATTGTGTTTGTATTCAGCACAGAGGAAGTTGAAAGCTCTCGCCTCCCCACAAAGTGTAGTTTTTGTGTTTGTTATTGTGTTCATATCTGAAATCAGAAGCCTTCCCTTCTCCTTATAGTGTGGTGTTTGTGTTTGTTATTGTTTGTTCTTTTTGTTTGACTTTTAAAAGTCTTAATAGTAAAAATTATTTACAAATTTTCAAAACTGGGTAAGGCCAAAAATTCACCTCAGAAATCAAACCTTGCCTCCTCATTCCTACCTTGTTAATTGAAATGCTACAATTTTGTGAGTCCACCAAATGTAGTGTGCAACAGTCAGGGGTTTTTTTTTGTGGGGGGGTACTCACCAGTGCTGAGGATCTGCACTTTTTTAGGGGGTACTACCAAGTCCACAGGAGTGAAATTAGTGCAACCTTATATATCAGTACCTGCACCATTTTCATGATTGTACTTGCATATAGTTTTAGGCTTCCTTACAGAACCACCTTGTTCCATCCAAGAAAGTTAATTAAAGTTATGGTGTCTTCCCCCGCCTACGCCCCCCCCCCCGCCCCCATTGACTTCATCTGGGAATTACTTCTTTCAGAAGTCACTTAAAGCCTGCTGGTCATGTGGAGGTTGGGGTAGAGACCACACTGATCAAACAACACAACACACTGCCTCTTTTTAAATGGCATTTAAGACCCAAATGACACGCTGTGTTCTCCCCTCAACAGATTCATCATCTTGCAATTCCTTTTCAGCTTCACTTTATTTATTAAGTTTACATCCTGCCTCCCCATTAGCATGCCAAAGGCACTCAGCGAAATCAGCACTGCATAAAGCAGTTACATTAAATCAATGCAAAATGACAAGAACACAAATAAGATTAATTTGATGAGATGTCATGCACATTTTATGGAACACTGAAGGTTTTCCCGTTTTCCGATTACATGCAATTTATGATAGACACTAGCTGCAGCCACATTTGTCTGTAAATCTGTTTTCATGCATAGTTGGGTCACAGAACATCTATACAACATCATTATCAAACTGAGTCCTCACTTCTCTTTTTGCAAACTTGGTTCATGGTAATATTTTTCCTTCTGAACAAACTGCTACCCTAGCTTTGGGGTGGACAAGCATATGACATTAAATCGCTTCACTGAAAGTTGTAAGGTTTACAATATGGTTGATAATGTCCCATCATTTATTGATTCCGTTGCTATTTTAAAGTATCCTACAATAGATCCCCATCACTAACTACTTCTAAACAGCCTGAGATTCATAGAGGGAACAAGATCAAGGAATGTTTGTTTATATGTGAGAAAGAGCCTGAAAGTTTTCTTTTTGCTTTCAAGTATGAATTATTTTATTCTCATTAGCAGTTCACTGATGTGCAACAGAGAATGACACATTAATTTAAAATGGAGCAACTGGACTGCTGCTAGGGTTGTTAAACTGCAGGTTGTGGTTGGAGACCTCCCACTATTATATCTGATCTCCAGGTGATCAAGATCAGTTCACAGGGAGAAAATTTTGTTTTGGAAGGTGGACTCCATGGAATTATATCCCATTGAAGCCTCTCCGCTCCCCTCCCCAAGCCCCGCCCCAGAGGCATATCTAGGGAAAATGTAAACTGGTGCAAAATCTTAGTTTTCCGCCCCTCCTTCTCCCGTATGGACGACTGCCCTCCCCCCCACAACCAAACAATGTTTTTTTGAAGTCAGTGTATGGACCCGGAAGGGAAGGGGGAGGGGTGGGGGGCGATTTTCCACCACCCATGCTGCCTTTCTTAGGGCTACTTCCCTGATCTACCCCTTGTCTCCCCAGGGTAGCACGCCCCAGGCTGTGACAGTGACATAAGGATGTGTATGGAGGATTCCCAGAAGTAGAGAGTTTTTGTGGGAGTTCCTGAAATTGACCAGCATGTCACAGAAAGGCAAAGTTGTTCAAAGATGTGAAGAGTGAAGACAAGAGGGGCAGGCAAAGGACACAGGCTTCCTGGGACTGGCTTTAGCGTGACTAATTTGAGAGATGTCAGCAATATAGGGCTCATCTTTACCTTTGCAGTATCAATGGACACAGCAATGTATAATGGCAATGTGTAATGGCAATGTGGCTGATAAATATTCAGTAATGAGTGAAACCACAATTACAACCGCACTTTTGGCTGATAGTGGGAGCGCAATGCAACAGCACACTGCATTTGAAAAGAATAACTATCACTCCAGTCAACTGTATGAAGTGCTGAGGAAAGGGTCCGAAATGAGGAGCATTAGAAGAAGATGGAGATCTCAGTTGCCGCCAAGCCTTAGACTCACTTGTCCCAAATGTTTGGAGTGGTGAATTCTGTTCTTCCTTAAAGGGATTTCCAGATTAACTTCTGGTGGCCCCCTGTATTTTGCTGCTCCACTTTACTACTTGTTGAGCTGGGCAGCAAGAGCATGCTCAGAATCCCTTAACACAGGTGAGTCTCCCCCTTCCCTCTCTGAGGAGGGTGCTGAGCAAGGCAAGGTGAGATTTTTTAAAATATAGCCTGAGGTATTTTATAAGCCTAGAGTATTTAAATATAGCCTGGAGTGTAATTAATAGCCTAGGTATACAGCTGGGATATTTCAGAAACTTATGTTTGACGGTGACATCAGTGTCTTGCTGTGGTGACTGGCATGGGCCACCAATTCCAGTACAAGAAGGAAGTTCACATTATAATATCTTGATTAGGACTTTAAGGTACAGCTCAGTATCACACTGAAAAATCACAAAAAACACATACTTACCATCCTCCCCTTCTTATGATCACCTTTTTGTTTGGACTCTTTTGTACCCTTGGCCTCCTTCTTCACTTCAGTTTCTGTTAAAAGCATAATCAGTCTAAATTACTGAGCATTTTTAAAGTTAGCACATGAAACCAGTACAAATCTGGAGGTTGTATATAATAATTGAACAGAATGAAGGGAAGAGGATGGAGACTTCTCAGAGGAGGCCAAGTTCACTGCAGGGAACTACAGCTTTATAACTGTACCAAGTACTGTCCACTTGCTCCAAGTTGGGAAGTTAAACATACAAGTCTTAAACTGTGGCTCATTACCTGTGGCTCATTATCTTCTCTCTATTTTACCTTATTCAAAGAGTTTTTTCCACTCTATATTGTTCTAGAAAATATCTGAAATGCTTCATATTCGGAAAACATATCAACATTGCTATACCTGAGTCTTCTTTGCGCATGCGATTATAAAAAAGCTGGAGAGAAAAGTCTCTGGACACAGAGCTTATTGCTTCTTCTTGAAAAATATTCAGTGTTTCCAAAGGCAGCTCCATAAGATATTTGTCTGCTAGCAGTATCATGTATTCTCCCATGTCTGCAGTACCAGCTGAGTATAAGAAAAACGAGGTCAGTAACTCAAGAGAAACAAGGGCCGTTTCCGCGCGGGCATTAAATAGCGGCCTGGAGACGGCAAAAACGCCGTCTCCAGGCCGCCATTCGCACAGGGGGCGCAGCTGCATCGCAGCTGCGCCGCCCTCGCGCCACCCGGCCGACCCAAAGCCGGCGTTTACCCAGAGCGCTGGGAAGCTCTCTTTTTGGGGAAACGCCACTGTGAAGCCGCTGCCGAGCAAACGGCAGCAGCTTCACGATGCCTCCCCCACCCGGCACTTACCTTGTCCCTGGGCCTCCGGCGCGTCGCCGAGGCCTGGGGACATGCCCCCTGCTCTGCGCTGCTGGAGCAGGTGCGCAGGGCCAGGGGGGCGTGTCCCCAGGCCTCGGCGACGTGCCGGAGGCCCAGGGACACACCGGGTTGGCCGGGCGCTGGCGCTCCGCGGCGCCGGCTGCCCTGCTGTTTCCAGGACCGTCCGTGCAGACGGTCCCAGAGTCGTCGGGTCGGCGCGAACTGCGCCGACCTGGCCGTTTCCTCCTCAGTGCGGAAACGGCCAAGGATTCTAAACTGGTAGGATTTTGCCTTCTGTCAGAAACCCTCCCCATCCAAGTCTCTACTCCTTAAGTAAAATGAATTAGCACATAGGGTATCTTCTCTTGAAACATTTCTGGGACGCCTCAGGGATAATAATAATGGTCATACTCAATCATACATATTGCACATCTCCTCCATTTCGAGAAGAATGACAATGACATGAAGAATCAACCACGAATTAACAATTTTCCCCTTTAGGTATAATGATAATTATTGGTGACATCAATCCTAAAGAGCCTATCAATGGTGCAAACAACTTAAACACACCTGAGCAGTGGTTTTGTGACAAGCCATTCAGCAAGTAGGCATCTTATTGCCAAAACAGACAGACTTTGAAGGTTAAGACACACCTTGAGCTGAAATGCTTTTCTCCTTATTTTTATTTTTTTGTTTCCCTGGCTCATTTATTTTATTTTTTCCTGAGACACCCTTGTCGCCTTTTCCTGAGACACTCTTGTCGCCTTTTCCTGCTTTGGACTTTCGTGAATCAGGAGATTTGGGTCTGGCTGAATCAGCATTTTTGGATTTTACTGATTCAGCTGGAGAAACTGCTGGACTTGGTGGCCTGAAGAAATAAAAATAAGATCTTAACAAGATGATGGAATTTTAAAAACCAGATGGAATGCCTGTAATGCTACCTGTGGGACAAAAGTGTTCTTGGCTTTACCACGTACAATGGAACACAGACCCTCGTAGTTGCACCTAAGACTAACACAAGTTTGGATAGTCCATTGTATGGTTATGCTATTTGTTGTAGAAGGTCTGCTGACATCATACATAGACAGTGAGTGCTATCGGACACTAGAACAAGGAAGCAAATCTCATGAAGTTATTTGTCTTTTCCCATTCCCCACCCTTCCGCATGAGCCTCGTACCACTAGTGGTACTCATAGCATAGGGCCCAAGGATGGAGTTCGTATGTCAGCGACACGTGACAAGTTAGTGCCAGTGTCCCAAACAATGGGGTCCTATGATGGCCTGATTTGGTCAGGGGTCTTGAGGTCTGTCTCTTTAGGTGTATTCCTGTATACCTACAGGGAATTCTTTCGTCAGAATTCTTTCATCCCTCCGCTTCTCTATCCTTTCACCTAGGGTGGGTGGGCCAAGACCAGATGACAGCCCCTCCCCCTTTTACCCAGAGCAGGTGGATCATGACTAAACAATGTAGTAAAATTATACAGGGTATTTTTGGTACTCCTTGGAGCAAAACTACAGGGGACATGAGAATTCTGCAGACCTCCAATTTTTGAAACTGCTAAAATCAACCTCTGTTGTTGGGGAGGCTTGGCTCATATCTAATGGGGATGTATAGGGGAGAAGATTTTTTTTAACCCTTTTCTCCTGTAGATCTTCCTGATTTTAATCACCTTGAGTTGCTGTTTGCCATGTTATCTTTTTCTTCTGCAGACAAATGTCAGGTCTGGATGAGAAGGGTGAGAATCAAATCAGGAGATTGGGAGAGGGGGAAGCGCTAAAGCCCACTGGCCAATCCAGATTGGACTCCCTATAGTTGGTATAGTATTTTTTTACACGGTAGATCTTTATCATGGATTTCCCAGAGTTGCAACTAATTTGGCCCCCAAAGAAGTCTGAAGAGGTCGGCCACACACTTTCAGCCTCTCATATATAGCTCCGCTTGGTCATGATGACAACACCCACTCCTTTCCCAGTCCCTGATTATGATCTCAGAATGGTTTCTGAAGCCATAGGTGGTGCTGCATTGTGCAGATCTGAGATTTATATTAAATGGATGCTTATCTTTAATAAGTTATATTTAATAATAGTGGCAAACTAATTAAGTTTTGTACAATCTCTGTGAAATTATTTTATTATTCTCTTTTATTCATGTACGGTCACTTCAAAAAACATCTTATAACAAAGCTAATATGATATGCACACATACTTGAAAAAGAAGCCATCTCTTCATTCCAAGCACCCATGCTTAAATCATAAGTAGGAGTAATACATTTGATGAAATCTGGCTGAACTGTGAACTGGACATGGTTAATCACTCACATGACCAACTTCTCCACAGGAGAAAGCTGAATCTACAGGACTCAAATTATTAGTATGTTGGCTGGTTGCTTGAACTGGCATTGAATACTAAACTTTCAAGAATAACCATATAGTGATTGTTACACATAACAGCTAATTGAAAAGAAGGTAAGAATTACCTCATCTCAGATAAATCCAACTGTGATAATACAGGACTCAAATATTCTTTCATAATTTTCAATATAGCCTCGAATGCTGATGTACAATATTCACTGTCTTCTCCACTCTATCACCAAAAAAAACCCCAACCAAAACAAATCTAAATTAAATAAAAAGGCATAAGACTCACAAGGACAGAAAGAATTATATAGTAATCAAACACAACAGGAAAAACTGGCAGATCAGTTATATATTTGAATAATTCCTAGTATAAAATGAGCTATCATGTTTAATCAGTGTTGTGTTCCATGATTTTAATGGATGTTTTATTTTAAAACAGTTATATAAAGGAAATATTACTGTAATAATTGTAATGGTAATAGTTATAGAACAATTCCCTAGGTAGTATCTTAATGAAACTATTCTGGAGTACATCTTAACAAATAACCACAGCTGTTAGAAGCCATTTCAACTGGAAAAAGTATTACTCCTAAAAACACCAATATAAATGACTGTAGCAGATGTGTACCTGCCAGAGGGAAATGTGGGGTCACATGCCCCTAGGCGTAGGCCTGGTCACTGTAGTTATAAGTTCTCTTACCATATCTAATGTGATGAGCGATTCCTGTGTATTTTCATCTGCCTGGAACTTTACTGATGATAGTTTCTTCAGAATGCTCTTCAACTTCTTTTGTTTGAAAAATGTTACCTTCTCCAATAAATTGAAGAATGCTTCAGAATTCACAGGGCACCGTGCAATTTTAGCCTGCACTAATAGTAATCAAAAACATGAGCCTACTAAATACATTGATAGATAGATAGATAGATAGATAGATAGATAGATAGATAGATAGATAGATAGATAGATAGATAGATAGATAGATAGATAGATAGATAGATAGATAGATAGATAATCTTCATTTTTTCATACCTTGGTAATGGATTTTATTTATTTATTTACTTTATTTATATCTACACTTTCTCACAAAAAGGACCCAAAGCGGGTTACATGGTTTTCGTCTCCCTTGCTGTAGCCTAACAACAACTGTGTAATATAGGTTAAGTTGAGAGTATGGTCACCCAGCAAGCTTCCGTAGATGAGTGTAAAAAGGATCTAGTTACAGAACAAATGACTGTAGTGTGTGACTTATTCTGTAAACTAGGTGGTCGGTTTATAATGCTGTTATAGTATTTATGTGCACAGATAACTACTCAGACTTCTTAAAAAGGAAAGTGAATGTAGTTTTGTTTTACTGTGAAATGCAAGCCCTGTGGAAACATTCGAACAGGATCAGGTCACAAGTATCCAGCAGGTATGTTGGTAATGTCATGAACTCTGACTGGATAGAAACACAGTTCCTTGAAAGAATATGCCATTAAAAATAATACTGAAGCACATGTCAACTATACAACAAACAGGATGTGAAAAAGTGAGCAGGGACTTAACAGAGACATTTCCGATCCCCTCAAAAGCAGTACCTTTGTGCTAAAAATATTGTGGGCAAATATTTGTCACTGATCTGCTAAGAACAATGTAATCATATCTGCATTCCTTACAATCACTTACATGTGGGCTGAGCAGGTTTTCCTTTATGTTGCCCACCCTTTTCCTTCTGTTCTCTCTGCTCCTTTGGATTAGTCAACTTTACTTTCTCAAGAACCGCACCATACAAGAGAGATCTGTGGAAGGGGAAATAAATCCTATTCATACAATTTGAACTGTTAAGTCAATATGTCTTCAGAGTGCCACCCCCCCCCACCCAATAGTCTTTTACTAGTTTTTATCCTATCAAGGTATTGATCTAGCAATATATTTCCTGAGAAATGGTCTAAATCAGGGGTAGGGAACCTTTAACACTCAAAGAGCCATTTGGACACATTTTCCATGGGAAAAGAAAACACTTGGAGCCGCAAATAATTTTTGACATTTAAAATAAAGATAACACTATATATTGGGGTTTTTTTACCTTTTACTCCGCTCATTCTGAGAAGCGCATGGATGTGTCCACCTTGCTGCCTGCAGGGCGGGCAAGGATGGGGCCAGCAGCTCGGCTCGTGGAGCCGCAGTGCAAGGGCAGAAGAGCCGCATGCGGCTCTCGAGCCACAGGTTCCCTACCCCTGGTCTAAATAGTCCAAATCACATTTTGGGAAGGTATTCTATGCCACATTCTTGAGAATCTTGACTCTCCTTTCCCCATTTTCTTTCCTTTCCTCTTTTTGTAGAAATTGGAGCAGGATAGTGCTTCCTTGGGATAAAGGGCAAGGGAGCAAAAATAAGGGGGATGACAATAGAAAGGACTGGAACTAGGAGAGGGTACAGAAGTACTGATAAAGAAAGTTAATCTTAACTGGATTCTGCTTTGACTTTCAGCCTTGTTTCTTTAGATTTAGATAAATGCAAAAGAAAAAGAATATTGTAGCATACTACCTTTGGGATGAATGTAAGTAAATAGATTAGAATTCATTATTGGGGGAAACAACATAGAAAACAATGCTTTCCTCAGCAACATTTCTCAAATGCTACCAATTTCACATATATTCCTGTATCACAGAACAGTAATGAATTGAAAGCCAATAATGCTTATTGAAAACCCACATCCAGAAGGTAGGAAAGATTTATCGTGGAGGAGATTGTAGTGTACATGGTTAAAATTAATGGTATGGTGACTGCCTTGAGCTGCTGAAAGACAGAAAGATGATAGGGGCTGCGGAGGGATATGGAGAAGGTTGTTGGGCATATAGAGATAAAGGATGACAGAACTAGTAAATCTCAAGCTCAGAACTATTTAAGACAGGACCGACAGTAGTACAGCAGCGATTTGGTTCTACATGGTATGTGGACATTTTATTATATGTATATTTTATTATATGTATATTTTATTAACAGCAGGTTTTATAGTGCCCTTTGTACTACAGGCAAACACAGACAAGGAACAGTGAGACATTATTGATGGTTCTGCCAAAGCTTTGAAAATTAAGAAGGTTTGAAAATTTAGAAGGGGACAAGAACTATTTCTGTATCTAATAACTGCGGCAAGAATTACCATTGCCTTCCCCTGGAAAGTGAACAGAGCTCCCACGTAAGAAAATTGGGAGGATTAAACAAGTGAGTATTACTGCATGACAAAACATACTAATGTTGTGAACTGAAGACTAGGACATAAATTCAGAGAAAAAAATGAGGTCCGACTCCAAGTATTATAAAATGTAAAGTTCCATTGAAGTTTAAAGGTTGTAATTAATTTGGTATACCGCCCAATCCCCGGAGGGCTCTGGGCGGTGTACAACATAAAACACATTAAAACATCATAGGCATCCATAAATTATAATAAAAACAGCAGTTATAATATATCTAGATGGCGTCCTTCCTAAACCTGATCCCTTTAGCAAGAGGGGGAGAGGTCCTGATGGTATGAGGAACCCATAGATCTTAATAATGGATCCCGTTAATATTGGGATTCCAGCCTGGGGGCGGGGGCACTCAGCGGCTGGTTTCTCCAAAAGCCTGGTGGAACAACTCGGTCTTACAGGCCCTGCGGAAATCCCCAAGGTCCCGCAGGGCCCTGACAGTTGGAGGAAGAGTGTGTTTATGTTCCTTTAGTATAGCTGACAATCAGGGCAAATCCATCTATTGTGTGTTTGTACACTTATTATCTTTTTCCTGTATCCTTTTTTTTGTCGTTTGGTTGTATTAATATTTTGTAAAAAAATAATAGATTTTATTTTAAAAAGAAAATTAAGAATGAGCTCACTGTTATCATGTTCAGCAATATTAATTAATGGGCAAAAGGCAGCAAAAAATTGAAGCTACAAGGAACTGAATGGTATCTACAGCGATATTTATTTTTTATTTTTATATTTTTATATTTTTATTATTTATTGAATATTTATTTATATGATATTTATTTAATAATGATTTATTTAATAATTTATTTATATTTATTTATGCCCCAAAGTTCTGGACACAAGAAAGTAAGTTGTGACTAAGCCATGGCACATTAAGGTGGCAGAATACATATCTAGAATTGGACCTCCACATGGCTGACTAAATCCATAATTAAATTTTTTCTAGCATTCAGCTTATTTGGCTAAAACTAGCCAAATCCCCCCCACCTCCCCCACCCCCATCTGGCAAAAATGGTATGCGAGCAGATTCCTGGGGTGGATGAAGTCTGAAGCAAAGCAGTGTGATGAAATCTGTTGCATCTGATTTCCAGCTGCACACCCAATGATTCTTCTGAATTGGGATTGCTTGAGCATCTTGTAATGGATGGATGGCCTGACCACTCTTTACCACTAACGTTTGAACATGGTGACGGGACTGAATATTACTTCCCCTTTTCTCCACCAGCCATCACTGCAGGCAATGCAGAAATGTAGCATGCAATATCAACATGCCTAAGTAGTTGGTACTACAATGGTCTCATAAACAATGCTTGCTTCCAACTACTAGAAACAGAAAAACTTATCTTTATACCTATTTATACATATCTCACATTGTTAATCAATATGAAGATTCTGTATTATAATCTCAACAATATTATATATTGTTTACCAACAAGATTTTGATCAGCATATGGTATAACTAAAATACATGTTCTTTACGAGGAAGTGTTTTCCAATTGATTTGTTAGCCTCAACACGTTTTTTGCTTTTTTATATTTCTATATATGTAACTTGTTGCCAAATAATATGTTACTCAGGGTCATGTCTACAGTGGGGTTAAGCAATGACCTATCAAATAGACATTACAAAACAAAGAGACATGATGGACAGTGATATCATACCTGTCTTCTGAATGCTGGAGAATGATTACAGAAAAATTTGATGGCAGTTCATTCATGATATTAAAGTGCTGTGCAGAAATGCTGAGATTTCCCCATGCCTAAAGGAATGGGTAAAAGAACAGATTGCTTCTCAGAATATTTTAAAATGAAATTTCACAATTTTCATGGTGGGTTTTACTATTTGCTGTGTTAGAAATTCATATACAATATAGGAAGCAGAAACAACATTGTTTACAACCCACCACAACCAGTTGAATCCGGCCATGAAAGTCTTCGACAATACAAGAAACAACATTGTTTACATTCTTTCGTTAGTGGCAGTAATAAGTACAGAACAATAATTCTTTTTAGAGATATATGGATACATAGCTACAAGTGGGAACCTTCAAGGACTTATGGGTCACATCTCAGTTCATCTTCCCCCACTACCTCCTCTTTTCTTTTTCTGAAAGCCCCCATAATTTCTTCCCTTTTCCTGCTTCTTTCTCTCTTTTCTACCAACAGCCAAACTACAATTAGGTGTCCCTCTGTCTTCAGCTTTTTAGATTTCAGCTTTTTTTGTACACCTGGGGCATTGTTCATATCTGTGGAAACATCTATTTTGCTCCTTCATAGCTCTAGTTCACACACCAGATTTAAGAATCCTCAGGTTTAGCTGACTTATTAAAATATACAAGCAGGGTCCCGCAAGAAACTCCCCACCTTCCTTCCCTCATCCTAATTCTCAAACAATCTTCTCTCTCTTTCTCCCACTCTCTACATCTCTCTACTCCCAGCTCTTTTACTCCATCACTTCTTCTCTCTCAACCTACTCCGTATTTTACCCTTTCTTCCATTCCTTCATCTGTTCACCTGTTCCCATCTCTTTTGCTCACTCACCTTTTCTCTATCAATGTACCCCCCTCCTGTTTTCCTCACTATTCTCCCATCCTTGGCATTTCAAACACATACACCTTTGTAGCTCTCTTGACCTACCCCCCACCCTTGGTACTCCACTCACCCCCTTCCTTTCTAGAAGAAGAAGAGTTTGGATTAATACCCCACCTTTCTCTCCTGTAAGGAGACTCAAGGTGGCTTACAAGCTCCTTTCCCTTCCTCTCCCCATAACAGACACCTTGTGAGGTAGGTAGGGCTGAGAGAGTTCTGAAAAACTGTGACTAGCCCAGGGTCACCCAGCAAGAATGTAGGAGTGCAGAAACACATCTAGTTCACCAGATAAGCCCCTGCCACTCAGGTGGAAGAGTGGGGAATAAAACCCGGTTCTCCAGATTAGAATCCACCTGCTCTTAATCACTACACCATGCTGGCTCTCCCTATCTACCTCCCAGTCTTGCTACTCTTCCTACCCACCTTCCCGCAGGTGGGCTGTGGGCTTGCTTGCTCAGTGGAGGGGGGCAATGAGGACTTCCTTCCCTCAGTGTGGGGAGCTGCAAGAGTTGCAAAGGTGGAATCCAATCTCCGCAACATTCTTGTTGGGTCTGATGTAGCTCCTGGGTTGTGCATCTGCTGCTGGGCTGAATGTAGCTCTTGGGTTGTTCTGCTCCTGTTGAACTTAGCATGTTTCCCAGACTGTGCCATCACAGCTAATAGGTTCTCTGCACTTATGCAGAGAATACTTTATTTGGGGGTAAATTTATCCCCCCCCCCTTTTAAAAATGTCAGATGTACATGCCAAATGTACATCTGTTTAGTGGAAGTGTGTCCCTGATCTGCAGATTTAGATATCTGCAGATGGGGGCACACTTAGGGAATACTATATAGATGATGATAACTTGTGGGAGAAGAAACAAGTAGACTAATCCCATGCTTGGAACCCATGAAAATCAGAGGGCTTAAACTGGAATAATTCTGCAGTGACTGAAGTTTCAATTACCACATGTGCCCCCCCCCCCCCCCAGGTTTGGTTTTCCCTACCTAAATGAATGGGCAATTATAGTTTTTAACTAATCCAATTACCTTTGAGATAGAGGCTAATCTCTGCTCCACAATTTTTTGGAGACTACTTGCTGTATCTCCTCTTTGTTCTAGATGGTGCTGTAGATGCAACATTGCTGACAGTTGTGAACTGCTAGTATTCCAGGAAGCTGACAACAGGATATCTTTCATCATCACTGATGCCGAACAGCTCTGTAATATTTTAATATTAGTCTAGTTTGACAAATGTATTAAAGCAGAGTTACAAAAAATCCTATCAGTGAGGATGAAACAGTGAAGTACATATACTACAATTATTGACAGTCATGGCAAAATGAAAAGGCTCAAAAACTAAAAGACAATGAACAGATTTTCTCAATGATTATTCCTTTCAGGGAATGATTTTACCATCAGTCTTGTTCATTGAAGCATTCTTCTGTGCTCTGTGAATGATACTTATATTTGATAACTCACAATTCTATCCTAAGTAGAGTTATGCCACTGCCAGTGGTGTTAGTGGTTGGCAGATTTACCGTGATCTCACAATTGGGGGAGAATTGGAGTCTCTGGGTAGTGGGAATGGGGCAAGTAGAAACAGATTGCTACCACTGACTGAAATGCTTTGGGAGGCAGGACAAGCTGGAGGGCTTAGGAAAGGGGAGAACAAAGGAGGAAATCAAACATTTAGGACGGCAGCACATACATAACGCTGCACAGTCATTATTACTGATTAGGAATTGAGTGGGGCTTGTTCAGTGTGATTACAGGAGAGAAGCAGAAGCTGAATGCATGGCAGGCAGGCCCACCACCCAACCACTGGTAGGATATTGTCAGTGTTACCTATACCCTAGACTTTGGGCCAAACTGGACTTCATGTCATTAACGAGTTGGGTCTAGGCTCCCTCAACCTGAGTCACTTTCCCTGCAGCCACACAGCTGGTGGAGCAAATGTCATTTTAAATATCAAGCAGCACTTTTCTGCTTGGAACTGCAGCATGGGGAGAAGAGGCACTCCTGCCTCCCTGCTTCAGTTTTCAGAAGCTGAAAATACCCAGTCAGGGATTCATTCACAGAACTTTGGCACGCACTCAGAATGTACCACACGGTTCTCTGCTGGAGTCATTTCAGATTCTGAAAAACAGCATGGAGGGACCAGAAGCCCTCCTCTCTCTATACTGAAGTTTCAAGCTGTAAAGGGCTCCCTCTGATCTTTAAAACCATTTTTGCTACGGCTGCTGTGAAGTTGCACGGATAGATAGTTGGGTCAGGGAATCTAGACCAAATTCACCAAAAAATGCAGCATCTAGTTTGGCCCTTTAATAGAGCTATCACTGAGAAATGCCTTTCTTTGTACATGAAAGCACAATTTTTGTGCTGCGATACTGGCCATTGATGGCGTAGGGAAAGGAGTATGTCATTCCTGTGGATTTCATCTTTGAGATTACAGCACCATATTCTGTGTTCTGTGTTATGTTCATGAACCCCCCACTCCCAAACCCTAAAGAACAAATTTTTGGATGATGTGGAAAATTTAGAAGGCAGGGATACAGGAGTAGGTTTCTCCCACAATGTTTTGGATTCTATTCATATGTCATAAATAGGCAGATAAAACAATTTTTTCATTAAAAGAATAGGAAGTAAAAGTTGTGGGGTCAGATAGCTTTAGGTAACACATTCTGGTAACCAAGTCCCTTTCCACAGGGGTCAATAACAGCACCCTAGGGAAGGCAAAAATGCCGTCCCTAGGGAGCTGTTAGCATGGGGGGCGCAACTGCATTGCAGCAGCGCCGCCCTCGCACCCCCCCAGCGGCACGAAGCTGCTGTTTCCCAACCTCGCTCCTGAGCGAGGTTTTCTAAAAACAGCGGCTTTCAGCTGCTGCCATGCGAACAGCAGCAGCTGGAAGGCGCCATCCCCCCCTTTCCCGAACGACTTACCTTCCCTGCAACCTTCCGGAGCATCGCCCAGGCCTGGGGATACGCCCCCCCGCCCTGCAACTCCAGAGCTGTCGCGCAGGGCAGGGGGCGTGTCCCCTGGCCTGGGCGACGCGCCGGAAGGTTGCAGGGCAGGTACGTTGTTCGGGCAATGGCGCAGCACTGCGCTGTCTTCCCTGCCCCTACCGGGACCGTTCGCACGAACGGTCCCGTGGGGTGCGTCGGCGTTGTATACGGCAACGCACCCCCAAGCGTGGCCGTGCGGAAAAGGCCCTAGGTTGTTTGCTTATAACAGATCTATATTCTATCACCAATTATCTTATCTCAGCATTGTTATTCAGTAAATGAAACATGCTTCAATAATAATTAGTACTCCATTGCATAATAATCGCAACAATCAGACAAAACATTTGATTTAATCTAGTGGAACGGTGCATGTGCATTTTAAAAACCTTGATCACATTTAGTATTCATTTCACTAATTATGTTACTTTACAGGCTGTCAAAACAGATTTGGCCTTACCTGATAAAGGGCCAAAAACTGGCTGGCTGAAAGTGGGTCACATTTTCCTAAGCACTCCACCATTTCCAGACTCGCAGCAGCCAGCACGCTAACCAAGTTGTTATTAATTGCAACATTAATGCACTGTAGCAAAACTTCAGTTGACTGGCAAAGGTATTTCTGGGTCTCAGTTTGTCTCTTCTGTATAACAAAAATCTGAAATTATTTGCATTCAGTACAATGCATGAACCTATCACCAATATATAGCTGTCACTGTGATGAGATGAATTCTTTAATTTTTTTTATATTCCTAATTTAACGTTTGTGGTCACGTAGGTTATGGAGAGTGTTTGTGAAGTGCCAGTTCATGAAACACACTTTTCCACAAGAGCCCAGGGCCAGGATAGATCACTAGGAAGTAATTTGTTTATGTCAGTGTTCCCTGAAGTTCCAACATTTTTCTAAATGAAAACTGAAGGTATATTTTGTGTCCAATATCCACTCAAATTTACCCATAAAGATTGTGAGAATAAGAATATCATGCCACCTCAGCAGCTTGATCCTTACATTTCATCATGAGTCACCATTTTGACCCTCCTGATTGGAAGGAGGCAGGACCAGATCGGTGATTCATGCAAAGACACAATGGGAAGCCTCCTTTGAGGACCAGTTAATTTTGCCAAGTCTTTGTTTGGGAAATGACTGCATAATTATATCATATATAGCACATAGATGCAGCAGTGTTATCACTTAGCAAAGAAGGCAAGGCCAGAGTATGAATTATACACAGATAATGTGGGTGGCCCTCTCTATAAATGAGTGCTCTGGCCCTCAGCGTCTTACTCTTAGAGACCAGTGCTACTCAGAATCAGGCCTATTTAATGGGGTTTACCTCCAGGGAAGTATTAACACTGTTCTAAGCAAACTGACTTTAATAGAAAGGTATAGTTTTGTTTGAGATCACACTGTTAGTCTGACAAAACTTAATCTTAGACATTCTTTTCTGGAAAAAAAAAAGGTCTCCAGAATTACCTATACGTACCATTAGTTCGATGAGTTTTCTTTTGTACTCATCACACTGTTTTTTAGTAAGTGAACAACTGCTAGCTGCCATTTTATCATCAGGTATTTTTGCTTCTGTTACTGGTGTGACAGATTTCACTGAGTTAGATTTAGCTTCTTCCTGTGCATTATTTAAAAACAAAAAGTCAAACAATG
Source organism: Sphaerodactylus townsendi (assembly GCF_021028975.2). Classification (NCBI taxonomy): domain Eukaryota; kingdom Metazoa; phylum Chordata; class Lepidosauria; order Squamata; family Sphaerodactylidae; genus Sphaerodactylus; species Sphaerodactylus townsendi. Next base: position 38,768,469 of record NC_059432.1, on the reverse strand, counting down.
AATACTGAGATAAGTTGCTCCTTTGCCCAACAGAGCAGTTTTGTGCAGCACAGAGCTTTTAGGGGGGCATTAAAAATGTATGGCTGACGGAGGGCCCTACAGCTTTCAGTCAGTTCAATAGGACAGTACCATGTCAAGAATCAGCAACACTGATACAGCCTTGGCCTCACTGGTATTAACAATGGATTTTTCTTGATTTCATTGGTGTTATCAATGGATTTTTCTTGGTCTCATTGGTATTAATAGCAGATTTTTCTATGGACATATTCAAATATAATGACAAACCCCGTGGCTGGTCAATGAAGGGCATGAACACAATTTGTTGACACATTTGTATGTTGCCTCCCACCTCCTTCCTCCCCTCATGAACTCTCCGACTAATCCAGTGTCAAGCAAAAGATCCACTGTCTGTTGTTGGACTCCAGTTCTAGGCTACAAGGAGCAAATAATCATAGAGGTTAAGGGGGCACTGCAAGGAATCCAACTGCCATTAAAACAAGGCAGGTGGGGGAACAGGACAAAGCACGCAATATCTAAAAAGCCTTTAGCAGCCCTACATTTTAAGGCCAAACTAGCTGTAGCAAAACATTTCCCGCCCCCCACACACTTCACTGAGTCACACTATACTGTATGACACACTTGGTTCTCAGCCCAGTAGGAAATTGCTTGAAGCCATGAGGTAGTGTGAGGTAAGGCGGGATACGAGAGGGTATAATTTTTCACCCAACCTCACGCCCTTTGAAAAACAGATTCTCCTTTTACCCCACTTAATATGTGAAGGAGGAGTTTGGATTTATTATCCCCCCCACCAGTCCTTTCTGTCTTGTAAGAAGATTCAAAGGGGCTTACAAACTCCTTCCCTTCCTCTCCCTACAACAGACACCTTGTGAGGTAGGTATGGCTGAGAAAATTCTGAAGAACTGTGACTAGCCCAAGGTCACCCGGCAGGCTTCGTGTGGGGAAACAAATCCACTTCACCAGATAAGAGTCCACACACTCAATGAAAGAGTAGGGAATCAAACTCAGATTTCCAGACTAGAGTCCATGCTGGCTTTCACGTGACTGGAATAGGACCCCTGCTGTATCTAATTTGGCTCAGTTTCAGTTTGCCAGACCATACTGTCTCTTCCTCTCTCTCAGTTTAAAGATTAATAATAATCATAGCAAGAAGATTTTATTTTTATCTTGTCTGAAATATCATATTCTGTCTTTTCACTACAAATTGCCCAAGGAAAAGTCAGTTCCAAACAAACCAATTCAAACAAAAATCATCTACAAGCACACAATCACATAAAATTACAAAATAGGAAACAACAAAATAACATGAGGAAAAAAACCAGCAATAGATATCAGTAAACAGCTTATTGAAACCATTTATGCTGCAGATACTTAATTACATTGATTAAAAGTATGTCCATACCATTGCACTTTCACACCAAAGAATATCTGAACAGAAGGGGTGAGTTCGGTCAGCGAGTAAACGCAGAAATCTCCCTGTGAGATGGAGGTATTTGGCCTTGATATCAGGACAGCCCATACACAGACTCTGTAGACTTGTTAGTTGAGCCTGGATATTATGGCCAATAGTATGGCCTAAGGCTAGCCATGTCTGTTATAGCCAAGAAAACATAAGATCAAATCAGTGCTTTAAAATATAATGCAACATTACCTATGAGGCAAGACTTTTGACATTAGAAGCTGAGGCTTCACTAGGAATCTCTGAATTGTTCCCAACACCATTCACATATCCAGAGTGGACCACAAATATGTCCGCTCCGGACATGTGAATGATGTAGTTTTGAGGAAAAATATCTGCCTGCTCTGAAGACTTCCCTCAGTCTTTCACGGTACTTCTGTCAGCCAGCTTGTCAACGAGCGTCACTTTTAGGAAGCACCCTTAAGAAAAGAAATAGAAAGAAAAGTGTATATGTGTATGTGCGCGAAGGGTGGGGTGGGGTGAGACTGCAAAAGTTTTAATATTTTTTCCAGTTGGTATTATTTCCAAATATAACAAGATGTGGAAAACAAATAAAAGTCAAGCTTTTACCTTAGATTTCTACAAGCTGCATGAAATAAACATGGAATTATTACTTTTCTCTGGTTCTGGGAAAAATCGTTTTGAGGAAGGAATTAATATCTAAGGTCATAACAGAATACAAAAACATTTAGGGCAATAATTTTGCTAATAAGATGCAAATGTTGAAAATTAAGGGTGAATTGCATCCCTGCATGGGGAAACCTTTACATAGAACTACCGGAATCCTCCCCCACCCCTACCCCTGGGCATCCATCCCTGACTAGGCCTTGTCCTGGCCATTAGACACGAGTAGAAGTTGTTTATCTTTTCAAAAAAAATTAAATATATTTTTATTTAAAAAGCCACTTACAAACCTTTTCATAATAAACAGCAGTGCCATTATTAAAGTTTCCGTGACAGAAAAGAGAAAAGTATGCAGGACAGATCTGCCTCAAACAGTAAACAACAGAATAAGCAATTACCCGCTCCACAGTGCCAACATCTGGTGTAAATCGTACAAAGTCCTCAATGATTCGCTCAATTTGTTCCGCTCCTGCTTCTTTCTTTTTTTTCTCAGAGTTCATAAGAACTAGAATGTCCAACAAGATCTCCCCAAGGCTCAGCTTCATGTTAGAAAGTCTTCTCATCAACGGAGTATTAATATTTCTAGTCTGAAATTTTAAAAGAAAAACTAAAATGGATGCACTTGAAACAAATTAGAGTCAGGGTTTCATGATAACAGTGAATGCCAAAGGTTATAAGTAGCTATGTTACTTCTACATCCTAGACTACTTGAATCTGTGTGTGTGTGTGTGTGTGTGTGTGTGTGTGTGTGTGTGTGTGTGTTTGCAGCTTGCATATTTTTATTATTTTTATTATTTTTTATTCCTTTAAACTTGGGTAACCCTTCTCCTTAATTCTGGTTTTTGTACAGATTTCTAAGGGGAACGACTTCTGTATAAACTGGCACAGATTTCCCCAGTTACACCTTCTCACAATGCAAGACCTGTTTCCTGCTAATTCCCTAAACTAAAAAGGAACAGACCAGACTAATTCAGGTACCAGAAGGCAGACAGGCAGCTGTAGAGGGAAGGTGATTTAGATCCACACATAGAAGAGAAAGGATCATTTTCACCCCCTTCCTCAACCTGCATGTTGTAGGCCCAATCTCAGCCGGTAAAGAATCATCTGAGTCAGAATATTGTCAAGAGGAACCAGACTCACTCACCCAAGCCCCAGGCCTAGCAAGCATAGCTCCAAGAGGACGGGTGGGGTGTGTGTGCACGATGCACCGGGCACGCGCCTCTGTGGGGGTGTGGCGAGGGCATCCTGGGGGTGTGGCGGGGGTGTTCCAGGGTGGCGTGGAGGACGCACCAGTGCACCGGGTGCTTTCCCCCATGCTACGCCTCTGAGTCCTAGTTCAACCAGAGCCTCAGAAGGAGGGAGACATAGTTTAGCAGAAGGAAGTTGACCCACAGACAAGCCAGGAGAAAAAGTTCAGAGTGCCTGACCCAGCTCCAGCTGCAGACCCCAGAACCAATAGCCCACCCAGTTCCCCTAAACCAGTCAGGCAACATCAGATTTCCTGCCAAAGGGACTACAGGTTAAAACAGGGGTAGGGAACCTGCGGCTCTCCAGATGTTCAGGAACTACAATTCCCATCAGCCTCTGTCAGCATGGCCAATTGTCCATGCTGGTAGGGGCTGATGGGAATTGTAGTTCCTGAACATCTGGAGAGCCGCAGGTTCCCTACTCCTGGGTTAAAAGATACAGTGCAAGGCTGGAAGCCCAGAGGTGCTACACAGAGAACACTGAGGATGAAAACTAAAGATTAGGTAAAGAATCATCATGAAAGGTGGGTGTGGAACAGCTTGCTTTGCAGAAGCAACAGCCTGTGCCTTTTGCCACTCACTGCTTACTATTCATGAAATTCTTGACCCCTGGACTGGACTGACTTACCTGGACTACACTTTACAACCTGCCCCCCCACCCCCCGGACTCTGAACTAAACCAGCCCAGCACCCAACATCACTGACTCTCTTTAAGCTTTTTAGCCTCTGTCTTCCCCAGCTCCACAGCTGCCTCACACTGTAACCTGACTCCCTCCTGAGCTCTATCAGGATCAGAACATTACATAGCTATGAGTATGCACAACTCCCTTGACCCCAGGATTAAACTTCCCTTGGGAACAGACATAACTCTGGGGGTGGAGCTACTGTAGTGAATTCTAACAAGCACCATTGGATTATTTTTCACATTCAGTTCTTTGTTTCTTCATTGTCAGATATGTACCGTCTTGGTGAGGGACTGTCAATATTTCCTTTCAATTAGCCACAATCATCACATTTCAGAAATCTTACTTACCTCATTACCTGGAAGCAAGTTATTAATGTACCGAAAAAGTTCTTCTGCTTGGGATACAGCTTCTTCAGCTAATCTGTATGCATTTAGGTAATGACTTTCCTTATCGATAATGCATGTTGCATGTTTACCAAGCATCCTGTAAGAAAGGCAATACAGAATTTTTGAACATGATGATGTAAGGATCCAGGGAGAAAAAAGACAGTAGGTGGAAAAGCTATAGCTGTTTGTTAAAAGGTTTTAAATTTTGAGTGAAATAAATTGCTTTCATAATGAATGACAAAATAGGCTAGCATTGAAAATAATGTCACTGCTTTCCTTTTTACGCTTGTAGAACATGGATCCATCTTGGGTAGCATTTACAATTGACATTATTTGAAATTATTCCTGACATGGAAACAGGCATGCAAAATTGAGAAACAAGTAGATGAGAACAAGTCTGATTTTTTCTAACGTGTGCAAAGTTCTCAGCTTTCTCATGGACATAAAGAAAACTCTAAGTTCAGAAAAGTAAATTCTGCAGCCCCGTGTTTGGCTGAGAGGCTGGCCTTCTCACTAATATATTAATTTACAGTACAGATAGATTTGTCTGTAGTTGCCCTAATAATGCTCGGAATTCAAGTGTTTAAAACCTTGTAATAACCATGTAAAGTAGGTCAATGTTATTTCAATTATGTCGATAGTAGATTGAGCTGTCAAGAGATTGGCTTGCCAAAGGCTACCTTGTGTGTTTTTAGCAGAAGCAAGATTCAAACCAGGAACTTTCTGATCCTTAGCAAAGGCTCTTGGTTACTGTGCTATGTCTGCTGTCCATACTAGTTTTCCCTTTTGTTCATCTTCTAGCAAGGATCCACAAATATGTTGGATACAAACTGGAATATATTTACTTTGCCTACTGTTGTACAAGATTTTTTAAAATCTTACTAACCCTGCATTTTTTTTTTAATTTTTGCTGACAGGAATGAGATTGTAACACCCCTGATGGCACTTTTCCTGGCCACAGCACTGATAGAACGATCTCAAATAGAATACCCTGAACTAAAAAGACGAACAGCAAAATGAGGATTAGCCTTTCGGACAATGCCTCTTGGAGTAGTTATCATTATATATATATATTACATCCTGATATTGTTATTATGTGTAATGAGGACTAGTTGGACCTGCATTTGTTTTTAAAATGCTATTAAAGGTTTCTGATTTCTTTCACTATCCCAAATATTTTTATTTTTTATATGTCTATTTTTTCTGTGTATGAAAGGCAATGATGGTTGAGTGCCTAGGAAGGAAAAGTTGTTTGCTGTGTCTCCACAATGCAGTTGGCATTCAGGCACTTCTCCTTTTTGTCCCTGTCAAGGACCAGATGATGGCTCCTTAAAGTCACTGTGGCAGTCATTCAGGGACTTTGTAGATGGTGTTCTTTTTCACTGCTGCCATCGCAGGTCCTCTTGTACGTCTGTCTTTCAGCTCACACTCATATACTCTCACATTCTCTCAGTCACTCAGTTCTTTAACACATAGAAGTTTATTTATGGCTTATGGATTGCACCCCCCAGCTATACGTTTTTCAACAAAAAAGAACTAAACTGAATTGTAACTTCATCCATCACATGCTGAACCTAGTTCTAGTTCTATAGGAAGCCACTAGGACCCAAGCAAAGATTTTAAACCAAAGATGGTCGAGCACATGACAGATGAAGTTACAATTCTATTTAGTTCTTCTTGTTGAAAAGAGTAAGCATGAGATCAGTTTCAAGCTGCCAGCTTCTTATTTCTATTTGTTGTTAAACTTTCTGTCTCCTCAAGAGGAAATCATGCAAATGGCAAATTTTGCCACCTGCTGCAGGAAACAAAATTATACTCCCAACTTCTGCTTTTATGTGCTTTGTGGCTGTTGGTCTGTAAAACACTTCCAAGCTTTAACATCTGTTAGCTCATAGGTCTAAAACATTACATCTGTAGTGACATCATTTCAGAAGTAATATCTCTCTGTCAAGGCACCATCCTTGCATTCACCAGAAAATCAATGGTTTACCTTAGATGTCTGGTGAATGCTAAAGTATATTCAATCCAAGAATCTCTGTTGCACTCTGGCTGCTACTTGTCAAATAAAGCTATTATGCATGTAACATTCTATTTATATATATATACCATTTTACTTGCTTCATTCCTACATACAAGTTCACATAAACATGCAAACCCTTTCAATTCTGTTGCACGCGGAATTCAGTATAAACGTGAATTTTCTTAAATTTTCAACGTCCCACAGGTAAGTGTCCAAATACATAAACATCCACTCAGGTAAGAATACAATATATATCTGTCAATAAGTTCACAATTCTTCACATTTTTGGAAATCCAACTTCATAGGCATCCATACAGGAATGCTAAAGTATCACATCAACAGCATGGCATTAGGCCCAGGTTCACCCAGAAATGATGTCACACTGATGACTAACTGCAGTGTTTTATTTTTTTTCCCTCTCACTGCTATAAAGAGCAAAGGTGAGGAGTGGGGACTGCCTCTCTCACTATGGCCATTTGCACAGTTCACTAGACTGTAGCATGCGGTGGTTTTATATCCATGAAAATGCCAGCCAGAAACAAAGAATATCTGATACAATTCATAATAAGTAATTTTGGGGACAGTTGTGCCACGTTTCTTGAACAGGAACGTCCCCTCCCCCATTACGGCGTGGTAAATTGCATTTGAAGTTGAAGCCTGGGTGGAATTTGAATTGCAAAAGCACTTTATGGGTGTCTGCTGTGAAAAGAAAAGAAAAAGGCAAAAATTCCCCTTTGTGACCACAAGCCCCAGGGCTAGCCTCAAGAACCCTTTTAGATGCTGACCTTCGTTTTTAAATCCCACTTCCAGAAAAAAAAATAGCAAGTTTACCTGTGAATATCTGCACGTGCCATCAAGGTCTCCATACTACAATCTTTATATCGGTAACAAAGGAAGTCCTTCTCAATGCACATCAAATTATCATCAAGTTCCAGTAGCATTCCTTCAAACTCCTTAAACTGATGACTGGCATTGATGAAGCCCTTGACAAAATCTATCTGAATGTATGCTATCCTGTGTAGAAAAGTATATTAACAGCACTGGTGGAAAGCTCTGAAAAAGGCATTACACATTTGGTCAACTAAGCAACATTACTGTCATCTTTTTTTTTCTGAACAGAAAAAGAGGAAAACACAAGGTGACAGTTTGCAGAATTAAATAGTCAACAGATGATGTATTCAGACACATTACAGACTGAGGTTCACTCATGATAAGAACAAGCCCTTCAGGTGATGAGGGGGTTAGAAATGCTTTAAAATAAATATGCCTTGTTATTCTTGGACTTACACACTTCCCCCTCCTTCTTCTTGGGTAGGATCCAGCAATATGTAAGTAGAATGGAAAATGTACTTAGGATAGTTCCCCTTAAGCAAGTAACAGCACAAGGACTGAAGCAACAAATAGCAATTCAATGTAATTTTGTGTGAAATTAGAACGGGCATTTGGAACAGTGCAAACAGATAGATAGCATGATTTTAAAAAATGTATCAGAAGAAATACAGTAAAGCTTTGGTATCTGACATTCTTGGGGAATGGGAGTTGTTGGTTAATCAAATGCACTAGAAACACAAACTCTTCTTTCCCATCCCTTATCCAGAGGAATCCACCACAGCTAAACGCCAGTGCACTGGGAACAGATGACGGCAGCCCTCATGCTGATGGAACCCTTTCCTTTCCTCTGAACTACAGAGCTGCTCTACTCAGGAGGCTGCAGGTGAGCTGCTTGGGAGTCCTCTGGCAGAGGAAAGAAGCACTCAAGGATGACACCAGCTGGCAGAACCAAATCTCAGAAGTCCAGTGATGGGAGAAGGCGTCAAGAGGGCTGACTGAAAAGATGGAAAGGGAGGAGTGGGGTGGAGTGACTGAAAGGGACAGTCTGCCACCTGGGTGATGCCAATTAACTGAGCATTCTGGGTAAGCATATGCTGGATAACAAAACTGTTACTGCGCCTTGTACTGTTGTCCACACACAGAAAAACAGGAGGGTATAGTAACTTTGATTTTGTGCGAATAGACAGCAAGGAATAATTTCATCACTTGTGAACACACAAGGACTGTTGAACATGCAGACATTTGCTGAGAAATCCAATACCTTGCATACAAATACATCACTGAAGATTCCCTGTATTATGCAGTCTTTGATCTAGCCATAGTTTCCAAACTGGATGTGGTTTACCCATAACTGGGATTCTAAATCAGGATTGAACTATGAGAGCAAAAATAAACCAAGTGTTCTCGCCATTCACATCTGAATGCAGACACAATAATTATTTTAATATGTAATTGATTACCTGGCTTCAAGATGTGCAGTTGCTATGCCTAGATTAGATGCTTCGTTAGGCATCCTCACCAATAACGGTCTCATGACATTTATGGTTTTTTGCAGAAGTCGGCAAGATTGTGTCTTTGGAAAAAACATGGAATATTAAAAGTATGTTAGTGTTTTAATTTCATATCAGAACCCCCCACACACACATATAATGAACACATATAAGATTTTATTAAAGATCTCCCCAGTGTGTGAGCCTTAATTAAACACAGCTGTAAAAAGGATACTGTGAACTTTAAAGATACATTTCAGAAATTTCAGAACAGTATAAAAGCTCCCACACCTGTAAGCACTGAATCTTTTTTGTCTGATAGAACAACAAAAAAAATTTCATAAGCCTTATTGTTGAATCACTCTTATAACTCCATCTTCCATAATCAGTAAGAGTTTCACTGCTGTTTTCATAAGCCCAGGATTATAAAAACTGTTTTAAACTGGACCTTATCTTCTGAAATGAAAACTCTGAGTCATTACTTACCATTTTCTTTTTTCTTTCCTTATCTTCCCCTAAAATTGCATCTGTAAGACATAAGGTGCTATTGTACCAAAAATGCACATTTCCTCCTATCGACTGTGCCTTCTTAAGAAGAGTTATCGACTGCTCATGGTTCTTCTCCAAGTTAGCTAGTACAGCTAGAAGATAAAGGCACCGTGAAACAGCAGATGGATTATTCATTTCCTAGGTGGAGGAAAGGTAATTCAAAGCACAGTCAGAAGCACAGCTCTTACATTCATGCACTCACCTTTAAATTAAAGTCTAGCACTATTGTACAGTTAGAGCCATCGTAAGGTTGCATAAACAGCAAATTAACACGAATGCCATTAAGAATATATATCAAGAAATACATACGCTGGCCCACTCCAGCCATCACCCTTGCAGTTTACAAAATGAAAATCTACAAAGTATTTCTTAACTTGGGCGATTTGCCCAGCAAATTGCAGAATCTTAAAAGTAACATACCTGTTTGTCATTGTTCAGTACAAAAATGAATGTTTTATGAAATGGCCAACTCTGTATTCTCTCAGAATAGGGGGGTGACAGTTCTCGTTTTTATACATCAGACGATGCAGAACATACCACTGATCTTTGCCTTATACCTCATGAGAAAGTCCTTTCAGAGTATTAAGCATTATTAAATCCCTAATCTACCACAATAAACCCCATGGCACAGAGTGGTAATTTGAAGTACTGCAGTCAAAGCTCTGCTTGTCACCTGAGTTCAATCCCAGCAAAAGTTGGTTTCAGGTAGCAAGCTCAAAGTTGACTCAGCCTTCTATCCTTTCAAAGTCAGTAAAATGAGTACCTAGCTTGCTCAAGGTAAAGTATAGATGACTGAGGAAGGTAGTGGTCCTGTAAATAAAGTCTGCCAGGTAAACATTCTGAGTGATGTCCCCCCATGGGTCAGTAATGACCCGATGCTTGGGCCCTTCTGCACATGCAGAATAATGCACTTTCAATCCACTTTCAATGAACTTTGCAGCTGGATTTTACTGTGTGGAATAGCAAAATCCACTTGTAAATAATTGTGAAAGTGCATTACTCTGCATGTGCAGAAAGGGCCTTTTGCCTTTAATTTTCCATAAAATCCATCATCTGGTAGAGTGAAACAGATGCTTCCTTTAAGCTAAGCACATTTAGTTTTCATACCTAATCTGCTTGTCAGACACAGGGTTTCAGCAGTGGCGTAGGAGGTTAAGAGATTGTGTATCTAATCTGGAGGAACCGGGTTTGATTCCCAGCTCTGCCGCCTGAGCTGTGGAGGCTTATCTGGGGAATTCAGATTAGCCTGTACACTCTCACACACGCCAGCTGGGTGACCTTGGGCTAGTCACAGCTTCTTGGAGCTCTCTCAGCCCCACCTACCTCACAGGGTGTTTGTTGTGAGGGGGGAAGGGCAAAGAGATTGTAAACCCCTTTGAGTCTCCTGCAGGAGAGAAAGGGGGGATATAAATCCAAACTCTTCTTCTTCTTCTTCTTCTTCTTCTTCAAAGACAAGCAGAAAAACAAACAAGACTTCCTAGAAGCTTAACTTGGTAGGTTCTTCCAAAGCTCACTAGATAGAAGTCTGGCATTAAGCAGGAGCTTTTGCCCATCTAAGGCAGTGATTGAAGTGGAAGCATTCTTAGACTCCACATTTTTCAAATGGTTTCCCCCAGTCAAGAATTATTTTAAAGGAAATCATTCAAACAAAACTTGGGGGTGGGTGGGGGTGGTTCTAGAATTCTTTACACTCAAATACTGGATGAGAATATAAGATACTTAGCCCTTTGATGCTTCTTCAGCAGACTGGAAAGTCAGGGGAAATTTTCAAGTCAGTTAACTAACTTGAATTTGCAATCAAAATCCAAATGTATAGTCTGTTCATATGCATTATATTTCAACACTTCTAAATATGCATACTACCGAATTTAGGGATTTTAGGTAGCAATTCTGTGTATTCAGAAGTAAACCCTGTTTACTCCAAGCAAAGTGTTCTTAGGATAATAACTTCAGAGAAATATTAAGTTTGATCAAGGCTAAATTTGCAATTCTTATAGATTCCTCCTCCCCACTGCATGCCATTCCTCGCTTTCCCATGTCATTCCTCAGTTTCTTCTGTGTCTCAGGAGCAATATTTCATAAACATCAGTGGGTTGCAGTGGGAATGGAAAGGAAGTTCCATTCTGTCATTGGAAAATTTAGTCTGGAGTCAATTTATTGCATTTACTAGGCATAGTTAATTCAGATTAATTAAGTAATCACTTAAAAACAGGCCTTAACATAACAGGCCTTTAGAACTGATTTTTTTTTTAAAAAACATGTCTCAATGTTGAATTTTAAAAATAAAATTTAATTAAAATGTTTAAAAGTGGAAACTAAAATTGAATACTGGGAAGAGGCATTGAGGCCTTCTTATTACTATTCCACTGTGTGGTCTCTCTCTCTCTCTCTCTCTCTCTCTCTCTCTCTCTCTGTGTGTGTGTGTGTGTGTGTGTGTGTCTACAAACACACACATATACACACCCCTATGTTATAGTACACTGATATCATAGATTGGCATGCACTGTACTCAGCTAGGACATCTGGCTTCTAGGGAAGAGAGAGGGGCTGGGCATAAAAAAGAATTCCCAAAATGCTTGTGTTACCTGGATCGCATGGTGTGCTTCTGAAAGCAGAAGTCTTGCTGGCTGGCATAAGTGCAGTTGCATTAGGGTTTCAGCTTTGTCCATCCACAGATATGGAAAAGAAAGGCCACTGATGCTTTTGCCAGTCCCAGGGTTCAGTTCCAAGAGCTGAAAAAGAATTCATCCCAAGAATTACTCTTAGTTTTTCTAAAAGAGACTTGTAAATGTTGCACAGGGCAAATTAGAATTTTAAGGCTGCGCATAAAATAGCAACTCTTTTTCAGTCGTCGGTTCAGCACCAAGGGGAACACAGATAATTTGCCACACATAACTTGTGTCCTTAGCCTTGCTCCTAAAAGCCATCAAGATTTAGAGGCTGAAAACTGTTTGAAATACCTTGTCACTACAGTAGATGTGTCAGATAAAAGAAAATTACCTGCTCTTTTGCAGAAGTTATTTTTTCATGTTGACCTGTCTCACCTGACTTTGTACAATCAAAAATATTATTTACTGCCTGTTTGGTCAGTATTTCATTATCTTTTTTCAGTGCAATCTCTTGTCTAAACCTGAATTCAGGAGGGAAAAAAAGGAAAACCGGATTAGCCCATTATTATAGAAAATATTAATGTGATGGGTTAATATACTAAACAGTTTCATATACTGAACAGTAGCTGTTGTTGAACAGAAGCAAGCAGATTGGCCTGTCAAGTCACGCAAGACACATGGTAACAAGTTGCCTAATGGTTGCTGAGTGGCCTGGGTTTAGTGAGTGCTCCCTCAAAAGCCAAAACAGCCCTGAAAAGTGCCTGCCCCTCCCCCTGCTTTACTGGCAGAAATCACAGCTTGAAGGCTGGTAATACTGTTGGGGTTACCTAGCAATGGCTATAATTGCTAGTGAAAGGGGGGGCATTCATTTCTTAAAACTACAGGCACTGCTTCTATTAAGGGGAGGGGGTGGTTTGAACCCCTATTGTATTTTTTCCTGATTTTCCCCCCAGTTTTTTCTATAAACCTGGGGTGTTTTTCAAGTTTGTACAAAGATTTGCATTGTCTCTTTGTGGCTCCATTCTCTGGATTCAAGTATCCACAGATCTGGCTACATTGAGTGTTAGAGATATTGATGACAATCTATGCTATGCCTTGCACACGTAGAAAATGTTGTGGGGATACAATTACTTTCACTTTGCATAAGGAGACAGAGAGGAATAATTTTAGCATTTCTGCTTGCACTTGGACTGTTGAACATATAGAAACCTTCCACGAGATCCAATCTGTAGACCTTTTTTGCTCCAACTTCTTAGTGAAACAGCTAATTGGTAAGAATCTAACCTTTTGAAAAGACCTTCCACATGAAGCCCTTGTGCATATTGCTTCGGACTAGGACACACACACAATTATTACATAGGTGTGTAAACAGTTTATCAAATAACATATTTTGCTATATAATGGCATACCTTCCTTGTTCTACTTCATTAATGAATATGTCACCCACTGTCTTCTCATGGTAAGTTGATGCTTGATACAATTTTAAATCTAAACATACAACAGAAATCCTGTGGGGAAAAAAGACAATTATTCTATACTGTTGTAGCAAATATGAACACTGGTTAAAATGGTTACATGAGAATAACATAAACTTTGGGGTGCCCTTTGATCCAGGACTACTGATGGATAAGCAGGTGGCAGTTGTGGCCAGAAGTGCTTTTTTCATCTTCAACTAGTTGGTCAGCTCCAGATGGGTAGAAAAGATCTGGCCACTTTGCAGCTTGCCCTAGACCAGGGGTTTGCAACCTGCAGCTCTCCAGATGTTCATAGACTACAATTGGCCATGGTGGCAGGGGCTGATGGGAATTGTAGTCCATGAACATCTGGAGAGCCACAGGTTGCAGACTCCTGCCCTAGACACATCTAGATTAGATTACCCCAATATACTCTATGTGGGGCTGTCCTTGTAAAGTAGTCAGAAACTTCAGTTGGTGCAGAATGATGCAGCAGAATGATGACTAGAGTGGACCATTTGTATTTTCCTATCTTCACTGGATCCCAATCTATTCTAGGCACCATTCAAGGTACTGATATTGACCTTGAAAATACTGTATGGTTCCAGCAAGCCTGAAGGACCACCTTTCAAATCTATTTGGCCAGTACGGTCCTCTTCTGAGACCCCCGCTTCTTTGATTAGACAGGGAGAGGGCCTATTCAGTCATGGCACCTTACCTCTGGAATTTTCTCCTCAGGGAAACTCTTGTTGCCATTTTCTGAGAACAGATGAAGACTTTTTTGTTGCCTTCTGTTGTCATTTTCTGATAGAAGATGAAGATTTTTTTGTTTCACCTGGCATGCCCTTAATGAATCCTTCTTTCTGCTCTGTGTTTTGCTTTTATATTTTTGCATGCGTGTTTTAGCATTAGTTTTAATAGTTTCAATTATGTGTTTATGTGTGGTTTAAATGGTTTTTAGGATGTGTTTTTATTATGTATGTTTTTAATTTATTAGCTATCTTGGTGGCCTTGAGGAGGGCAGAAAGGCAGGGTATAAACTTTATTAACAATTTAAACAAACAGATCTATTCATGTCAAAGATATTAGTAGACTGAGTCTGAACATACAGATAATACACACCACATAAATTCATATAATTTATGTGAACACTGATTTTTGCATTCTTACATGTAATTTTAGGCATGGGAGAAATTATAAGAATATTCTCTTGATGTAAAATCTCTGAAAGTGGTTTGAACTATGTAAAGCATGGATGGACCCAAGCTCAACATTTATGGAACACAAGAAAGGAAATTGAAATGTCTCATAGTAACTTCAAAGTAATGGATACAAACCGAAGATGGTACAGATCTGATAGACTTTTGCTTTCTATAACATCACGAGCGATCACCTCAGCCAGCTGGAGAACTGGAAGAGTGAAGTGAATGCACAAAATTGTCTTTAGCTCCTTAACTAATAGGTCTAGGTAATACAAGGTGCGTGTCTAAAAAGTAAAAGAAAAATAGTCATCAATTTTTAATCTCAGTTTGTCAGTTTTAACTCTTTGTTTCAGGTATTTGAAATTATACTCACCATGATATTGTGATAAACCAACAAATTTCTTGTATATCTTATTTAAAGTACAAACTACACATTCCTTTCAAACACGTGCAATAAATTCTCACTAGATGCTTAGCATAGGTAATTTAGGAGAGAGTAATTTAGCACTAAAGTGGTAGGGAAAGAACACAACTTTAACTGAAGGTCACGTCTGCAACTTCTCTGACCCGATTTATTTTTGCAAAAATAAATATCCTTTGGGGGGAAACCATCCTGGGTATGTGTGATGTGGAAAAGGCAAGGGTCAGATGTCAGAATGGTTAGTTGATTACCCACTGCAGGCTGATTCCCCATCCTTGCCCCGCTCTGGTGCAAAAAGTCATGCCAAAAGTGCTCTCGCTTTCCCCAGAAAGCTAGAAGCAGGCACGGGGCCAGAGGAGGCGCGTTGGGACAAGAAATCTTGCCCCGATGCACCTCCTCTCTCGGCACACTGCAATAAGGAAGTGCATCAGGACAAGATTTCTTGCCAAGACATGCTCCCATCGCGCACCACAGCGCTGGTGAGTAATTGACCTTAAGAAGTTATTTCCTCCTTCTAATTTCCCCTCTGAGATGCTTTAACTTATACCAGGCATTACAAATGTGGTGCTCATGGGCACCATGCCACCTAACCAACAGTTTTCCTGGAGTCTGCCAAATGCGTTTAAAAGTAAGTGAGGCTTTTGCCCAACAGGGCTTCTGATTGGCTGTGGCGATGAAAAGGCATCCCATTAAACAGAGCTTCTGCCTAAAATGCTGAAGAGGTAGTATTAGTATTACATATAACCTCACTCCTGTGGCAGCCATTTTATGATTGGACTCACCTCCTGTGGCAGTCATTTCGTTATTAGGCCCACCACCCAATTCTGCAGGTGCCCATAGGCTCCAAAGGTTGAGGACTCTGGTGTATACCAAGTTATGTAGTTTGGCTTCAATTTTCCCTGTTTTGAATGGAGTTCCCTATTTTGTGTTGCCTATTTCCCTATTTTGAGTTGCCTTTGCTGCAACTCAAATTCTGAATAAAAAGAGAATTAAACAGAATGTCCAATAAACTAAAAATCAACAAAATAAGCAATTACAACACCTGCACTGCAAAAAAATGGCCGTCACAAAGTGTACTTCTTTATGCTTAAAAAAGTGAAAGTGTTCCTTTAAATATGCCAATGAATGGCATTAATTGGATGAATGAATTTGCCGCACTTAAAAGATTAATAGTCCTTACTCAGGTGGAGCACAAGGGATACACTTACCAACATTATGAACAGCTGATTAAAGTTATTTATGTTATGAAGATAGGAAGAAGGTGGGTTCACTTCAGAATGGAAAAATGGTGGTATGATCCTTGATTCCTGTTTTCAGATATGTCTGTACTCAGCTGTAATGCCCAAAAGTAGAAGAGGGCAACTAATGCTTGAGAGTAAATTGACACAAACCATTGTATTGGTGATCATCCTGTGAAAAGCTTATCAACAGATACTGCAGATTCAAGATCTTCTGCTGCAAAAATCTGTTGGGACTGATATAAATCTGACCCCCAAACTGCACTTTACAATGTATATGAGTTTCCCATGAGAAATCACAGCTGTACTGTGAATTCCCAGCAGGAACTCAATTTAAAAGCAGTGTGTGGGTCCAATTCAGATTGGGATTGTGGCTCAGGGTGAGGAGGGGCTCCTCCCCTCTCCCACGTGCCATTTTTCTGAGCTGAAACTGCTCAGGAAAATAGTGTGATGGAGGGCAGAGGAAGGACCATCTCCTCCTCTTCCTGAGCTGCAGTCCTGAGCCCAATCAGACACCTAAAGCAGCAGTGGCATAGGAAGTTAAGAGCTCATGTATCTAATCTGGAGGAACCGGGTTTGATTCTCCGCTCTGCCGCCTGAGCTGTGGAGGCTTATCTGGGAAATTCAGATTAGCCTGTACACTCCCACACACGCCAGCTGGGTGACCTTGGGCTAGTCACAGCTTCTCAGAGCTCTCTCACCCCACCTACCTCACAGGGTGTTTGTTGTGAGGGGGGAAGGGCAAGGAGATTGTCAGCCCCTTTGAGTCTCCTGCAGGAGAGAAAGGGAGGATATAAACCCAAACTCTTCTTCTTCTTCTTCTAAAATATTTTAAAATTGAGTTTCCACTGTGAAGTCTCAGGTGCAGTATGGCTGTGAATCCCTGGGGTGGACTTGCAGACATTATAACTGTAGTTTAGCCCTGGGAAAGCTAGATGAGAATGCTCATTTTTATCTTTAAAAGTATCACTTTAAAAATGTTACTTACAGGAGCTACAATGTTTAAGCAACTCAGAGCAAAGCTACTTGGGTCCTGTTTAAAAGACTCTCTAATTTCCTCTGGGCAGTCATAGTTAGCCCATTCTTCTACACTTGCCGGTAAGGCTTCTATTGGTCCTTTCCGTTTAGGCTTCTCTTTTAAGACTGACTGAGCCTGCAAATAAAAAGAAATAGTAAGGAACAAATTTGCTGCATCAAACCATGTAGTTCAGCATCTTTTTTCACACCACAGTCAAAATTGTGGCTGGGGCGGGGATGTATAGACATTAAACAGGACAAAAAAGGCCAAGACTTTCTGATCCTGTCTCCCAGCACTGGTACTGAGAATTTTGCTGTCTCTGTATATGGAGGTTCTCTTTATGCACTGTGGCTAGCAGGCATTGATGGGCCAATGATCTGTCAAACCGCCTTTTAAAGCCCTCAGTATTCATCATCATCACTATGGTCCTTTCTGCACAGCAAATGTATAGCGGGTTGCAGTTGGGATAAAGTAACCCATTTTCCTGTTTTCGCATTTGCATGCAGGCTGCGACTGGAGCCCACAGAAACAATCCGGGTTGCTGCTGCGCCTTCGCACGGAGACACTTCTCTTTTTATTTATTTCCCACTGATGTGTAGCTACACAGGCATGCACAAATGAATCCCCACAGTCATGCTGATGTCTCATGAAATGACTATCTGCACCTGCGTAGCTATGCAAATGTAAGCCACAAATTTTTTTAAGTAAAATGGAAGGAATGAGGCGCCTCCTGCCTGACTGTTTGCTCACGAGTAACTTCAAGCTGAGATTTTTGAAAAGACTCTCAAATAGTGTAATTCTCAAAAAAGCTGGTTTGGGAAAAATAACACAGGGCAGACTTGTTTGAGGGGCAGGATCAGCAAAGTCCATCAGCAATGAATTCCACAATTTAGTTACTCATTTCCTTTTGTCTACCTTGAACACATTGCCTATAGACTTCATTGGCTGGGTGAAGAGAAAAAAGTTCTCTATTCATGTTCTTCACTCTTAGCCATCTTGCCTCTAGACTGAAAAGTCAGATTACTTAGCCTTTCCTCATAGGAAAAGTGCTCCAACCATTAATCCTCTTGGTTGTCCTCTTGCATAGGTTTTCAGCTCTGCAACATTAAGATATAGCAACCAGAAGCACAAACAATATTCCAAATGTGGCTGGACCGTAGCTCTATACAGCAGCATTACAATACTAGTCATTTGATGTTAATTCCTTTCCTTATT
The DNA here is from genome assembly GCF_021028975.2 of Sphaerodactylus townsendi. Classification (NCBI taxonomy): domain Eukaryota; kingdom Metazoa; phylum Chordata; class Lepidosauria; order Squamata; family Sphaerodactylidae; genus Sphaerodactylus; species Sphaerodactylus townsendi. Next base: position 38,750,002 of record NC_059432.1, on the reverse strand, counting down.
ATCTCAAACATGCATATTGCCATTTTTACCGCTTCTGTCCACTGAGTGGACATTGTCATCCAACTTTCCACTACAACCCCAAGATCTCTTTCAATGTCATTCTCAACCAGTTCAGACCTTATCAGCATACATTTAGTTATGATTTTTGTTCCAATATGAACCATCTCAATAGGTGCCAACAGTGAGCTTCATTTTGCCAGGCTGAACAGTTTTGTCATTCACCCAATTTAGAATATCCTCCTATCAGTGATGTAGGTATAGATTTCTTATGGGGTGGGTTCGGTGACTGAGGGCTTTCCAGCTGTTCCATTCAATTCATTGTTTCAAGCAAGTCGGACATGTAATGTCCAACATGTTCTCGGGTTTGAACCCAAAAACCCCGCCCCCTTACCTACATCCTCGCCTCCTGTAGCTCTTCACAATCTGCCTGGTATAATGTGCAAACTCTGCTACTACCCTGCTCATCCCTGAATCTAAATAATATATTACAAACAAATAAAACAGTACTGATAACACCAATCCAACTTGAGAACGTTATTTAAGCAGAAAGATGGCATAGAAATGCTTTGGATTAATTAATTAATCAATCCTGAGACCCCACTGCTCACTTCTCCCCATGGCAAGAACTGTCCATTTATTCCTACTCTCTGTTTCCAGTCCTTTAATTCATTTTTAATCCATAAAAGACCCATCCTCTTAGCCTCTGATTGCTAAGCTTATGCAGGAATCTTTGCAGAGGTACATTTTGCAAATCTAATGATATAATATCTACTGGATCAAAAGAAAGGGTATTGATTAAAATATTATATATTACATTGCATAAAAAAGAGTACCTGCTTGACATCCTTAGAAGATTTGTCTTTTCTAGTAGGGCTTGCTGATGACATCTTTCAGAAAAAATGAAAAGGTCCATCAAAATGTTGCTAATAATGCAGAATTTTAACAAACATATGCCTCTGCATTTGAAATTCCACATCTACTTTGTGATTTAACAGAAGTCCCAGAGATACATATTGTGCTCTTCACAGAGGTCAAGACCTTCCTTCACTTCTGGCCAACAGCAAGTCAATTGCCAGTGAGGTGTATGGAACAGAGATGGGACTTACAGGATGCCGCTGACACCATTTCTCACAGGTTTGAAACTCTTAGAGGTCAATCCTACCCAGGTTTACTACAAATAAAATCCACAGTTTCCAGCAGTGCTTTTTCCCCAAGTAGCTATGCATAGGTCAGCTGCCTTGGGCTGTTGCCATCATCACTTCATGAAATGAAGATGAAAGGATTCTGCTTTATAACTCCTCCCCACAGTTCCTTAAACATTTACTTCCTCCTTCACCTGATTGAGATACCAACCAGTGGACAAAGAAGAGAGGGGGGATAACACTATGAAGGCCAAGCTGAATGGTGGAGTTGTATTCTTCAGCCCAAACAACACAAAGCACCCATTTGGTTGGTCTTAACCACAGCTAGGGCTTTTTTTGGCACTGACTCCAGCTTGGTGGAACACTCTGTTTTATTCAGTTCTGCAGGGCCTGCAAGATAGAGATGATCCACCAGGCCTTTGGACAAGCCCAGAGAGATTGGAGCGGACAAGCCAAGAGATATTGGAGCGGACAAGCCCAGATAGACAGAGACCAGGACCTGACAGAGGCCAACACCCTGGACCTCCAGACCCGCCATCAGCGTGTCCAGGAGCACCGCTGAGGACCCTGGAGGGACCAGCAACCCCACCGTGACTGCCAGAGGGGAACCACCGGGCTCACAGGTGAGACCGCCTAAGTGCTGCCATCCACTGTTGCAGAGAGGCCTGCTCCCCCACCATGGACTGTGATCTTGCAGGCCTGGACCATATGTTCTCTCCTGCTATGAACTAGTTGCTTATGGCCCTTCAATGTGTGCCATCCCAATGTGGACTATTTGCCTGTGGACCTTAAATGTGCATCCCAGTGACCGGACTCCCAGCATGTGAGTCCATTGATCTACCTATACCTGGCACACTGTCAACTTGCACCCCCTTTCCCCACTCCTAATTTTTTTAAAAAATGAAATTGTGTTAGGATGAGGGATGAAAACAGGCTAGGTTTTAGTGCGCCATCTGAAAAGTCAGATTTTAAATGTTAAATCTGTTTTGTGTTGTATGCACAGATATGGTTTTCATATTGTAAGGAGCCCTGAGCCCGGCTCTGGTGAGCAGTGGGCAGGGTATACATTTAATAAATGAATGAATGAATGCTTATTACATCTGTGTTATCAGTGAACAGACTTTCAAGACAGCAGAGGGCCGACAGCACTGATGGGAACAGGGAAACATTTGCACTGGGGTCACACCCCTTCTCAGCAGTTCCGATCCTCAGGATTGCATTGTTTGTGAGCTTCATGTTCATGGTTTTTCAGTCTCCTCTTTAATTATGTTATTTGTTTCACTTGTTGACTAGTATTGGGTTCTATGATTTTACTTTTTAAAAAAAAATTAAAATTCACCTTTGAAAAAATTTAAAGGTGATACAGAAATGTATCAACTGGCTACTAAAATGTTCTGAGACTCTTCTCAGGGTGGAGAGTTGGGACCAGGATTTTTTTTTTCTGTGGTGGCTGTAATGATTTTATTACTAGGCATTGTTGACATTACATCACATTCTTACATATCTTTACATTGCATTACATACTTTGCATTACATACTTTACACAGCATTAAATTATATACTTATACTATTCACAATCTGCCTAAAAATAACACAAAAGCGTACATCTTTACAAAGAAAAGTGAGAAATAAGTGGCTTCAATAAACTAAGGGGAAAAAAGTAAGCTTTGGATATAGAAGAGCATCTTACTCGTTTTGTATCCTTTTTTCCTTGTGTTTTGGGAGTGGCTATTTGTGGTGGAGAGGCTTTGGCCAATGTTTTCAAAACAGATCCTGCTGAAGACAATATAACCTAAGCAAAAAATAAAACCCATTGAATTTTAGGATAAAAATGTACAAAAATGGTTATTAATAATACACTTCTGCAACTGAGGTAGTACAGTTAAAAACAGAACATGAGACACACTAGTAAAGAGAACCAACTCAGATTTAGAGATTTGTAACTGGTAGGACACACCTGAGTTTAAAAAGAACAAGACTAGGCTTATATACAAATAAGTGTCAGTCTGAACCTCTCCAAACCACTGCAGCTCTATTCTGATCTAGGTGAATCGCTTCGCTTTCCTTGGCCCTCTCCAATCTGCCCGATTTTTATTCCCACTTAAGCAGACTCATTTGCACGCTTCCCCCCATTCCTTGCCCCCCTTTATTTCTCCTAACTGCAAGTTTTTCTTGTACAAAAAGTTTTTGTGCGTCATTTTGCATTGCTAGGTAATGCAGGGGGTTGACCATTTCTGCTTTTTATTGGAGAACCCACAGTAGTCTTTTTATTTATTTATTTAAACTCTTGATTGATTGATTGATTGATTGATTGATTGATTGATTGATTGATTGATTGATTGATTGATTGATTTTTACCCCACTCTCCTGGACCACAGTGGGCTCACAGTCTGCTCTTTTACTTTTGATACTTTTTTGCAAGCTTCTCAAGTTTGTAGAAGTGCTGGACTAAGAAGTTACTGGGATGTACAAAGGATAATAAACTGAAGCTCAGTCCAGACAAGATTGAGGTGCTATTGGTAAATGGAAGGGATTGCACTTCTCCTGAATTAGCAGGTGCATCATCTGGAGGTGTTGCTGGCACACAGTTGGAAGCTCAGATATCACCTGTGGCCCAGATCCTTTATCTCCTCACCTGCCATATGCGAATCACGAAAGTGTATGCCATCAAACAGTGCTGCTCATGAGAAGGTGAACCATGGCCAGAAATGACAGCCATTATTGTATGAGCTCTAACCAAACCTTCTAACTGTTTTATATGTCTTAAATCGTCAACGGTAATTTCGTTGCTTGTATCTAGGGGTCAAAACAACAATATATTGTTATTTTTTGCTTAACACTTGTTCTCCCATTAAAAAGCAACCATGATGCAACTGCATATTGATGTCTGACTCAGAAGATTCCATAATTTAATATCAAAATATTTTTCAAATGAAAATAAAGGGAAAATACAACTCAGGGGAGGACGAACAAATTGAAAACCAATTGAAGATAATACTGTTACAACATTGTAAAATACAGTCACAACTACACAGATGCATCAATTCTTATTGGGAATTGTAAATGTCACAAAAATAACAAAACAGACTAGAAAGAAATCCAAGTAGAAAATCGTTAACTCCTTTAGGGTTATTTAAATATGTACCTTCACCCTCAACGTTCCTTGTGATGGGTTTCAGATGGAGCAAAATATTTATTGCCCAATCTACATGCTTAATGGCTTCACTCAGAGGAAACTGGTTGCAGTACAGCCATTCTGCAAATTCTAGCATATTATCAACTTTCTTCAGTTCAAATTCTTTTTTCTATTAATAAAAGATGGTGAATCCAATATTAGACTAGTTGCTACTGACTGCTTCAGACACAAGGTTTGCCTCAAACTGAAGTATTCCTGTGGCAAACTTAGTATTGTGTTTTCCTTTTCATTGACATGCCTTCCAATTTAAAGACTTCCACTTCTGCAACAAACCATATTTTGAACCTCCATTCAAATTGCAACGTATAGCTTGCTTTCTCCCCCACAAACCAGGGTTCTAAGCTCTAAGCCATGGATTTTTATCCTGGTTTGTAGGAAAAAAGAACAAACCATAGTTTGGCAAAGACAGATATACAAGTACTAGAGAATATAATCCAGCTACAACCTCATACTAGTTAGTATTTAATTCTTCCAGAGCCTTTACTGCTGTATTCAGCACGTGGCACAGAGTGGTAAGCTGCAGTACTGCTCATGACCAGAGTTCAATCCCAATGAAAGTCGATTTCAGGTAGCCAGTTCAAGGTAAGCTCAGCCTTCCATTCTTTCCAGGTCAGTAAAATGACTGCCCAGCTTGCTGGGGGTAAAGTGTAGATTACTGGGGAAGGCAATAACAACCACCCCATAAACATAGTCTGCCTAGTAAATATCACCTTGTGGGTCAGAAATGACCTGGTGCTTGCACAGGTTTCCTTTTTACTACTGTACTAAATTAGCTTCCAAGGAAACTGCTATCTGCACAGGTCGTAAGTTGAATTACAATAAAAATAATTTTTATCCTCTGACTACAAAACAGTTTTTTGGGATAAGTGCGATGTTCACAGACTCAGACCTGCTCTATAAATTCAGACTCTGGTCTGCTGAAACAGTGGGATGGGCAGTCATTGTGGCTGGGTTTACTATTGTGGTAAACACCATAATAATGAAATATAACTTTGCCTGATGCCTCAATGGGCAGAGACATCTTATTATAGAAGAGAATATGGTATGCAATCCAAAATACATTTGAGCCACCATGGAATTGTCTAAAACATAATAGAGCCATAGACCTGGAAGAGCCCGGGGTGGGGGGGTGGGGAACCAGTTCAACCCCATGCCATTTAGGAACAGGAACACACAATCAAAGCACTTCTGACAGATGGCGATCCAGCCTTTCCAGGAACAGAACTTGATATAGTTTCCTGGATCCAATCCAGTGGAAGCTGTGGTAAACTGCAGCACTGCTCATGATCAGAGGGTGTTTCCCCACTCTCGAGGATCCCCCCTATGCCGTGCGCTGCTCTCAGTGCACGGCATCCCTGGCGTGCGCCCGGGCGCCGTTTACAAGAACGCCAGGGATGCCGCGCGCTGAGGGGGTGCGACAGCAGCAGCGTCGGGGCGGCTGCGCTGTTGCCGCCCCTGTCATGGGGAGTGCCGGGGGACCCCGCGCTACTTGAGGAGAGTAGCGCAGGGCTTAAGGTAAGTGGGGAAAGGCCCAGAGTTCAATCCCAAACCAAACTTGATTATTGTTTCCTGGATCCAATCCAATGGAGGCTGGCACCAAAGCAGTTAAATCCCAAGCCGCTCAATACAGTAAAAGCCTCTAAATGAAGGTTCACACATTGGTAGGTATAATTTTAATTGGACTGAATCCAGTCAACTTTTTAATTCAATAATACTTATTTCCCCCCTCTTTACAGCCCTCCTTTCACGTTGCTTTTGGTCAGGCGGGTCCCAGGATCCACATAATACATTTTTGGTGGTCAAATAGACTGGATCCAATCCATGACTGAACTACTTACACAAAATTCCTCACTATGTCCAAGAGACTCTAAATATAAATACATAACTGAAAGGAAACTAAAACAAAAAAGGGAAAAATGAAGGTTAATAAACACAAGCAGTGAACCTGCAATGGCTTGGGTGAGCATCTCATTTTCCCCTTCCACACTATTTCTCCTTTCATTTCCCTGATAGCCCCACAGCCTCTCCCCTTTTCCTGCTTCCTTCTCCTGACCCACCAATCAATCTATCTTTTATCTGCCTCTCATCTTCAGCTATATGTATTATATATTTATTATTTATTCATTTACACCCTGCCTTTCTCCACAGAGGGGACCCAAAACAGTTCACATCATTCTCCTCTCTTCCATTTCATCCTCACAACTGAAGAGTGTTAGGGTGCCAGTGTGTGTGACTGACTCAGTGAGCTTTCATGGAAGTGTAGGGATTTGAGCCTGAAACTCTAACCACACCCCCACATTGGTTTTCATGTGGTGGCTTCTGCTGTAGCCAGTTCTGGGTCAGTTAAGAACATCATGCAGTGATTGCTTCCCGGTCCGGCACCTCCCCCTGCCCGCCTTTCATTGACAGAAACCAAGGCTGGCAATACCATTGTTATTACCTAACAACAGCTGCTGAAGAGACTTGTTTCTTAAAGCTACAAGCACTATTCCTATCATTTTGAGGGGCTTCAACCACACAATATATATTTTTTAGATTTTTATGGTAACCTGGGGCTTTTCTCAGGTTTGTAGAAAGATCTATCATGTCCATGGCCCTGGTCTCTACATTTAAGTATCCATGGAGGGGATCATGTTGAGCGTTAAACATACTGACCCTAGTTAATATTTTCAAATGTGAGAAGTGACTGGAACATCATATGACTTCATAAGCTTTCACAAACAGCTCAACAATTTTAATGAACATAAGATATAAAATTTAAAAATAATAAGTCTATAAAACTGGATATTGTACAGTTGTCTTCAAGACAACTATACAAAACTGAAACTAAAAACTATCTTTACAAATTGGAAGTGTTTAACAACAATATTTAACAATGAGGATAGATACAGACCTGTAAAACCTCCATTGCATTTTGGAAACAGGACAATTTCCCCACAAGGTCTGATGATACTAGTGCCAAACGATGCCACATATAGGACAAATAATCCTCACTTTCATCTTTGAATTTCTGAATTTCCATTATATAATTACGTCCAAGTCTGGCCTTCACCAATAACATGTGTTTGAAAATTGGACTAGAAAGAAGAATTATAGGTTTGAAAGTGATTTAACATACATTTGCTGTTATGTTTTTAAACCGATGGTTTACTTCCTTTAAAATAACATTTATACACACACAGACACACACAAATATATATATATACACACACACCCTCCCTCACTTCTCTTCCCTTGCATGCCTCCCCCTCCGTCCCTTCCCTCTCCCTCCGCTGAATGTGTAGGAGAGTAGGTGTGTTGTGTGGTAGTAGTGGGTGAGGCACAGTGAGTGAAAGGTACCTGCGTGTAAGGGGGGGGAACCCCACCTGACACGGTAACTTGTGTATGTGTTTCACGTCCACTCGAGTTATTGCCTATGTACTGTTTTCACTGCTCACATCTGGCCATCTGAGCGAACATTCTAAGGGCCCGAACATTCTAAGGGTGACAGTTACACTCAGGTAGCTTCATGGCCTGGTGCGCCAGGAAAAAGATGTTTTACCTGGCTCAGGTGTGTTGTCTGATAACGGGAAGTACGTAAGAACACAGTTGGGGGAATGAGTAAGTGTCTGTGAAATTTTCCGAGCGTTTGGGCCAGCAGGTAGGGTGTTATTCTCGAAGCAAAAAACGCATGGTTACATTTATATATATATAGGTGTTTGGAGTTCTGCTTCAGAGCCCATGGGTCGGTATTGCTATTATTCCAAATGTTGGGTCAGTTTACAACTTCCATGTTAACACTGTCTGATTATGCTTAGGCCTCTCCAGGTTCCACTAAACAGGAAAACTGGCATTCTAGCAGGAAGCGTGTAATTTGGCATTTGCCATGAACTGATAATGATCCATTGATGGCTGGCCCAGGTTAGTTTGCCAGCTTTCAGGGATTTATGACTCCGACAAGTTTCCAAGAATATTCTATGGGATTTTAGGAAAATAATGGCAACTCCATTGAGTCCTTGGCGAGAGCCTGGGATGGCAGGCTGCTGGAGTTATAGACACGATTGTTACTCACTGTCCTCTTCCTGTTCACTGAACATCACCAACAGGTTGGGAGATGGCTTGAGTGGTGGCAATGAAAACTAGAAGCAAATCTGACAAGTTGATGAACAGAGTGTATTCTCAGGCCTAAGAAATTTAATCTAGACAAGACAGAGTGATGTTGGTAAAGAAAGCAAGTATCCTGGGTGTGTGTCAGATTCGCTAATTCTGGGTGGAATTAAGTTGACCTTCGTGCTGAATCCTGCATTGTTCTTTGAATGGCAGATAGATGCAGTAGCCAAAATCATCTTGTATTAATTGCATCTGATTAGGAAACTTCCACTCTTGTTGATTCTGCTGACCTGGCTAGACTGACCCAAGCTTTCATTACCTCAGGACTGGAGGTTATGAACACAACTTCATAGGCAATTCCCAACATCTTAGTATAAAAAAAAGGGGGGGGAGGACCTGCCAGGACCTGAATGGCTCAGTGGGCAGAGCAACAGCCTTTGCGTTTTGAGGGTTCAGAGTTCAAATCTCTGTTCAGATGTATTCTTGCCTTTGGGCGGTTGCCATAGCTCTGTGGTAACCTTGCACTTGGAAGGAAAAATACCTAGGTCCAATACCTGTAATATCTGTCAAATTCAGTTTAGGTATCTTGGGATTTTAGGAGGATAATGGCAACTCCATTGAGTCCTTAGTGAAAGCCTTACTGATCAAGAAGTATGGTGTGATGGTTTAAGGCAGTTTTTCTATGTTCCTAGGTTATCCTCAAAGCTAAAAAAGATTCTGTAAGCTTTTTATTTACCCCTTTAAAATTTCACTGCATTCATGCTGTAGCTCTTTCTTATGTGGCTGTAGATTCAAGGTACACACTGGGATTTCTCTCCTACTAGCAGAAACACAGGACAGAACAGTTCCCTCTTTGAAAGGGCCTCTGAACACAGCAGGGCTCTGAATCATTCCTGTGAAGTCTAAGGGTGCAATACTATGTGCACTTGCCTATGAGTAAGACTATTTAACATTATAGAAATTACTCCTGAGTAAACATAGATATGATTGCACTGCATGATCAACACAACCACAAACCATAGGTATTTTAAAAAAGCAAACAGAATCCAAACTACTCACAGTCTGTGTTTAGTTCGAGGAAGAATCTGAACAGCTTCATCTAACACTTTAAGGCCTGCTTCCCAGTCATTCTGATCAGCATACATTTGGAATAATAATACATACAAAAATGTTCTTAGTGTCAGATCCTCATCTGCACCTGGAAAATACAATTAAGCCATATTTAATGTTTTAAAATCAGTGCAGTCAGCTTGCTAAAAAATTGTCATAAAAAGAACTTACCTGGATAAAAATGACTGTCTGATGAACTACTGCTTTGAAATTCAGCTGTAGGCCATTGATGCAGATTTAGCAAATGTTCTGTGCCCTAAATAATGACCGGTGAAGATGAAAAGAATGTTCATGCATTTGCATGGTTAGCAATATAAATTGGCTAGAAATTACACCTCTTGATGGGCCTAGACAGGAGTTGAACGCTAATGATAGAAATCAAGGAAGGTTTGAAATTCTGCAGGCCAAGGAATCAAGAAGATATGGAAGGGTAAAATTACCTTCTTTATATTTGGTGGGGGGGGTGTGACTGCCCTCCCCATTAGCAAATTCAGACCCTCCTGCTAAGATTTCACATATTAAGATGTACTAACTAGCCAGGGTCTAGTCTTCAGGTTTCTATTTCCAGTTTAAATTATTGTTTACTTGCTGTAGGAGCAAACAGGGCTACCCATTTGATGTTGTTACTCATTACCTGCTTATTTTTGTTACTCATTACCTGTTTATTTTTGGCTTCTGCTGCTTTAATGATGTTTTTGAGAATGATTTCAGTGGGATTTTTAAGCTGTTGTCTGTCTAACGGAGAAGCAATGAAAGGTAAACATGAGTTCCAGAAGTGTCTAGCTGCTAACATTGCAAGAGAAAGATTTCCTGCTGCTCCAGCATAACTTTGAAGGAGAAAAAAAGCACAATAATCATATGCTTGTATCATACAGTAGATATCTGCTACAATTACAATGAAACCAACCCAGTATTCACTCTGTGTGTCTTCACTATATCACAGTTTGACCTGTTTATCTGTAAATAAAAAATGCCTTATAGAGATTATCTGTCCTTATTTAAAAATGCACCCATGTATTTTCATTTGGATACAATGTTATAAAATTGGTCCCTGTGGATTTGTTCTAAAACAATTCTCTAAACATTTTTAGGTGGTACTAATTGCAGATAAACTGTGTATGAAATTTCCTTGAGAGTAATACTCACTGCCAGAATTCTACAACAGTTTAGAAGCATAGATTAATTGTTGTTGCAGTATTTCATTCTTGGTCCAATAAGTCATACAAAACACAGCTACACTGACAGTAGCTTGCAGAGTGAAAGGCTGTCTCAGTTCAAAACCCTAATAAAAACACAGGGTTGCACTCACCTGTAATTGCTGTTCATCGAAGTCTTCTGAGTAATCCCACATTGAGACTGTACATGCGCAGAACAAGCCATGGTGAAAGTTCTCAAGCTTTAACCTAAGAGAGCACGCTAACAGCTGCTGGTTGTGTGCTTGCGTCCCTCCTAATGGAACAAGACCAACAGCTGATGCCTTCTCCTTCAGTTTCACCTAAGCTGCTACAAGAACCACCTTTCCAGAACTCAAAGCGGGGCAGGAGGAAAGGAATGTGTGCTGGCACAGAAGACTTCATTGAACATCAATTAGAGGTAAGTGCAACCCTCTCTTCCTTACTGGTCTGCTGTGCAGTCCCACATTGGGATTCTAACAAGTTACTCATAATGGAGGTGGGAGGATGAGTTCTGAACAACATATTTATTGAACTCAACATACAACAAACAACAGGTTAAGCAAAAAGTGACTGCAACACTGCTTTCCCCAATACTGTGTCTCTTCTTTCCAGCAGGTCCAGTGCATAGTGTTGTATCAACATGGCAGCCGAAGCCCACATTGCTGCCCTGCATATCTCCTGGATTGGCACTCCACCTCAGAAAGCTGCCGGAGATGGAACCTGGCCAGAAGTGTCTTGGAGAAAAAAGTGTACCACAGGTGCTTTCTGCTCCAAGCTCCCACAGTCAGTGAGGGAAAGGAGTTGGAGAAGAAAGCAGTTAGGATACAAAAATCCTCTGAGACACTTTCTGCTTCAAGTCTTCTGGCCAACTGTGTAGGGTTGGGAGCTTGGAGAGGCATACGTGTCAACCTGGCTTTCTACCCCAAGCCTCCCTCACCCAGACACTGTTACCCAGCTGGTTTCTCTTCAGATCATATAAATCTTTCACCTTTTATTAAATTGAACAGTTACTGAAATATTTACATTGTTCCATGGATGAAGAATAGCCTCCTTAGAGAAAATTTCTTTAATTGTATCTGTTAAAGGTTCTATTCATATTTCAAGTTTTCTAATAAGGCAGTCTAGCTACCCAGGCCTTTTGCTAGTCTTTAATCTGTTCATTACTTTGAACACCACTTCTTTATAGGTTTACCTAGAAAACTTTTATCTGCTTCTCCTCATTTTAGTAAAATTAAATGTTTCAATTAAAAATTCATTGACTTGGCTGCTCAGATTTACACGAAGCACTAAGATATCTTTTAATCAACTGGTGTTTCAGAACTCTCCATTGTCTTGTTTTCTGAGAGCAATGAATTCTGGTTTTTGTATATCTGCCACTGTAAGCCAGCATTTTGGCGTCCTTATTAGTTCTGTCCAGATTTTTTTCTTTATATAATTGTTTTCTTATAAGCTGCATAGGTATACTTTAAATATAGCATCTTTTTCATTTTCCTGTTTCATTTATGTTTCAATTTACTGTTTAGTATTCCATCTATTATTTCCTGTCTCTCTCTACCCACCATCCAATTGCAGAAATAACAGTCTGACCCTTTTGTATTTTGTTTTGCTGGGTTCCCAAACTATGGTTTTAAAAATGTCTGATGTATTTTTGTCTCTAAAGAAAGCTCAATATTCTTGTTCATATTTTCATTTAATTTCAATATAATGTAGTATTAAATTGTTATTTCTCCAAAATTTCTGTCTTATAAATATCATGTTCCAGTTAAAAATATAACAAATTAGAATCCATATACGTTATGGCTTCTTAAATGAACTTCTTCAATATGTTATAATTCTTGAATACATAATAAATATTTTCTGTGATAAAGAAAACTTAGTCATTTAGATACTTTATATCTCCAAATATTTTCTTGATGTTAAGATTCTGCAAATTTTTTAGTGTCTTACTTTCACTAAATCTATCCAGTTTGTGGTTCATGTTATATTCAGTTATTATATCTCCATTGGAAATCCATAACACTTAAAGACTCTCATAGAAAACATCTGGACTGACCGTTGGTACATATGTTATACCAGCTGCAAAAATCTATTGCATCTATTTCAGTGGTTCTCACCCTTCCTAATGCCACGACTCTTTAATACAGTTTCTCATGTTGTGGGGATCCCCAACCATAAAATTGTTATATATAAAATATAAAAAGACTGTTTTCTGATGGTCTTAGGTGACCCTTGTGAAAGGGTCATTCGACCCCCAAAGGGGTCACGACCCCCAGGTTGAGAACCACTGATCTATATTTAAAGATGCTGCTCAATTTCCAATTGTAGCATGTAATAACTTAAACCTTTACCATTATGTACTACAAATACACTAGAATTATACTACATTGTCCTGATCTGCCCAGTTCTGGTTTGATCCTGCCATGTGTCCTGGGCGGGACGTGAAATCCTCTTTCCCTCCTCCCTCCCTCCTGGCTGCTTTTGATTTAGTTTCATTTCACAGGCAAAGCCTAATCTGCTTGTTCAACAACCACTTGCTGTTGCTTTCCACAGCACCAGGGAGTGTAGGTTGTTTTGACCTAAGTGAAGGCCTACCCCACCCCTTTGGGAACTGGTGTTCAGGGGAGGTGTTGTGTGATGCGGTGGGATATGATGTGGGGCATAATGGAAAGTGTTTTGGTGCTTAAATCTTAGTTCTGGCAATAGAAGTATTTCCCCTAATGTCGTTTCATAAGAAAGAAGTCATCTGAATACAGAGTCTCATTACTGAACAGTCCAGGGGTATGGCATATAAATCTTTTATAGAATTGGAAAGTTTCATTGGTACAATCTGATGTTGAGGGGAGGTATGTTGTAGCAGTATGGGTTTAGTTCTTGCCATCCAGCTTGAAATTAAAACCTGCTAATGAAATGAACGGGAGCAATATCTTTTGGGATTGTTTCTGCACAACGAACATATATACTGTATTGTGAATTCTCTTGATCTCACTAGCGGCACAAAAGCAACTGCTTTACCTCTTCTTGCCAGCTCCCATAGAGCAGATACTGGTTTCAGTCATGTATTTAAATATATAAACAGAGCCTAATATTTCCATTAATTTATGTAATAACAATCTATTAACCTATCTTGTTCCTTATTTATTAGTAGTTGATGCTAAAAGAAAACATTGAGTCATTTCTTTCTTCCAGCGAACATTGTTCAACTACAAATGCAGTGATTCTCAACATTTTTGCCTGTATAGTATTGAACAGTTACAAGTTTTCCTATTGGTCCAAGGACAAGAAAGAGACGTTAAAAAATTAAGACTGTAATAAATACAAAAGTTGCAGTAGTATATGTGTCATTAAGACTAACTAATCCCCTACAATCATTTATATTCCAAAATACCATTATTTTAACATATCCATGAATATTTTATGTGGGTAACACATTCCTATAGGTTCTTGTCATTAACTTTCAGTGCAGAATTTTTCATATATTACTTGGATGTATATATTTGTTATTTTATAAGAGTTAAAGTTTCTCTAAACTAACTTTTCTAAACTATCTTACAGTGTTCCAATATATACAACATACCTTGCACTTTTAACAAAGGATTTCGATGCTACTAAACGTAATTGTTCTTTTCCTGCCAAGTTTTCCATTAAACTCTTGCCTTGCGTACAAGCAGTAATACTTAGCATTTCTTGTCTCACCGTGTAATCATTCCTGGACAGAAAACGCAAAATCATTTCCAGCTGATTTTATTATACACTAAAAATATGACTTTCAAAGTATGGCATTCCGGACTAATCATGTCCCAATTAAAGGCGTTTCCACCACTGGGAAGTTCTGAGAATCAGATTATTTGAACAAATCAGTGAAGTCTGAGCATTTAATTTCTTTTTAAATAATGGCTTACTTCCTGGTTCTGGTGGGTTTTCCGGGCTGTGTGGCTTTGGTCTGGTGGATCTTGTTCCCAATGTTTCACCTGCATCTGTGGCTGGCATCTTCAGCGGTGTATCACAGAGGGAAGCCTTCTCTCTGGACACAGTGTGTAACAGACTTCCCTCTGTGATACACCTCTGAAGATGCTAGTCACAGATGCAGGCGAAGCTCCACCAGACCACAGCCACATAGCCCGGAAAACCCACCAGAACCAGTTGAATCCGGCTGTGAAAGCCTTCGACAATACAATGCCTTACTTTGCTTGGATCAGAAACTTTAAATAGCATACCTTACCAAATACCACATACCTTTTTAAATGCATAAAGAGCAGGCTCTCATTCTGCTTACTATTTGCCCTCTACTTTGTCCCCATAACCAATATGGCCCTATTTCTGTATCTAATAGTGACATTGGCAAATCTTTGGATACTTAAACCTGGTAACTGGAATTGTGAACCAGCTATTCAGATCTTTCGAGAAATCTGAAAAGGGACCCAAGTTTGCAGAAAAATCTGACCTTATACTTCACAGGATGCAATCACAATCCCCATTCAAAAGGAATATAATTTTTGGTTATCAGCATACTCCTCAAGACCCATCAGTAAGGGTTCTAAATATTTGCTCCTAGGCCTGATGTAAAGGGGGCAACACAATAGAACATGAAGAACTCTTCACACCCAGTTCCACTGGAACACGTTCTTTCATGATGGGGAGTTCCCAAGCCCTTTCCCTGTCTAAGAGCAGAGGGTAACACATTACATCTGGCCAGGGTCAAGCCTCTGCACCATCTGGCCTCAATTAAAATGTGGAGATAGCTAGCAACAGTTAAGTTGGTGAGGGAAATTCCCAAATAGAGGGGAGAACAAAACTTGTCAACTTCCTTCAACAAGAAAAGGAATTCTCTTTGGTAAAGTCTTTTTTTGATGGCAAGATAAATTTCTTGTTTTGATAACATGGCCAGTTCATCAAGAGACATCCCCAAGGAATGTAGCTTTTTTTCAATACAATTCCACCATTTGGTGGCACGAATGCCAGCTAGTGCCAGCTAGGAAAAGCTCTCGGCATCTTGATTAAAACACGTCCAAACCCAAAATTTGAACACCAGTGACCAAGCCTTAGTTACCAACAAATGCTGGCCTGATTCCAGGCAAAGTGCCTCATAAGGAACTGAGTGAGGGAGACCAAAGATTTTATAAAGAAAGCACAATTGTACTCTTTCAACGTCTCTGTTCCAGGCCTCAATCCATATGGGGATTCCATATAGGAGTTGCTGGCAGATCTTAACATTGAATAACTTCAATGCAGCAGGAACATATCCCTTGCCCTTACCATAGAAAAACCGCAGGACGGCATTAGCATTAATGTTAGCTGCTGTAATGGCCTGGGATCTGTGAGTTGACCAAGAGGCCTGGGGATGGTAATTTAGGCCTAGATTTTTAAACCATTTGACCTGCTCAAATTGGTTACCATTTAGTTCCCATCTACTCAGTTGCCACTTGTAGGTAAAAACCATTATTTTGGATTTATCAAAATTTAATTGCTGGTCATTATACATAAAATATTCTAGGCAGCATTTCAATAGTCTCATCAGTTCTACTCTCGAGCGCGATAGTACTACTGCATCAACAGCAAATAAAAGAAGAGGAATTGGAATAAAAGCTAAGGTAGGAGAATGGCCATTTACCTCCTTTAATACTGGAACCAAATCGTTTAAGAAAAGTTTAAAAGGGTCAGGGCCAGCACACACCCTGCTTAACACCTTTACAGACTTCAATTTTAGTGGTCGATAGTCCCTCTGCATCACATCTAACTTGGGCAGAGGTGGTTGTATGGAGGGTTTTTATTAAGAAAAAAATTGGTCCCCATTTTTGCCAATTTCTCCCACAAGAGGTTCCTATTAACAGAATCAAAGGCCCTCTGTATGTCAATAGTGTACAAGGGGGCCTTTTTTGCCCTATATTTGGAAACTAACCTGCTTAGGACCAGGCAGTGGTCAAGAGTACTTTTCCCTTGTTGAAATCCTATCTGCTCTTTCCCAACAATGTCATTAGATGAAATCCACTCAGTAAGTTTGTTTAGAAGATGTTTTGTGTACAGTTTGCCCACTACTGAGAGGAGACTAATTGGGCGATAATTGGAAGGGTAGAAGCTGTCGCCTTTTTTAAAAACAGGGACAACGATAGAATTTCTCCAAGCAGAGGGAATTAAACATTTAAATGTATCCCTTTTGCCAAAACTGCAACCACTTCTTGAATCTTAACACAATATAAATATTCCTAAGAAATATCGCAACTATCGTATCATTCAGGACTTGCTCATGTATAAAATATTAATTTAAATCATTCTAACTACTAAGATGGCTAATTCTATTACATTTGTACGGGAATCTGGAACATCTGAATTCACACTGAAATTTGCTGTCCATTTATATAAATGTCAGTGGTGGGTTTTCTGGCTGAAGCAGCACATGGCCATTCTGGACACCATCTGCAAAAGCCTAAAGTAACCGCCTGAAGTGCCAGCAGATTTACGCTTAGCAGCCTTTCCGTCCTAGCCTGAGTATTTTTATTTTCAACTTGTACGATGCTATAGCTTGGAAGGCTGGCTTTTGTTACAGCAGAGGGTCAGGGATCATAGCTTTCATCGAGATTTTTAAAAATTCCTTGCAACGTGAAGAAAAGGGAGACTATCTCAAATGAATGTATTTCTGGTAATAATTTTATGTCTATGCTCCCTCAGTCCTAAGTATTTTTTAAAGTGACTTTTCTCTATTTTTGCTCTGTAGTTTTCTACAGAATTAAGGATAAAGGTATCTTCCTCAATAGGATACGCATCTGCCATTACCAAGGAGGTCTGAATATATACCATCTGCATACAATCTAGAACAGCTGCAAAACCCTCAATGCAACTGTATACCAATAAAATGGTAAATACCACTATCACAGTTTGAAACATCTTTGTCATGAAATTTGTCGTTTCAAAACAATCTTTGTCATGAAATTTGTCATTTCAAAACAAGTTTCAAAAAAAGCTTGTCATGAAATTTGCCGTTTCAAAACAAGCTTTTAAATCTTTGCTTCAATCTTTGCTACTCAAATATATTCTAAATAGTTTGGCAAGCCTTGATTATAAAACTATTTGGTTGCATCTCCTGCTTCTTCTTTGTCTTACTTCCTGTCAGCCGCACAGGTAGAAACCTTAACCTTCTCTCTATATGTTTAGTATATGCTTGCCACATCTCCTGCTACAGCAGGAGGTCTCCTCATGACTCCCCTCATCACCTAGGAGGCTGGTGGGAGTAAGTATAGTAAAAAGATCACAATAGCAATGATGGTGTGATGTCATATACATGCTGAACTTGGAAGTAACATCATGCCATCCTAGGATTCAGTGAAAGTTCTATGGTAAAGCAACAGAGTTCCACTGAATCCTAGAGCAGTATGCATCACTTCAGGGTTGAGGCCCGAAATGACATTATCATGCCAGCACAATGGCACCCTCCCATGTCACTGATTCCCAATATCCTAATGGTTGCAGGGCATCAGACATTGGTTGGCAACTGTAATTTAGTAGAGTGAGTTCCCAAGAATAAATAAAAAGGCTTTTACATTTCTTGCAACTGTAAAACACCTCCAGAGCATTTCTTTCTGAACACGGTAAACCAACTTAAAGTAAACAAAAGCCTGGGATGACTGCTTGCAAGTTGAACTGCCACATATTGTCATATATGGAAAAATCAGGCCAATTAGGAAACACAAATAATACTTATGAAAATAACCCATATTTGAAAAATGAAGGATTCCATATTAACAATTCAGTTCCCTCCCCAAATCATTTGCCTGTTAGTTTGAAGAAAGGCATACATGTGAAATAAAAAGAAAAATACAACCATTTCTAATAAACCAACAGATCTATGAAGGCTAAACTTCATGGGATACAAAGTTCCCTATTCTTTTCCCCTACAAAGAAAAGCAGCTCTATATGTAAAATACTGAGTAGGAGATAAGCAGAAGATACATATTTTGACCTTGAGCCTACTTCTATCCTTTACTACAATCAATACAATGCAACAATCATTGTATACTTTAGAGGGCACTAAAGTTCTGTGTTTTGACAGAAATTCTACAAGCATACATCCAGTTTTCCTAATATTGGCCTTTCAATATAAAGCTTCATAACAGTATGAAGTATTCTAGCATCAAAACAGTGCAATCAAAAGCAGTTATACATTTCTAAGGCCACTGAAGCCAAAGGAATTCGGAAAGTATAACTGTTTAGGATTGCACTAAATGTTATATTCATCATTGAATCTGAGGTCGCAAATCTTGCAGTCTTTTATTCTTTTATTCACTAAGCAATATTCTAGAATGACAAAGCTTGTACACAGATATCTTGTGGGCAAAGTATGATGAGGGTTAAAAACAAAATAAATTTAGAAAACGATAAATCAATGGCACATACTACAGGAACTGAAAAGAAAAATAATGACCCCAAAGACTGGTACATGCATATATGCATGATGTATATATATATGTATATATGCATGATGTATATATATATATGTATATACTCGAGTATAAGCCGACTTTTTCAGCACATTTTTAATACTAAAAAGCCCCCCTCGGCTTATACTCGAGTATATACGGTAATTCCAAGATGGCGGCCGGAGCTGGGGGCTGCTGTGGGGATCCTGTGAGCATGTTGCTGCTTTTTTTCTAACTCACAAGAGAACCATAAAAACAAGCTGTAAGGACAGCCTGCATAGCATTACAACTAGGTTGTGTGTGTGTGTGTGTGTGTGTGTGTGTGTGTTTTTAAAAGAAACCAAGGTACTTCTCTCCTAAGGGTTTTTGTTGCATTGTATTCCAGATGAATACAATTCTTCATAGTTTACTGTCAAATACTGATGTAGCTGAAGACAAATACTTTCTCTGGAGCAAAGTTTAGGCTGGCATAGCTATGAATCCCAAAATTTGGAAGAAAAATTTGGAAGAAAACAGTGGTTCATTTGTGTTCCTAGATTGCTGGAAAGCTGCTCATCCCTAATGCAAACTCTGTTAGGCAACTCTATCTCATCTTGCTCCCAAATCTTCTGTTTTTAGCTGCTACTGAGTCAAGTTCGAAGGCTTATACTCGAGTCAATAAGTTTCCCAGTTTTTTGTGGTAAAATTAGGTGCCTCGGCTTATATTCGGGTCGGCTTATACTTGAGTATATACGGTATCTGTTACATAAGCAAATTATCCCTCCATTGTCAAGGGGAATCAAGCTCCCTACTTAATTGGGATCTCCTGATAGCTGCTTCAAACCTGATCATATCAGTGCCCACGTCTCACTTAACTGCAGGAAAATGGAAATAGGGTGGAGAATTTGCACTCTGGTAGGGCTGCATCTTCCTTCCAGCTAATTCCAGTCTCTTACCTTTGGTGAAAAGATGGGCTCTGTTGCATCTGGGTCAAACCCTAAATTAAATGTTTAATCATGCCTGATTAACTTTAAAAAATAACGTACAAACCACCCATTAACTTACGTTCTTTGTTTATTAGCATCTGTGCTATACAGTGTTTTATCATCTAATTCCAAAGTCTTCTGAGAAGATGTCATCACTAATTCATGGTCATGGATCATGTGTGCAAAATGTGTAAGCCTGGTCAGCGTCTGAAGCTCCACCAGCTGATCTGGCCAATTGCATTCTAAAGCCATTCTGAACAACTGCAGAAGGTGACAGGATAAGAACCTTTACCTGCATCCATATTAACATCAAGCACATACAGCCTTACACAGATGAAAGAATGAGATATGGTGGATTGTTGTAACGGTTCAAGGAAAATTACTTTCTCTGTAAATCTTTTCTATTTCATCTGAAAATGTAAAAGCATCATACCTTCTCTCTGCCTAGTTTTGAGACGACATAAAGTCTCAACAATGTTTCTGAAGATGGCTCAGAATATAGGATAAGCCCAGATTTCATAAGAATGCAAGAAGGAAATGTGAGGAAGAAAAAAGGTCAACTGATCATCAAAAGTGCATGCCATACTTCAAGGTCTCCTCTTTCCCAACCAGCATTAACCTCTGTTTCAGGATTTTAAATTGTTCACTTTTAGCCAATTTACCTCAGTAGCCGGGCAGTTATTCAGGACTTCTACCATATCAATAGGAGATTGGAATATGGATATAAGGAGCTGAGCATCATCCATATATTGATGACATCCAACCCCCAAGCCATCAGTGATTATCCTAAGGGTATTGTCCTAATGATCAGTGATTGTCCTAAGGCCAGAATCAATTGTCTGTTGTGGGTTTTCTTGGCTGTGTGGCTGTGGCCTGGTGGTTTTAACTCCTAACATTTCGTCCTCACTTGTGGCTGGGATCTTCAGAGGCATCTCAAGTTAAGATGACAAACACCTTATTACAAAACACATCTTACCATGACATGCCTCTGAAGATGCCAGCCACGGGTGCAGGCAAAAGGACAGGAGCTAAAACCACTAGACCATGGCCACACAGCCTGGAAAACCCACAACAACCAATTGTCCTAAGGGCTTCACACAGAAAATTAAAAACATGAACGATAGGACTGCGCCCTTAATTCATCCATGAAAGCTTGCCCTCATTGATTAAAATTGACCCGCACTGATCAATATACCACGGCTTTATTTGATTAACGTTTTGCACATGTTTATGGCTGAAGCCATATTTACCACTACTGCTACTGCTATTGGAAATGACAATATTTTCAGCTATTTTCAAATCAGACAAATGCTATAAGTTGGTTTTCTTTTGATAATAGTTTTAAACCAAAGGTAATGAAATTACTTGATTAATCAGCTAAAAGGCAGTTAATGAATCCGCTAAAAAAATCTTTCAGCGATTGATGGCTACACTAGTAAATCAAACTAGAAACTGGACCCCCTACACAAACATATTTTCGAATGGCAAATTCTATTAATAGCTATAATATATGAATAAATTTAGACAGACAGACAGACAGACAGATATACCTGAGGCAAATTGGGAAGTGTAAACTCCATGGGACCCCAACCAATGCATGAGTACATTTCCAAACCAATAAAAACTTTTGTCATGGAACATGGTCCTTCATCATTAGTCTAGATAAGAAAAAATATTAAAATTTATGATGCTATTTTGCATATAACAAACAATGCAGAGTTACCACTAAAGACAAGGGGAACAGAATGGTTTACCTCTGCTAAGGAATGCACTGGAATGTAAACTGAATGAAGATAGATTCTTTACACAATTTGAATCTGCTCTAATTTTCATTAATTATTTTCAGGATACATTTAAACAGCATGAGTTTACTGCAGTCAAATGAGATAACTTCCTTGAAAGCATCAAAAGATTTACAGTCCAATCCTGACTGGGCTGGCGGGAAGGGATGGCAAAAAGCTAAAAAGAGGAGGAAAAACGCCGGCAGAATCCCACAAAGGGGATGGAAAATGTGGCATATCTCCGAGGCCGGCTGTGCTAGCACAAGGGAGCTGAACAGGCAGTGGAAGTTGACTAAGGTCCACTCAGCTCCACTGTTACCATACCACCCTGGCATAGTGGGGGTGGGGGGAGTGCATATTCACAGGTATCCCTGCCCGCATGCTAGCCTGAAGAGTGATGCTGACATTGCAGAGATGAGGAGCCCATTCTCTGGCAGTAGCCAGGTCTACCTACAAAGAACTTCCAGGAATTTTTTTTCCTTTCTGTTCTCATGCCCTCAGCTGGCTTGCCATAGTAGCACATTTTCAGCTCCACAGCCAAGGAAGAATGTGTCCTCAACCCAAAATATTAGCCCTGCTGAGTGGATACTCATTTCCAGTCACAAGAAGACTTGAATGAAGTCAGTTTGGACTGGCGATCCCGCAGATGTGCCATTTCCCCCTTTTTATTTTGTTTTCAATGAGAATTGTCTCATTGAAAACAAAACAAAAAAAGGAAAAGCAATATGTCTGTGGGATCGCCAGTCCAAACTAACTTTATTTATGTGTTTTATATGGTGAAATCACGAATGGATGAGCTGCAAGCAACCTCTGTTGTAAATGTTCAACAGATGGCTGGTGGCACAGAGAATCTCTGTAGCAGCACAAAATGGCAGTCACAACAAAATGAAACTGACAATCTGTAAGCAACAGGCAGGAAAATAGAACAGCTTTGGCCTGAAATGCTTTATTTTCCCGGACTATGCAGGAGAAAAAAGCCAAAATAGTTCTTTTTAAAATATCTAAAAGACGTTTTAAATGTTCTGACTGCAATGGGCCAGGATCAGATTTTTAGGGCTTTAGAAACAACTGATCAAAACATTATCATGAAAGTTTTGAATGCCATGCTGAAATTACTATTTATTGTAGTTTTAACAATGAGACCTAAAATTATTTGGGCCTGGCACCAAATTACCATTTTCCTATGTAAACATTCAACTGTGCTGATCAAATACCAGTTTTTCTTTTTAAAAAGTCAGCATATTTAAAGCGGAGAAGGATGTCTAGCAGTTCTTTATAAAGCATCAATTTAATGGGCTGACCCCAGTTCATCACCTCTTTGCAAATTATTTAAATCAAGGTCCCTGTGCATGTCATCCAAATATTCCCAATCAGATACAGAGGAAACAAGTTGCAATTAACTAGTTGCAGCAAAAATCAATCTGAAATGTGTGGACATTTCTGAAATTAATTACAAGAATCAAGAAGTTGGCAGTTACAGTGGAAATATTTTTAATCTAAACTATGAAATTTCTACATAATTTTACACCTGTTTATGGTTGGCAACATTGGTGTAGCTTGGTATTGTTACAATAAAAGAGAACCAAATCTCCAGTACTTCTGGGCCTTTTCTTCAGGTTGCTGTCAGAAGAAGGATGAACAAAGCAGTACAAAGAGGTCTGAATTACAGCCTGTAGCTGAACCATCTAACATGAAGCACAAAAGGACCTTGGTTTAAAGTAAAGTACCCACAGAGTCACAGCATCTTTGGCTTGGAAGAGCACACAAGGTTTGGATGAGAAATGGCAGGTGATGGGAGGTTAAACTGGAGCTTTAGGAAAAGCCACACTGCACTGTTTACACAGGAGGCAAGACCGTGCCCTCATTCTACAATGAAATTTATATGTATAATGAACCATCTAGCAGTGTTATTTTTCAAATATGTTCCCTTATACACTGACAAATTCACCTCATCTTCTGCTCCATGCCGACTTCCAATCTGATGCTGAACTAACTGTTTCGCTTTCACCCAGGTAGCAATAATCTGTTGACGTACAGCAATAGGTACTTGCTCATCACTTCCACTTGGCAAATTCATAGCAAATTCACACACCTAAAGGCAAATATTTACAAATGTTGAACTACTAAAGGCAAATCATAATATGTGATTATGTTCCCACCTATCTGTATATTGTATGCCTTTCCTAGAAATGCATGCTGGTGCTTACGACATTAATAAATTGTTCTTTGGACTTTGGCTAGGCAACAATCATATGAATAAACAAATAATTATAAATTGAACAAAATATTCAAAGTCAAAAACAATCTATTAGACAACAATGGATGACATATATCCTGATGGAAGGGAAAACAATATTTTCCTTTGCCACTGTAAATTTCAAAATGATGGCCAACTGGAAGTCTATGGCCAGTACCTTAAATAGTTTCTTATACCATCTAAGATTTCCAGAAACCAACTCATTCTTGGAATGGGTAATATTGGGCTTCCTAGCACTGTGATGCCATAACTATCCCTGCCTTTTGATCATATCTGGGCCACGATATGGGTCCTGAAGATGCCATTCTGCAGAGGGCCATGGCTCCTTCCATTAGCCTTTCTTGAACTACACTCGTGGCCAATCACTCTGGAGGAGAGCAAAGGAAGAATAAGAAGGCACCTTCCTTTGGCCAGAGTTTTAACCTTTTATATTTGTATTTCTTAATTTTCTTGATTTTGTCTTTGAAAAAAGAAAGAATACAAGCGTACTAGATAAATGAATATATTTGAATTTCCCAACACATACAGGTTACAGTTGACCATCAAGCAGAGACTTGTAGACAAGGTCTCTTCCTAATCCCTTGGGTCTTGACTGGCCATTGGAAGAGGCACCAAACTGAGACTATAAACCAGTTGAAGATGAACACTAGCTCACACAGCAAGAAAAAGGGAAAACCTACAATCTACAGCTTATCACAACCTGACTTTGCAAGGATGTGTTATCTGGCTAGCATTGACAATGCTCTCCACTCAGTAAGTTTACTATGGTACAAGGAGAAAGCTTTGTGCTGCTTGTTGTTCCTGTGCATTCTTGGCATAGTTAAAAACTTTATTCACTTGCCAGGAAAAGCAGAAGGATTTCAAATGGTTCTCTTAGATGGAGTCCATGGCATTCCGCTGCCATGAAATATCTTATAACTGTTAATGAATCTGATAATAAATAGCCGGGAGTCGAATCATACTGCCCTTCAGCAAGTAGCCACCTCTATTCTAGACCAGTGGTTCTCAACCTGGGGGTCAGGACCCCTTTGGGGGTCGAACAACCCTTTCACAGGGGTCACCTTAGACTCTCTGCATCAGTTTTCTTCATTTGTAAAATGGATAAATGTTAGGGTTGGGGCTCACCACAACATGAGGAACTGTATTAAAGGGTCGTGGCATTAGGAAGATTGAGAACCACTGTTCTAGACAATCCATTTTTCTGCTCAGCAGGTCAGTATGATAGAAAATGTGTACCTCTAAGGCTGCTCTAATGTCAGGGAGCCCTGATGAATCCACAGACAAACTGGATATGAGAACTGCTTTTTCATGTACTTTTGGAAACTTTTTACGTTTTGTAGGTCCTTCATCCGGAGATCTCTTTTCATCAGTTTTCAAAACTGGTTTTGGAATCCAAGGCAGAATTAGGCCCCGAGCCAGAGCATTACATAAAGTCATCAAAAGTGTTGTGCTCCTAAATAAAATATCCCCCACCACACCAAAAAACAAAGGAAGAATTCACATGAATGCATTTGTTGGTTATACACAACTACTCTTTTTAACTGTTTCCATTCAATTCAATGAAGCTACTGTTTTCAATGTATTCAAATGGAGGTTGACATTTCCCCCCTTCTTCAACTCAGATGACCAAAATTGATCATACAACTGGATACTGGATCCACCCAGCATCATCCATTGAAAAAAAAAGAGGTCTTGAAATCATAGCCTCCTCGATCTTTTGCTTTTCTGCTCTCTCTCTCTTTTTTTGAACATCCAACATCATGGAAGGTTCTGGAGAACTCTAAAGCTTTACATGGTGTTTTGTGACATTTTGCTTAGTTCTAGTAACATTTGAAGGTTTTCCATTTGGGATTTATTTTTGTGGGGGAGGGGAGAACACAGAAAACAAATTTGCTATAATATTAACAGTGAAATCAACATATTAAATATTAAAAGACTGGCAAAAAGTGTTTTTTTTTGCCGTCAAGTCACTGTTGACTTACTGATACCTCATAGAGTTTTCAAGGCAAGAGATGTTAAAAGGTGGTTCCTCTGCATCATGATCCCGCTATTCCTTGGAGGTTTCCCATCCAAACGCTTGCCAGGGCCAGGGCTGAGAATATGTGACTGGCCCAAGATCACCTAGCAACCCTCCATGGCCCAACTGGGGATTCAAACTTGGTTTTCTCATGTCCTAATCCAGGGGTCTGCAACCTGCAACTCTCCAGATGTTCATGGACTACAATTCCCATCAGCCATGGTGGCAGGGGCTGATGGGAATTGTAGTCCATGAACATCAGGAGAGCCGCAGGTTGCAGACCCCTGTCCTAATCCAACATCTTAACTAGTGGTGGGATTCAGCCTATTCACACTAGTTCTGCAGAACCGGTAGCTAATTTTTTGTCCAGTTCGGAGAACTGGTTGTAATCCCACCACTGAGTCCTTTCGGAACCAGTTGTTAAATTACTGAATCCCACCACTGATCTTAGCTACTATGCCAGAGTGGCTCTAGGAAAAACAAGCAGTTCTAAGCAGATCTACTTAGAATTTTACACAAGTCTATCTTATGGGGCTTACTCCTAGGAAAGTGTTCTTAGGATTGGAGTGATAGTTATTTAAATTAAACACATGCAGTTCAGCATTAAGTTTGTTTTTCAACATGGCATATACTGAAAAAATTATGGTAACAGGTGAAAAAAATGTGAATATGCTAACTGTCCTGTCTTCAAAAGAAGCAGCTCAGTGATCAATTTGGAAAAAAGCCTCATGCATCCTAACTCTCTTGTTATCAGAATGAAAACTGACATTGATGTCTTCCTCCCTCTTCATGTGATAGCTGAGTGGTAACAGGGAACAAATGCAACAGTGCCTTGCCACAGAAGGATGTACCATTCTTTAAGCAGAGTTAAGTCCCTTGACTTCAAGTCCAATTGCTTAGTATTGCTGTCAGAACCTTTCTCACCCTGTCTTAAGTCCTTTCCAACAATGCTTGAAAAGTGGGGTGATATAATACTACCATAGTCCTAGACAGCCAACGTGTGGCAAGGTATCCTCCTCTACCCATAGTGAAAGTGAAGGAGGGGAATGACCCTATTCCATGTTGGCGAGATACATTGTAATCTGAAAGAGCAGAAACACACTAGAACCTAAGAAAGTGAGGTCCGGCTTAGTGGCCCTTGACAACTACCTGTGAGACAAGTTGAATAACTTTTGCAACCTGTGCCATGGAGGTGCCATTTGTGTCTATAAGATTTATACATGAAGGTATCACTATTTCTGTTATGACTTTAACTTATTTATGCCCGCCTGCTGAGATTTATGAATCCACTTGATTTCCAGAATGCCCTGCAGAATGTGAAGCCTACTGGCGGTTTTCTCAATGAACTGGTGGAGGAATGGAATGTAGGTCTCTCCAAAGCCATTCAGTCTACCACACCCCGATGCCCTCTTCACTCCCATGTCAGGGTGGCTCCCTGGTACACTGAGGAGCTACAGTGATGAAAAGGGAGCTTAGACAACTAGAGCGAGTGTGGCGACGTACTTTTGATCAAGCTGCAAGAACATCTTATAGGGCATTTATGGAAGCCTATGAGATGGCAATCAAGAGGACAAAGAAAATAAATAAACTTGAAAATGACCATTATGGGCTCACAACCTGTGTACAAGTTCTCGGTGGAAGTGCTTAATATAGGCAGAACTTCCCAGTGATCCCTACTGGATTCTGACCTTGGAGGAATGTTCAGGCCAGGAGGGCTTTCAAAAATCTAACGACCAAAACAATCAAACCATATTTCAAAAACCAGATGGAACACAATCACAAATCAGTTAATCTTTCATAATACCTTATATAGTGGTTACATATACAGTTGATTTCCATTACTAAACATTGACAGTGAACGATAAGCACGAAATCTGTTTGCACACAGCAAGAGCTGGCTAAGTGCCAAAGCATTCTGTACCTAGTAAATGGTGCACGCATAATACATTTTTCTTTTGATCAAGCATAATAACATTTCATGACTACCAGCTACCCTACTGTCACTTATAAAAGCTTTGCTTAACCCTTTTTGAAACAGATGAGATGTGGATAGATAAAAGCAAAATATATGCCATTAATGGTTAAAATGAATGAAAATGAATGATAAAAGCAAACAGAAATAGAGGGAAAATTTATCAGCTGAAATGCACTCATAATCATAACAATAGAATTCCAACAAAAGTCCTTCAGTGATACCAAGAAAAACAACCAAAAAACAAAAATGAAAAGAAAACTTACAGCATTATTAAACAGAAGTTAAACTGATATTCTGAGCTCATGTACATAAAATAAATAAATAAATAAATAAGGAAGCACCCATCCAAACTAGCAGAACTTACCCACAATGTTCAGTATTCTTAATTATGCTAAAAAGAATCTGTAGGGAATCCACAATATCTCTCTGTCTTCTTAAAGCAATGAGGTGCTTATTGTGATTTAAGACATATACCACAGCATTGTGTACAATCCACACTTCATTTAATTCTTCTCCAATTTTGGCAGCTCGCAAAAAGTTTTCCATAGCATACTGAGACAAGCCATTGATCCACGTGCTATGAAATTAACCACATTTATTATTTATTTATTTATTATTTATTCCATTTATACACCGCCCTACACCAAAGTCCCAGGGCAACTTACATACCTCCCATGGCATTTCCTGAAGTGGAAGAACTCTAAAGAGCTGCCTTGTTGAGGCAAAGATATAGGTCATACCCTATGAGTACGCCACCAAGAGAAAACAACAGCTCTGCGGGATCATTTCATATTGGATAGTGACGGAAAGAATTCTCAATCCAAATCTGGACCTGTGTGCCTACTATTTAGAAAGAAAAACTCCCAATGTCACATGTAATTTGGCCCTAGCAACTTTTTTCAAATTGTCTTCTCAATCCTGACCCTGGACCTGTAAATGGTAGTGATTTGTGGGCATCTTGTCTGAGCACCAACAAGGCTAAATCACAACTGTAATGCAGGGGTGGAGCGAGGGGGAACTGCCCCCAGGGCATGAATGCACCCTGCACCCCTGCCATGCCCACACCAACCCCAGAACCCACTGGCACGCCCCCACACTGGCACGTCCCAGTGCATCGTGCACCCCCTATCCCCTTGGCACAACAGCCACTGCTATAATGTGTAACACTTATGGACTAATTGGGGCCTCAGTTTCTCGCATTCCTTTCCCACAAATATTCTGGTCATGATGAGATGTGCACGGGGACTCCACATTTAGCTACAGGCTTGAACAGCATTTTACGGCACAAGCTTTTCTTAACAAGGTATCTATGTTGGAAGGAGAAAAAGAGAATTTTCCCCTCATGTATTAACAGCTGAAAATGTGTGGAAGGAAACTCAGATATAAAGATGAAATAATTATCTTTTACTATATCCTTCTCTCACGCAATGTTTTGTTAAACTGTGTATACATTTCTAATTATTTTAATGTTGAACTGCAGCTTTTCAGCTTCTGCCGGACTCTATCTAATTTATCTACAATGACAGGGTTCCTCCAGGACATGAAAGATCAGTGAACCACTCAGCTTTTACTTGCTAGAAAGATGAAACATTCAGTCACATAGCTCCAAGCGACTTTTCCAATGGCAGAGGTTCATATTGGCATGCCCATGCATCTTATGTCATTGCTATTTAACAAATGCATGTCTCCAAGCTGGTCTGAAATATTTGCTTCTTTTCACTGCAAGTATGAAATCTATTTCTAGTATCCATTGGACAAAAAATTTGTTTATACTAAGATCACATACTAATATTTTAGGCTGCAGTCCTAAAAACCCATTCTACAGAATGAACTGCATTGAATAAAATGGGATTTACTTTGGAGTAGATGTGTTTAGGCTTGCTCCTTTAGAGAGCAGTGTATGTCAGATGTCATCATTCGGAGTGAAGTTACAATATTGTTCTGTCATCAATACAAGTAGCTTTTTTTTCAGCCTTCTTACAGTGAAATTGCAAGGAAGAGACTCGTGAGAGAAATGGTTCGTATCAAGTCCGATACATATGCAGTAATTTGGATAGCAAAACTTGACAAATTCATGATATTCCTGTCCATGGCAGTGCAATCCACTGGGGGCGGGGTGGGGGGAATAAATGGAACCATGGAAGTAGCGCAGGGGCGTGCTGACACAGGTACCCATTCCACTGGAATAAGGGACAAGGACACCAGTGGGGTCTAGTATGCCAGCAGCGGGCACTTCGCAACTGCAGTGCATATGAACCTGGAAGCTGCTGTGTGTGCCAATGCTCCTCCACCATGGGAGCCTGCATCAGTGCAGGTGGGGGTACTCCAGGGCCATTCCCAACTTACACAGGGCTCGTGGCTCAGGAATGCCTCCTATGTTGCTCAGCAACTTACACCACATTTTAGTGTAGCATACCCCATTGGGCAGTAATAGGAGTTTTCAGGCAGCCAGTTTTTACTTTTCTAAGCTCTTCACACTGCCTGAAATCTGCTAGGAGGCTGTGCAGCAGTGCTGCGGCAGCAACATTCCCAGCTAGTGTGGAACTGCTCCCCCAATGGATTACAATGTAAATCTTATAGAATCTTTAACAAATTCAAGCTCCCAGGAAACCCAATTATTAAAACATTCGGGAAAAATTTAACAGAAAAAATTACAATGCATCAATTTTATAGTTATACAATGAGGAACATTTACTTAATCAATAGTCCTCTCTCTCTTTTGCTCTGCACTGTCCTCATTTATCTCCCCCTCCTCTCCTCTGTCAAACGACCACCTCTCTATTTCTTTTCCTTTCTCACTCTCCCCTTATCTGTCAACCTACTCCTTTCTCTTTTGCTCCCCACCCCTTCTCCATCAATTTCCCCATCCTCTTCTTTGACAATTGACCCTCAGTATCTGTCAATCCACCCCCTCTTTTGCCCTCACTCCTTCTTCATCAATCTCCTCTCCCCTTCTCAGTCAAACTACCTCCTCTATTTCAGCTCCTCTATTTTAGCCCCTGTACAAGTTGTATGGTTATACTATTATGTATGTAATAAGGTATATGCAGAGGCAGAGGGGGGTGGGGACTGAGGGAGAGAGAGAGAGAGCGGCCACAACACAAGATAATATATTAAAATTCCAACAAATAGATTAAAACAGTTTAAAACAACCAACTAAACCACTCAGACTCCAGATGGAGACTCAGCTTTGTACTTCATCCCCCCCACGGGAGGCCAATGAGTGATGTAACTACTGACCCAGCCGGCCAGCAGGGAAAGCTCAGAGGAACAGCTCTGTCTTACAGGCCCTGCGGAAACTATTTAGTTCCCACAGAGCGCTGATCTCAAATAGGACCATGTTCTACCAAGAGCGGTCAGGACCGAGAAGGCCCTGGCCCATGTCAAGGCCAGTCGTATCCCTTTGGGGCCAGGGATTTCCAAAAGGTTCCCCTCCAATGAACGGAGGAGCCTGCTAAGACAGTATGGGGAGAGACGGTCCCTAAGATATGTGGGCCCAAGACCGCTCACAGCCTTAAAGGTTAAAATCAGTACCTTGAAGATAACCCGAACAGGACTGATGTGATATAGTTCCTGCTCGAGGCTGCTTTCAGGAGCCTTGCGGCCACATGCTAAAAAAGCTTCAACTTCCGGATTAGGTTCCAGGGCACGCCACCGTAGAGCAAGTTACAATAGTCCAATCTGGAGGTGACCATTGCATGGATCACTGTGGCCAGGTCAGAATGGGAGAGGTAAGGGGCTAACTGTCGTGCCTGGAGAGATGGTAAAATGCAGTCTGGGCCGTTTTGGTGACCTGGGCTTCCAGGGAAATCCTGGAGTCCAGGCTGGTAACTGACGAGGTCAAACACAATGCCTCACCATCAAGCACAGGCAGACTCCCCGTGACCTACCCACAGGACCTCCATCTTTACTGGATTTAGTTTCAACCTGCTAGTTCTCAACTAACCAGCAACGGCCTCCAAACACCATTGGAGAGCCTCAGGGGCCGAGTCTGGCTGGCCTGCCATTGTAAGGACAAGCTGGGTGTCATCTGCATATTGATGGCACTGTAGTCCAGAGCTTCGGACCAGCTTGGCCAGGGGGTGCATATAGATGTTAAAAAGTATTGAGGAAAGGATTGCCCCCTGTGGCACCCCACATTCAATGGGATGTTGCCTGAAACTCTCCTCCCGCAATGTCACCTGCTGCCCCCTGGATCCTGGAGAAACGAGTTCATCTAGCACAGGGGTAGGGAACCTGCGGCTCTCCAGATGTTCAGGAACTACAATTCCCATCAGCCCCTACCAGCATGGCCAATTGGCCATGCTGATAGAGGCTGATGGGAATTGTAGTTCCTGAACATCTGGAGAGCCGCAGGTTCCCTACCCCTGATCTAGAACAAGGCTGTCCCCCGTACCCTGATGTCAGCGAGGCAGTGGACCAAAAGGTCACGATCTACTGTTTTGAATGCTGTGGTGAGATCTAACATCACCAGCAGTGCTAAACCGCCTCTGTCTAACTGGCACCGGAGCTCGTCCACAACGGCGACCAAAACCGTCTCGGTCCCATGACCAGGGTGGAAACTGGACTGGAAGGGATCCAACACTTTAGCTTCATCCAGAAACTTCTGTAGCTGATCCCCTACTGCTCTCTCAATTACCTTACCCAGGAACGGAAGGTTCGATACTGGGTGGTAATTGGATCTTTACGATCTAAAGATCTTGGTCTTTTTAGAAGAGGGCAGACCACTGCCTGGGAAGCTGACCTGGGAAGGCTCCTTGCTCAAGAGAGTCATTGATAATATCCAACAGGTGGCTCCGTAGCTCCTCCCTACAAGCTTTCACAAATCAGGAGGGGCACAGGTCAAAAGGACACATAGAAGATCTCACAGCTGACAGAAGTCTGTTCACCTCAGAGGGATCAAGCCTTACAGCTATAAGCCAATTCATGAGTTTTTGGACTGACAGATGCAGTCATCAGTGTCCAAATCACATTGAATAATTGTGCTGGGCGTGAGCGAGCAGCTGCAATGGAGAAGGCAAAGGAGGATCTTTTTACCTCCTTCATGGCTCCCTCGTAGAATTTCATAAGCGTCCTATACGAGCATCTTGTCTCCTCGTCTTGTCACCGCCACACTCGCTCAAGTCGTCTCAGTTCCCGTTTCAACCTCCTCAACTCCTTGGTATACCAAGGAGCTGATTTGGGTTGGGCCCAGAGAGGACGTCTCGGAGTTACCTTCTCGATGGCTTCAGAGAGTCTGGAGTCTAAGCTCCCTATCAGCTCACCAAGAGAGGAGCCAGTGGGAGAAGCATCCTGCGAAATATTCTGGAATCCTTCAGGATCCATGAGTCTCTGTGGGCGGGCCCAAATATGCCCGTCACCTAGATGGGGGGGGCATGACAGCATCAATCCGGCCCTTAGGAAGTAGTGGTCAGACCATGGCACTCTGAAGATAGAGACAGCACATGCACACCCGCTGCAAAGATCAGATCAAGCGTGGAATGTAAGTCATACAGTTAGAAAAATATAGTAACTCAAATAGACAATACTATGTCCTTTTCACATCAGCAGGCTGAAAGATTAATTTTATCCTTAAAATGAGGACACCCAATGTGTGGTAGTGGCTACAGTGCTAGACGGGGGAGATTCACACTCAGCCGGTAAGCCCACTGAGCCATCGCAGGTCACTCTTTCTTTCTCAGCTTAATCTAATTCACCAGATTCCTATTGTAAGAATAAAATGGGACCTGGGAATGTCCTGTAAGCTGTACCAAGCTCATTGGAGGAAGAGCAGGATGAAAACAGAAACAATGAATAAAAAGTAGCAGTTGCTGTTACACATCTTTTTGCACGCAGAAAATACTCTGAAAATGGACAAGAAGTCATAATTGCTTTTTTCAAAGATGACTAACTGAAATGTCGTTATGTGCCAAAGCGCTGATAATTACAGGTGATGAAATTTAGAATTTCTTTATCACTAAAATAATCACAGGAGACGTACAGGAATGCAAATGTTGCCACTCAAAACTCAAAACCATTTTACGTATCTCGCTGGCCATCATTTTAAGGGTTAACTGCCTTGAAAACAAGGTAAACAAAAACAGATATACAATTTTTCAAAGAAAATCACCTGTAAGTATTCCATTCTGCGTCACGTTCAAGTTGCGTGGAATGTCCTAGAGAGTGGTGACTTGCCTCTGCAGGAGGGACAGCACGATCGTTGAGTTGGATGCCTTCCGTTCTTAGCAAATGAATAGTAGCCTGAAAGCACACATGCAGAGGAAAAGCAACAGAAATTGACCCTTCATCTACTGATAAATAAGTAAATCTGATATCACTACATTAGGATTACATTATGATCTCGGTAACAGAGAATCTTCAGTTGGAATCTTTGGGACCAGCTGGATTTTTGGGATTCTGTTAATAGCCTTGATTACAATTCCACCCCCTACATGATCATGATCCTTTTCCTTCTAAGACACAAAAACGATACCTTGGACTTACTGGTGAAGCAGTCTTCTCTACTGTAGGGCAGGTTATCCAGTTGGTTAGGTCATGCCCCCAACAGTTCAAGCTGGGTCAAATAGTTCCATTTTCTGTGTCAAATAGTTCAGTTTTTTCCACAGTATATGCATAGCCATGTGAGGCAAACTAGTGTGTGGACATTAAGCCCTTAGAAGTGTTATATACTAAAAAGAAATTAAAACAATTATTACAATTTAAAATACTAACCTCTGCATTGATGAATCTTATTTCCGCTATAGTTCTGAGGAAGTCTCTTTCCAAAGAGAATGCTTTACTGGGCAAGGGCGATTCTACTGGTACACTTTCTTCTGGCTCAGCTTCTGACATGCTTTTCTTCTTGATTGCTAAGAGAAAATTAAATTGGATTATTTGCAATGTGTGTATGTAATTCTTGGAATAACAAAGAGCAAACAGAGCTTCCACAAAGAAATATTTTTATTTAACATGGCAATCCAAAGTTCTCATTTGAATTCTTGGTATTTGTTTTTAAAGGGGCAGCATAAATTATCATTACATTGCACCTAGAACCATGTGAAGCAAACTATCTCTGGTTTCCGAGACAGATGCCAGAACAAGGATGGGGTGAGAATAGACGTGAAGTCAGCAGGTTCCATAGTACCAAGAAACATGGGTCTGCTAATCTGATCAGAGAAGTGTTGCTCCTTTAAGCTCCTATACACTCCATGGGAATCAGTGGGGTAACTAGGCAAACTGGAGCCCTGGGCAAAACCTGAGTTTGATGCCCCCCAAACAGCATCATTTTCAATGGTGTTTAAACTAGGGAGCCCAGATTCTCCTTTTAAATCCACCTTAAAGGGAGAATCTGGGGTTCCCAGTTTAAACAACATTGAAAATGATGCTATTTTAGGGTTGATTCTCCTCCACCCTGAAGCAGCATCACTTTCAATGTTTAAACTGGGGACCTCAGATTCTCCTTTTAAATCCATGCCAAGGGGGGGGGGGTTAAAAGGAAAATCTGGGGAAATTTGGGGAATTCCTGATGTCAGCGGTGCAATTGTTAAACTAGCAACACCAAACTTTCAGGGTATCTTTAGGAGACTCTCCTAATGATACCACCCAGGTTTGGTGAAGTTTGGTTCAGGGAGTCCAAAGTTATGGACCCTCAAAAGTGTAGCCCCCATCTTCTATTAGCTCCCATTGGAAACAATGGGTGATGGGGCACTCCCTTTGGGAGTCCATAGCTTTGGACCTCCTGGACCAAACTTCACAAAACCTGGCTGGTATTAGTAAGAGACTCTCCTGATGATACCTCCCAGGTTTGGTGAAGTTTGGTTCAGGGGGTCCAAAGTTATCAATCCTCAAATGTGTAGCCCCCATCTCCTATTAGCTCCCATTGGAAACAATGGGGGATGGGGCATCCCCTTTGGGAGTCCATAACTTTGGACTCCATGAATTAAACCTCACCAAACCTGGGTGGTAGCATCAGGAGAGTCTCCCGAAACATCCCTGAAATTTTGGTGCTGCTAGCCTAAAAACTGCACCCCTGCAGGTCAAAAATGTAAAACCCACAAAAAAACCAAAACCGAACCCTGCATTTTTGGCACCCACCACAAGGGGGGCGCCCTGGGCAACTGCCCACTTTGCTGAATGGGCATTACGCCCCTGATGGGAATGAGGGGAGATGACTGTAATTTTCCCCATTTTATTCATTTAGTGGAATATTGTATGCAGCCCTATTCTCTCTGTTAATTAAAGAATGTTTTAAATCACAATTAACTTTTATACAACCTACAATAATATAACGATTCATTTGATGATTTACCTTTTTTGGGTTTTGACTCCTTTTTCATTTGGCTGTCATCATACAAGAGACAGAATCTACATGCAGCTCGACACACATCCCATACACTTTGTTTCCGTGCTGTTTTTGCTATTTCTGACCAGAGTCTGAGTCTGTACCAGTAAAACAACAACAACAAGGATTCCTTAACACCAAGGAAGAAAAAGCCAGAACAAACATTGCACAAACATACTGCATTTAAAAATCATCATTGTTGTTGTTAACTGTATATGTAACTGAGATGCAGCATAATTACACAGAATAAATCAATATCAGTCCATACAAACAGATATCTAATAAGCACAGTGAAGATAGATACTATCAATATGAGGAGACACTGAATGAAAAACATACGAGGACAAGGATTACTGAAATCTGAGTGAACATATATTAGGCATGATACAGAAAGTGGATATAATGAAGAAAAATGGTATTACATCAGTAGAAAACAATGAAATGATGACTAGGTGATATGTATGACTCAACTGTAGTGAAAAGGGAGAAGAGTGCTTGAGGCTAAGTATAATAAGAATTCGCACCCAAGACGTATCTTACCCAATAGGGCAGGGGTCCCCAAACTTTTTAAACAGGGGGCCAGTTCACGCATGGCCAGAGCCCAGCCGGGGGCCAGACCAAGTGCCACCTGCGGGGGGGCGCCATCCATCCGCCCTCGACCCGCCCCTGGCCAAGCCCCCCACCCCCGCGGTCCCCTTCCAATCCGGCCCTGAAGCTCCGCCGCCTTTCTCTCTCCCCCCTTTGCCGCATTGGTACGGTCCCCTCCGGCCGCTTGGAATGAGCAGCGAGTCGCCCGCGCTTGAGGCTGTTTGTAAACCTGGGGGTCGGGGTGCCAAGCTCCAGGGGCCGCCTGGAGTTTGGCACCCTGACCCCCAGGTTTACAAACAGCCTCAAGCGCGGGCGACTCGCTGCTCATTCCAAGCGGCCGGAGGGGACCGTACCAATGCGGCAAGGGGGGAGGAGGAGAAAGGCAGCTCTGCTGCCTTTCTCTCTCCCCTACTTACGCATTACAATTGCGGTCCCCTCCGGCCGCTTGAATGAGCAGCGATGGCGTATGCTGTTTGTAAACCTGGGGAAAAGGAGATAGAGGGGAGGGGGAGAAATCGCTTCTGCTAGCGGGCGGATAAGCTCTTCCGGGGCCTGGTTGACCCTGGGCCATAGTTTGGGGACCCCTGCAATAGGGCAATAACTATGTGATTCTATTAAGAGAATCAACTTAAGGAAATCTTTACTGATGATCATGTAACAACTATTTTTTTGTTAAACATCAGAAGTCATTTCATTATAGCATATATGCTTTACACAAAAGTAAACAGAAGGAAACAGAAGGCAATGTTAATGAAACATCCATAATTTGTAGTCAAAGATGCCACCACCAGATTTATGAAGCATTTCAAATGTTCTTCTTCAAGTTTGACAAATAAATAACAGAAGTAAAAAATTGTTCCTTTCAGGATATAAACACCTCTCTTTGGTTATCAATAAAGGAAATCTAAATTTCTGCATATCTTGAAGGTGTGAGGAAACTGAAATTGCTTCCACCAAAAGGAAGATGCTTAAAGGGTCTTAAAATTGACCCACAGGCAAAAGAATTTGCCTCCACCATGCACCAAACACCTTGCGCGTAATCGGCTTATGTATGTCACTGACTCCTGGGCCAAGAAATACATTTTTTCCCAAGATCACAGTAGCAAGTCCTGAACCAGGAAATCTACTATTTGCAAGACCTAGATGTTTCACAGCAGCCAGATTCTCTCCTTTGCAATAATTGCCCTTGAAAAACACCAAAAACATGTACTTTATCATTTGCCTACAAATATTACCTTTCTTTGTCATTCTCATGTCCCAGTCGCTTCAAGTGCCCTTCAGCTTTCTGCACGCTTCTGGTATGATGCTCAGCTTTTGCACAGAGGTAACTATTGGTTGGCCTTTACTTTTACTTGAGGCAACTAAATAAAGGATGACCATTATGTAAATGTTACAGCATGTTAACAGTTTGGTAAGTTCACAAGCAAAGCTCTACAATGACTTAGATACTGAGTGAATAATCATGGAATAAACATTCTGCAAAACCTGTGGAAGCACAATGGCTTAGTAGTTAGCATGTTGGACCACAAGGAGGGATGCATGAGTTAAAATTCCTATCTATCCATGAAGTTCACTGGTCAGTTTGGACCAGTCACTGTTCCTCACCTTAGCCAACATCACAATATTGATGTGAGGTTAAAATGTAGGAGGAGACAACACTAGATTCTGCCATAAGCTCCTTGAGGAGATCAAAAATGTGATAGATAATTCAAAAGCAGCAAATAAGTTCAGACGTGGTCAAATCAATGAAAGTATAAATATTATATAGACTATTGACTCAAAAAAAGAAAGAAAAACCTCAAAAAGAAACAATTGTATTCCATCTCCATATTTATTTATTTTTTTTATTTATACCCCACCCATCCCCTCTGCCTGCCATTAGGAGTGCTAATGGTGTCCCAGGTGGAAAAGGACAGCAAGCTGGTAGACATGGGGTGGTTGCACCTTGCACAAACCCCTCTCCACAGGACCATATGCTGAAGCCCATGC
The DNA here is from genome assembly GCF_021028975.2 of Sphaerodactylus townsendi. Classification (NCBI taxonomy): domain Eukaryota; kingdom Metazoa; phylum Chordata; class Lepidosauria; order Squamata; family Sphaerodactylidae; genus Sphaerodactylus; species Sphaerodactylus townsendi. The sequence continues at coordinate 38,710,990 of NC_059432.1, read as the reverse complement.
CCTTAGCTCTTTTCACAAGCTCAGGAGGCACAGGCAGCCAAGGGAAATGGAGATGAGACTATTTCTCTTTGGCCTGTGTTGGTGGGTATATAAACACTACTCTGGGGTACATTCTACAAAGGTATGCAAGGGTGGGCTCTATGCATGACCCCAAAAAGAGAGTTACCTTAAGAGGTTCTGGGGGTGAGGTGTACAACTGCCATCTTCATGGCTAGCACATCAGCCATGCCCCCAAGAGACTGGGGACAGGAGCTGCAGCTTCCACTGCTTATTTTAATACCAGTTCTCTTTATTTGGTTATCCTCAACAGGTGGGTTAAGGGCTCACTGCCACAACTGAGCTCTGAGCAGCACTCATTATTTCCCAGCCATTTCTCTCTAAACGGCACCCATGCCTAGACCTGATGAATCTGTAATCAACAAGTGGGGGCCCAAGAAACTCACCGAGGGAATCCCATCTCCTGCTCATCATAGCCCCAGGCCTCCTCCTGTTTCCCAAGCCTGATCATCCGCTGATTCTCTGGGCAGTCACAGTGAAGCCTTCTGCCCCTGCCCTGCTCTCTTGCTGGCTCGCCTGGAGCTGCTCACCCAGATGAAACTCGTGCAGGGGGGAATCTCATCTCCCCCTTACCCCCACACACTGTCCAGCCCAGCTGCAGCTGAAAGGTGCCTGCCAATGGCTCCCAGATGCTGCCACTACAGATGGACCCAAAGAGGCTTCTGGGTGCCTGGCTGCACATCCATGCCCAGCTGGGCTGGTGAAGGCTCTTACCACGAGCAACGAATGCCTTTTAAAAAAAAAAATTGAGGGATTTAACCTCAAAAACCTCAAAGGGTTTTTTTTTAGGGAGTCCCCCAAGTCTACCAAAACATCTGCTTGAAGTGAGTGTGTCCCCTATCTGTGGATTTAAATATCCACAGGCAGGGGGCACATATCAGTATTAGAGATAGATAAAGCTGGGGCCTGATTTCCCCCATTCTGGTGGGGTCCTCCCCCACCTCCTCCCCCACCCTTGCCTTCTGACCTGCTCCACTCTGGGCTGACATCCCCACAGATGCTGTGGTATGATTGCAGTATTTTAAAGCTACTGAAAGACAGAAAGAGAAAGATATGAGGGGGAAATGAATTATGTACAAGTTCAATCATATTTGATAGGGCAAAGAACTTACACTGACAGAGACGAGATACAACAGGAAAATGAGCTGAGCTCTCAGGTGGAAAATGACTCTTGCAATGTAGACATGTTAAACATAGATTCTTTCAGCAGCACAATGACAACACAATATACTTCCTGTAAGTATACTAGATGTAGCTTTCCAATACATCTGATGAGGCGGGACAGGGAATCGCAACCAATTATGATCCTTGGCATTATGATGATTGAGTACGTTTTTTATTGATCCTCAAACAACTGGCTGAACAATGACTATACAAGAACATAAACAATTTTAACTTTAAAAACAGACGGAAAAATAGATGGGTTTTTTTTTAGCATATTTCTGGAATACCAGGCATCATGAAGCTGATAGTCAGCCAGCTATTCCCTAAAAGTATGAGGGCTGAACATCACTGTGGTGATCTGCTTTTCTACTTTTCTGGAGGGTAGGATAATATAGTAAGTGACTGGAATCAACAAAACTACCATGTAAAATTGGGAACTCAATCCATATGGTTTGTTGATAAAAGTAGAACAACTAAATTTACCTGTAGGATTTCCAAGGAGCCAGTATTTTGCTGGCAGTAAAAATCACTCTATAAAGTAACCAGCACTGGCCCTGCTACGCCTCTGGTCACATGTATGCATCAACTCTACATGACCGTCATGAGCATTTAATTCTAATGCTTGATGTTACTTATGGCGTGGCATGAGGAGGGAGGGAGGGAGTAAGGGGTGGCATGCAAGGGAGGGGAGGGAGATAGCCCCCCCAATAAACCACAATTCCTACAAGAAAGCTGCAGAGGGTCATTTATGTTTTTCAGCTTTTTCCCATAATACAGTCTGGAAAAAAAATCTTAATCATACAATCAATGTTTGCTACAGGAATATACAGTTTGGCTTGGACTCTATTTAGTAAGGTTTCTCCAAAATGGATTCAGGAGGTGGTATTAGACACCCCTCACCCCTGCAGACCAGTGTACAATGTTAAAATAATTTTGACACTAGGAATAAAATCTGCTCCAAGTTGTAAAAAACAAAAACAAAGAAATCCTCACTCAGGGTGGATTCAGCACGTAAAATTTGTTGTACATGTTTTCCTTATATGCTCTCATAGGAAAGGGCAGGAACATGTGCTGAATTGGACAGTTACTGGATACTGCGCATGCCCACCTCCTTCACCAATCCAGCATTTTTATGTAGTTGCCTGCTCTCCCAATTGCATTCTACTCTTAGAATATATAGCCCATTTATTATTTTAGCTTTTGTTAAGTGAAATGGGCACTATGAAATTCATACATTTAATAATACTCGGAGGATTTTCACAAAACATGTGTCCTTGACTTTCTAAATAATTCTAAAATAAATAAATAAATAAATTTGCCATTAAAGGTTGAATGTAATTGAAATAATTCTAAAAAAAATTATTCCAAGAAGACAAAAATTTGGTCACAATATAGAAATATTTTAAACAGCTGTGGAAAATATTTTAAACAGCTACAATTCAGCCATCCATTATATTTTTCTGAAATTTTCCCTTGCTTTACCTGCTAGATTATTCACACCTGCTGGATTAATCTGCCTCATTTTCTTTTCCTGTTCCACATTTAAAATGGATGAGGTAAACCGTTTCTTATATGTTAGACAGAGGTGGAGCTACCAGGGGACAGGGGGGATTTCAGGAAATAAATTTGTATTTCAGGAAATAAATTTGGCAGATTAAACAAAACAACAGTAATGAGGAACTTATGATATTTAAAAATAACAGATATTTTGTAATCAGGATGTACCTGATGTACTTTCACAGACAGGTAATGACATTTTTGATATATACTGAGATAGAATTCATTTGGCAGTGACTGAACAATATTTGAAAATATTTCTGCTGTCTGTGACAAGAGGAACAAAACACACAGTTACAGATCGATGCCTTCACAGAAGTTATTTTCATTAAAGAAGGACTCTCAAATCACTTCACTAGTTTCTTCTTGATACTGGGGCATACCACCCATGGGGACATGTGGTGTCACATGTTCCTGGGTGCACGCCATCTAATCACGTGGAGGATGCTGGGCCAGGGCCATGCTCTCATTTGATTAGGGTTGCCAGCTTCCTTCTGGGGGCAGGGAATATCCTGCATCCCATCTCCTGTTGTCAACCATCATTTAGATGGAATGTAGGAGGAAATAGCCATGAAAAATGGAGAGGTGTAATCAGTGGCCGCAGTGCAATGATGTCATTTCCAGTGAGACCTGGAAGTGACATTATCACACTGAATGCACTAGCATTTGTCCAAAACTCTACAGTTAAACCATAGTGTTTGGAGCAAATGCTTAAGTGTCACTCCCCTGCACAATGACATCATTTCTGGGTCATGCTAGTAGCGATGTCATTGCACCAGGGATGCCAATCTCTACCCCTCCCCCCCAATCTGGGAAGTCCTTACCTCCCACATCTCCCACCAGGTGTCATGCTACGCCTGACAATACTTTGACTAGCCACCTTTGCTGTATCAAACCAAAAGCCCATGTAATCGTCTCTTTCCAATTGCAATCAGACATATAACTTGGGAACATGTGTTTCATTGCATATGTGCAGAGCAAAGCTACAAGCCCCAGGAACTTTAAATCTGTGTCCTTTGCATTAGTATAAATATTTAAACTGACATGAGACAACTAGAGGCAGACAGGGTACCAGAAGATAAAAAACAGTACTGTGGGCAAACCTTCTGTCTGTTTTATCTTCAAAGAATAGTTAAAGAAATTTAAGAGTGACAGAGCTTTAACTATGTGCTGAATTTCCCTTCACCATTAGCAATTGTACCACTTATTGAGACCAATCAGAAGACCTAGAATAATATTCACACAGTATTTTACTAGTAGCAAAGTAATATAGGCCAGTGTACCCAAGGGAAGGCAAAGGAGGGCACACTGTTTCCTAGAATTCAAAGTTTACTGAATTTTTAATATGTGGAATTTGGAAATTATGGAGTTTTAACATTCCCTGCTACTCAGCAAGTAGTCTACAGAAATCTGACCACATTTAGTGAGATAATAGTAGAAGGATCGAACTACATGGCCTGGACTCTATCAACCATGCTTAAAACATTCAAGCTACAAGCTCATTGTTCAGATAAATAATGTCCATAATATTGTAATAATACTCCTCAGCTTCAACAAAGCTTACAACATCTGAAACACTCTACCCAAAACAGAGATAATACATACACTTTTATGCATAACCATTCTTTAAAATCATGTAGTGCTTTAACTTCAGTTTCTCCTTCATTGCAGTGAGAATGAGCTATTGAAAGAAATCTCAGTTCATGCTTCAGGTAAAAAAACATAAGTTTCTCCTTCCTTTGAGCCCTCTCCTGACTCTAGAAAGGACCTACAAAGAGAATCGCACCCTAAAGAGAATCACACCATTCCAACCCTATTGAAGTCAACACGTTTGGAACTGTATACTGAAAGAGGGTCAGAGAATGTTGTTTCAGGCATCCCAGGATAACTATTTTCAGACATTCCACAGTCAGGGACGTAGGTATAGATTTTTTTATGGGGGGCTGGAGCATGGCCATGCCTACCCAAGCCTTCCCCCTGCCTCAGTACTTATAAAAGCAGCTCTCTGAGGCCAGGGACAGCAAACTCCCCTGCCCTGCCCTGCCCTGCCCTGCCCTGCCCTGCCCTGCCCTGCCCTGCCCTGCCCTGCCCTGCCCTGCCCTGCCCTGCCCTGCCCTGCCCTGCCCTGCCCTGCCCTGCCCTGCCCTGCCCTCCCACACACCCACCAGCTGGGATCCCAGCCGGCAGCCCCTTCTGCCCTCCCCTCTGGGCAGAAGCGTAGCTAGGGAAAATGGAGCCAAGTGCAAAATCTGAGTTTTTAATATGTTGCTCCCCCATGGTGGCATGCAAGGGAGGGGAGGGGGAGCGGAGCGGAGCAGAGCAGAGGCATGCAAGGGAAGGGGAGTGAGGGAGCTGGTGCCTGCTGTCAGGGGTGCAATTGTTAAACTAACAGCACCAAACTTTCAGGGTATCTTTAAGAGAGTCTCCTAATGATACCACCCAGGTTTTTCTATTAGCTCCCTTTGGAAACAATGGGGGATGTGGCACCCCCTTTGGAAGTCCATGGAACTCCTGGACCAAGCTTCACAAAACCTGGGTGGCATCAGTAAGTGACTCTCCTGATGATACCTCCCAGGTTTGGTGAAGTTTGATTCAGGGGGTCCAAAGTTATGGACCCTCAAATGTGTAGCCCCCATCTTCTATTAGATCCCATTGGAAACAATGGGGATGGGGCACCCTCTTTGTGAGTCCACAACTTTGGACCCCCTGAACCAAACCTAACCAAAACTGGGTAGTATCATCAGGAGAGTCTCCCCAAAAAAACCCTGAAAGTATGGTGCTGCTCACCTAAAAACTGCGCCCCCTGCAGGCCAAAAAATTAAAAAACACTAAAAATACAAAAAAACACAAACGGGGGGCAGAGCTTCAGACATGTAATGGGGCAGTTTGAACCAGAGAAACACCCCCCCCCCTTAACTATGTCCTTGCCTACAGTGAACATGAACACATGAACCTGCTTTATACTGAGTCAGGTCATTGGTCCTTCAAGGTCAGTATTGTCTGCTCAGACTGGCAGAATCTCTCCAGGTTGTTAGACAGACGTCTTTTACATCATCTGCTATCTGATCCTCTCAACCAGAGATGCCAAGGATTAAACCTGGCACCTTCTACATGCAAAGCATGTATCTCTACCACTAAGCCATTCCTTCTCCCTAATAACCACTGCAGCAATCCACCCATTTTGTTTCCATTTTATACACAAGCCCAAACATCAGATGTGGGGTTGGGAGAGGTGTGGTTATTGTGACCAAGCTAGAGGCAGAGGTATGGTTGATCCAAAGGACTGGACTTCAGCAGTAGGCAGAGGGTGAAGTTGAGTAATTGCTACACTTCATATTGGTTCAGTAATTGGTTCAGTAATTGCTACACTTCATATGAAAGGTAGAGATGGAAGAGATGGACTGTAGTGAAACATGATAATGAGGAACCATGTGGAAGAGTGGTTAAAATGAATCATTTTAAACTATCGGCATCAGATTTGTTTGTATTTAAATCAGATTTGCTTTAATTTTTATTGGTGATAATAAAGAACGAAGGAAAAGTTCTCAAATGATGGAAATATACTGTATACCCGGTGAACATACATTTAGGCACTGTACATTTTTTTAAAAAATTCATTGTTTGATTTTTTTTACCACTATTTGAGAAATAGAAAGAATTATCAATGGGGAACTTGAGTTAAATCTTTGGGGTGAGCCGGTTATCAAATGTAATTAATAATAATAATAATAATAATAATAATAATAATAATAATAATAATAATAATAATAATAATAATAATAATAATAAAAAATCTATGTAAATAATCTGTTACTTGGTATGAGTTGTAGCTGTGGACACACACCAAAGAAGCACACACATCAGGGTGTGAAATATGCAAGATGGATCTAATTAAGATTATGGGAGAGATTTACTTGTTTCAATTAGATTAATCCAGCTAAATAGTTTCACGACAGTGTCATATTGATATGCTACTAATCTGAAACTATTCAACAATGATTCTGTGCTTTCAAGAACACCCAGACTGAATGTATTAGAAATTTTAAAAACAACAGCAAAGGAATTCAGGCAGGACGTGATAGGATAGTGACTATGTCAAACAGTTGGCTCAGTATAGCAGCTAGTAACTGAGTAATTTAAAAGCAGCTAATTATTTCACAAGGTGATGAGTGTTTTGCAAGGTAAGTGGAAATTTACATTTAATGCAACATTATTTGCTGTTTTAAGAATCCACATTTTAGTAGCAACTATTGCTTATCTATAATTCACACACAAAGTATGTTAAATATTAACTGAAAAGCTTTTGATTTCTCAAGTGTTGTTTATTATGGACCAAACTCTTCCCTGAAATGAACTAAAAAGAATGTATGTACAACATTTGAAAACATCTTTCACACAACACTAAAGGGTTATAGGAACCAGTCTCAAGACATTAATATACCTGAAGAGTAAAAACAAACAATGCCTTTCTCTCCACAATTTGAACTAGAACTGGTTGTATTCTAATGACACACACACGAGGCAACTGGAAGCAGAAAAATAGAACTCTTTCTGGAATCTGCCATGTTATGTGGACAGCTTCATGCTGTTTCATACCAAGATAATGAAACATAATCTGTTGATGTCTACACTCATGTTATTGGGGTCTTTCCTCCAAGGAGCTTAGTTCCATGCACATGGTATTTTTCCTTCTGTGCCCTCACAACCAACTTAAGAAGTAGGTTAGGCTAAGAGAAAGTATTAGCCCAGGGTCACCCAAGACTCAGAATATCTGTTAACCATGTCTAACATTCTACCCACTATACTACACTGGATCATGGCAGTGAAGATAATATTAATTTAAGAAATTTTATATGCCGCCTCTCCAGAGAAAGTGCTCAAGGTAATAAATAATGTTCATATTATTCATGTTTTTACAATCTTAGATCCTTTATTGCTTTTTATGCTGGTTATGAGTACTACAAGGATAAAGGAATAATTTAGTTCAGTCATAGAAGAAGAGACAGTCATTTTGAGCTCCACAGCAAACCTTCTCAATGTGAGCTGACTCGCAGCATGCAAAATTATAGGGTTACATCCAATGGAAAATCTCACCGTGGAGTCGCCGCTTCTGACCTTACCTCGGCATTCTGTCTTTTGCCCCAGAAATCCTCCTCAAGTGTCAAAGGACCTTTGCAAACAAACTGCACCAAGTCTGATGCTGCTGCAGTGAGGAGGAGGGAAGAGATGAAATTAACCCCTCCTTCTGTTAGCAGATTGCCTGGGTGGGAGGAGGCAGCCATGCTGCGGTACATTTCGTTTTATGAGGATCCTCAGAACCAGATGTGGGGGAGGGGGGACAGGAAGCTGCTGGGAGAAGGAGCTGCAAGGAAAAGTGTGCTATCCCAGCATCTTCCATGGGCTTTTCTGCTGAATCCAATTTATGACAACCAAGTTAGACAACCTGTTCTCCACCCGGAAGGAGATGCAATGAGTGACAGAATGCTATGGTGAAGGATTTATAAGTAACAGTCTCTTTCCATAGGGGATGTTTATTCAAATATATTATTTTCCTCCAGGTTCTGTAGCTGACGACTGAAATCAAACAATTTTTTAAGCTCAGCAAAACATGGCAAGAAGCTCCTCAGTTTTGCCGTCACAAAAAGTATTTTTACCTTTAGCTTCGTTTTCACCATCTAGGACAATCTGAAACGCTTCAGGAGCCAGCGCAAGGCCGGCATTCACCAACAAAGATCGTTTTTTCCTCACGCTATCTTTCGGTGTTCCTTTTTTCGCCTTCACATATAGAAAAATAAACTTTTATATGGTGGCAGTTGATGTGGCATTTAACAGTTTAAAAAAATAACATTAAATATGTGGTTGGAAACCCTTCCTACAAGATCCTAAAGGTGGCTCATAACAAGATCAAAATGTTAACCAAGTAGCTTCATTGGAAACAATCCAAACATCGTATAGAAGAAGCACATAAAAGTTCAGATAAACCAACCATAATCAAGTGATAGTAGATTTTATATCAAAATTATTGTTGTGTCCAGGGATGTAGGTATAGATTTTTTATGGGGGGGGGTTCAGGGGTGTGGCCACGCCCCCACCAGTCCCTGAAAGGCATGGCCACGCCTCCCCAAGGCCTCAGTACTTATAAAAGCCGCTCTCTGAGGCCAGGGACAGCAAACTCCCCTGCCCCGCCCCCCGTCCCCCCCACCGGCTGGGCTCCTTTCTGCCTTCTCCTCCGGGCAGAGGTAGTCCCTTCTGGCTTCTCCCCCGGGCAGAGGTGTAGCTAGGGAAAATGGAGTCCGGTGCAAAAACTGTGCCCCCTGCAGGCCAAAAATAAAAAAAAACACTTTAAAAATACAAAAAACCCACAAACGGGGGGGCGAAGCTTCGGACATGTAAGAGGGGGTTGAACCCAAGAAATTTCCTCTTACCTACATCCTTGGTTATGTCTAAGAATTCCAAGATGTGTACATTTAACAAACGTTTCTCCTCAAGATTGTGGAGACTGCTGCAAAATGATACCCATTAATCAAATCCCCTAAAACTGTGGTGGCGAACCTATGGCACTCCAGATGTTCATGGACTACAACTCCCATCAGCCCCTATCAGCATGGCCAATTAGCGATGCTGGCAGGGGCTGATGGGAATTACAGTCCATGAACATCTGGAATGCCATAGATTCGCCATCACTGCCCTAAAATATGCCGGGGCTGCGGCTCTCCATTATATAAATTCAATATGGCACTTCGGAGCTGAAGAAGAATTTGTTATTAACTCAAGCAATATCTGTATTCAAAATAAAGTAAGAAGCTATTAAATTCGATATTCTTCAATAAATTCTCTGGCTGTTACCTGTTCAATCATCAAACTTGCTTGGTCTTCCATGCGTTCTGGTGACTTGTACAAAATGGTGCTTAAATTAAGCCGATGGAATGCCATTTTAAGGTATTCACTGTACTGTCCGCTGTTATCAAGGTAGATGGCTTTTTGCAAATGTTCCATGGCAGCCTCAATTCTGTCTTCCTTTTCTTCAACACGGGCAATTTCCATATGAACTTGACAACGTAATTGAACCATCATGCTAGGAAACGCAACCATAACCATTGTCAATTAAAATAATTTAAAAACTTCTACACCTAGTTCTTCTTTTTTTTTTAACTTATGCAAGGTATAGCATATGTAGGATTTCTCCTTACAAGAATTGGCAACTAAGAAGTCATAGAGTTCATATACCAGAACTGTATCTCAAAGCATATTAGCAGTATAGGATGCACTTTGGGAGTCATGTTAAAGAGCAATCAAATGGAGATTTGTTGTGATGGATGTGCTTGTTTGTTATGCTTTCTTTGCTCCTCCTCACTTTTTCTGACAAAGTTTTCTGATTCGAGGGACCTACAAACAACCTACAATTCCTGGTGATGTCTGAACACAGGGGCTTAGGTAAAGTAGAGAGGGAGAGGCCAAAGCAATATCACTACACTGGCATGACATCTCTTGGATTTGTCAAATGATCTCATTTCTGGGTATTTGCTAGAAGTGATTTTATGCCATTGGCACAATGTCGCTTTTCCAGTTTTTTTCCTCTGTTGCCTCAGCAAGTGGCAATGAGAAGAGAAGAGGGAGGCAGTATAGTCTCACTAAAGTGGAGTTTGTTTGCTTTCCCAGTCCCCTCCCACAATGTCTAACCTTTGGTTAATTCCAGTTTAGAATGAGCAAACTCTGGTTTCCCTAGGTCCTAGGAGCTTTCATTCCAACATCATGGCTTGCAGAAAACCAGAAACCTTAATTCCATGAGGGGAAGAGGATGGAAGGGGAGGAGAGATAACAGGTGGGCATGGGCACAGTGAACAAACTCAGTTTGTGCCTATTTTATCAAATCTTTATTTACGGCTTATCGTGACACCTGAATGCTTCCATGATTTGCAAAGCATCCAGGAAAATAACATAATACATAATATCCAATTTGATTTTCAGATAAATTTGTTCAAGTTGCACAGGCAATCTATCAGAAACAGGCCCTACTGTAGTGATACCTCAGGTTCAAAGCATTTCATGCAATCAGACTGGGGAAACAACTCTGCCTGGCACACTTGGAAGCTGTTGCCAATCAAAGCAGAAAGCTGCGTGCTTGATAGATCGTTGCTCCGACTCAGTATAAGACTGCTGTTTGTATCACAAGTTTGTACTCAAATTATCTAGTCCTGTAAAACAACACATTAGATTGCACATAGTGCCCCAAGTTACCTGTCAATCTTTTCCAGAATTTCAGCAATAGCAAGCAACGATTTTCGTACATGTTGTTGCAAGTTGTGCTGCAGCAGCGGTAAACAGAGATTCCATTGGGTAGTGCAGACTGCCTGAATAACATTTGAGTCTTTCAGACGAATTGCTCGATTCAAAATCATATCAAGTTTCTGTATTACTTTTAGTTGATCCTACAAGAAAAAAAACCCTGTATTTGACACTGATAATCGAAAGAACGTTCTCTGAACCCAATCCACAGGATACCATGTAATCAGGATAACAAGTTCAGGTGACCTCTCCAGGCAACAGCAATAACTATACTCCTATAAGAGCTGTGCCTTTTCTCAGGTAGGTATATTCACAGACAGCTCCCTATAAGGCAGAATTCCCAGTTTCTGGAAACTATTTTTGGATACTCCTCCCTGCTCTCTGCCCCCGGATAGAAGAACATTTTCTTAGCATGATGCTTCAGAAAAGAGGATGGGGAGGGTGCTAAGATTTTTTTAAACAAAGCAGTAACCATTAAATAAAGACAAATCAAGGAGCAAACATACCTCAACAACACTTTTGGAATAAGTTGCAATTTTATCCCCAAGTTTCTGAACTTCATAGTCACATTCCAGGCATTCTACTTCAATTTGTTTTCCTTGGTCCTAATAATAGAAATAGAGTCACACTTGGTTACAATTGGATTCTGATGCCTTGAGCTGTTTTCATTACTGTATTTGTCATTGGAGGAACAGGGGGTTGCATGCACTCACAAGTTTTATTTTACACATTATCAAAAATGGCTGGGTCAGCACATTGAGTGTCCATTTTCATGAATCACCACAACCTCGAAGACCATTTGATATATATGGAGACTGTCTGTTAACAGTTATGTGGGCGAGTAATCTTGCTGCCTTCCTTTACTCTGCTTTTACCGGTGTTTAAATACCAGTCTACTAAGGGGATAGGGCAAGGATAACTACTGCCCCAAACTCCACCTTTTCCATTTTCAGCCAGAGATCAGAACACAGGGCTTTATGGGAAGACAGGGATATGAGGGCTCAGAACTGAATATAGTGTACCACACTGTGGAGGGCATCTGACTCACTTTGAAATAATAAGCATTTTTATACCCTGTTCACTAACCCAGCTCAAGATGCTTATACTGTTTAGACTCTGTGCACAGCTGTGTACCACAAGCACAAGTTCCCATCATTAAAAGTATGAATGTCTCATTTAGGAGTAAATATTTATATTTTCAGTGATGCATTCCCCTTAGTATTTGCAGTTGATGCTTCTAGGGAACAGTGCCTCCCAAAGCCTCTGTGTTTTCTGCACCCCCCTCATGGGTCCCTGCACTGCAGCCACCCCCACACACCATCATTAGGTAAGTGGTAGCGCAGGGGGTGTGGGGTGTAGTGTGGAGGCCCGGGGGGGGGGGGCGGAAAATGCGGAGGCCGCCCTGTGTGCAGCTTTGCCCAGCTACGCCTCTGGTGTATGGGGTGTTATTTCATGTACAAAAGGAAGAAAACAAACTATAATGACAACTTAAAAAACACAGCAGTGAAGAATGAACAGAACACTCACTTTAATCTTAAACTTCATTAAGTCAGATAGACATGCAAATGCAACAGTTATGCTGCCTAATTTCAGACAGAGACGAGCCAATTCCAACAGCAAAGAAAATCTGCAAAAATAAAAGGAGACACAACTACCATAGACTTGCAATGAATTTTATACACAAGCAAATTGCTTATTTATACTGAGAATTAGTGTGGTGAAATTATGCGCTATGATCTAGTAGACCCTGGTTCACATCCCCACTCTTTTTGTGTAACCTTCGGCCTGTCATATTATGAACATACTCTACAGGGGGCTTGTATGGATAATACTTAAATAAAGGATCATGTGACCTGTCCTGATTATTGGCCAGACTGCAATAAATAACAACCAATATTGATGTTTTAAAAATAGAAATGAAAGGAGCTCCCAGAACATTAACACACAAAACTTACTTTTCATTAGCACTCAATTTCCTTCTATTATCTTTCAAAAATCCATATATATGATTCAACTCTGCATCAGCTGCTTCTGGAATCTTATTTGCATCCAGCTCTCTGCAATTATAGTACAGTAGTTTAACAACTTAAGAAAAAATATCAATTGCTGAATGTGAAATCTACTCCACAATCCATGTTTCTCCTTCATCAAGACATTCTATGAGCAGAATATTATTCAAAACTAAAATATTTAAAATAAGCCACAAGTTAACTACTTTTCTTCCACTAGTCCAGGGGACTCTAATCTTAGCCAGAGGACACTTTTGGAATTTTGAGGATAGGTAACAGGTGCCACTACAAAATGGCTGCCACAGATGGCAATCACAAAATGGATGCCATGGGGGTGCTCAGCCAAGTTTGTTGGGAGGTTCCAAGTCAAATATCCTCCTAGGACAGTGGTGGCAAACCTATGGCACGGGTGCCAGAGGTGGCACTCAGAGCCCTCTCTGTGGGCACATGCGCACAGAGTTCGTCAAGTGGGGGGAAATCGCCTCCCACACACGCACATCTAGGCTGGCCCTGGGCCGCTGGACTTGATGTGCGTGCACCTCAGCAAGCAGGGAGGACTCGGCTGGCGGGCCTGGTGCCTGTGCTCCAGGTGACTGCTGCCCGGGGGTGGGGGAGGGCAGAGGGGGCAGAGAAGCTAGAGAGGTGCAGAGTGGCACATGTGGGACTTGCTAGAGGCTACAGCAGGCTAGCCCCTGCTCGAGGGGGTTATTCAGGTTAAATTGCCACATTGGCACTTTGTGATAAATAAGTGGGTTTGGGGTTGCAGTTTGGGCACTCGGTCTTGAAAAGGTTCACCATCACTATCCTTCTGCAGACAAAAAGGTGATGCCTCTTTATTCAGGAGCACTTTCTGCTCTGATTATGCTGAGGAAAACCAGGAATGTTTTTTTTTTCCCTTTGGGGAAGAGATCCTTTGTTGAAGAAGCATAGAGGTGTCAGGAGCACATCATCATAATGGCTGGGGAGGTCACACTGGGGATCAGTTCTCTATTTGTTAACTACTCATCTGGCCATTGCGGAAAAAACGTAACTCAGGCAAGAAAAAAGATTTTAATGAGTACATGCCAAATGTAACTAAGGAAAGGGAAGATGAATTATTCTCACTCTAGGTGCATCTGTTTTGTTTAAGTCAGGATTGCAGTAAGTCATTACCTGCTTATCTTGAGGTGTACAACAGTTGCCCCCCAGGGTAGCAGGGTAGAACAGCAAGCTATACAAGTCATAAATGTATGTAACTGCCCAAACATTACTACTGGATGCACATACAGCTGTGGAGCAGGGGGAGGAAATCGGCTCCAGCGCTACATGGCAATTATTCTGTCTTTCCCTGGATGTAGCCTATACTAGTGGCATTTTTTGTTTGTTTTTTCTCTTGGCTCTCCATATCCCAACCCATATCCAGAGATACAGACACAAGATATTCAAGTACAATACTTACGCTTTCATTGTCAGAATTTTATAAATGATTGTCAGATTGATCGAACCTTTAATATCATCTTCTATGGCTACAGGGTCTCCCAGTCTGTGACGCACCTACAGATAATTACAATAGCTGCATCATTGCTTCCAGCACAAGGATGTATCAGCTGAGAGCAAGATGATTTATGAAAGTTTCCTAGAGTCTTTCATTCATGGCAACTGATGTTGTATGCTGTTCCCTGACTTTCTGTATATTATGCACAGTTGAACCTTTAAACGAGCAACTTAAACATCAGGCAAACTATCCTCAACAGTCACACCCGTATGAGTACAGCGAATTCCAAACACAAATAGAACACCCCCGCTTTCATAGGTTTCTGTATATAGAGGATGGCTCCTGCACTGTGGCGAATAGGCAAGGTTCCAAACAGTGATCATGGCACACAAACATTAAACAGTTGACACAAATATCAGCATTTAGGAAATAATCTTCTACGTCAAATTGCTATGTATTCCCTGCCATAAAATAAATGTAACAATTCAAAGAATCTGCTTCTTTTGTCTATCCCAAAATGAAATTTTACATTTTTAACAAACATTTCATTCCTCTTTGCTTGCCTATATCTGTCTCCCAACTGTATATTTACATTCTACAAGAGTGCTAGGGACACGCATTGATTATATCAGGGGTTCTTAACTTTTTAAAGTGGACCCCACTTCTATGCTTTCAGGACCCACTTGCAAAGTAAAATCATACTACTTTCCCCTCCCCAACACTGAGTGCAGGCATTTGACATCAGCTAGCACTGAAGAAGTTTATCAATATGGCTAATTCTCAACATGGCCCTATCTATGGATACTTAAATCCAGATACACAGTCTGAGGACAATCCAAAATCTAGGACTATAGCCAAGCTACTTTTCTCAAGGGATCTTTTTGCCAAGGGGCTTGTAACTAAGCAGCATTTAGCAGATTGTACTGGTTACTGTCATTTGACAGTAGGAGAAGCAGTGGCATAGTGGTTAAGAGCAGGTGTACTCTAATCTGAAGAAACTGGGTTTGATTCCCCTCTCTGCCACCTGAGCTGTGGAGGCTTTTCTGGGGAATTCAGATTAGCCTGAATACTCTAACACATGTCAGCTGGGTGACTTTGGGCTAGTCACAGTTCTTCTGAGCTCTTTCAGCCCCACCTACCTCACAGGATGTTTGTTATGAGGGGGAAAGGGAAAGGAGTTTGTAAGCCCCTTTGAGTCTCCTATTGGAGAGAAAGGGGGGATATAAATCCAACTCTTCTTCTAATATGGAATAAGCAAACGATGTACAAAACAGACTATAGTACAATGCTACAGTGCTGTACAGTTCTATATTGCTTTACAGAACAGCAGATAATCCAAACTGCCTGATACAGTTCTTTGAGTTGAAAAATGGCATTGTGGTAAAGGCTGAGTGGGGTTAAGAATTAGTATTGCAGGAGGAAAAATGGCTCAAAATGTTACAATTTACAGCTATCAGTCCAATTTTTAAATTAACCACATTTGTGGGAATTCTATCTTGTTCATCAAGACAGTTGGCGAATTATTTTAATCTAAGAAATAATTGGCAGTTTCCTACCATCCATTTCTGGAAGGCACACTGTTTTCCCATGTCCTTGCACATATCTGCAGCTCTCACTAACTCCTGGAACAACCACTCCTGTTGCTGCAAGGTCTGTCCAGAACACCTTGACCAGTATGCTCATATCTCAGACAGGATTCTCCACCATTACAGTTATGCTGCCATAACATTACCAAAATTTGCTGCAACGTAATTCTGGTGCTAGAAACCTCACATTAAGTGGGGAAAACAAGGACCACAAATTCATTTCTAGGACACTCCAAACCATTCCAATTTAATTGCTGCTGCTAGCTAAACATGCATGACACTTCTTGCACTGCAGGATCGAAGCCTCATCAGGAAGTCCAAAAAGAAACTGCAGACCTCCAAAGCAACAGTGACAATAGAACGTCCACCAGCAGGTGAATCTCACTTTGTGGACTCCCAGAAGGGAGGAGGGAGAGATACAAGAACTGGAAGAACATGTCAGGCCTTTTCCACACATGCAGAATAACGCACTTTCAATCCACTTTCAATGCATTTTGCAGCTATGCAGAATAGCAAAAGCCATTGCAAAAAATGGGGAAAGTATTGAAAGTGCATTATTCTGCATGTGCAGAAGGGGCCTTAGTGGTGCTAGCTTTCTGACAATGTGCAGAGTGCTTGAACAAACTTGCAGTTGTGCTTGCTATTATCATTATTAATAACCACTGTGTCTCTTTTGGCTCTTTCCAGGCAATCCACCAGTAAAAGGTAGAGGACAGGATAGATCCCATTCATAGTTCAGTGCCAGTCATCCGTACTGTTTGCATCAACGGTGTGCATCTAGCTGCTCTGGTGTGGGCTTCCAGCTCTCTCATTCTGGATACATCACAGTTGTACCTATTATGGACATTGCTGTAATAGGTACAATTCTGCTTGTGATTCAGCTTTCTGTCAGTACAACTTTCAAAGGCACAAAAGGCTTCCAGATCAAGAGAATAGGTGACCCCATTTATCTGATCCATATTCATCTGACTTTCATTAATCTGCCTTGTATTCTCCTGCTATCTCTGCCTTCTGCCAGCAAGTGAAGACTTTCTTGTTTCATCTAGAATGCCTTCAATAATTACTACTGGCCTTCCCCTTTGGTTCTGGTGTTGTAGGTATACGTTCTTTTTATTGAATGACTTTACTTTTACATGTTCTTAGCTGTGGAAATTTTTTAATGTTCTCATATTTACTGTCTTGAAAATCCTGAGAGGTTAAAAAGGCAACATTAAAATTTTTGAATTTTTTAAAATTAAAAATTCAGAACTCTCTTGTTGATGCTGTTCAATTAATATTTGGATAGTTTTAGAGCTGTTTTAGTGAAGATAAGGAGATAGGGATGAATCCCCATCCCCTGTTCACTGCTAACTTCAGCTGTCTTCAGCATGGGGTTTACACTGTGAACAAGCTAACAGCGTTCTCCAAAGTCTGAACAGTTGTGTTCTAGCAAGGGAAAGGGGTAGGCTTCCCTGGGCTCACAATCCCCAAATCGCTGCTGCTGCTGTGAAAGAAATCACACAGTCTAAAGGATGAAGTGGGAACATGAAGAAAAGGGCTGCTGCAAGTCAGAGTGATTAGCTTCATGCAGCACAGATGCCTATATGGAAACCAACTAAGCAAAATGATTGGAGTCTAGCCATTTACTATCAGCAACTCATCCCTGCTAATTTTGTTTAATTTTAGCTGTGGTGCATTCCCCACACGGCAAATATAATGGGTGTAGGACACGATACAAACTGTTGAGGGGGGGGGGGGCAAGTCTGCCCCATTTTATTTCCCTCAACCAGGGTTTTTAGAAAAACGCTAAAGCAGTGATCCTTCTTGCAAAACCCTGGGTTAGAGCCGCTCCTGTGTAAATAGCCAGGCAGGAGGTACTTTATTTCCTTCCTTTCCACTGTGCTGTCCACAGTCAGGAATAATCTGCCTGCCACAGCAATATGTTCATTATTGTCCTGCTGTTGCAGGGAGGCCATTTTTCTTTTTAAAAAATTGTGCAAGTTGTGCAGGCGCAGCTACACAGGAGCAGCTGATCATATTGTGGGACGATCGGCATGGCTGTGGGTTCATTTCTGTATGCCTGGCCAGTGACACGTGTGTTGCAAGAGATTTTAAAAAAGAGAAGTGTCTCCATGCGAAGGGGTGAAAGCACAGATTGTTTCCATGGTTTCCAATCGCTGCCTGCATGACACTCATGTGAACAGGAAAAAGGAAAACAGGTTATTTTATAATGACTTCAACCCATTATACATTTGCTGTGAGGAATCACCCTGTGCTTGGGACTCCTTCCGGGAAGGGGAGCTTTACTCCAGCAAGAGAGAGAAAGGGAGAATTTATTGTCTTTCCCCTCCCCACTACAGCCACCCATCCAGCAGAGCTGTGTGTACATGAGTCCTTTGGGCCAGTAGTAAATGTCTAGTGGTTGGACAGAGCTCTAGAGGGAAGATCCCAGGCAGTCAGGATCCAAGCCATGGCATTTCAATGGTCCAATCAAGTCCCTTATCTGTAACTTTCTAACACTGCAACCCTGAGCAGAGTGAGGCCCTTCTAAGTCTGGTGAAATGTCAGGATGCCATTGCTAAGGGGGGGAGGGAAGCTGTGTGGAAGAGCTTTGCTTTGCTTTTTGCTTTGCAGGTGCTTATCTGGTTGGTGTCCTTGGAGCTCTGTGGTTGAAGCAAGCTCTCAGCCTGGACTTTTTCTATTGCTTTGGTTCACATGGGGCGGTGGGGAATAGCTGCAACATATTATCAACAGCTTTGGCGCCTTCTTGCTAGAACTGTCTTTCCCTGTTACTCTCATGTCTTCAATAAAATCCTTGAACCCATCAAGTGAGTTATTGTCTGAACGGGGAGCCTGACATGAAGCCAATGGACTTAGAAGGGTGTCACTCTTCTTAGGACTGCAATGTACAATGTTTTCAACATGAGGGTGAAGATTTAATTCCTAAGTTCTTTTTCTAAACTATTCAAAAGTTACCATTAGTGAAAGTATTGTTTTATATTTCTCTGGAACATTTTGTTTAATAAATTCTTCTGCGGTAGGCAAAAAACTTATGGCATCTTCTAATCTGGAAGCATCCAGGAAACATTCAAGCAACTCTCTGCAAAGTAAACAAAACACAGCATTTTGCAAGATGGTCATAAATTACACACACTATTAAACCATTACATGCTGCATTCAAAAACTACACAACATTGTTTTATTAAAGTACTTGTATCAAAAGTTTTCCTGCCAATTACAAAGAGTTTCGGTTGTAATCCAATTAAAAAGAGTTTTTGGCCATCAAGTCTCAGCTGACTTATGGTGACCCTGGAGGGTTTTCAAAGGAAGAGACATCATATAGAAGCAAATTCTGCTGGTTCTGATGGGACTTACTGTGAAATAAACACCCGTGGATCTGGATGCTAGTAAACATTCTAAAAAACTAAGTAGCAACTTAACAATGGTCAGCTGATGTAAAGATCCCCTTGGGGCAAAGTGTTCAAATAGGTAGAACTAATTCCAAACTAATTTCAAAGAAATAGATTATCTGGATGCACTTCAATTGGCTTTAAATCTGGGTTTAAGAACTCTGGTTGCCTTGTGGAATGATGGATGATCCTGTCGATTTTTTAAAAGTATGGAAGCAAAAAAGTAGCATAAAGCCCAGGAAGTGAAGCCTCACAAATTCACAAAGCGCTCATAAAAAATGTTCATCTCCACAGAAATCTTTCATAAAAGGTGAAAGATTTATACGATCTGAAGAGAAACCAGAGTATTTTTTAAGCCCAGGAAGAAAAGATAATAGAACTGAATGGAGGATAATGAAACCAGTAGAAGGGTCCTCACACCTCACCCTGACAAATGTTCAAACCCTCGCAGGTTACATCCCATTAAGAAATGAGTTGGTTCTGTTCTTGCCAGATGGCACTACTGCTTCAATTATGCATACATGAACCAGCCATACATTTTTTTCTAGGAGTGCGGCTACAGCCACATCAACTTATATAATCATTCTGCACTTGCCATGTTTAACAGAAAACAAAATGAAAGCATCAATGTCCTTTCATAGATTTGTGCTCTGACTCTCAGATATATATTTCAGATAATTCTAAAACAACCTGGACCCAGAGTTGTCAGGAGCCTGCTGATCAAAGAGTGTGTGTGTGTGTGTGGGGGGGGGGGGCTGGGCAGCCTTGTTGCATTTGAACATTTTCTCAATACTTCACTTTGTTGTCTGATGCAATCTCTTGAAATTATCTCAACATAATATGTCTCAGCTCTGCCCCCTAGCCTGCCCCCAGCTGTGCTGATGGCCAGGTTTAAGCTGGTGCAGCTTGGGGAACCAAACCTGCTTCCGGGTCAGTCATTCCCCCCCGCCCCCTCTTTGCCCCCTCCACTGGCACATTTGTCGCTTGCTCTGGCAAGGTGGGCACCCACGTTGGCATGAGCCCACTCCGAATCCTGAAGTCCCTTTGCTTCCCCCAGCACTCCCCCCACCCCCCGGATTGAGCTGCCCGGATTTCTGGGAAATTGTATTGATTCTGATGATAGACAATTACAGCAGGAATGCATATTGCAGATGCAAAAAAGCAAAAATTCTGATATCAATGGATTAGTAGAGAGGATTGGGACTGGCTTTATTTTTCCAAAGACTACT
Organism: Sphaerodactylus townsendi; assembly: GCF_021028975.2. Lineage (NCBI taxonomy): Eukaryota > Metazoa > Chordata > Lepidosauria > Squamata > Sphaerodactylidae > Sphaerodactylus > Sphaerodactylus townsendi. The sequence goes on along the minus strand of NC_059432.1, from coordinate 38,690,239 downwards.
AGAAAAGAAATGGGAGAAACTTGATCAGATAGATTTGTGAGAAAGTAATTTTTAAAATAGAATATCTGAATACAAGATTTCATAATTCCATAAAACATAGTATATGAATGTCTGGTCTGAAAAATAATACTAATAAAAAATAGACAAATCAATGCAGATGGAATTAAGCCAAGTAAATGTGAGCCAGCATTTGACTGGCTGGCACTTCTGGCTAGTTTCATTTTTCCCTTCAGGGAAATGTATTTAGCCTAAGAAGAGCTACAATTAACATCAGACAAACAACTGACATCATTTTGATTTTCCCCATCAACTCCATGGCCTCCAGTTGCTTCACTTGAAAGATCGGTAATCAGAATGCCAACAAAAGAGCAACATGTCTGATCTGTTTAGGTCAGTGGAAGAAGAAATATCCAGGATGAAGCTGGCATCTCTGTCAGTGAACAGCAGGTGTGTGTCATGGAGAAAAGTAACAAGTATGAACAAGTTGCTATATACTGATTTTGGCATATGGGAAAAAAGGAAAAGCAGTCCAAAATAAGTTTGCAGTTGAAAAATATATACTGCATATCTGCAATATTACTCAGATTGTCAGTGGAATCTGCCAAATTGTCAGTGGAATCCAAAGTTATACCAATTTAAGCCCATGAATTTCAACGTGGAATTCTGCATTGCGCTGGTGGAATACTAGTGGAATTCTGCATTGCGCTGATAAAGTAGTCAGTAATTGGCACAGGAAAAGAAGTTAGTCATGAGACAGTATGGTCGTTTAGCCTGAGCTGAACTGGATTAGTAATTTATAAGCCAAAATAGTTCAGGCAGTTTGTTCTCTTTCAACAAAGGATATAAAAATGCATAAAAGTGACTTTGGAAGCAGGCCTAAACAAATCTATTCAAAAGTCCTATTTCATTCAATTGGGCTTGCTCCCAGGTATGTATTCTTAGGACTGCAACTTTAAAATAATAAACATCACCAACATCCAGTGTTAAAAAAATGTTTAGTTCTACCACTGTGCATGTCAATAACTAAACTTCAAATGATAAAATAACACATTTCTTTTTTAACAATTCCTTCATTTACATCTTCTGAGCTCTACAGCTGCAATCCAAACAGCCACAAAATCAAAACAATGAGTTCAGCAAAAATTTCAGCTTATTTTTCCCCCAATTCCCACTCTCATCCCAGCACATGAAAAGCCACATCTGAAACACAGACGAGCCTTGAACCTTCAAGGAAAAGACTGGATAGAAATATTTTAAATAAACAATTCAGTAAATTAACATTCACAAGCAGGTTGGGATGTGGAGGGATTTGTAAATAAAGGGGGAAAAACCCGCTGAAGTCATAATGAGCAAATGCAAGCCCCTACACATGCCTATAGGAACCTAACTACTAGCCCTGACATTTAGAACCTAGGTGTTTTTGTATGATCCAAAGAGAAACCAGAGCAGAAACCAGGTGTTTCAATTCTATTCTTTACCAGGAGTTGCTTTATTCCCTTCGTGTCTTGCAATATTGATAAAGCTCGCAGAAAAGCAACCTCCACGTCGAATTGTCTTATTTTATCAGTTGAATTATTTTATGAAAATATATGCAAAACCAGTGTATGCAGTTGTCAAAGCCCCATACTGGTCAAATGGTCATTGATTGCTACAGAACAGTCCTTCCCTACAATAGCCCAAGAAAATAAGAGATACCCTGCTGGATCAGATGCCCAGTGGTCCCTCCAGTCCAGAATTCTGTTTCTCAGAGTAGCCAACCAGTTGCTTTGGAGGGTCAATAATCAGCGCAGCTCAACTTACATCATGAGTTCTGCTGTCCAGTCCTTGTCTTGATCATCGGCATGATGCAGTGCCAACACAATTCGAGACAGGCTCGGAATCAGAAAATGCCGGAAACCAGGTTTGAAAAATGGCCTTATAATCCTCCAGTAAATAACTGAGGCATTATATATCAAAAAATAGTATCTGCAAAAAAGAGCACACACTGAGATATTACCATCTTCTGAAACAGAAATAGGTAGGAAATGGTCTCTGGACTTTACCGTCCAGTCCTTCCCTCTGAATTACATAGCATGTTCCCTGTGATCAACCTGATGCATGGATGCCAGAAGTTGTACAGGCAAGGTAGCTTATGACCTACCTAGAAAGGAATAATCTGGCTATGGAAAAAGACAGGCCTGATGTCCGATCAGCACTCCCTACACTGCATCATTGCTTGCTCTCACTGAAAACAAGCAAAACCATGCCAAGAGACAGAAGGCTGCACATACACTACAGTGGCATTCTCTCACACTTAGGGCTCAACTTTCCAAAATGGCTGGCCATTGGTGGTCTACTAACCACGTCATCCTAAGCAGAGTTACAGCCTTCTAAGTCCACTGACTTTAATTAAAAGGTGGTGCTCTGCCTAGGATGAAACTTGTAGTTTCCCTGTCTTGCAGAACTATACACACCCTACCCACAAGCTAAACAATGTGCAACATTTTCCCCTGATTATTTTCCTATTTGCAAACAAGGGGAACTATCACTTGCTGTTTGTTTGTATTCTTTAGGCATGCACAACTCGTTGTAAATAAAAAAACAAATACCTAAGTAGCAGTCAAAAACTAATAAATATATAATGGTGAGTTTTGGAGGTTAGATCATAGTTAGACAAATAAGTACTTTTGCTGCTACCAAGTAACACATCTGGTCGCGGTGAAAACAACCATCAAGTCACAGCTGACTCGTGGAGACCCTAGAAGAGTTTACCCGGGACGTCCAGGGTGGTCTCCCATCCAAGTATTAACCAAGGCTGATCCTGCTTAGTTTCTGAGATCTGCCAAGATTGGGCTAGTCCAGGTTATCCGGGTCAGTACGTAACTTTGTGTAAAATAAAACTGACGTCAACTGTAGCTGAATACATGGACATTCTTATCAAAAGACCATGTATATTCATAATGTGACACATTTTTATTTGTCTAATCAAGCTCAAGATTTTTTTCCCCAGTGATACTGCGGCCTGGGGTCAGGCGGATTTTGTTCAAAAGAATGATCAAAAGTTATCAGAGCCTCACCTTGTTTCACCTAATGCAAAGTCTATCGCTTTCACCAGGTTCATAACAAATTTTTCAAATTGTTCCTAAAACAGTATAAAAACATTTTTACTTAAGAATCAGGAAAAGCTTTTATTACAACTGCTCACAGTCAACTTATTACAGATACTGGACTTCCAACAAACGCATAGAATAGCCTGCCTTGAAAAGCTCCCCTAGCCTTTTGAAGGGAAGGTACTTGTCTGTCCACATTATGCGAATACATCATGCACAGATCTATCTATGGACGGGATCAAAAGTGTTCTATCACTAAAAAGTTCTATCAGGTAAAAAGTTCTGTCACTTTAAGCAACATTTTTCCAAATTTGAAAAAAAAGACATTAAAAGTCATAATTATTAAAGAGGCCTAACCTCTTGGTGGAACTGGGGCGGGGTAAATATAGTGGTAGGCGGTGGCCAGATTATAGAAGGCGGACGAGATATGGGAATGCTCGCTCGCCTTCTGACCTCCGACCTATCTCGAAGAACGAGGATGGCAGGGTTCAGGAATACTCCACTTCGTCCCTGGTGTTGATAAATGCCAGGTCCATTAATAATAAAACCGCTATATTCCGAGATTTTCTCGGAGTCCAGCAGATGGACCTGGCCTGTGTCACCGAGACCTGGGTGCGCGAAGGTGAGACCGTCGCCTTGGGCGAGGTCGCGCCCCCAGGTTTCGCATGCCTCCACCAGTCCGCGAACCGGGGCGGGGGGGGGGGGGTGGCAATGTTCATCCGTGATTCTATCCCCTTCAGGGCTGCCCCAGTCCCGGAGATCTCTGGCATGGAATGTGTCGGTTTTGAGTGGTTGGCCTTGGAGAGGTTGGCTGTCCTCCTGGTGTACCGGTCGCCTAGCGCACCGGGAGACAGCCTGCCGCGGCTGCTGGAGGCGGTGGCAGACTGGGCACTGCGGTACCCTAGACTTATCGTCTTGGGCGACTTCAATGTCCATGTCGACACTGCCTCATGTGCAGTAGCCATGGACCTAGTGTCATCCATGGCGACACTGGGCCTCTCCTTAGTAAGTTCTGGCCCCACCCATGAAGCGGTCACAGGCTAGATTTGGTCTTTGGGCTGGGGATTGACATAGTCGTATCCTCTGTCGATAGAGTGCCATGGTCCGACCATTACGCCCTGAGGGTTCAGGTGGACTTGCCACAACACTCCCGTCTAGGCTGACGGGCTGATTTATGCCATGCCCGCGGAGACTTATGGATCCACTTGGTTTCCTGAATGCTCTGTGGGATCCTGCCCTACCGGCACACTTTCGATGAGCAGGTGGATGACTGGTATTCCCGGCTTTCTGATGCCATCGAGGTTGTTGCCCCAGCCCTCTGCATCCCATTATTGGTGGGCTCCATGGTATCACGGAGGAGCTCCGCCACATGAAAGCGGGCACTCAGGCGGCTTGGCGAGTGTGGAGGAAATCTCGTGGCCGAGCTGCGCGAACATCTTATAGGGCGCTTATGAAAGCCTATGAGATGGCGGCGAAGGAAGGCGAAGAGAACTTTCTTCTCCTCCTCTCTGGCATCTGCTAGCTCACGCCCAGCACAATTGTTCGGTATAGTGGTCCCTGACCTCCTTATCGGAAGGTTCTGTAAATCATCAATTGGCTATTAGCTGTGAGGCATTTATGAGCTTCTTTGCAGACAAAATCTCATCGCTCCGCCAGGATCTTCCCTCCACTTTGACTACAATGAGTGAACTGGAGGCTCCCTTGCCGTCTTCCGGCCCTTGTTTGGCCCAGTTCTCCCTGCTCTCCGAGGCCGCTGTTGACAGGGCCCTGGCTGCTGTTAGACCTACTACCTGCCCTCTGGATCCGTGCCCCTCCTGGCTTATTAAAACCTGCCGGGCGGAGCTACGACCCCATCTGTTGAATATCATCAATAGCTCCCTTGAGCAAGGAATTTTTCCGGATGGGTTGAAAGAGGCAGTGGTCCGCCCACTCTTGAAAAGACTATCGTTAGATCAAGGGGATCTGGCCAATTACCGTCCCATCTCAAATCTTTCGTTTCTGGGGAAGGTAATTGAGAGAGTGGTGTTGGAGCAGCTTCAGGGCTTCCTGGATGACACATCGGCCTTTGACCCCTTCCAGTCCGGTTTCCGTGCTGGAGCGCGGGGCGGAGGCGGTTCGTCGCCCGTCCTGAATCACGTTCATTATGCAGCTTGACCAAAGGCGGATCGGCTGCTGGTTTGTTAGATCTTACGCGGCGTTTGATATGATGCGATCCGCGACCTTTTGGCCCACCGCCTGGCCGTTTCTGGGATACGAGGCACTGTCCTTCAATGGATTGCCTCGTTTCTCCGGGACAGTTGCCAGCAAGTGTGGTGCGGGGACCAAGCCTCCCGGAGGTGCCCACTTCAATGTGGGGTGCCTCAGGGGCGCTGCTGTCCGCTATTATTTAACATCTATATCGACCACTTGCTCAGCTGATGCAGACTTTGGGCTGATTTGTCACCAGTACGCTGATGACACTCAGCTCATTCTGTTGATGGAGGGGGGAGCTGTCACAGCCCCTGCAGCTCTACAGCATTGTTTGGAGGCGGTCTCTGGTTGGTTACAGCAGAGCAGGCTGAAACTGAATCCATTGAAGACAGGGATCCTTTGGCTGGGTCGCAGGGGGGAGGTGGGGGATTTCCAGCCACCAGAGTGGTAGGGGACCATTTTGGCGCCGGCCCCCTCTGTCCGCAGTCTGGGGGTCCACCTGGATTCGTCTCTTTCAATGGAGACCCAGGTGGCCCTTGTAACCCGGACTGCATTTTTCCATCTTCGGCAGGCCCGGCGGCTGGCCCCCTTCCTCTCTCAGGCAGACCTGGCCACTGTGATACATGCAACGGTCACCTCCAGGCTTGACTATTGTAACTCGCTCTACGCGGGCCTTCCCTTGCACCTGATTCGGAAACTGAAACTGGTCCAACATGCAGCGGCGCGTCTGCTCACAGGGGGCGCCTTCTGTGATCATATCCAACCTGTGCTGCGCCAGCTGCATTGGCTCCCAGTGGAATTCCGAATCATCTTCAAGGTGTGGGTTTTAACCTTTAAGGCCTTACGCGGCCTGGGACCCTCGTATCTGAGAGACCGCATTACCCCATATGCCCCTACTCGGCCTCTGCGATCAGCAGAGGCCAATTTGCTGGTGGTTCCTGGCCCCTCTATGATGCGGCTGGCCTCCACACGGGCCAGGACCTTTACGGCCCTGGCCCCAGCCTGGTGGAACACTCTCCCTCCAGCTGTCCGGGCCCTGCGGGACCTTGGTGAGTTCCGCAGGGCCTGTAAGACCGAGTTGTTCCACCGGGCCTTTGGAGTGTCCAGTCGCTGAGTGGCGCCCCCTTCCCCTCCCCCTCTCCTTCCTCCCCTGCTTTTTTGCACATACCATCTGATGCACTTTACCACCTTATTATCCTCCCAGAGAGGAACCTGACCTCTCCCTTTCTTTTTACTGGGGTGATCGTAATTGAATTGGTCATAATAGGGCACCTATTATGATATTAACCGCTGTTTTTAAGTAGCTTTTAATGGATTTTAGTATTATATTGTTGTTATCGATTTAATTAATTGTATATGTGAATGTTGTGCACCGCCCAGAGCCCCCAGGGGATGGGGCGGTTTATAAATCGAAACAATAAATAAATAAATAAATAAATAAATAAATAAATAAATAAATAAATAAAAACTGCTTGGTGAACATATGTTTTCCAAACAACACCACACAAAGAAAGGTTGCTGGGATGGGGGTGGGGGTCAATTTGGTATAAGAAAATCATCTTGCAAGGATCTATACTTTGCCCTGCATCTTCTTCACTTCTGGCCATTTCTAATGCAGACAGTCTTATTTTTAGTCTCATAATACATAAAGTAAGGCAGGAGGGAACTTGATAGAAGCCATTCTGGGAGAATCAGTAGGTAGGGGAAGCATTAAACAGCTAGCATGGTATAGTGGTTAGGAGCAGGTGGACTTTGATCTGTAAAACAAGATTTGATTCCCCGCTCCTCCACATGAGCAGCTGAGTCTTATCTAGTGAACCAGAGATGTGTTTCCGCACGCCTACATTCCTGTTCAGTGACCTTAGGCTAGTCACAGTTCTTCAGATCTCTCTCAGCCCCACCAACATCACAAGGTGTCTGTTGTGGGGAGAGGAAAGGAAAGGAGTTCGTAAGCCCTTTTGGGTATCCTTAAAGGAGAGAAAAGGAGGTATAAATGCCAACTCTTCTTCTTTCCAATCCCACTGCCCCTGCAATAGTACTTTGTAACAAATAAAAATTTTGGGATACTATGTTTATAGTGTAACATGCAACCTTGCCTTAAAGTTTATCATCCATTCATAACAATCAAAAAAGCCCTGTAAAGCTAACAATACCAAAATTCTCAGAATGTGCTCACCAAGTTATCAGTAGTCACCGGGGTATATAACTGGCTCTGACACAAGTATGCTCTACCCAAAAACTGGTTAACCGGGGGTCTTCCTTTAAAAAACATTTGTAGACATTGACTGCTCATTTCCAGAAATCCCATCTAGATGTAAACATATTGTAGTGTTTAATTAGGATGAACCAGAATCCAGCAAAAATGTTATTCACCAACTGAACAAGCATCTTGTTACCTGAAGTGCTTGTTCTGCACACAAAACATACAAGTCAGAGCAGAAACTCTCTGAGGAATCAAGGACGGATTTTCCTTCATCAGCAGATTTAATCAACTCATAAGATTCTTGTAAAGCTTCTATGTCTGAAAAAGAATGTTTAAATTAGCTGAAATAATATTTTGCTTCAGACCATATTAATTTAGGTGAAATAATATTTTGCTTCAACCCATATTAATTATGAGAAAAGACTAATTTTGACGTAACTATTGTGTAAATAATCTGATTCTGGCATCCATTGGGCAGTGAGCAGCACGAATTTGAGTGTCTCCATCTCTTTTATCGAGGATGTTTTCATTTTTTTGTTTGTTTTCTGCCTCCTAAAACCAGAATTAAAACCACTACTTTTCATTCACTTGAGCTTCAGGGTTCTACTCCAGGACATGCCAGGCAGACTCCTTTTGAACTAATACTGAACTCTGGCCTGGGGCCAATTTATACCACAACTGAGGCAGTTTTCAATCATAATCTCAGATTGAAAACTACCTCAGTTGTGGTGTAAATTGGCCCCAGGCCAGAGTTCAGTGTCAGTTCAAAAGGCATACATGCATACTTTGAGAGGAAACATAATTTCAAATCATGTATGTGACAAAGCAGTTGCCCAGACAATTCATCACAAGCCTTGAATATAGAGGAAGAGCCTCAGTTTAACATCACCACATAAAACACATGTGAAACATCCGAGGTTCCATCCCTGATGCCTCCTCTGAAAAGGATTTGACATATCAAGGCTGAGAAGTGTTCACTTGAAAGAGCCAGTGCTAGTCACACAGACCTAGACTAGATGATTCAATATAAGATATGCTGCCAAGGGAAGAGTGATTAGGGTCAACTTTCTGTACAGTAATTATTATTTTCCATACCACATGCATGGTATGTATAAAGCATAAAGCATCCCTTTTCACTCTTCAATGCTTCCTGAGAAACAATCAGCCCACCATAATTTAGGAACAATTCTAGGAAGTCGAAGCTTGTCCACTGACCTTCTGGCTGCCTCTAGGACAGATGTACCCGATACCAGCTGGTTAAACATGCTTAAAACCAGCTTTGTCCAGTGGCATACCTAGGCAAACTGGAGCCCTGGTCAAAACCTGAGTTTGATGCCCCCCCCCCCATGGGCGGCCACCCTCCCCTACCGTGACCAAACAATGATTTTTTCCCATCAGGTCATTTCAAAGTCGCCATCACATTATAGAACATGCCTTAACTCACAAATCGGAACACAGCAATGGGCCATGCCACACAGCAGAAATATTTTTTTGAAAACATTTTCAAAATACTTTCAGAATGTTTTATTACTGCTATGAAAACATTTTATGGTTTTGTATCCAGTCCCCCCTCAATTGGGGGAAACAGCATCACTTCCAATGTTATTTAAACTGGGGACCCCAGATTCTCCATTTAAGGTGGATTTAAAAGGCAAATCTGGGCTTCCTAGTTTAAACAAGTGATGCTGGAATCCACCCCCAAACAGCATCACTTTCAATGCTGTTTAAACTAGGGAGCCCAGATTCTCCTTTTAAATTCACCATAAAGGGACAATCTTGAGTCCCCAGTTAAAACAACATTGCAAGTGATGCTGTTTGGGGATGGATTCTCCCCCACCCAGAAACAGAATCACTTCCAATGTTTAAACTGGGGACCTCAGATTCTTCTTTTAAATCCATGCTGAAGGGGGTGGATTTGAAAGGAAAATCTGGGGAAATTTGGAGGGTTCCTGCTGTCAGGGGGGAAATTGTTAAGCTAGCAGCACCAAACTTTCAGGGTATCTTTAGGAGACTCTCCTGATGATACCACCCAGGTTTGGTGAAGTTTGGTTCAGGGGGTCCAAAGTTATGAACCCTCAAAAGTGTAGCCCCTATCTCCTATTAACTCCCATTGGAAACAATGGAGGATGGGCACTCCCTTTGGGAGTCCATAACTTTGGACTCCCTAAACCAAACCTCACCAAACCTGGGTGATATCACCAGGACAGTCTCCTGAAATATCCCTGAAATGTTGCTGCTGCTAACCTAAAAACTGTGCCCCCTGCAGGCCAAAGACAGAAAAAACACTGAAAATACAACAGAATCCCACAAACGACCCCGCATTTTTGGCGCCCGCCACAAGGGGACACCCTGGGCAACTGCCCACTTTGCCCAATGGGAGGAACGCCTCTGGCTTTGTCACTCATGTGGATACTCTGAAGCTCACACTGAAATGAGTATTCTATTCAGAACAATGCATTTAAGTGAAGCTAAATGAGAGTCTAAAAACAGCAATTTCATCTGAACTAGAATTATAACCCTCTAAGCTTCTATCTATTGATTTTTTCTGACTTAGATGGGAGCACTCTGCTTAGGATGGCACTGTAAGACTTTTAACCAATGATGTGTGGGTATACATGCATTTCTTATTTAAACAGAGAGAATCCTGATAATAGAACAATTCATTTCACATGTAAGTTGTTAAGGAAAAGTATCTGGTCCTTTTGTATTTATAGGCTAAAGACACCAGCCAGCATTATACCCACAAGACCAAGAAATAAATTTATAATTATGTACCTTGGTGATTCTCAGCATCAGACAGCTTCTGCCTGATCAGCAACTCCATGGCTTCTTCACTGAATCATTTTTGCTGAAACTGCTGACAAGGAAGCAATCAATGCAATTCCCTAAAAAAGCTATTTTTTAAAAAAAACTGATTGAGGAAGATTTTTAAAACATTTATATTTCACTTTCCTATTTCACAATACTTCGGTATTCAATCACAACTGTTTAAAACTTTTTGAAAAAATAGATTAAAACAGGAAAATACAATGAAGGTTGCAATCCTGATGGATGTTGATTTGAGAACACACCCTACTAAATCCATAGAACTGCTTCTGAGCAAATGGAATGCTGTAAACTGGTGACAGATTATTATATTATATGAATCAGTGAAATCAGCACAATTCACAAAAAACTCAAGTTAACAAACAGTAATGCAGAAATCTCAGGCCAACCCTCTAATGACATATACTGTAATTTGTTTCTTTTTAAAACAACAAAAATTAATGTGATTGGTACAGGGGAAAATGGTGCACAAGACTCCCATCACAAGACTTAAGCATATCTACCAGGGGTTCCCAATGGGACATTTTTCTTGCTGCCTGCTAATTGGGTGAGTGGGGGCGGGGGGAGGTGTCTTTTCCCCAGTAAGGATTCTGATTGGTCATAGCAGATTTGATTTTTTAAAAGTTGCTTTGGCAGCTGCTGCCACCACAGCACAAGGATCTTCAATGTGCTCCTGAAGGTAAACTGTAGCAGCCACTTTGGGGCTGTGCCCACCCTGCTGCATCAAAATTCCAAGATGCATGAAGGCTTGAAAAGGTTATGTACCCCTGATGTACACTATGTCTCAAAGTACTGAGACAAATAAATATATCTATTTTTCCCTTGTGGAAAACATCACTGAATTATACCCTGGTGAATCAATCTCCCTGAAACATTATCAGAACACCAAACTTGGATTTAGAGGAATAGTTCCTTTGAACACTCTACTAACTCCCACCAACCAAAAAACCCACCCTTAGAAATGGTCTAAAAGTTTGTCCCCCACTCTCCCAAAAGCACCAACTGCGACATCATTTTATTTTACACATTTTATATTTTTTTCCCTGATGGAAAAGTTGTTTAGTCAAAACTATTTTAAATCACCTTTGTTTCAAAAATATTGATCATTAAACATCCATAGAATTACATCGCCTCCCACCAACACACAAAAGAACTCTACGAAGTAATTCATAGTCTACCTATAAAAACCACATCATGCCATGACCAAGCCCCATTCTTCTTGCCTGCCAAAGACCATGCAAAAATAGATGTCTGATAAGGAACATATGGGAAACAGTAAGTACACTCTGTGTGGTTCCCATTTGCTCCATGACTTTTTAGCAGCAGGTCTGAAGAACGAGCAAAAGATAACTTGAAGCAGAACAGGGCAGAAAAATCAGACCTTCCATTTCATGTATTATTTATATCTTATTCCTATTTACCTTGCCCCACGTCCCTCCTAGCCCTTGACAGCCATTCCCACCCCAATTTGGCGATCCCTTTGTTATCCCGCTCCACTATCACCGAAACGTGCTGGATGCCTAACTTCCGCGTCTCTCGGTCTCCTAGCAACGCAGCATCAGCTCCACGCTCGCAGGTGTTGCTCGCCCCGCCCCCTGCAGTATGGGGCCCTGCTAAGGACACAATTCCTCGCCGAACGAAATGTTTTCTCTCCAGCGGCTATCGTGTTGGCTGCTGCAGGAATTCATACGTGCTCCCTTGAACCTCGCCTTGCAAATTAGAAAGTTTGTCCTTCCTCCTCTTCATGCTCAATGAAAGAATAACTTATTTAGAAAGCACACAGGGGAAGTGGCTATCCATTGCCTAATTTGCCTGTTTATGATTAATATGCGGGTCACGCTGCTGTCCAGATGGAAGGTACTGAACTACTGAGATTACTAAAGACAGCTGCGAACATTTATGCCCTAGCCTAGGTCTGTCGTTTCCCATCACAATGAGACAAATGTGGGATCTGATGACATCCATGTAACCATAGAATCTTTTGTCCAGCCAGTGTTCTTAGGAACAGTAAAAGCAGGGTTGCTAAACCACATATTTTACAACTGATCTCCAGACTACAGAGATCAGTTCCCCTGGAGAAAGGGATGCTTTGGATGGTGGACTGTATGGAATTATACCCTGCTGAAGTCCCTTCCCTCTCCAAACCCTCCCTAGACGACCCCCCCCCCCGTCTCCAGTTATTTCCCAACCCAGAGCTGGTAACCCTACCCACATACCCCCAGCCTAGTCCCTCTCTAAACCTGTCAGGTTGCACTCTAAAACTTTCTGAAAACTGCCAGATCCCCCGATCCCCAGCCACTCAAAACCTGGCCCTATTTGTGTGCACACTACACAGACAAGGCATTTTCATGTCAGCTACAGCAACACATCCAAATCAAATGCAATTTCATTTTGGCTTATTTTCAACACTGTGCAGAATCTCATTGATAGTATTGAGCTTCATGTTTGTTTAAGTCAAATATAATTCTTCAATTCCACAAGCATTATTCCTCAATATTACCTTAAAAGAGCTTTTGGGGGTCATTGAGGACTAAAGCAAGTGACTTGGGGGTGGAGGGGGTGGGTGGGTTGAACTGGCAAGTCCAAGTGATCAGGTGGATGAGGCTGTGTATTTTCCGATGCCTCCAAACAATTCTGCTGTACTTATTTTTCAGAAGATTAATAATTTTAGTTCTCCTTACGACTTCAACTTCATTATGTATTGTGTTTAAAATTATGTCTACCAAGAACAAAATACGATTCACATGAAAACTCTGTTTTATGTTCCTTCATTATTAGTTGAAACACTGGATGATTTGCTACCCCGTTTTTCTTCCATTGCCCCAAGGCTGCTTGCACAGTGAAAATGGAAATAAGAGATTACAGTGAAGCTGTTTGCTTCATGTGTCCAGAGCAATAATTGTCCAGGGAAGTTCATTACAGTGCATGTACATTTCTTTGACTGATTCTACTCCCAACATAGTTTCATATAGCAGTAACAGAGTAAAGATGCAGACAATAGCTTTATAGCCACATACGACATACATAAATAATTTTTAGGAGCAGTCACACCAGAACATTGGGAAGGAGAATTCATACCCTTTAGGGAAAAATGGAAAACCAATGAGTTTATGTGTGTGTGTGTGTGCTGGATTAATGGGAATTCACTTGGTTCATTTTTACATTTGCAAGGAAGCTGGGGGTGGGAAAGAAATTTAAACTGTTGGCAGTTACTATATTACTGTGAACATTTGAGAATAATGATTTTTAATGGTTTTGAATGTGGTTTCGCTCTGCTCTGGGCATTTTAAAGCTGAAAAGGTTAGCATCATCATTATCTGGTTATCCTATACTAGCCTTTATCTAAGGAGCACAGAACTGTATATTCATCCATTTCCATTCTTTTCTCACTGTGAATCTCAGAATTAATTTAGGACAGGGCACTATGTGTACGGAAACAGAGAGATATTTACAAGACATGTGTGACACAGGATGGGACCCTAACTCAAGCTGTATCTTACTATACAATTGAGCAGTGTGTTTGTGATGATGAACCAGAAAATGCAAAGGATTCTGGGAGGTGTAGTCCAGAAGGTGCATTTCTCATGTACAGAGGGGCTGACTGTACTACAACTCCCAGACTCCTATTCACTCAGCCGGTAACACTTCTTAAAGCTCTGGGGTCCTCACACACTGTCCCATTCTTTGCTGGAGTCAACTCTTGAGTAAGTCCTATTCCTTGCCTAAGCCAGCTCTTAGGATGGTGCTTTGCAGATGGGGTGTGTGTGTGCCTACATACATGGGGAGAACTCTCCCCAACTTCACAGGAATCCTGCTGCCCCTCCTGGGATGTTTGGGGAAGCATAATTTCAGAGTTTGTACTGGGCACAATTTCCTGTAGACATGCCCCATCCATATCTCTTGCCCTGGGAGGATTAGTTTTCTGGAGCCTTTTTTTTTTTTTTGCACAATGGCCTCTATTGCTAATACTTAATAATCTGTGAAGAAACTTTCACAGACCCAGAACCCAAAGCATTTGCTGTTTCTTTTATTATTTGTAAATAAGCAAGTATTGAATATCCCCCTATCTCATCACTACTATCTGCTCCTAAGGGAACTGATTCTATTTAAAAAAGCTAGGCAGGAACCTATATAAATTGCGGGAATTTTTGAACCAACTATTCCCCCAAGCCTAAGAACATCTTATTTGAAAGCCTTAAGACTCTGTAATTATTTATTGGAAGGGAGTGATGTACACTTCAAGCACTGCTCTGCTACTACCATATTTCAGAAGTGTTTTAGAAATATGTTTAAATATTCAGAGCTGTTAAATTGGTCCTAATCTTTGTTTATGTCATAATTGTTCTCGTGATTAAAGTATCTTAATTATATATTTATAGATCTCAAGCATCAGAAGAAGATTGGCAGAACAATAGTTCACTCATTTTATCTTGGCAATGCTACATGGCTTTAACTGGCAAGAATTATGGACATAAAATGTTAATTTCTCTTGTTAAATATAAATTACAAGACTTGCTTTCATGGAGTAGTTTAGAGAGAGAGCACATGCAAAGAAATATATGGATCAACAGTCTCGGCAATTACATATGGTAACAGCAATGTAAATGCTAAATGTTACTTTAGGCTGCTTGGGTGCGGTTTTGTCAGGCTTCGAATGGCATCTTTCTCATTAGGCTTTTTAAAACGTGCTTCATCTTTTTAAAGGTGCTGTTTGTTGAATCAGTTAAAGTTTTCTTGTCTGTGGTGATGGAAAGTGCTGCTGAGTCACAGCTGACTTATGCAACCCCTGGTGGGGTTTTCAAGGCAAGAAACATTCAGAGGTAATTTGCCATTGGCTGCCCCTGTGTGGGTTGAGAGAGTTCTGAGAAATCTTTGACTGGCCCCAAAACACCTAGCAGGCTACATGTGAAGGAGTGGAGAACTAAACACCATTCTCCAGATTAGATTCTGCTGCCGTTAACATTCAGATTACACTGGCTTTCCCTCTTGTCCTTATCTTTTCGATTCTCCCTTTGGGTTCTACTACAATCTGATGTGGTATCTTACCATCTTTTTGCTGAAGATTTACATCTGTACCATTCTGTACCATTCTGTGCCTGATCTTGTTTTGTTCTTCTTTTGCTTATATTTCTGCTGCTTTTGCAATCTAGATAGAATGCCTCCTCTGTAGCTATTGCCTACCTTTTCTTCATAGGCTCCTTCTTGTTAACTATTGCCTCCCCAGTTAAATGAAAGGTTACCACCACCTATGTTCCCTGGGTGTATGTCTTTTCCCTCTTTAATCCTACCACTGGAACACAGGGCCAGAGCGAGGGGGAATGGCATTTGGGGCAAGCGTGCACCCCGCGCCCCTGCCGCGCCCCCGCCTGCCCGCTCTGCCCTTACCCTGTTCCTGCACTGGCACATGTCTGGTGTGTCACGCCCCCTCCCCCTTGATGCTACTCCACTGTGGGTTGAGAGAGTTCTGAGAAATATTTGACTGGCCCCAAAACACCCAGCAGACTTCATGTGAAGGAGTGGAGAACTAAACACCATTCTCCAGATTAAATTCTGCTGCTGTTGACAAAAGCCTCACATGAATTATATTAAAAAATATTTACATTCATTTAAAATTGTGGAAATTCAATGGAAATATAAACCCAGGACTTACATCTCCAATGAAACCATTAAAAAACACAATAATAGCACATAGCTATTACAATGATTGATTGATAGCTGTTGTCAAGATTGACCTGATGTGTTTTGACCAACAGTCTTCTTCAGAGGTCAAATTTTCACACACACACACACACACACACAATTGCTAATCATATATCACCATACTGCAAAAATAACCAGACTGGTAGGAAGGGTTGTATATGTTTCCAATCAAATGTTGGTCTTAAAATTACTGCAGATAGCAGTCTCATCCCATTTAGGAGCTCCTAGTGTCAAAGTACTACCAATGTCCATACCAGATCAACATTCTCAGTGGATGCGTCAGTGCTGATTAGTAATTTTGTGGATGTATATATAACTTTTGACCTCTGAAGAAGTCCTTTGGGTCAAAATGTGTCAGGTCAATCTTGGCAAAAGCTATCAGGTCAATCTTTGTAACAGTTTATGTGCTGTGATTGTGTTTTTTATGGTGTTACTGGAAATGTAGCTCCTGGATTTATATTTCCATTGAATATCCTCAATTTTAAATGGATTTAAGTGTTTTTTAATATAATTCTTGTGAGTACAGTGTAATAAAACTGTTTTGGACATATTTGAGGTTTCAAAATTCCTTCAATTTTTCTCAACCCTTTGGTTCCTGGTTTATTTTATAGGTTAGGTTTGCGTTTTCCTTTATTAAAATAAACAACAAGGAATCATATTATCAGAATAACAATAATTTGTAAAGTGCCTAAAGCTGTGCAGAAATTAAAACCCAATTCTGTCAGAAAACTTGTAATCTTACTGTAGACATATGAGGAAGGGGAAAGCATACAAGTGCTGCTTCCATGTGGAGATTTACACATTTGTCAACCCTTTGGTTCCTGGTTTATTCTAATCAGACCATGAGTTCAAAATGTTCTCGACCTGCCACATTTTAATCCTGCAAGTCCTGACACAAGGTTATAAATAATGCATTCATGCCAGATTTTAATGGATGGCACAGTTAATATTGTCCTGTTGAAAAACAGCAATTCCATCCAAAGGCAGAAATGTGTTTTTGTGAAACTGATAAGGGTCAAGTTGAGTTTCAGCTCCTTTGTGAATTTTCCCTTTGCCAACTGAGCTCGGGCTGTGTAGCCTGGAATGAGATCTAGCAGTGGAGACAGCAGCACTGTTAGCTATCTAGGATGTCATTAACATTATCTAGCAAATACTTTTGACAGACACTCAAGGGCCTCTTTCTAAATAAGACACTACATCACAATATTTGGAGGGAGGGTAATCACATCTTTCCCAGTGGGCCCCTTGCACACTCAGAGAAAACATCCTGAAAATGTCAAATGGATAACTAGAGCTTCAAACACATATAAAAGTCTATCAATGTGTGTGGTTCTAGTGACTAGCGGTCAAGACAAACAAGAATGCTTGCTGTCTTCTCAAATAATACCCTGGATTGACAACTCTTCAGGAAAAGAGATTTCCACAGCTATAGAGTTTTAATCACAGTTGCCCTTCCAAGCTGAACCTGATGCACAGATATACACAGCTGAACATTTCATTTTGAGTACCTAACAGAACAATCTTAGGCATGTTTAGTTGGAAGTCCTACTGAGTTCAGTGAGGCTTAGTCTCAAATGACTGAGCATAGGATAGGCTCATATACTGATTCATACAATTAATTTTCTTTTCGATCTATGCTCAGTCCAAATCTATGATAATGGGTTGTGTGAAAACTGTCTAGAATATGCATATATGTCCAGTCCAGTAATGCAGATGATTGTATTCATGCAGGCACTTAACTCTATGCTAAGTGTGTCTCATGGGTCAGGCTGTATATGGAGACAGGCACTGACAGTTCTTTAGTTGTGGTTGCCTTTTTTCAGTCATGCTGGTCATGACAAGAAGGAAGTACTTTCCATGGGTCACCCTCTTCCAGTTTGCATAGCGTTTCTTCCCATGGCCCTGTGGTCTCCACCTGAATATTTATATGGTGGGGAGGGAAAGTTGGCTTACTGTTTCGTAGACTCAGCTATTCTGGTGATTACTACGCCTGAAAAACGAACCTGTGAAGAGAAACAACCATTAAATGTATCTGGATACTCTTTATTTCCCAATTCACTCACTGACAGACAAGATGGGTCACAACATCTGAAGTGTAGGAGAAAGTGAAAGTTGTATAGCGATGAAACAAAAGGGGGGAAAGGCAGAACTTCATACAAGATCTCTGAATTGTACTCAGTATGTGATAACAGTCTAGTCACAGTGCAATTGCTTCTGCATCTTTCTGCTTCTATGCTAAAGCTCTTCCAGGTGATAAATGTTTGCTTGATCAGAAGCCTAGGGCATCGAACAGACTTGCAAATTCTTTCTTTCTGCTCAGTAGTCATATTACTGCTTGTATGCACACTTCAAAATCAGTAAAATAAATATTTTCTGCTTAGGCTAGCTGAATCTAATTTTTTGCAACGTTCTCTCTTTGAAAGTCATAGCCTTCAGCAAATGTGGGCAAACAGAATGCCCTACAAAACCTCAACCAATAATCTTGAGGCATGACTGTCGTAATTTATTCTACATGTGTTTGCTCTTGAAGACAATCCAAAAACTCCAGTTCATATAGAATGCTGCAGCTTGATTACGATCAGGCGCTAGGCAGAGTATACCTATTATACCAGTTCTGCAATCACTCAGTTGGTTACTAATTAGTTTCTGGAGTAATACAGTTCAAGGTATTAACTATCAGCTACTCAAACCTACATGGCCCAGGACTCTCATATCTAAATGAGTGCATCTCCTATATGCCGGAGTCCAACAGCAGTGTTCATCTGATGTGGTCTGTTGAAGATGCCAACCTGCAAATGGGTAATATAACCAGCATTTACTCAAGCTGTCTCTGTTGTACCTTCCACATGGTCTGAGAATGTCAGAAAGGCATCCACAAATCTTTCTGCAGGATATGTACATTTAAAACATTGTTCAGGACAGTATTTTTATTAAGGGAACAGGGCTATGGTGAAATGGAATTTGTCAGGAAGATGTTTTTTATAAAGAAACAACAAACATTATTTGTTACATGCATTATCTTGATCATACCGCAGTGTTTTCAAATTCCTGCAATCCAATTTTTGCATTTTTATGGTTTATCAGATTTTATACCATTTTACTGCATTGTTTCATAAATTTGTGAAAGAGCCTCATGGCACAGAGTGGTAAGCTACTGTACTGCAGTCAAAACTCTGCTTATGACCTGAGGTTGATCCCAACAGAAATTGGTTCCAGGTAGCCAGTTCAAGGTTGACTCAGCCTTCCATCCTGCCAAGGTTGCTAAAATGAGTACCCAGCACTGGGGGTAAAGTGCAAATGACAGGATAAAGGCAATGGCAAGCCACCCCGTTAACATAGTCTGCCTAGTAAATGTCATGATGTGACATCACCCCATGAGTTAGTAACTACCTTTACCTCCCCTCACAATTGTAATCCAGACTTATTACATTGTTTATTGTATGCTTTATACTGTTCCTGTTGCATTGTATTTACATTTTGTAATCTCCTTTTGAGTCTCAGATAAAAAGGTGGACTATAAAAAAAAACACCCAAAAATCTTTGTTCTAAGATTATCCATAGAATATTGTTATGGTTCATTTTATGAGAAAGATATCCTGCATAGAGGCAGGCAGCTATTCTGATAATGGAATGAACAAGCTTGAAGTGAAATGGGCTATTCTGGACTTTCACTGATTTTGGACCTGAATTAAAAACCTTTTTTCCTTGATTTATGTCAGAGCATTCCTTGTCAATTGTTTCTTTGTGTAGTATATTGTGCTGTTCTGTTGAATATGCTTTACTCTTTTGTTTTATATATGGCTATTTACATAATATAAAGCACATGACTTGTCTATTTCCCTAGGTCCCAAGGAAGTCCAGGGCCCTTGGAATTTTCTTGCCTTCATTTGATCTCTTCCTGAGGCTTGGGATTATGCATCTAACTTTCTGTAATCTTTCTCTACATAAAAGCCTATAATCATAAGAAGCTTAACTCTAAGCCAATTTTTGATTTTCCTTTAATGGTAGAAAGACATTTTTTTAATGAAGCCTCAAAACACTGAAGAATGAATGGCACATTTCTATCTTACCAGAGGTCTGATCACCTAACTTTCCCAATTTGCTTCCATTTAATAAAAATACTCAAGAGTGCATAAAAACATAAGAAAAACTGTGCTGGATCAGACCAAGGCCCATCAAGTTCAGCAGTTTGTTCAGATGGTGGCCAACCAGGTGACTCTAGGAAACCCACACACAAAATGACTGTAGCAGCCTTATCCGGCTTGTGTTCTACAACACCTAATATAACAGGCTTACTCCATTAATACTGGACAGAATAGGTATGCCTCATGCATTTTGAGTAGTAGCCACAAGTAGTAAAGTAGTTTGAAGTTAGTAGCTTAATCAGTTTGAGAAGACATTTAAAGATGCTGAGATCAGTAAACATGAAAAAGTTTAATCAGTTAAATAAAATGTATGACTTCACACCCACAGAAAGCTATAAAAGCAGGGAGACTAATCTTCAGATTCTTTAGTTCCTTTAGTATTTAAATAACATTTTCTGGTTGAGCCTAGTTAGCTTCTTAAAGATGTACGCTTCAGATCCCTGACTGCTGAAATAATCCTTCAAAGGCAACTAATAACGTAGACAGTATTGCTTATGAGAGAAACTGGATATTATGAGAGAAACTGGATATTTCAATTGCATTGGAACATAAATCTAATTAAGTGCTAGTATATTTTCTTTTAAAGTGTAATCTGCCATCATTTGAAAGGAGGGCTTATATCCTTTTCTGCAGAACTCTAAGAATACTGTATGTCTTTACAATGAGGTTTTCTTCTTATATAGTTTATAGGATGCTGCATGGTTTCCTCCCCCCCCTTCTTTTTTTAACATGTACATGAATGTACCAGGATGTGCAGAGATTTGTATAAGCACCAATATGCTATTTCTCCTTTCCATTTGATCCAGAGAGTTGCCTATTTTGAATATTGTTTATACATTTGTTTCATTTACACACTGCCTTTTTCTCCCAAAGAGACACACATTGTTAGTCTCTTCTCCATTTTGTCCACACAACTGCCCTGTGAGGTAATTTAAGCTGAGAGTATGTGAGTGGTCAGAGATTCATCCAGCAAGCTTCCATGGCAGAGTAGGGGTTTGAACCAGGCTTTTCAAGATCCTAGTCTGACACTTTTATCGCTAAACCACACTGGTATCTTGAGTTAATAATGGGTCGATGGGGGATAAAGAGGCAGGTATGGAGGCAATATTCATCCTATTCCGTAAAGACCATGGGAAGGGCTGTTAAAGCCAACTTTCCTTCCTTGCAGTGTCAGTAGTATAAAATACCTTGTTCAATTGGTACCCCAGTGGTGTCTACGTTCCCCTTTTTAATCCTCACAACAATCCTGTGAGGTGACTTAGGCTGAGATAATGTCAATGGCCTCAGAAGGGTGTAAATATATTTTGAATTCATTGTTCAAAATCTTCACTGACTTCAAGAGTTTCCAGTCACATTACAAAGGTTTCAGTCACATTCCCAGGACCCAGGACCAGCATGTCTGAAGAGCCACCTTCACCTATCTGACCCTACTTGACTGTTGACATCATAACCTTTGTCTGTGCGTTGCTCCCTGTCAAAATCAGGCAACAGGTTACTCAGCAAAAGTTACTCAGTGGCACCTTTCAATATGTAACTCCCTCAGGAAAAACACACTGTTAGCACCCTTATTACCATCTCTTTGGTACCAGACAATCCAGCTTTCCCATGCTGAAGAACCCCCTCCTTTCCATAATATTCAGCCCACCAATGAATTGCTTTTACTGCTTTTTGTTCTTTTTCAGCCAGTTGTTTGGTTTAGATTTATTTTAACATATGTTTTATTGCTTTTATTTCTCTTTGTAAACCACTTTGAATTCATTTTGTGAACATCTGCATTTTTATGTAGAAGCATAATATAGAAGTATTTAAATTTAAAAAATTAAAATGTTTTGATACTGAGACTGTTTGTGGTAGCAATATTTGTTTTTAAAGACAAGACATATTTAGGTTAATTTATCCAAATTGTTCCTTATTTTAATAAGTTAACCCATAATATTGTCAACTTGTCCCTGAGTTCAGGGACTTTTCCTGAGGAACTGAAAGAGGTTGTGGTGAAACTGCTCTTAATGATAACGAACGAGACTCTGACATGCTCACTAGTTGTGCAACCCTCGAGCAGTCAGCTTCCAGCTTCTTAAAGGACAAGTGGTGTTCAGCCACCCTAGATTGTGCAATAAAAGGATTGTGATGACCTTAGATGTCCAGCCTGGACAGAAGCTACACTGACTGGCTCAGTGTGTGTCTACCCCACACCAACAGGTGCGGGTAACCCACTGGACCCCATTCGTGGTGGGGATTGGGGATTGCCATTATTCCCCATGAATGAAGAATTCCCAGAACTGCTCTTAGACACCATCATTAGATTTATTTATGCTTTTTGATCCAGCCAACTACTGCTCAATATACCATCTTTCTTTTCTGGACAAGGTAATTGAAACAGCACAGGGGAACAACTCCAGGCCTTTCTGGAGGATGCATCTGTTTTGAATCCATTGCAGTCTGGTTTCTGGCCACGGAACAGAGATGGCTCTGACTGCCCTCATGGACAATCTCTAGAGACGTGTGGATTGAGGTGGATCTGCATTGCTGTTACTGCTTGACTTTGGTTTGGTGGATGCATTTGTTAAATGGCTTACTGGATTACGTCCAACCACTACATGCATTTCCTCAAAGGTGCCATTTTTAGACACCATGGTGCATATTAGTTCATTTTTTTTAAAAAAAATTATTGATATTTTGGATTGTTACAGATTTATATTATACATCTTTATATTTCATTCTCCATATCCTTTTACCCCCTTTCCCCCCTCCCGCCTTCTTCTTTTCTTCTTCATATCTTTTTGTTTTTCTTGCCATATTTGGTTTCTTGACATTATGTCAAAAATTTCTAATTGTATTTGTTCCCATATATATTCCAACCATTTCTGTATTGTCCAGATTTTTTTGTCCTTCCACCCTAATGCTATTACTGTATGGGCCGCTCTGATCATAAGTTTGAATAGCATTCTCTTTCTTTGTTCTATTATTGTATAATCCAGTATGCCCATAAATAATAGATCTATATTTATCTTTATTTTTACCTTCACATATTTTTCCATATACATTATAACCTTTTCCCACAGGTGTTTTACCTCTGGACATTCTAACCACATATGGATATAAATTGCATTTTTATCCCCACAATGCCAACATTTCGGGCTGAGTCCCTTTATCATATATGCCAGCTGTTTTGGTGTTCTATACCATTTTAATATTAGTTTCTTCTCCAATTCCGCATATTTCTCTATTTTTATCTTATTTATATTGCCTATTATTTGTTTTATAGAATCTGTGTCTTTTACTCCATCTTGTTGCCATTTTTCCATTACAGCTCTTACCATAAATTCTTGATCTTCTATCATATATTTATATAAAACTCCTAACATTTTTCCTTTTCTTTCATCATATGTTTTTATACAATTTTTCATTATACAATCTCCTTCTATCCTGGAGGCTTTTATCTTTTCCCAAATTCCTCTTAGGTGCATATTAGTTCAGATCACAGGCTTTTCATGACTATACACAGGAACCAACTGACAGAAATTTATATCTGCACTTTAATTTCTATCATCCTCAACCTATAAAAATAACTTTCCCTTTGGTTTGTTTCTTATAGTGAAACAGAACAGCACTTGTATTAAGGCTATAAAAGAGCAGCTAAAATGAAGTATGCCTTTTGAATAAAGACTACTTTTAGCATGTTATACAAAAGGCTAGATTATGGGCTGACAATATCCCTAGACACCACTTATTCTAATTTAGAGAATGTATTTGCCATAACAGACTACTATGTGTGTGTACCTATTCTAATTATCAAATTGAATTAAAGTCATCATCTATGAATATAGGCATGGGGTGGAATGAGGGGAAAGTGCGCCTGGGTCATGCGCCCCTGCTGCAGCATTGCCCACCCCTGCCATGCCCCTGCCATGCCACACCCCTGCAATGCCCCTGCCACGGCTCCGCCCCCATTGGCGCTACGCCACTGATATAGGCCTCTGGTGAAGGAGATTCCTAGCTGTGGCCATCCCCCTTTGTTGAGACTCATAAGAACCAAATCTCTTGGGGGGAGAGACAAATTAGGGGACATTTCAAATGTGGACAGTGTCTTGCATGCAAGTTTGTGAGTGAGATAAAAAAAAGTTGTATATCCTTGCATGGACTATGTTAAACCAGAAACAAGCAGGAATAAGTATCATTGTCCATGGGGTAATATGTCTTGATTTTTTCAATTTATACTTAATCTTTGCATGTATTATTGTGTGTAGTTTATTGTCAGTATCCTTTATTTCTTACATTTACTTGTATTCAGCACCTGGGTAATGCCACAGAATCATTATTGCGAAGTCCTTGAACGGATTACAAGACAAAGATTTAGCCATGAGCCTTGTAGCTTGGTGATTCCAACATTTAATGTCTGAAGTTGTTGGAAGCACACCTAAGAAGTGTAAAGGTTTCTTTGAAGCTAGCATGTTGGCTAATTAGCTGTTTGAAGCCAGTTAGCTTGTAGATATTTTCATCACACAGATTGGAGATATTTTCCTAAAGGAGTACTATTATGCTGAAGTGATACTGATACATACGGCAGTTTAAAGTTCACATTGGAGTGTCTCATCGTCTACTCAGAGGAAGAACACATAGGCAACTGCAACTGCTTCAGTTCAGAGACTGCGGAGGCCATTATACATTTTACTATTATCGTTGTATCTGTTTCTTTAAGGTTCATGTGGGTTGTAAGTGCTATGAACCAATGTTAGTCATACATGTATTACATTGAAATAGCTTTGCGTTGATTTTTATGGTCAGAAACTATGACCTTTTTATGAGTTATATTTCATTGTGTTGTGATTAAACAACGCAAACATACTTTAATCTAACATTGATCGGTTACTCAAATTGTAGTTGATTGGACACCACAGATTGCTTTTCTTGGTGCGTCATTTATTTGGTTTTCGTTACTACTAGACATGACTGGCACATTCAATCTGGTCGACCATGACTTCTTGGCTAAATGCTTCGCTGATGCTGGGATTCATGAGTTTGCCTTGCAGTGGCTGAGCTCATTTCTCCAGGGCCAGGGACCAAGTTGGACTAGATGCCCTGTGCACCATCTGTTGGTGTTTGGTGTCCCACAAAGGGTGATTCTTTCTCCTATGTTGTTTAACATCCATATGTACCCTCTTGTTAAGCTGATCCAGAGTTTTGGGCTTGGCACCCAGATGTTTATATTGGATGATAATACAGACTTTGCCCCAGATGTTTTGGGAAGTTTTTTGGGAGTCATGGTGGGACGGTTAAAGCAGAGACAGTTGAAGTTGAATCCATGTCAGACAGAGATCCTGTGGCTGAGCTGGGGATGGGCAGGTGGGGTTTGCCAATTACCAGCTCTTGAAGACATACAGCTAACACCTGTGCCAGCCATCAAGAGTCTTGGTGCCTCTCTATCAATGGAGGCTCAAGTCACATATATGGATTGCCAGGCTTTCTATCATCTGTGCCAGGTGAGATAATTGGCACTCTACTAGTCCCAAACCAACTTAGCTACAATGATCTATGCAGCAGTCACCTCTAGATTGGAGTACTGCAACTCGCTCTATGCAGGACTGCAGTTGGGCTTGCTTTAGAAGCTCCAACAGGGGCCGAATGCAGCACTGCAGGTCCTTACCAGGACCACATGGTGAGCACATATACAGCCTGTCCTCCACCAGTTGCATTGGCTCTAGGTAGAGGACTGAATTAAGTTCAAGGTTTTGGTGTTGACCTTCAGAGCTTTAAATGGTATGGGGCCATCATATCTGTGGGACCGCCTTTCCCAGTGTGTCCCCTGACAGCTGCTGCAATCAGCAAATAACAATCTACTGGTGGTCCCTGACTTGAAAGATATCTGGCTGGCCCCAGTGTGGGCCAGGGTATTCTCAGCCCTGGCCCCTAACTCATGGAATGCTCTGTCTAATGAGACCTGGGACCTTTGGGACCTGAGGAAATTCTGCAGGGCTTGTAAGACAGGCTTATGGTCAAGCAGCTACAGTCGTATCACCCGAATGGCCTCCCTTTTCTCCTCCCCTCTACTGTTTATATTGGCAGGATTATTGTAATGGAAACTGATTTTATTACCATTTGGGTATTAATTGTTGTTATCTGTGGTTACATTCTGATTGTATTTTAAACGCTGGAAGCTACCCTGAGCCGCCAAGGGGAAGGACATCATATACATTTAAATAAACAAAGAAAACAATTCCAAGACGCCTACACCATCATGCTTTGTCTTTTGTTTCTTCCTCTGTGCCAATCAAGGTTATAGCTCTTTCCCAAAAGCATCTCTGCAACTGTTTCCAGTGTAGAGGTATTCTGTACTGTGTGTGTTCTTCACATCTGAATGCACCAGGACTGATTAGCAGGCAGTTTTGAGCAGTCGCCATTTACTCAACTGTAAAATCACACTGTTCTCACTAGAAAGCACACTGCACAAGCCAAGTGGACAGCCGAGGCAGTATGTGACAAACAGTCAGCAAAGCAAACAAATGAGAGTGATAGCAAATAAGAGTCACGTAAACAAGCGAGGGAGTAAACAGAGCAGCTGGAAACAAGTAAAGGGAGCAAGAGAATGAAGTCAGTGAGCAAGGTTAGGCAAGCGAGTGGAAGGATCAAGTGAGAATATAGTCTGCAAACGCAGACTAAGTAAACTATGACATTTAAGAAGTAAAGCAACTGTGGCTAAACAATTAAGGAAAGTGATTGAGTAAAAGAATGTTTTTGGTTAGTTAGGCTGAGACTGTGTAACTTATCTAGTAAGCTTCCATGGCAGAAGGAAGATTCAGACCTAGCTCTCCAAGTACCTAGATGGACACACTAACCACTACACCATACTGTCCCCCTAACCAAGAATCTTGTCTTTTACTCAGTCACCTCTTGCTCATACCTAATTTCTGCTGTGTTAAGTACATAGCACACACCAGAAGGGCTTGTTCCAGGGGGGCAGAGATGCACAGGGGAAGGAAGGGTCTCATGCTTTCACATTCCCCCCACATACACTGCTGGTGTCTGATATGCCATGCGACTTGTGCAGGGAGGGGAGCCGGGCAGGGATGACTGGAGTGCAAAGGCTGCTGGGGGGAATAAGAGAGGGCACTGGAGGTAATGAGCCCCCTGACTGAGGGAAGGAGGGGGGAATCAGATTGAGTCCCACCATGGCTTAGACCAAAATCCTTTACCATAAACACAGCATACGGCACTGAGCAGCTTAAAATGAATCTCAAAACAACTCTCAAGCTAAAAGCTGAGAATAAAAGCCAACGGTCAAAAATTAATTAAATGGCTGAGTTTTTTTAAATGTTGCCGTAAACGTCTGGTGCCTAAAAGAAAGCAACGTTGATGCCAGGTGAGCCTCAAGAGAGGTGGTGTTCATCGGTGAGGTACCACCACAGAAAATGTCCTGTTTCTAGTGACTGTCCAAGTCACCTTTGAAGGTGGGGGAACACAGAGCAGGAGTTGTGAGGCACATCTTAACTGGTGGGCTAAACAGTAAGAAAGGAGATGATCCTTCATGAGCCCTGTCCCCAAATCATTTAGGATCTTAAAGCTATTTAGATCTTCAACCAGGACTTAGAGGCCGTTTCCGCATGGGCAGAAAATGACGGCCTGGAGACGGTAAAAACGCTGTCTCCAGGCCGCCATTCGCTGGAGCAGGCGCGCAGAGCCAGGGGGGCGTGTCCCCAGGCTTCGGCAACGCGCCAGAGGCCCAGGGACACGCCGGGTTGGCCGGGCGCTGGCGCTCCGCGGCGCCGGCATCCGCCTCTTCCCGGGACCGTCCATGCGGACGGTCCCAGCGTCTTGGGTCAGCGTGAAATGCGCCGACCCAGCCATTTCCACCGCCGTGCGGAAACGGCCAAAACTATTCCTGCAAACATACAGGCAGCTGATGCAAATCTTTTAGTACAGGAGGTGATGTGATCTTTATGTCCTTACCCTGAAAGTCGCCAGCTCCTTCATTCTAACTTAACTGAGGTTTTGGACAGTTTTCAAAGGTATGTATGCTGAAATGTATTTTTACTTTCAAATAGATCGGGGGATCAGGGCTACGTAGACACTAGAACTCAGGTGGCGAATTCTGCAACAAAGAAGGTCTGGCATGCTTTGTTCTATGGCAGAGGAATATACAATCTACTAACATATTTATGTGAAACAGAGTATAGCTGTTCAGATATGGGTTGAAAGATATGGGCTAAAAAGATGTGCTTTGATGCCAGTGCCATCTCCAGATTGCATGTGAAGGTTCCCCAGTTAGCCATTTTAGGAGGACCAAAGGAAGCCACTGTTCACTGCGCTCTAGATTTTTAGAGGAATGATAGGATTCTTCTTAGTGTCTTTCTTCAGTCTCCTGTTGGACTGAAGCTCCCAGGAGCAATAGCAAGCTAACAACTTAATCCACAGGGGCAAGAAGTGGGTCAGTTAGGGAATGCCCAATAGTAATGGTTTGTCAAACATGCTCTTATTTCTAGTTTAAGGAAAGTCACATGGCAAACAGCTTTGCTCTCTCTTTTGCTAGCAGCTGTTATGAGCTCCATAATAAACAGCAGGCTTTTAATCCCAGTGGGTGTCTGCCCCCCCCCCTTGCTTGACAAAGGATGCAGGATGCTAAGAAGCAGACAAAATGCCTGAGCTGTAAAGACCAAGATAGGCCATTGCATTGATACTGTGAGTGAGGTATTGGTCTGTTTATAATTGGATCAAGAATCGACAGCTGTCACATCTGTTGGGATTTTACATTTCTCTTCTTTCTTCTGCCCTCAAATATAGCAACAGGGCTCTAGGCAATAAAAGCAAGCAAAAATATGGGAGCATCCTTTGATATCTGAACATGGGAACCCGACAGCCTTCTTGCTGCCCCTCCAGAGTCCTGTGAATAGTTCAGCTTTATAAAATAGAGAAAGGAACAAGAGCTGTATATGTAGATTTGACAATCGTAATAGTGCCGTTTTAAAATCACCCTTCAAAGTTGCATTGATCCAACACCTTTTTCACCTGTATGGAGTCTCAAGGTGACTTACAAACTCCTTTTCCCTTCCTCTCCCCACAACAGACACTGTGTGAGTCCAAAGAGAACTGTGACTAGTCCATGGTCACCCAGAAGGTAGAGGAGTAGAGAAACAAATCCAGTTCACCAGATAAGTGTCTGCCATTCATGTGGAGGGGTGGGGAATCAAACCTGGTTCTTGACATTAGAATCCACCTGTTCTTAACTACTACTACACCATGCTGGCAACCCTGTTTAAGTCAGTACTTAATTTGGTGCAGCAGAGATTTAAGAGAGTCTTGTAGTACCTGAGACACAGTACATCAATTTGTTCTGAAGAGTAAATGAAGGTGACTTAAAAAAAACAGCTCTGCTTTTCTCCAAAATGGGGGTCAAAGCAACTTGCAACAGTGTTCTGTTCTCAATATTATCCTCGCGACAACCCTGTGAGGTTGGTCAGGCTGAGTGACTGGCCCAAGGTCACCTAGCAAAATTTCACCGGCGAAGTGAGGATTCGAACCAGATCCTAGTCAATATAAGTACTATGTCACACAGGGGGGCCCTTCTTTTGGTAGAAATGTCAAGGATTGAGTCTGGGATCTTCTGCAGCAAAGCATGAGTTCACATCTTCATCCACGGCCAAGAAGGTCCCAGATTCAGACTCCCATTAGTTTGCTGCTCTTGTTGGTTTCCTGCAAAGTACTTCAATAGCAGCACACATGGTCCATGGGCTTCATGTATCAGTACGTGGCGCTGATACAATTCTGCTCGCTCCAACTCTCTCCAGCGCCGTCGCCCACCGACCCCCAGAGACCCTTCGGGTGGGTCCTCCTTTTCACTCGACCCCCTTGCTCTAGAGGTCGCTAGAGCGGAAACCAAGACGACGCGTCGGAGTCCCCCTGGCCCCCACTCCACTTTTTTGTCATCCCGCTGCTAATAGGGCCATTGGACTCTCCCCCTGACCCTTTTGCCCAGAGTTAGTCTTCCGATGTCATGGTCTTAGCAAGGGCCCCCTTCTTCGCAGCTGCTGGGTTGGACGGAGCAGATGGGCGTCGCGGCGGTAAACTGGGGCCACGTTTCTCCGCCCTTTCCCGGTTCAGTTTCCCATTGCTGCCTTTCCAGATTCTACCCCATACTGGAGGCTGGGGAAAGTCGCATCCCCACGTGCGGAAGTGCGCGCGCTCCGGCGGCATCGAGCGCGCTCCGGTTCCCCTGAACGCAAGCAACTGAGCGGCGTTCTTGCTGGCCGGGGTTGCCCTCGTGGAACAAGGCAGCAAAGATGGGACCTGAGTTGCAGTTTTAGAGGTGAGTTTGTCGCTCCATCCCTCCTGCATGAAATCCCTGCTCCCATCTCTTTTGCAATAGATTTTGTGCGCCGGTGAAGTTCGAGGTGGGTTTGATTTCTTTTAACAGTCGGAAATGTCCCCACATTTGCAATCCCTTTAATTTTTAACACGCACACCTCTTGTGGGGTGGGAAGGAAAGACATTGCTGCAGAAGATGAATAATGTTGTATTTATGGTAGAATCAGAACATGGAGGATTTTTTTTAACAGAAGGAGGAATCTCAATCTCTACACTCTTTTTTCCAAATTGCCTACAAAAGTGCTTTTTTGGGGGGGGGGACTCTCAACTAGGAATGAATTGTGTGACAACAGCTTTATGAAATAATTATACAACATATATGCAAAATATAAAATGAGCACTAATGTGGGTGAATGGATAAACAGACATGTGAGGCATGAGCTTCTGTAAGTGAAGCAAAGTAAACACTAGATTTAAAGTGTACTTAAAAGATACGTAGCAAAATTATTCCTTATATTGCAAACCTGTTAATATAAATTCTCAACAAGCTAGTATATCTGAACTCACAGCAATGGTAATTAGTTCACTGATGTTGGTTTAATTGTGATTTATAGTGAAATGCTAATATTCATACTAGTATTCTGGATTTCCAAGGCGCTGCAGTAAAATTAACCCTATTTAAAATACCCAATGCCGTGTTTTATTGCACACAAATAACATACTTTCAAGGTGGATGCTGCAAGTATTACTCTGGGGAAAATTTTATCTTTATATATATACAACTTTTACTATTGGAGGTTTTTTAAAAAAAACTTTAGTGGAACCATTAATATCAGCCAGGAATGCAGAACTTCCCATTAATTCAAAAGTTTGTTTATATCACCGTAAAACAGCATATCTCTTGTACAATAAAAATGTACATATGTTGAAGTGTGTGTCTTCCAGTGTTCCCCCTTTACTTCAGCTTGCATTAACTGTATTAAGTAATAATAATCATCCACAATGAGTCCCGAGAGAGACAATCTGGTGTAGTGCCTAGAGGATTGGTCTAGAAGTGCTGTCACTCTTTCTCAGACGAACCTTCCTAGCCAGGCTATTTCAGTATACTGCTTTGGGTTCCTTGGAAGAAGGATGGGATAAAACGTAATAGAATTCTACAGATAACAAGTTGAGCAAAACCATTCCTCCTTGTCTTACTTGGCACATAAACTCCCTACCGTTGAGAAGCAAAGTTGTGTGTTTATCATTTTGCTGTCCAATCCAGGTTTTCAAAGAATTCGTAAGAAACTGCTTGAAAACAGCTTGCAAGTGAAACTGAATAATCTCTGTGCCAATAAATAATAAAGCAAATCTATTCCATCATAAACCTGAGATTTTTCAGTCTCCATATGTCATTCAAATAACCACTTCTGCAATGTCTGTCATTCATTCTGCTTCCATTTATTTTATTATTTTGCTTCATTTATACCCCACCTTTCTCCCCAGTGGGAGCAACTTGCATTAGTCTCTCCTGCATTTTGTCCTTATGATAATGCTGTGGGGTGTTTGAGCCTTAGATAACTGTGCAACTTAGGGGTGTCAAACTTATTTGTTACAAAGGCTGGATATGACATAAATATGACATGGCTGGGCTGAGCCCAGGGGGTGGCTGCCTCAGCTGGTGAGCCACAGTGGGCTTGTCAGCCCAGATTGGAACCGGGGGCCTGGGGGGGGGAGGGAGAGGTAGCTCACAGGTCAGATTGGGAGCGGGGGGGATGAGGCTGCAGAGGGCTCACTAACCCAAATCGGCACTGAGGAGTGACTACCTTGACTAGCAGGGGTGCCATGGTGTATCCTCTGCAGGCTCGCCAGGTCAGATCAGGAGCAGGGTGGTTGGGTGCCTGGACTGGCGATCCCACAGTGGCCTCACCAGGCCAGATCAGGAGTGGGGGCTGGGTGCCTCAGCTGGTTTATGGGCTGGATAAGCCCTCTCAAGAGGCTGGATTTGGCCTCCAGGCCTCATGGTTGACACCTCTCATGTAACTCATTTGAGGTTATTAAGCAAGCTTCCATAGCCGAATGAGGATCCGAATCTGATTCTTTCAGAAACCTAGTCTGATGCTCTTAATGACTACATCACACTTGTTTCTAGTGGTTATAGGGAGGGGCAAACAGTTATACAGGAGGTTCAGTTGTTACCCCCCCCCCCCAGCAATGAATACCAAACTTGACTCTCGTGTGTCCTCTAACAGGTTTTTTTTTGAGATTTTGCCAAGCATGATTTATAGAATTTCAGCTGCTCTATGAGATACCCAGGGTGCTGGATTCTGTTTGTTCATACAGTGGAGCGGTTCTGTGCTCCTGCCCAGCCATGAGGCATCTTGTGTGGCCAAGGCCCTTTATCTTGCCTACCACTTCTCATTCTTCATGTGTAGCAGAGTTATTCCATTCAGGAAAATTTAAGCAGAATATCTCCACATGTATTTATTATCACGTTTGCATTCCATACTTCTTCTGCTCAGGGTGGCGTATAGGAGATTATTTCACGTTCTCAACTGCGCTCCAAAGTAGCCTATCGTCATCCAAAGCTTCACAAAGAGCTTCATGAAAGGGCAGGGAATTTCAGTCCAAGCGCTTCCAAATCTAACACTCTGCCCTTTACACCACATCAGTAATCTTATTGGGCCATTCAGATTCTTCATTCCTCTAACTGTTAGCAGATAGAGACAACATTTGAGTGTATCTGCAGCTTGACAGAAGACACACTCAAAATAACAATATGAGGTTCTCCTACACTGGAAACTGCAAATATTCCTATTCCGACAGCTCCCTGTTCCTGGTCACTTCATTCATTTGAGATGAAACTGTCTATCCACCAACAGGAACCAATTCCCACATGGTCAGCAACACACACTCTGGCTCATTCCGCACATGCAGAATAATGCACTTTCAAATTGCTTTCAGTACTCTTTGAAGCTGTGCGGAATGGCAAAATCCACTTGCAAACAGTTGTGAAAGTGGTTTGAAAATGCATTATTTTGTGTGTGCGGAAGGGGCCTCAGTTACCTCAGATTCACATCAAAAGGAATTCTCAAAACAAGTATACAGATTATTTATCCATGTTCACTCAACTGCATAGTACCATATACTACAGACAGCACAAATCCAGTTGGTTGTTACCTGGAGCTTGTAATCTTTGGCCATGATGAAGCAGTAGCATATCTCTGAGTTAGCCTCAAAGAATGCAGGGTCAGTTCCAGGCTTGATGCTGAAGCTGGAACCCCGAACTATGTGATGTGGTTCCTGGCAGGACACTGATTTCCAGGAAGTGTGAAGGGTGCTTGGTAGTGGGACGACGGGAGTGAAAATTTCCTAACTGTTGCTGTGTCCTCATCACATCTCTTGTCTTTTGAGAGAGGAGATTGCATCACTAAAAATCACTAGGTTAGATGCTATGTGCATGTCACCACATAAACTATCAGTAATGTATTAGATTCAGAGACACTTTAAGTGGAAGTATAACAATCTGCCACAGGAATGTTGGCCTTTGACCAGGAAGTCCTTGGTTTAAATCTGCTCCTCACCCATAAAAACATACTGGATGGCCTTTGGCAAGTCATGCTGTCTAAACAACAGTGTCGTTTCCCTCCCCTCTCCCCCCATCTTCAGCTTCAGGCTCTCAAACATCTGTTTCAGAGATATGCTGTTGATCTACATTAATGGCGACTCTTCTGACTCCTAGCGTACATCAGTAGGGTCTAATAATGTAACAGAACTTGCATGCAAGGTTTTCTTAACCTTCTTGATTTGGTATGTAATGTTTGTTAATAAACACAAGGCATTTTTACATTCGAGGGCTTAGAGCAATTGAAGACAGTTTGTAACGTGAATTAAAACCTTTTGGACAGTTCGCTCACTCCTACTACAAATGCTTCTTCAGTCCCCTAAATAATGATCAGAGGTTAACATAAGTATGAGAGAAGTTCTAGAATGAGAAGCTCAAGGTTGCAATGTACAAAAGCCCTTTATACATTCATTGCTGACTCAGGATGCTAAGAATTAAAACCCCAGAATGCTAAAATGTTATCTAAATGTTATCACTGGCACTTACTACAGTAATTATTTGGTCATCCTGCTACATATGGCCTTCTTAACTCTTCTCATGAGGAAAACACTTCTGCATGTTGAAAACTGTAGGGTGAAGGAGTACATCTAAAGACACTTCCAGGCTAAGGTTTGTTTCAGGTAACTGAAGTGCTTTTGTGAATGACGGACGCAGATTGTGCTGATCGGATTTCTGCTAGTGCAAATGGTTCACTTAGGAAGTCTCAACACAAGTGGTAGTTCAAATCAACCATTATTATGTCTAACTGCTATGTTAGAAAGTATCCCCACTTACTGTCCTGGCATTCTGGTCACTACTGTTGATATCTGATTGTTAGTTCAGAGTTGCTATGAACCTCAGCTGCCATTAAAATTATTGACAGTATAGAATCATGGAGTTGGAAGAGACCACAAGGGCCATCAAGTCCAACCCCCTGCCATGTAGGAACACACAATCAAAGCACAATCAATTTCATACTGATACAAAACCTTCCTTATTAATTTAAAAAAAATAGTTTGAAGTAATTTGGGACAGTAAAGTGGCAGAGTTAACTGTGATCTTTTGCTGAAAACAAAAGTGAGTAAATATCGTAAAAAATCTTGCTATGAGTGAAAACATAAATCTGAGAATTCTGTAAAAGACATGTATTTCAGTCGTGGATGCCTTTAAAGCAAGCACAATTAGCTGTCACTCACCTGTTCCAGCCATCAATCAAAGCTGGTTTCCTGCAATTATCAAGTGCAGTTAGTTTAAATGTTACCTTAGGTATATAATTAGCCCTTGTTTTTAATTTGGAATTAACAGACCCTACTGTTCCTGCCATTCAAATGTTCAAAAATGCAAAGCGGTCATGAAAGTTGCTTTGGTGATAATTGTGCATTTCCTATAGTATACTTATTTAAAATAAATAGGATCTTAAATCATGGCTCATTTTCTCTGGCATGATAAAGGTACCAGGTATCTTTCACTACTAGTTAGTATTTAGAGTTGACCATGGGGCATTTTTGCACAGGACAATTATACCGGGTTATAATCGGTATCTTACAGTATCTGATTCTGGTTTCTCCCTTTGCATGACTGCCTGTTTTTGTGAAGGAACAGAGTGAATACCAGGAGGAAGTACTCCAGTTTGTTTCGCA
This sequence comes from Sphaerodactylus townsendi, assembly GCF_021028975.2. NCBI lineage: Eukaryota > Metazoa > Chordata > Lepidosauria > Squamata > Sphaerodactylidae > Sphaerodactylus > Sphaerodactylus townsendi. The sequence goes on along the minus strand of NC_059432.1, from coordinate 38,654,567 downwards.
TGAGCCCGGGTCTTTTGTATTTACACCACAAGTGTATCCATGCATGCGCAAAAATCTCTGGTGTCCTGTGTTCTGATTGGCTGTTGTTTTGGGACAGCGGCTTGAATGAACACAGCAAGCGGCAGCAAAAAACAGTGGGGCACAGCATCACATCACCTTCCCACTCATGTTCTCATATTTTTGTGGAAAATGAGAGACTCCCCCCCCCTCCCCGTGATATGCCCACTAACATTCGGTCCATAGTACACATCTCCCTAGCTATGCGATCCAAGCAATCAATACATGTACAGAAAAGAAGACAGAGACATTTTGGGACTCCACTCTAGATTAATCCAGGTGAAATGGCACCTAGTCAGTACCATTAGCAGAAAATGTGCTTGGGGAAACGTTTTGGGAATGGCGGGCTGCAATGATCGGCGTCTCAGCAGAGTTGAAAGTTGACGTATGTCAGGTGCGGAGATCGGGGGGAAGGGAGGTAGGGAGATCAGGTGGTTGGAAAAAATAAACTGGTTCTCCTCCCATGGTATTTGCGGCATTGAGTGGGTTCACTCGCATGAGGATTTTTTTTCAAAAAAAAGAATCGCTGTAATGGAATTTGCAGAGCTTTTGAAAGCAAATCCGGGGATCGAGAGAAATCATCGGTGGGGACAAACCTGCTTTAGGACCAGGAATCGTGTGAACTTCTTGACCAGACAGGGATATTTCTCTTGCTCAACCCAGGATATTTAGACCATGCAGAAATGACCATAGAGATATTCTAATACTTTAATCAAACAATGATATGTGAATGTTATGTGCCTTGCAGGAAAGTTTAATGGATGCAACTTAAGGTCCCTGCAAAATTCTTGACTACAAAAAGTGGTCCTTCTTCTGATAGCTGGTACACTGTTTTTAGAGTTGTCAACCTCCAGGTAGAACCTGAGATCTCCCGGAATAACAACTGATTTCCAAACTACAGATCAGGCCCTTTGGAGAAAATAGCAGCTTCAGAGAGTGGCCTCTATGGCTGTATATATGCTGCTGGAGTCTTTTCCTTCCCCAAACCTGTTCTCCTCAGACTCCCCTCCTCCAAATCTGTAAGGATTTCCCAACCCAGAATTGACAACCATACCTCTCACCCACAAAAAGCTTATGCATCAGTAAATTTGTTAGTCTGAGAGCCCCATCTAGAGACCTGTTAGCGGGACGTGGTGCCACAATGGCTCTTCCTTGCCCCCTTCAAGAGAACTTTCTGGTAGCACGGGGAGGCAAACGCCAAAGAAAAAACTGCCACAGCTGGAAAGCCATCCATTGGGTTCGGTGGTCCGAGAGCCAAGGTCACAGCATGACTGCCGCAGATTTGGGGTGGAAGCCCAAATCCATCGGCTCCACCCCAGGACCACTGCCAAAACAATATTGACTTTAATAGACTGATAGCCTGTGTAAGGCAACTCATGTGTTCAAGATTGTGTAGCTTTGAAGCCCTTTCAGGACTTTGAAGGTAGTCAGCACTTCCAGCAGAATTGTCAGCTCACAGTGTTGCAGTAATAATAGAAGCTCGTTTGTCTTTTCTGGGGCCAAGCATGCTACCCAGTCCACAGTCCCCAAGCTCCCTGGAATATTCTGCCCCTTTCGTTCAACTGGAATATTCTGCCCCTTTCATTCAGCTGAAGGATGCAATCAGAAGGAAAGTTTGAGGAACAATTTCTTATTTAATGAGAGGAGGGGAAGGGGGGGGGATAATGCTTTAACACTTGGAGGAGAAAAATCTGTAACACTGGTGGGTGGTGCTGAAAGATATAGAAGAAGATATATATCTGGTTATGGTCTTTAGAACAAGAAACCTCTGTGGAATGAGAGACCTGAAAACCAGTGGACAGGGGCTTGCAGTGCTCACGAGAAGGAGGGAAAGCAGTTGTTTGCACTGGGGCACCACTTGATTGGGGTTGGGTGCTAGTTTTACAGATAGCGTACCAACTTTACAATCTGACTAGTGTTGGGTTGGCTTGTATTGCGGAATGGGAACTCTGCTCTGTGTGAATCTGCTGTGTGAAGGTATTGTTCTGCTGCTTCCTGACTTCTTATCTCTCCTTTGCTAGCTATTGAAGGCCACATACTTTGGTCTGTAGTGCAGCTGTGGAATTGTACGGTGGGCGGGGGGATGGGCATGCTGGCTACTTTAAAATAGCAACGTCTCAGCTGGGGCAGCAGAGACGTCTTGGAACTGTACGGGACTTGCCTTACCTGCAATAAAGAGATCTTTGTTCATCAACAACTGTTACAATTGTCTGGTTAAAGGAGGTTCTGACAACTAGCTTCCATTAACAGTTGAGCGAGCAATAAAATGTATGATTTGCTCACCTTTCTCTTAAATACCCTAGTAGGACCATCTGTTCTGGTAACATTGTGTAGGGTAGAGCTGCTAAATATGTTAACAACCTCGTGTTTTATTTTGAATGTTGTGGCGGGGGGGGGGGGGGGAGCGGAAAGAGGGTGAGTTGGACTGGATTATGTTGCCATCTATTTTTGTAATACTTCTGCAGTGTGTATTGTTATTAGGTGTTATTGAGTTATTGTTTTAACTTTTGTATAGCTCTATTTAAAATGTTTTTGTGGATTGTATTTATTTATTGTTGTGACCTGCCCTGAGCCCTGCGGCCTGCGGGAATAGGGTGGGATACAAATTTGAAATATAAAATAAACAGGAAGAGTGAATCTTTCATTGCATCAGCTCATGTTGATCTAGTAATGGGATCTTGAAGAGCTAAGTACAGGTATATTTGACAGAAGGTCAGCACCTTCTGGCAGGGAATTTAAAGAAGAGACAGTGGGGGAAGAAACTTCTTAACTCCTTTCTCTCCACTGCTTCTGCTTTACAAATTTCCCCCTTACTCTTTATTTTCCTCATACAATGTTTTAGGCAGATGTTTTCCTTGCCAAAGAGAAAATCTCCCTGGAGAAAAAGTAACTGGAGGCTGATTTGGAACAGAGAACTGGTGAGCAAGGGAAGGGTTATAGCCCCTTCTCTTGCAAGCCTCTTTCTCTCCAAAATTTCCTTCTTGGATTTTGTTTATATGTTCTTGCAAGTAATGTGTACTTGGCCCTTTTAGTTTTGCGTATTTGTTCATTCAAAGGAAGATCTACTGTCCTATAATACAGTCCTACACAGAATTACTCAGGTCAGCTTGGTATAGTGGCTGGAATTTGGGAGATCAGGTCTGAATCCTAGATCCCCCATAGAAGCCTGCTGAGGAACCATAGGCCATTCACATACTCTCAACCTAACCTAATTCACTAGATTGTTGCACTTGGGGTACAAATGCAGAATATATGGGGTATGAATGAATGAATGAATGAATGAATAAGCAAGCAAGCAAGCAAGCAAAACCTAAAGCCAAGCAAAATCCATGGGCATAGACTGGACTAATATTGCAAAGAGAGCCAGTGTGATGTAGTGGTTGAGAGCAGGTGCACTCTAATCTGGAGAATCGGGTTTGATTCCCCGCTCTGCCACTTGAGCTGTGGAGGCTTATCTGGGGAACTAGATTAGCTTGCGCAGTCCAACACATGCCAGCTGGGTGACCTTGGGCGAGTCACAGCTTTTCAGAGCTCTCTCAGCCCCACCCACTTCACAGGGTGTTTGTGTGAGGGAGGAAGGGAAAGGAGTTTATAAGCCCCTTTGAGTCTCCTTACAGGAGAGAAAGGGGGAATACAAATCCAACTCTTCAAAGGGTTTGCACTGTTGTTCTCTTGAGACAGCACAGAAACTGCTATCTAGAACAGGCATTATTTTGGATCCCAGTCTAAACAGAGCTTGTTCATATATTCCCCAGCTGTCTGCCTGAACTGTACTTGTAACAGGGAAATGCTGCTTGAAATTAGAAACTGGCTGACTGGCATGCCAGCAGCTAACTTGTCAGCCAAATGAAGGCATTAAAGCTACAGCTTATTACAGAGAGCAGACAGGACTTCCGGCCTGCTCTCATCAGAGATATTCAAAAAGTGAACCCGGCGGCTGCACCAGGAACTCCTGCAGCATTGCCGTCTGCAGCATTTCTGTTCCCTCTCCCATCACAATACTGGTTATCCTATTAACAGAGCTTTCAGTTCCTACCAAAGCAGCTTGATTTTTGTAGGTTTTCTTCCCTCTGTCCTTTGATCTTCTTTTTTTTGCTTGTAACAAACACCTTCATGTATAACGGAGATCTGACTCTTGAAAGCTCGTATCTTGAAAATGTTGGTGGTCTCAAAGATGCTACTGGAATCAAATCTTTCCCTCTATGTTTGTGGAGGTTTGATAAAGGCCATTCTGCATTTTATCAGACAGTAGTTGATACTACATGAAAATAAGTCAAAATCGTTCTTTGAGGGATTGTACTTTTGCTCATTCCTCACCGATTTGAAAGAGAGGCATCTAATTATTAAGCTGATAAAGAAACTTTAGAGGAATAAAAAAACATATCTTCTACAAAATGGCACTCCTGCTTTTCTAACCTTGTAAAATTCTTTGAGGGCGTCAACTGGACAGCCAGTGTGGTACAGTGGTTAGTGTAAGATGTCACACTAGGATCTGGGAGACCTAGGTTCAGATCCTCACTCTGCCATGGAAAGTTGCTGGGTGACATAATTGCTGCCTCTCATTCTAACCTACTTTGCAGGGTTGTTGCAAGGATAAAACAAAGGAAAAGGGACTGATGTAAGTGGCTTAAGATTCCCATTGGAGAGAAAAATAGAATAGGCAGCCCAATCCAAAGCAGGAAGTAGTTGTGGGGTGGCCAGGAACAGTGCCACTATGGCTCGGCCACCCCACCCCCTCCAAAGAGGTTTCAAGCAGTGTGGCAAGCACAGAAAATGCAAAAAAAATATTCCCAACTGCCCTGCCAACCACCTGTGCAACTCAATGGATTGCGCCTAGTGTAAGTTTACACAATCAAAAGGGGGCATTCCCAGGTTGAAAGCCTGCTGGAAGCCAACTTAAGTTCCCTCCACCCCCAGGAATGCCCCCAGAATGCCCCCATCAATCCTGGCATGGGCTCCTGCATTGGAGGAGTGCTGGCATAGAGGTTTGGACAGTGCCCAGGCATTGTGCTACTGTACAGTAGGTCAATACCAGTATAACTGGCCTTGTGGTGGCCTAGATAGCACTTACACCAGTGTTAGGTGGCATCATGCCATTTCCAAAGCACTTTTCAACCCCTGCCCCCTTTGAATTGCAAATGAAAACTAATAAATAGATGATGGGGTCTTGTAGATGTGCACATGGACTTTCAAAAAGATTTGGCAAAATGTGCAGAAGCTAACGCTGAGAGTAGGAAGCTGAGCATAGGAATCAATTAACAGTTTTGAAGGAGAATAAAAAGGGGAATCAAAGAAGGGCCTGTAGTAGTTTTACAAATTATCTGGGGTCAGGATTGAGCAGTGGTAGCCGTGTTTATAGATGGGGGTATATTATTTGGATGATGAAAATCCAGATAAGTTATGAAGAACTTCAAAGCTGATCTCTCCAAACTGGATGAAAGAAAATGGCAAATGTGATTCAATATAACTTAGCACAGAGAAATTCACAACGGATTAAAAAGAACCCACTTCACACAGATGCTGAATGGGGTCTGAATTTTTAGAGAGATTGTGGATGATAGCACAATGAATAGGTCAACTCAGTATAGAATAAAAGTGAAACATTCCATATTGCATGTTATTAGAAAAGGAACTGAAAATAAAATAGTCAGTACAAAGACTTCATAATGCCTTTATAGAAATCTTTCGTGGAGCTGAATTTGGAATCGCATAAAGTCCAAGTCATCCTATTTCAAAAAGAATACCATACACAAAGGGCTTAGCTAGACAGGGTGTGAACAGGGGGGACATATGGGGTGAAATGTTTCCGAGCTGTAGCCATTTAGTCACTGGGGGGGGAATTGCCCCCCACCCCTCCTCGTTCCCCTGGGTCCATGCACTGACTTCAAGACCTGGTGCAAAAAACGGTTGGTCATGGTGCGGGAGGGTGGCCGCCCATACAGGAGGAGGGCGGAAAACTCAGATTTTGTACTGGGCTTCATTTTCCTCTGGGTGTGAGAGATCTGTGATCAGATATTTCTATATATTTTCTTTGGCAAAAACAGTTATGATTAAGGTCAGAATTCTGATACTTGGATGGAGGGAGAAAAGTTGTTCCTCATGCCATTGCCCACGTCTAGCTAGATCTCCTGCTCCTTTTTTTTTTTGCCTGATGAGGGTTGGTGTGAGGAAATTTTTTTAACATGATGATTCACTTGAGGTGAACGCCTAGAATGCAGTGCTCTAAGATTGGCCAAATGGTCTGCCCAAATCCTAAAGTGTCGCTTTGATGTCGCACTGGTGACATGACATCACTTCCAGTATTTCCCATAAGTGATGTTGCATGGCCAGCATTGTGCCATTTCCCCTGTTCCCCCACCCTCTATGGATTCCAACCATCAGTTGGTAAACCTACTCAGGCAGAAATCCTCTTTCCACAAACTGTCCTTAGCTTTAGTAAGGCATAAAGAAAAGCAACTCTCTTTGGAGTTCATCAGCTGTTCTGGGAGCTAATTTCAGAGAAAAGGTGCCTTCACTTACTTATCCCTTCACTGATTTAAGGTAAATGAAACATCTGAAGATCTCATCATTGGCTCAGTATCACATCTAAATAAGCCCTTGGAAAAGGTGCACAAAAGGACAATCAGAATGATTGTGGGGTTCCTCATAAGGAAAGGATAAAGCATTTGGGTCCTTTCTTTAAGAAACAGCACAGTTCAAAGAACTTCATAGAGGTTTATAAACTGTTCACAGGATAGTATGGGTAAAGAGACTGTTAACCCTATTCTGTGAAACTAGAGCTTGAGACCATTTAATGAAAGTGAATAGCAGTAGATTGAAGACAAACAATATCTTCTTCACACAGTAAACAATTGACATATAGTATCTTCTGCAACATAATGTGGTCCTCACCACTTAGTGGCTTTTATGGCTTTAAAAGGGAGTTAGAGTTGATCCCAGCTTGACAGATACTTCTCGGTTCTTCTCTGACTATTTACTGGCTCCATGCCAGGGAGGCTTTGGATTTTAAAGCTATTATGCTGTTTGATTTATAAAATTACTACAAAAGTATTGCAATAGGTCACTTCGGAGGGGAAGCTCAGAAAGATGGTGGTGTCATGAGGGGAAAGGATCTGCTTCAAACATTCTTTTCCAGTTGAACTGAGACAAGGGGAAGACTTACCTGCAGTCCTGAAAAATTAATCATTTGGGATATAAAGAATTATTTCTACAATACTGAAAACAGATTGTTTTGGACAATAAATATTTTAATATAATGTAAATATAATTTGGGTTAATTTTTGATACTGTTTTTGTTTACTATTTTGGTGTGTGTATAAAACTGAACTCAAGATTTTTTACATGAAATCATTGCCAGAACTGGTGGCGCTGAGTAGCGACCAGGCACAGTGGAGATGCCTAAGGCTCCACCATTGCAGAAAAGAAGCTGGAGCAAATAGTAAGGGGGTTGGACAAGAGTTTCCTGGCAAAAATAGATCTGGCCACTTGTTTGGAATAAAACCGTGCAGTGCTGATTTTATTTATTTTACTTTGCTTGTATCCCATTTTTCTTCCCAGTGTAGACCCAAAGTGGTTTATGACATTTCTTCTCCATTTTATCTACACAGTAGCCCTATGATGTAGATGAGGCAGAATATGTGTGATTTGTCCCACATCAACCAGCAAGCTTCCAGGCCAAATTGAGGATTTGAACCTGGGTCTCCCAGATCCTAATCTGATAATCTATCTGTTTTTTGTTATTTTGGGGGGGCAGTGTGACCATATCTGATGGTTTCAGCTCCTAATGTTTCACCTGCATCTATGACTGACATCTTCAGAGGCATGTCACACAGTAAGATTTGCTTCACTCTGTAGCACAGTGTCAAATGTTTTGTGTAGTTGGGTATCTATTTTGTCCACTTCTCAAGTGGGAGGGGGATGAGGTGCATTTGCATGTGTTCTGGTGGAGTTCATTTGCAGTTGCAAAGTGCAGAAGGGCATTTGCATGTGACTGGGTAAACACAGCATTCTGACAAGAATAAAAGAGCATGAAAAACACTGCAGACTAATCCAACCTAAGAAATCAGCAGTAGCTGAACATTCTCTAACCCAAGCCAGTCAGCTATTATGTCAGACTACATGAGGAAGCTATTGAAATCTACAAACGCTAAGACAGTATGAACAAAAAGTGAGTCTGAAGATGAACAAAACCGGGCAACCGATACTAAAAAAATATCAAAACCAAAAATCAGGGAATTTCTCAAACATTATTCAACAATTCACCAAATATTACAAACTCCTTCCCACCCACCCCCTCCCTACTCCAGTTCTGAGATGAGTCACACACATTCAAACCATCAGGATACATACAAATGCAACTGAAAATGAATGCCTCCCAGACACATGGAAATAAGCCTCTACAATTTGCAACTACAAATGAATTATGTGAGAAACAGTGAAGACATACAAGATTAATGTGGCCAAAATTCGATAACTGTGCCCAATCAAAACATCCCCAAATGTTTTGGAAAATGCTTAGTGATTTAAATAGGCAGGTGAGAACTTTTGAAAGTGAAGTGGAAGTTTCCCCAGAAGCCAGGGTGGACTACTTTTTAAGTGAGAGTGCAGGTGTTGAGACCAGTAATAAGATCTCCAAGTTGAAACATTTGTGCACTTGTGGTCTGCTCCAGAGTGAGTGTAAATTCCCTTCATGTCAGATTCTTGGTAGCACACATGTTTTTTCCCCTCCTGAACTCACTGTGCTGCAGATGAGAGAAGCCCTGCAGTTTTTGAAATTTGGCAAAACATTAACCCCCATCCCCTGGGAAAGGGAAGAGAATTAACATGTGTTTTGCTTTCTTTGGGTTTCCTCACTCCTCCTGGCTTTCTACGCCCACCCAACAGCTGTTCATCCCAATGGATTAAACAAGGAAATGGGGGTTAGTCAGAAGGACAGATCGGCTGAGCTGTGTTCACTTTGCACTGGGAGAAATCCATTGAGACCATCAACTATAGGAAAAATCCACTGCAAAGTACCCAGTTGCAAGGTTAGAACACTGTATGCAGTTACAGAAAAATGGGAGGAAGCTGAGTCTAATAAGGTTCTTAGGCCAATTCATTGCCTAAAACCTGGGAAGGCTACATGTCTCACGGGGAGGGGGGGGGCTCCCCCTTCAGCTGTTATTTTTACTGCAGTAGATCTAGCAGGAGAGATCTCTGCAGATTGACAGTCATCAGTCGAAGTACCCATCTATGAAAATAAGGGCACTTGCTTAGATCCCATGGAGTTCATTAGCTTGCTTTCTGTGCTGGGCAAATTGTATGCTATGCATTTGGAACACAAACTGATGTTTTTAGATGGACACTTGCAATATTTTGGGACCTGAACAGTTTGGCTCCAGAAAGCATTACTCAATAATGTATAATGGGATAATGTTGTCTCATCTGGTTGAAAAAATTTAAAGACAAATGGATTATATGCTTCTTTTAAAAATTTGAAATCAGCATTCAGTACTACAAATAAAGAAAGATTGTAGGCCAAGCAACAAAAATAGGCAATTTCAGAACATTTGTTGTACCTAATTCAGTACTAACACAATGCTACACGTCAAGTGGCAGGGTTGCATTTTGACTTTAATTTTCTTTGCACTCTATTGAAACAATCAGAGTACCTTTTCATAGAAAGTGAATATAATGGCTCCATCATTAGGGGGGCATCAAATTAATATACTGTTTTATGCTGTTCATGTCTTTCTATTATAATCAACAAGACTAGGCTTGAGAAACCAAATTAAATCATTGTGAAATGCAGCAGCTTAGCATAAGCTAAAATAAATTTAAAATACTGCTGTTTGGAGACCCTAGAACCATGGTGGCAAACCTTTGGCACTCCAGATGTTATGGACTACAATTCCCATCAGCCCCTGCCAGCATGGCCAATTGGCAGGGACTGATGGGAATTGTAGTCCATAACATCTGGAGTGCCAAAGGTTCGCCACCACTGCCCTAGAAAGATAGAAAGTCTTTGGCAGTTGTAAGGAACAGAGTTTGAACAAGTCTACTTTTATAAGTACCTGGGAATTTACTTCTATGCTCTCATGGCATAGAAAGGCATCAGAAACAAATTATAAATAGTTTTCAGCTTCTGTCTCTTTCTGTGAAGAAAGTTTATTTTACAAAAGGCAGATAGTCTTTTCTAGCATACTCAAACTATTCAACTAAAGATCCTGGCTTCTATCCTATATTCACTGCCATTATGGCAACCTGTAATAGCTAAAGATTTTGAGAGGCTGCAAACAGGTTTTTTCCAAACCATCATGGGAAATCCCAATTGTGTATCCAACAAAGTAATTAGATTAGAAACTGGTCTGTGTTCTTTACAATCAATCACATGGAAATATGCTATTAAGATGTGGCTAACAATATTTTTATTAGAGCCTTGAATCAACTAATGCGACTAATGAGGTGTGATTTATTTCTGTCATCTGGTGCAAAAGACTTTTATGATAAATTGTGTGAACTGGGATTTTTACTAGATGATTATTTAATTGTTATTCAGGAAACCTGTTGGAAACTATATCAGAAATAATTATGGTCCATGATTGGCCTGGGTTATTAACTGATTCATATAGGAAGTATTCTCCTTAGAATTATGGTTAGATCCCCACAACCCCTTCTACAGTTACTGATTATTTGGTTTCTATAAAAATCCCAATTTTAATTTTTCTGGTAAGATGCAATTCACTTCCAACAGTTGAATACACAGGAAGGTTTAAAGGTATTCCCTGGACTGAAAGAAACTGTTTGTGAGCTCCTGGAATTACTAAGGCTATCTCACACACAGTGGCGTAGCGCCCACGGGATGGGGGGGACGCAATGCCTCGGGCGGAGCTGCGGAGAAGGCATGGCCAGGCCGTGGAGGGGGCATGGCGGGCGTGTTCCGGGGGCATTCCAGGGCGGGCACAGTTTCCCCTCGCTCCGTCCCTGCTCACATGATGTTATATTGTCCTGTACTTACAGTAGCTAGATGTGATGTATTGAGATCTTTTATTAACTCTGCTGTCTTGTGCTCCAGTAATAGTTATTTTGAAACTGTTATTTTCAAATGATATGGGCAAATGTTTTAAATGATCTTAGTATTTACTGCTTTATTGCATTCCCTCGTTTTTTGTTTTATTTATAATCCTACCAAACCTTTCGCTGAAAGGATTTAAAATGAAATAAAAGTTGAATAATAATATAAAAGTTGAATAATAATATAAAAAAGAACTCTGCTTGGACACATGCAGATGCACCTTATCCCTGTCCCAGCTGAGGTGGGCAAAACAGATACTGAACTACACAAAACACTCTCACCACAGAGAGAAATATCTCTTTCCATGACTTGTCTCTAAAGATGCCAACCAGAGATACAGCTGAAACGTTAACTTAGGACCTAAAACTATCAGACCCCACAGCCTGGAAAACCCACAACAGTTAGTTGATTCCAGCTGTGAAAGCCTTTGACAAGACATTGACATTCTAACCCAAGCTAGTAACTGTTTATAGTACACATCTTGGCTTATGTGTTTCAGGAGCTATTATGACTGCATAGCATCCGACTCTACCCTTGGCACATTTACTTTAAAGCTTCATTTAAGTTGAAGGGAATTCCTTTTGAATAACTACATTTGATAAAATACAATGCTGCAAAACTGGATTAGAGTAATACCCTTGGAAAATGCGTTGAAATAAGCATTGTCACTATCTGATGTTTCCAAATAATGTGTATGAAATTATCTTCATGTAACCAGTATTTTTCATTGTGCTGCATGAGTAAGGATTTTCTTCATTTGCTTTTAGGAAATAATAGAATTTTTGGAGCCATCTTCAGCAATGTGCACCTTGAGCTGGGGTTTGAAAGTCCTCTTTGTAATGCTATTGTGCAGGTAAGGACCAATGTAATTACATTAATGCATACACATACTCACAAAATGAGTAATATTTAAACCAATAATAAACTGGAATACAATTCTATTTTTGTTTTTCCACTAACAACTTAAAATATTGTCAATATAGTTCAACAGGTGAGCATGTAGGCTATTTGGCTATAAAACCTCCAGATTTGGTTTTTATTTCGATGATTCTTTTTCAAGCCATTCTGAAAAATACAAAATCAAGCATCAACATATATTCAAATAAAAACATCTTATTGTGCAGGTAAGGGCTAGTATTTACTACATTGTTCTCACAGTTATTTAGTCATGCAGAATGTTTTTGGGTGTAATGAAAGATAACTTTCCAGGCAACAAAAATAGCAAATCCGATTCTGAGTGCTTTACAGTACTTGGCCCTGAGTCAGTGCTATGCCTTGTCCCTGTGTGTGTGAGCACACATGCAAGATTTTCCATTCACAGTTGTTTCTTGCAGCTACAAACTACAAAATGTGCATCCTTGGCTTATTTGCTTTTCTGTGAATCCAGTCACTCACCACACCTGTTGTGGTGTCTCTTGTTTTTAGGGGTCTTTGCATGTAAATTCCTTGCTTGCTTGCGACTGGGCATGCTTCTCGCTGAATGCTGCACTGAAAGCTCTGTGTGTGCACGTATGCGTTTGTGCACATATGGTGCCTTATGTCACCAAGGGTGGTGGATGGTGTCTGAAAATCTGGGCATTGCCAGATGCGAGACTTAAATTGCCTTTGAGCCTCTTTTGTTGTCCGCGGGAACATTTGATGGTTGCTGATAAGGAAGAGAATGTGGAAACAATGTACTTGCAACAAGCAGAAGCAATTTGGACAATGCTTGTTATAAACCAGATTGAACATTTTAAGTTTAAATGTGTAAAAACCTCCCTTCTGCTGGTACTGATGGGTTTGTGAGACTGATAATGTTGGTTTTGGTCCTTTTAATAGATACATGAACAGCAGCTTTCCATTTGTAGCTACTATAATGAATAGTTGATTTTTGCAGATATCTGTTTGGGTATTAATAGTCTGTGTATATTATACTGGGTCCCTTCAAAGAATAACAGAGAGGATGATTATCTGGAGAATCCTTTGATTTGGGTGGCTTTTAGATTGCCACACTGGGAATCAAGTTTTGGTCTCAATGATAGCTGATAAGTTGGGATAGCTTCTAAGGGACTGCCAATCCATCCCTGGCAGAGACATAGATGGGTGTGAAAGAAGTGGGATGTGTCCTGCCATAATCCTCAAAGGACACCCAATCTTTGCTCAACTGAGGTATAGTTAGCAGTACTACAGCAGATAGTCTGTAGTCTTTCTTGGAATAAAGGCATTTAAGAGGTAACCATAATCATATGAGTACAATGGAAAAAGAAAGACGCGTGCAGACGTAGAAATAAAATCCTGTATTCTAGGGCCATTTATACATGCACTACTTATCCCGAAGCTGTTTGCTTCACAATAGGTTTTTCCTGCAGTTTTTTGTTTACACCGGGATTTTTTTCCTGCAGAGTGTCCCTAGCTGAGCCAATCCATCATTTTGCTCACCCACCATTTTCTTGTTTTTTCCTTGCAACCACCATTTGGGGAAGTTGCCTGCCATCTTTTTTCCCCTGCTGACTTTGATCTAGCTAGATAGTGTCAATTTCTTGTCAAGTTCACTGGGTCTATCACTCCAGCAGTAGACCTTTAGCATGACTTTAAAAAAATTCCTTCTGATAGTTTTGAAACGGTCGCCCAAAGAGTGGGTAGAACTGCTGTGGTGTGAGTGGGAGAAGGCTGGGTGGAGCAAGAAAACCTGAAGAAAGCCCTAATGATCTCCTTCACTTTCCTTGTGAAAGGTGCGAAAAAGTTGTATTTAAACAGGTTTCAGAAATCACAGGGATTGTTTGATCTTATGGCGGAGTAACTGCCAAAGAGGGTAAAACATGTGCACAACCAAGAATCAAACCTGAAAGGAAAGTACACTCAATGTAAAGGAGTCCACACATGCATAAATGCCCTAGAACAGGTGTTTAATGTGGATCTTAAGACTGCAAAGTGTTTTCATTTTGACAGGACACAGTAGATAATGAGCACTGTTGTATCTTTCAAAATGCATTACAATACAAGGCAATTAACAAGATATCACTCTGTATGAAGCCAGAGCATATTTGACACCTTAGAGACTGGCAGTGCAACCCTCAGCAGAGTTATACATTGAATTTTCCTGTTATTTTAGCAACAGTTATACAAGATGCCTCTTTAATTGCACTTCATTATTTTCCTTTGCATTTTTGATTCTGTGTTTATCTGTGTTATTGGGTAGCTGTAGCAAATTTGAGTAGGACATAAGACTGATAAATTCTGCTGCAGAAAGATTTACAGTTTTATCATGTTTAATTTTTGAGGGAATGTCGCTGTTTCCACAGCTCCAGGCAGTAGGTACTAGGAAAACAGCAATTTTCAGTCACAGCAATAGTACTGTATTACCAATTTGCCAATAAAACAATTGTACCTTAAGGAGCCACCCCTCTGTTCTTCTTCCCTGTCAGATTGACGAAAGTTCCCCCAGCTGATGGGAAAAGTGAAATTCTTCCTCCCACCATACAGAAAATAATGAAAGGATATAACAAGTATCTGCGCCCATTTTTTGACAGTAAGTAGAAAATATGATGTGACTGAAATAATCTGTATAATACCACAGGGCATCTGAAGAATGAGAAATGAATTCATCATAGGAGCTTTGCTGGTCCTTTATCTTGGACTACATTCCACGGTTTTGAAAGAATATGATGTTCTTTTTTACAGGACTGCCAGGATTTAATTCTACAATACTGAGGCAAGGTTCTCTCTGCCTAGCAGACTAGCTCATGTAATCCAGATTCTCTATCATAGTGGTCCACAGACAAAGAAAAGGTGCATGTGAATTACCACGAGGCGGAGTTGCTGATCGGGGTGGGGGTTGAACGAGCCCAGCTGACACTGCCCAGACAAGGGCGGAACTGGAAAGGGAGCCACTGTGGGAAGGGGCAGCATCACTGGAAGAAGGAGGAGTGAGCGATAAGTATAGTACCTATTGTAAAAGTAGCATGTTTACTAGAGCAGGTGTCCCTAATGTAGTGCCTGTAGAAAAGAACGTATGCATTTAGTGTTGATCTCTGGCATTAGTTCCTCTCATGGCTCATTCATAGAAGTTGTAACTATCAGATGTTGAAATGTGTATGTGAGCAATCACACTAGGTACTGTAAAAGTAGATGACATGATTATAGTTTTTTACTTATGGACACGACTGTTATTATCACCCTTATTTCATTATTCCTGTGCCTTGTTTGCAGATCAGTAGTCTGTAATTGCATTAAATAGCATAATAAGTATTTGAGAACAATTGCTGTTTCTTCTTGCTTCTGTTCAGCCATTCATTTTCTTTTATCTGAGTGTACCACTTACTGAAATGTCTTAATGTAGTTATTTCTAGTGTTTGACTATTAAAATATGTCAGCCCTGTAGGTGTGCTGCTGCAAATTATAGGCCCCCCCCCCCCCCCGCCCGCCCCCCATCAAACACTAATTTCAGTTACTGGCTCTAGGTAACAAAGAATAAAAGTAATATTTCCCTTTATATGTATCAATCCAGTGATTGTTGAGAAGCATTCCGGTCTGTTTAGTGATGGTAGACACTTATCCATTATTGATTTTGCCCTGTGAACTTCCAAGATAAACACAAAAAATGTTTCTCTCAGCCAATTAGATGGCTCTGAAAAGCCTGCAGATAGGACGCGAACACCAAAGTCTCCATTTGCTGTTGCTTTCTCGCAGCAACTGGCATTCAGAGGTACACTGCCTGTGATCACAGCGGTTCCATTTAGTCAATGTAGTCAATGTAGTTAACAGCTGTTAAGGGACACCTCCTAAAAGTCCATTTAGCACTACAGTTTTTAGCAGCTGTGTATTCAAGCAAGCAAGCAAGTAGGCAGGCAGAAGAAGTCATACAACTGTTAAACTGCAGAATAGGATAATGGAGGAAGCAATGAGCCAGTGTGGGAAACTGTCATGTGCCACGGAATTGAGAATACATTCCATAGGTCAAAGCAGGTGAGAGTGGCAAGTGTATTCATTCTGATCACTGATAGATGTCCCACTGATAGAGCTGAGTGCTTTTGGAATCTTTAGCAGATAGTGCCATCAGATTTTCAGAAGCTCCTTCCTGTTCATACCTGGTGATTCTACCTCTCACTCTCCATTTAATGTAAAGTGTAATGTGATGTGTTCGCATAGGTCAGTGATGGTGAACCTTTTTGAGACCGAGTGCCCAAATTGCAACCCACACTCCACTTATTTATCCAACCCGGCAATTTAACCTGAATGCTGAGGTTTTAGTTTTTAAAAAAACTGGTTGGCTCCCTCTTTCTCCGCCCCACCCGCTCGAGCAAGGGCCAGCCTGCTCTAGCCTCCAGCAAGTCCTGTGCGCACCACTCTGTGCCTCTCTAGCATCTCTGCCTCCTCTTCACCTCCCCTCGGGCAGCAGGCACCTGGAGCACAGGCAGTAGGCCCGCCAGCCGAGTCCTCCCTGCTCACCGCGGTGCGCTCACATTGTGCTCAATGGCCCAGGCCAGCCTAGAGGTGTGTGTGTGTGTGTGTGTGTGTGTGTGTGTGTGTGTGTGTGTGTGTGTGTGTGTGTGTGTGTGTGTGTGTGTGAATGGGACATTCATTTCATTTCAGTACCTTCATTGGCATAAAATAAACAACAGAGAATATTAGCATTAAAAATTATGTTTCAATGAATTAAAATGGTTAAAATCATTAAAATAAACGTATAGAGCCACATGGCCAGTTCATTATTGACAAGTTGGTCGAAAGATCTTAAGGTCTCATCTGAAGGACTAAAGCAAAATAAATAGCAACAGCGGATAAAATTTCTGCATTCTTATTTTCCAACAGCAAACACATTAATTGGAAACTGGAGTGGTTTTGAAACGTTGAGAACAAGGGAAAGAGAATCTTGTTTAGCAAATTAGTGAATAGTTGACAATCATAAATAATATGTGAGAGTGTGTCAGGACTGTCACTTCCACAGGTGCAGATTCTTTTGAGAAAGGGGATTCGTAGATCTTCCTTTGGTAACTGAAAAGGGAAAGATGTTGAAATGTGCAACATGAAGACTCTACGTTGTAAGGGTGTCATGTTGGCAAGATAGCAAGCCCCTTACCCATAAGGAACCCTGCATCTCTAAGGCTGTTGGAGATTGTATGTTTAAAAATAGATTAGGGAAATCTTGCAGCAAGACTGAGAAAGTAACTAAGCACACAGGTGTTGGCTATGGTTGATTGAATCCCAAATTGTTGTTTGGATTAAACT
Source organism: Sphaerodactylus townsendi (assembly GCF_021028975.2). Lineage (NCBI taxonomy): Eukaryota > Metazoa > Chordata > Lepidosauria > Squamata > Sphaerodactylidae > Sphaerodactylus > Sphaerodactylus townsendi. The sequence goes on along the minus strand of NC_059432.1, from coordinate 38,637,250 downwards.
GGGTGTAAGATATCATGGGCATTGTAGACTTTTGAATTGAAACAGAGCCATTAATTTTGCCTTCCCCATTGATAAACACTGTAACTCCATCATACATTGTGGCTGCAACTAAACACAATGTGATCTGCAGTAGAATGATTGACGAATATGGGAAGATGCCTTATAATTAGTCACATTTCTTTCCTATCTAGTCTACAACTGCTTACTTTACAGCTGTGCTCCAATGAGATGTTGTTCTCTTAGGGAGTGTTTAATTGGAAGTGCAAAGACTTTGTATCTGAAGCATAACTTTTCTGCCACTGAGAAGTGATCCGTCCCTGATGGGCAGCTCCATCCATGTGCTAGGTGCATGGCAGTGCTGTGGCTGTGCCCACCCCCCCACCCCCCAAAGAGGCTTCCCAGCAGTTTGGGGAAGACAAAAAGCCTCCCTCCTCTGAGAAGCCTGAATTGGCCACACTGCACTTATGCCAGTCAAAAGGCTGATCTAAGTGTGAGCTGTGGTCCCCAGCACAATGCCGGCAAACGCTGGGAGGGAGCCAATTAACACCAGTTCCTCCTTTGGCTCCACCCCCGGTGCAGGGGTGCTGTGTGACATCCTGTGCTACGTCCCACCTCCAGGGAAGGGCAGCCGCAGCTGCACAATGACAGTTTCTCTTCTTTGCAGGGGTGCCCCAGAGAGGGCGGATCTGCCAGTGTGGTGGCCCCACCGCTCCCAGTGGCAGATTCAGCCCCCGCTTTAGATGGGACTGTAAGTCATCTAACCAGTAGTTGTGAACCTTTGAGTTGACTCATGTGATATCATGTGTCTTATATGTGTATTGGGACTGTTTTGCCTTCCAGTCACACACAGGTCCAGTTCAGATTGTGACTGTGGAATGTGGGGAGGATGGACTTCATCCTGCAGTAGTCCCAAGGACCTGACGTTTGTTTCTGTGGGGAACTTGCATAACTTACATGGATTACACCGTTACTCTTTGATTATTTTTCAGCGGTAGAATTTATTTGTCATCTACAACTGGCTTTCAAGTTGAGTGTGGAAATAACTCAGTATATCAGTTTATGCAGTTTTGCATGACATAAGGGTTAGGTTACAATTATTTGCTGCTGTTCAGTGGATCCTGAGAACTAAGAAGATGTGTGTAAAACAATTTACAATTGGCCAAGAATGGATTTTATTATGTGTTTGTAAATCTGTTTCAGATGGCCCTGTCTCAGTTGGAATGAGTTTGGATATAGCAAGCATTGATACGATATCAGAAATAAACATGGTATGGTATTTTATTGAGTTTTTTTAAATTCCTGATTTCTTTCATCTTATGAACCCCAACCAGGAGCTTTCTGGCTTCTTTATGTCATGTATTATATCCTTTTGTTTTCTGAGGACAGACCTTGCATATGTTTGTTTTCAAAATGTTCAGGACAATGCGCTTTTTAGGCCACATTTCAAACTCTGTACTCTATGATTCAATAGTAGATATTCATAGTTTGTACTAGCAGCTGTTTACCAAAATAGCCTGGAAAATTTCCAAGTGCTCCTATAATTATTGTTATTTTGGAAAAAAAATGTATTCTACTTTTTAGTGAGAGAGAAAGCAGCAATGTAGCTAACAAACAATCCCACATAGAATGGTAACAGTAACACTAAACAGCAGATATCTACCTACATAGAGCTTCTGGAGATGGAAACAAAACCCAGACAACTCAGAAACAATTCAACAGCTTCTAAAAAGCCAAATATTCTAGTATTTATTGAAAGAGAAGTCACTTGCTTATCAAAGGATATTCCATAATTTTGACCACGCATCCCAACGTGTTTCAGCTCAGGCAGTGAGGGGACATGGGAGTCATAAGGAAGATTATATTATAGTGCAAAGTTATAAGAATCCGTTGATTTTTATGGAAACGCAAAGGACATGATCAATTTCAGTGCCCATTGAACTTTTTTTTAATGATACAGCTCAATTCAAAGGGGGAGGGGCCAAAGCGGCTCCTGGAACCAACACAGAGCCATGCCAACACTTGTGCCCACCACACCCGTGAAAGTAGCATGTTGGCAGGGAGGGCAAATGCAAAGACAGGCATGTGCTATGGAACTCTGTAGCTCCCAACCAGGAAAAGCCTGCCATTTGAAAAGTCAAACTTATCTAAAGCTGGATGCTGGTGTAGTTGAGGGCGGGCTAGAGGCTTCCCAGGGGTGAAGCCAACCTTAGTCGTCTTCCACCAAGCTTTCGAACAAGGAATGCCCCCGGCGCAGGCCTCCTTTCAAGTGTTGCAAGTCCTATTGAAGGCTTTTTGGTGGCTGGGGATTTTCTGGTGTTTGCTGCCTTCCTGTGCAGCCTGGAGGCAGCATGGCATTTTGGCATTGGCACCATTCCTGACTGTCAGAGCCCTCTGGATTGGGCTGTTATACTATTTTTATATTGTATTTATGCTCCACTTTTCTCCATAATGGAAATCCAAAGGACCTTACAACATATTTGCCTTCTCCTCCACTTTTTCAACACAACACCTACCCTGTGAGGTAGCTTATAAGAGAATGACAGGTCACCCATGAAGTTTCCATGGTAAAGGATTCTAAACACTAGTTTACCAGATCCTAGTCCAACACTAGCTGCTACCATTACAAGCAGGTCCATGAAGCATCACAGAAGGAAGAATTTTGGAAATATCACCCCTCCCCCAAATGTCACCCTTGAGGTTTTTATAAACTCTCAGAGGCTTGAGCAAGCTGGCTCCCCCCCCCCCCCATTTTCTTTAAACTGACATTTACCTACTTTCAATGTTCCTTGATCACAGGACATTTTTAGTCCTCATCAAACCTTCTTTGTAGAGGAGGATCAGTGTTTTGTTGGTGTGTGTGTGTGTTAATTTACAAAGTCACATTTTTCTGTATTTTGGGGTATTCTCCCAAATAAGTAGAGACTCCTGTCTTGTCTATGGGTGGCCTGGTTTGCTATTTTTGTCATTCACATGGGGCCAGCTTATTGACTATGAGATGTACCAAATGGGGGATGCACAAGGACTTGCAGGGGTGTCTCATTTCCCTTCATCCTCTATTTCCTCTTTCCCCCCTTCTTTTCCCATGCCTTCCTTTTCAGGGATAATAAAAGTAATAATAATTATTGATTGGGAAATTGTTGTTTCCATAAAAATAACTTATTAATTTTAATATTTTGGGGAAATGATGTTTTGTGTTCCTAGGATTACACAGCTACTATATTCCTAAGACAACGGTGGACAGATGAACGCCTTTGTTTTGAGGGTAATAAGAGCTTAAGTTTAGACGGTCGCCTCGTAGAAATGCTTTGGGTACCAGATACCTTTATAGTGGACTCAAAGAAGTCATTTCTTCATGACATTACTGTTGAAAACCGTCTAATAAGAATATATCCCAATGGAACAGTCCTTTATGCTATACGGTATGTTCCTGCATTTTCTTCCTAAATATATGTATTCAGGCCCTCCCCCTGTAGTTTCTTTGTCACCCACAGATGCTTAATATATAATTCAATATCATCACAGTGCCATATGTACAATTTGAAGGTAGGAGGATTCCTCTTGGTTATTTACATAGAGTCTGGTTCCCAGGTATAAATAGTCTTGAAATTTATTAGTAGTAATCGAATTTGCTGAAGCTCTTTGCAAAGGAGACAGAGCAATTGTAATCCTAGGTCTTTTCTGCTCCCCCCCCCCCCAAATCAGCTAACTTCTCCCCTTTAGGCATATGCTTTGCCTACAGAAAATAGCTCAAAAAAGTAGGATAACTTGTTTCTATTTTGGGTGCTCAGGGTCACGGTGTAGATTGTAACCATCTGTATTTTGTTTTAAAAGGATAACCACAACAGTTGCATGTAATATGGATTTGACTAAATACCCAATGGACAAGCAGACGTGCACCTTGCAACTGGAAAGCTGTAAGTGACTTTATTGCTCACGTAGCATAGAAAGAAGATTGCCATGTTTGAAGGGTTGGATTCACATTAGACAGAGGTTGCTATAGGTTAGGATGCTGCATATCAAAACCTTAGCCAGGTGGGAATGATTTATGTGTTAGTATTGGGGTAGGCTGCTTCAAATGGCTTCTTTGTTGTAAGGGCTTCCCATTGAATATATGTAATATATGTGCAAGCAACTACATGGGTTGCTGTAATACTGCCTATGCCAGTACTACACTGATACTGCTGCAGTTGTTGTGGCCCTTTCCACACAAATCTCCTAAAACGTATGTGAAACATTTGTAAAATGTTTTCAATCTTCCCTTTTGTTCACACTCACCCCTTTGAAACAGTTTCTGGCCTCCATTTTGTGATCCCCCCCCCTTTTTCTTTTAGTTCTGTGTTGAATCGACGCTTCAGTGCTTCGCAACCTCATGCTCCATTCTGTACTTCTTGAACACTTGATGCTTTGAAGTTGCCCCCTCCCCCACAAAATAAAAGAACAAACAGCTAAATGCTGCAAATAAATAGGCGAAGGGTAACTGAGCGAGCTCAGAAGATGGCACCAAGGAAGAAGTTAAAGAAAGCAGAGAAGCGTAGTCAGTAGATCGCAGAGCAACTGAATATGTTTTAAAAACATTTCAGCCAGAGAATTGCTTTAAAAGGGGATTCATTTTAAGTTTGGAAATAAAATGTATTGTCGAAGGCTTTCATGGCCAGAATCACTTGAGTGCTGTGTGGTTTCCGGGCTGTATGGCCGTGTTCTAGCATCATCCTCTCCTGACGTTTCGCCTGCATCTGTGGCTGGCATCTTCAGAGGGTCCCTCTGAAGATGCCAATACAACTCTAATGAAACATCAGAGAAAGAATGCTAAATTTTCTGACCACTTATTAATTGGAAATAAAATGTTTGGAGGTAAAAACAATGCGGAACACCATGGAGGAAACATTTTATTTCCTGCTTCAAAACATTTTAATGTATAGTCTGGAAAAGCCCAGCATCTTGGGGAAAAAAGAAGATGAAGAAACATTTAGAACAGAAGAATGTTTCCTTGTTCAGTTGCCCGCACTGTCTCTGTAGAAGAAATATACATGGTACAGGTAAATGAACATTTATATGTGTCTTGTGCTAAATTGACCCAGTGCTGAAATTTCAGTTTTCTTTTTCAATGTGCAGTTGGCTGGAATTCTGTGCTGCCAAGCAGTACAAATCCTGTTATCTTTTAACTTGGCACAGAATTATAGCCCTAGTAATGACCTCAGACCCCTTTTTCTCAATGTCCTTAGTTTAAGGCTTCTGAAGAAAAAAGTGTTTTAGGCTGGGATCTTCCTTCTCTCAAGCTGTGTCCCAGTTTTGTATTTACATTAAGTCTTCAAGCGTGCAAGTATTGAAGGTTTACTGGCCGACATTATCGGTTTGGGCTTAATTTCTGCCACAACTCATGCAAGCAAAACTCAATTGCACAATTCTTTACCCATAAGGTGAACCACGAATTCATTTTTTTAAAAATGAAGCAAATATTGCATGCTTTTTTCCAAGAAAATTTGCCCTATTGCCCTCTTTAGAAACACCTAATAAACACTGGAATGCATACAGCAGAGTTCTCTCAGGAGCATGAGTGTAACGGCCCTGTTTTTAAAATTTTATAAAATTGGCCATCTAGTGGGAATATGAAGAATGGACAGAATAAGAAACTGAATAGATAAGAGACAAACTGACAGAAGATTTAAAGCACCAGTTATTGACTTACACTGGCCTTTTCTGCCCAAATCTCCTAAAACGTTTGTAAACTGTTTTCAGCCCCCCCCCCTTTACAGTGACGTATGTCTGCTCTCAACCTCTCAAAAACAGTTCCTGGCTGCCATTACGTGATGTTTCCCTTTTTCAAAAAAAGCTTTTTGTTGAATTGATGTTTCTGTGCTTCACAGCTTCGTTCTGCATTCTATACTCCTTGTATACTCAGTGCTTCACAGACTGCCCCCCCCAATAAAAGAACAGAGAAATGCTGCAAATAAACACATGAGGGGGAACTGAGCTCAGAAAATGGCACCAAGGAGGAAATTAAGGAAAGCAGAAAAGCATGAGAAATATAGTAAATAGATCACGCAGCAACTTAAGATGTTTTCAGCTAGAGAATCATTTTAAAATGGGATTCTATCATGCACGTAGGTAAGGGGGGGTTCTCAGGTTTGAATCCCCCCCCATTCATGTCCGAAGCTCTGCCCGCCCGCTTGTGGGTTTTTAAAGCATTTTAGTGCTTTTTCGGTTTTTGGCTTCAGGGGGCGCATTGTTTGGACTAGCAGCACCAAACTTTCAGGGATTGTTTGGGGGACTCTCCTGATGAAACTACCTGGGTTTAGTGAGGTTTGGTTCAGGGGGTCCAAAGTTATGGACTCCCAAAGGGGGTGCCCCCATCCTCCATTGTTTCCAATGGGAGCTAATAGAAGATGGGGGCTACACTTTTGAGGGTCCATAACTTTGGACCCCCTGTACCAAACTTCACCAAACCTGGGATGTATTATCAGGAGAGTCTCTTACTGATACCACCCAGGTTTTGTGAAGTTTGGTCCGGGGGGTCCAAAGCTATGGATTCCCAAAGGGAGTGCCCCATCCTCCATTGTTTTCAATGGGAGCTAATAGAAGATGGGGGCTACACCTTTGAGGGTCCATAACTTTCGACCTCCTGAATCAAACTTCACCAAACCTGGGTGGTATCATTAGAGAGACTCCCTAATGATACTCCTGAAAGTTTGGTGTGCTTCTAGCTTAACAATTGCACCCCTGACAGCAGGCACCCCCCCAGATTTCCCCAGATTCTCGTTTTAAATCCACCCTCTTTGGCATGGATTTAAAGGGAGAATCTGAGGTCCTCAGTTTAGAAGAAGAAGAAGAGTTTGGATCTTATATCCTCCTCCTTTCTCTCCTGCAGGAGAAGGGCTGGCTAACAATCTCCTTTCCCTTGCTCCCTCACAACAAACACCCTGTGAGGTGGGTGGGGCTGAGAGAGCTCCGAAAAGCTGTGACTAGCCCAAGGTCACCCAGCTGGCAAGTGTGGGAGTGCACAGGCTAATCTGAATTCCCCAGAGAAGTCTTCACAGTTCAAGTGGCAGAGCAGGGAAACCCGGTTCCTCCAGATTAGAATGCACCTGCTCTTAACCACTACGCCACATTGAAAGTGATGCTGTTTCAGGGTGGGGGATAATCCACCCCAAAACAGCATCACTTTAACTAGGGGCCCCAGATTCTCCCTTTAAGGTGGATTTAAAAGGAGAATTTGGGCTCTCTAGTTTAAACGCCATTGAAAGTGATGCTGTTTGGGGGTGGATTCCAGCATCACAGCAGCTGCCCGGGGGGGGGGGGCGCAAAACTCAGATTTTGCACCAGGCTCCATTTTCCCTCTATGCCTCTGCCCAGAGGGGAGGGGCAGCGGAGGGCAGGGCAGGGGAGTCTGCTATCCCCGACCTCGGAGAGCTGCCCAAGCCCCGGCCAGGGGCGGGGCTTGGGGAGGCGTGGCCATGCCCTAGGGGCGGGTGGGGGTGTGGCCCCCCGAACCTCCCCCATAAAAAATCTATACCTACGTCCCTGGATTCTATTAAACTTTTTTGAGGCTGGAAATGTTTGAGGGTAAATACAAAGCAGAACTCCATGAAAGAAACATTTTTTTCCTGCCCCAAAAGTTTTAAAAGGTTTGTGCAGAAAGGGCCATTGTTCAGTATATAGCTTAACTGTATAATCCTGTACAGTAGTTTAATGATCTTTTATCAAGTTAGTTATCTTCTATCAATTCAAATTGAATCCACATTCCCAGTGTGTGTGTGTTTTTTAAGCCAAGAAACCCATGTGTGTGTTACCTGACACCAAAGGGCTTGTTTCCTCTGTTGCAATGGTTAAGGTTTAGGTGAATTGCAATCTCTTTAAGATTTTCCCATGTGTCCTGGACTTCCTTATTGGTGCCATTTTCTGGCTCGTGCTGGCCATGCCACGCAGTATTTTGTCAGGTTTTTTTTAATTTTTCTTTTGAGGGGTCATGTCTTCATAGGTTTGAAGACACTACTCCTAGCAAATCACAGCATGAGACTTTGAAGCTTCATAGCATCAGATCCATAGATCTGTAAAAAAATAATGGCATGACCACAAAATAGCAGCCAGGAATCATTTCGAGGGGGTGAGTGCAAACAAACAGGGGAAGGGGGGGGAATTGAAAACATTTTCAAAATGTTTTCAAAAAGTTTTCAGTGACTTGTGCTGAATGGGCCCATGTTAGAGGCCCCTGTCCTTGGTGGCTTGGACCAGAATACACAAAGGATCTTCTTCTTCTAGATTGTTCAGCCCACCAGTTAATATCTGCCTATCAAACGCTACTTTCTGCACCACCCATTTTCAGAGATGGTGGTGACTAGAGACAAGGCATTTTCTGTGCCTTTGGCATGATTTCTGCTTTGAGGCTTGCCTCTTGCCTACTTTACTTTCTTTAGGTGCTACGTTAAAACATACCTTTTTACCCATTCTTTTAGTGAGGGGTTTTATCTTATCCTTTTAAAATGATCTGTTTCTGTTTCATGGATAGTTTTTAAACTTCTGTCTACTGGCTTGTATTTTAAATTGTTTGTGCTTTATACTGTGATTTTTTAAAATTGTAAGCCACCATGAGCAGGACTCTGAAAAAGCAGCATAGAAATGTCATTCATTCATTCATTCATTCATTCATTCATTCATTCATTCATTCATTCATTCATTCATTCATTCATTCATTCATAAATAAATAAATAAATAAATAAATAAATAAATAAATAAATAAATAAGATGTACGTGCATGCATGCATGCATGCATGCATTTACTGCAAGAGCTCACAGTTTGGCTCAAAGAAGTTGAAATTCCCCATTCATGTGAAAACAAAGTATTTAAAATGATACTATCTGTCATTCATAAAACATACAGGTATCTGTCAACTTGAATGACAGGAAAGCTGTAACACCATCCAAAACGGTCCATGACATTTGATGCTTGGTTTGCTGGATAGTTTGGGATAGGGAGACACAATGAGAAATAATTGAACTTATTAACTAGCCTTTAATGCTCTACTCTGTTAGAAAGGGAAGAAAAAAAAAGATACACTGCAGCATTTCCCCTCCTCATTCTGTTTGAACCATTGTTGGGTAAACAAGTGCCGATTGGCCATGCTAGTAGGGGCTGATGGGAATTGTAGTCTGTGAACATCTGGAGTGCCATAGGTTCGCCATCATGGTTATATGGAAATAATGTGTGCGTTTGGAGGAAAACAAATAATATTGCCCAAATAACTCTTGGTTAGAAACAGCTTTATAACCAGTTTACAAACAATTATAGTGACCCTAAAGCCTGCTGCATTCTGTGGGACTTGCTTCTTAGTAAGCACATTTTAAAGTGCAGCTTTGATTGTACCCATGACGGTTATTAGGACAGCAACATTCTAAAATGGCAGCAGTAACTCATGATGGCTCTGGAAATGTCACACACCTTGCGCTTCATTTCACATTGTAGTTCAAACAGCTGTAACTCCCATTGGAAATCTGGTTTTGTTAAGAGGGATTCCAGAAATGTGGTGTTCATTGTATCTCCTGTGTACAGGACACAAAGTTCTGTTGTGCATCATCATCAACCTTAGTCACCTTGCAGTATATGCACGTTGGACAGGAATGCACACTTTCAGGACTACAAGGAAATATTTTTGTGCATGCACATCTTGCCTCATCTCTGTAGGCTGGGTACCAGAGTGCTGTACTGGCTGATGTATAGGGAAAGTGGATCTCTGGAAATGACCTTTCGCTCAAACCAGTGAGACTTCACACATAGAAAATCGGTGCTATGTGTGCCCAAGGCCCTTAACAACTTTTAATCTGTCTAATTCCTTATTTTTATCCTATTTTGAGTCAAGAGTTGGCTCCCACAATGGCTTATAGCCGTTTAAAGTACAGGTTCCAAATAAAATTGCCCATGGAGAGAAAGTTCTTAATAAGCCTGTGTTAAGACAGCATAAAAAATTGAAAGGCATATCATACCTTTTATGAGCGCCAATCAAATTGATGTTGAGCATTGTGCAAAAAAAATGTCTGACTACTTTGGCCTCTATTTTTGCAGGGGGGCTGTCTTTCCTTTATTTATAATAGCTTCTTTGACAATCAAACACAAATCTCATCAAAGCATTTTCAAAATAAGAAATAAGAACGATTGTATCAATAACAAAGTACTGTTAGAAATTTGAGATCCTGACTTGTTAGATGCATGTGTAGCAGAAAAGTGTCTCACAGATATCATGGCAGACAAAAATTTGGCCACAGCTCATGTCACTGCAGGATTAATATTGACTAGGGTTGGTCAATACTAAAAAAATTTGGTAAAATTCGGATTTGGCTATTTGGGGGCATAAAATGATTTGTATGCCCGAATTCGAATCATAGCCGATTCGGATATGCCCGAAAATTCAGGTAAATCCGAAAAATTCGGGTCCTTTTTATTTTTTTATTTTTTGTGTTTTTACACGTTTTGGCCTGCAGGGGGCGCAATTTTAAAGCGCAATTACATCTGGAGACTGTCCTGCTGATTCTCCCCAAGTTTTGTGAAGTTTGGTTCAGGGGGGGCAAAGTTATTGACCCTCAAATGGGGTGCCCCATTCCCCATTGTTTCTAATGGAAGCTAACAGGAGATGGGGGCTACACTTTTGAGCATCCATAACTTTGGACCCCCTGAACCAAATGTCACCAAACTTGGGGAGTATCATAAGGACAGTACTTGTATGATTCCCTGAAATCTTGGTGACAGTAGCTCTAAAACTGCACCCCCCCTCCAATAAAGTCACCCAAAGAAATTTCCCCAGATTCGGTGCTCTGTAGTAGCTGGCTGGCTCCATTGCAGCCAATGGGAAATTTCTGTGGGAGGGCTGTGGAGTGCACATTTCTCATGGTAAACCCACAAAACTTTCAGAGTGTCTTCCGGAGAGTCTCTTCATGACCCCATCCAGGTTTGGTGACCGTTGCTTCAAGGGGTTCAATGTTATGGGTAGGGTCCACCTCCCACTGCCCCCATAAGCAAAGTTCCTCAAACCTGGATGGTGTCATCCAGAGACTCTTCTGAAGATACCCTGAACGTTTTGTGATGGTACCTTGATAAATGTGCTCTCCACAGCCCTCCACCAGAAATTCCCCATTGACAGCAATGCAGAAGTCACTGCAGAAAAAAGAATCTTGGGCAAATTTTGGGGGGTGCCTGCAGGGGTGCATTTTTAGACATATCAGCACCAAAATATCAGAGTATCATCGGGAGATTGTCCTGATGACACCCCCCAAGTTTGGTGCAGTTTGGTTCAGGGGGGCCAAAGTTATGGACCCTCAAAAGGGTAGCCCTCATCTCCTTCGTTCCCTTTGGAAAGAATGGGGAATAGGGGCATCTCTTTTGGGGGTCCATACCTTTGGCCCCCCTGAACCAAACTGCACCAAACGTGGAGGGTATCATCAGGTGCCGATATGTTTTAAAATGCGCCCCCTGCAGGCCGAAACGTGAAAGAAACACCAAAAAATAAAAACACAATTCGGCTGGTGATTCGGATCTGATAGGATTCGGACAGCTCAGATTCGGACCCTGCTCGTCCGAATCCGTCCGAATCAGTGCAGATTCGGTAAAAATCCAGATTTGGACTGTCCGAATCTCCAACCCTAATATTGACCAACAGAAAAGAAAATGTCTGGGGTTCACTAGCAAGATGGTATTTACTCAAAATAGGAAAAATCCAAAGTTCTCATAGCAAAGACCATTGACTCAAGATAGAAAAACATGATCAGTGATCTCAGAAACACAAGGGAAAAGATGGTCAGAAAAGATGGGATTCAACCCCGTCAGTTCAGCTGTCAGCAGCACATTCAGTCTGCCAATCAAAAGGCATGGGATAATTTTTAAGTTATAGTGAGATATTTTAAGTTTGGAAGAAGATTGAGAAGAAGAGTTGGTTTTTATGCCTCAACTTTTAAAGAGACTCAAAGTGGCTTACAACCCCCTCCCCCTCCCTGCAATAGACGCCTTGTGAGGTATGTGGGGTTGAGAGAGTTCTGAGAGAACTGTGACTAGCCCAGGATCACCCAGCAGGCTTTATGTGTGGGTGTGGGGAAGCAAACGCAGTTCATCAGATCAGAGTCTGCTGCTCATGTGCAGGAGTGGGGAATCAACCCTGATTCTCCAAATTTCAACTAAAAATAACCACTAAATATTTAAAGTGGGGAACTTGTTCCATTTCCATTCTGTTTAAAGGTGGGAGGAAGCTTTCAGTTGGAGTTGGGTTTAGGCACAAAGGAAAGGTGCCTTGCAATGTGGAAATCTGAGCTGAGTCCTGAATTAAATTAAATCAGGAAGGAGTGAGAGTCCTTCCCCACCCACCCCACTGGAAATACCTGCAGGGGGTGGGGTCTGGCAGTCACGAGTTCCACCAGCAGCCCAAGGCAGCCAGCTTGTTCAGCCCTGCCTGGGTTTGCCTGCCTGCCAGCCAAGCAGAAGTCCACCTGATGAGCTGCCACCTGCTGCTCATGGGAAGGAGTGAGAGTCCTTCCCCACCCACCCCATTGGAAACACCTGCCGGGAGTACGGTCTGGCAGTCACAACAGGAGTTCCACTAGCAGCCCAAGGCAGCCAGCCTGTTCAGCCCTGCCTGGGACAGATCCTCCCTGTTGGTTTGCCTGCCTGCCAGCCAAGCAGAAGTTCACCTGGTGAGCTGCTACCTGCTGCCAATGGGAAGGAATGAGAGCCCTTCCCCACCCACCCCATTGGAAACTCCTGCAGGGCATGGGGTCCTATGTTTATTGACACTATGTTTATTGATTTTTTTGCTTGATGTTATGATTACTGATGTTTGGTATTATATTGTTGTTGTTCACCGCCCTGAGCCCTTCGGGGAAGGGCGGTATACAAATCGAATAATACAATACAATACAATCTGAATTTAAATGTATTTGTAACTGAATGTTTCATTCATGCAAGTAGTCACATAAGCTCATTCACCTTCCTGTTAATAAGGCAGAGTACAAACAGTTGTACTCGGTAAATTTTGGGTTCAGGTTTTTAAAACCTAAAAATTTTCAGTAAAGCTGAATAAAGCTGATACCTATTTACTTCATTCAATTTGTTACCAATTTGGGGAGGTTTTTTTTTAAAAAAACAGAACTTAAAATGTTCAATTCTCCCTACCTAAGAGGGGGCATTGCTTGTAGAGAGTGGAAAGTTAAAAATATTATTTTGTATTATTAACAGAAGAAAAATATTTTACATAATACTGAGAACCTCACATTTAATGTTTGTGTCCCTGTTGTCTAAACACTGATGAAAGGCTGGATTCTCTTGGCCACTCGTAAACCAAGTAAAATTGATAGGAGCTTCATTTAGGTATACAAGAGAAGACTTATATTATGTTTGTATATTCAATTATTTCCCTTTCTTTTCTGTTCCCTCTCTTTTGTGTTCCCTTCCAATTGCAGGGGGTTATAACATTAATGATGTTATGTTTTACTGGACAAGAGGAAACGATTCTGTTAAAGGTTTGGACGTGATTCAGTTGGCACAGTACACAGTAGAAGATCACTATACCTCTGTATCTGAAGCTGTCTATGAAACAGGTAGAAAATTCCTGAAACAGGCTTATTGGTAGTCTTCCATGTCAAGGTCTTGCTAAAAATCTCTTGCATCAAAGTAATTCCAGGCACAAAAAATGTTGGTCGCAGAATCAAACCTGTAAATATTTAAGGTTGTTTCTGTTTGATTACAGTTCAGATCAATAAATGGCCTACATAAACTCAAAGGTTCAGTTCTAGTTAACATGTGAGTTTGTAGGTATCAGGTCTGGTATGGTGGGAGGGAGCAAGGAAGTAGATCTAAAACTTTTACTACTAAACCATAAATTCTATGATACAAAATAAATTGCAAGTACTTAATAAATCTGAAATGCTTATTTTATTTGTACATTTTAACTGTGCAGTTGGATACCTGTGACTAGTGGCCATTTCTGCACAACACAAAGAAAATATCTTGAGGACATTAAAAGAAGCAGTTTTGGAGACAGCTTTCCACAAGATATCCTCAGGCCTTCTTTTTACTGCTCAACTCCCTTTTAAAAAGAAAACACTAAACTAGTGATCTTTCCCCCCCCCCCAAGATGGGATCCAGATGTTTTCCCTTGCCTGGCAGGACAAGGACGTGTTTTATTTTTTCCCTCCTGAGTTTAAAGCTCTCACGCTCAGTTTCTCCGCAGTTCACACTTGCCATTTTCTGCTGCTTCAGGGATTCTCCATTCCACCTGCAATTTGCAGAAGATTCCTTTGGAGGTTTCTCCTGCTTGCAGCTCATCTGTTCACCATTTCCGTGTTAAAAGTACATGAATAAAGTTAGTTTTGACTGCCGATTTGGCACGTGTCATTTTTCCTTTTTTTTTTTTGAGGGAGGTATCTTCAAAGCGATGACTTGAAATATGTGCAAATTGCAGATTCTCATATAGTGTCATTGTAGCTTTGAAGTCATCTCCCTCAAAACAGAAAAAAGGGAAAACAACACACGCACCGAATCGGCAGTCAAAACTAACATTATTCATGTACTTTTAACATGGAAATGGCGGGAGGATGAGCTGCAAGCAAAACAAATCTTCGAGGGAAACCTTCACCAAATGGCGGGTGGCACAGATCACAATGCTAAACACCAGCTGTGGCGAAAACAGGAGGGGAGGAGGTGGGGAAAAGAACCGCTTTCCCTGGCAATGCCTTTTTTTGACCGCACTATGCAAGACATATTAATTGTGCTGTGCAGGAATGGCCAGTGAAAAAGCAGTCAAATCAACTTTCAAGAGGAAGAAAAGGTGTTAAAATAATCACCAAGTTCTCACTGTCATTGGTTAACAATTCAAGATTAGGTGCTCTGAGTGATCGTTAGTGCCTTCCTAAGCCAGTCTACCCAGAATTCTAAGGTCTGTTGTAGTTACAAAATTGTCAGTTTTGAACAGCTCTTATGGAATTATAGGCCTATGATACATTTCTAGCATGTTTGACTTTGATAGTTTTGTATTCAGTGTTACAACTTTCTGAAATTTTTACTCAGAAAACATCCTTTGAGAGTACCCCTTTCACATTGGATCTTTGTGAGGGAAATGTGAACTATAAAATACCCCTTTCTGCAATCATGTTTATACAATCGATTGCTTCCTCACAGAATACCAACTACTGGAAGGATTTTGAGATAAGAAATCACTGCTGGGGGAGATCCAAGGTCACTGCTGATGGATGATGAGATCCAAGCTTATCTGTAGAAGCTGTAAAATTTAGTATTTTATTGGTGTTCATATCTAACAGCCAATCAATCAAAGTATATAAAAGAAAATTATTTAGTTTTGGATATTTGTATAGAACTGCATCAATTATGCCTGAAGAGCTTAAAAATTCCTTTTCTCACAGACAAGTTGAGTTGCACTTTCAAACCCTTGCATAAAGGTAGAACCCCACTGACGATTAATCATGTGATATGCAAAATATCCAGGTTTCACTATAAACTCCCCACAGCTCCTCCGCCGAACATGAATTCATCCCGGTTCTGGCGCTTCCTCTCCCCTTACCACAAGTTTTTAAAGAACCTGCATGGATGTGCACCTTTTTAAAAAATGCTGAATCCAGATTGGAGGGGAGGATTGGGGGTCGCATGTGGATTCAATTTTCCCGCCATAGAGTGTGATGCGGGGCCTTCTGGCCAATCAGAGCACGGTGGGCTGTGCACAATACGTGCCCAGCTTTTCTCCCCCAAGTTTCATTTCTGAGGCTATTGTTGAACCGTGTGCATGAGGGAAAGGTTTTTTGCTCCGAAAAAAAAAGTTCCCGCCCCAACACCGCACGACAGCCAATCAGGATAGACCCGCCAAGGGGAGTGTAACCTTGTTTGAATCCGCAATAGACATAGATGTCTTCACTAGAAACATGCTGCAGTGGGGAGGGTGAAACCTCAATGAAAAGGTGCTGTTTCTTTTGAAACCTGGTTGTATGTGTATTTAATTTTCAGTGGGGATTCGGCCAAAGAGAACTTTTGTATCATAACTTCTCATGTACTATGCTAGCATCCAATGGCAACGTTCTCATTGTGTGAAACTACTGTAGCTACACCCAGTGTCCTGAAGCCATTTGATGGTCATAAACTTACCTTTTTGAACAGAGAGACCCAACTCTTTGTTTGGATATGGCCACTAGATTCCATATCAGTTAGTATCATGAATAATGGATGGCACGAAGATACAATTGGATTTGTTGAGTCTTATATTTGTTGAATGTTCAATGTGAAGATGTCTTCATGCTGCATTGAAAACATGCAATTTACTTTTTGGTGACTTTTTAACAAGGCCTTGGTTTTTACAGAGCAGCATTTTAAAAGCTACTAGTTCTGGGCATCACTTTTTGCTATAACGGGTGTGGTGAGGAAGTTTTCACAAAATTATTTAGGCACTTTTGGACCACTTTTCTCCAGTCAATGCAGACCCAAAGCGACTTGCGGTACCAAACAAGAACACCAGAAAGTCATCAATTACACAAAAATGTATTTGCAAGTTACTGATCAAAAATACCTGCCAGCAATAAATTAATCTTTAAGGTGAGACAGGGGTTAGAGCAGGTGGCGGCAGCTTGGCCCTTGATAGAAGTAGTCTCTCCCTCACACAAAGTGTGAATCAAATTTTGGTTGTGTATAGCCAAAAGCCATTACAAAATAAGTACAGTAAGAGCAATGAAACATTCTCTTCCACTTGAAGTGTTAATCTGTAGAATTTCTCTCTAGAAAGGCTCACATTACTGGGCAAAACATTGATTTATTCATAATTTATAATAAATATTGATGACAAAATGTGACAAAATGTGGTGGAAAACATTACTCCTTTCCCCTTAACAATTTCTCAGTCTTTGGTTCTGAACAGTTATGGCTGTTACTTTGTGTGCACTCATGCAAATAATTGCATGGAAGTAGAGGTTTGCATATTTTTAATTTGCTATGTTTAACTTATTGAAAGGGTTTCTTGCAGCAGTGCTATTAGTTTTCATTTTTAAAAAATGAGTTGCTGCTTTATTTAGTAGCAGTAAAGTACAGTTCATGTTGTCAGATTTCTGCTAGCTCATGTATTATAGTGTGTATATTATAATATAAATTTATTGGTTTGTATTTTGTATAATAGGATATAGACAAATATTATAAAAAACTAAATGTGAAAAGAGCTGTATAATCACATTTGTAGTGATACATATCACAATACATAGTTAGGTAGGAAAGGCCACAATGAACCCCCTCCGGGGGTTGGGCGGTCTATCAAATAAATAGATAGATAGATAGATAGATAGATAGATAGATAGATAGATAGATAGATAGATAGATAGATAGATAGATAGATAGATAGATAGATAGATAGATAGATAGATGGATGTTGTTTTTACAACCATTAACATGGCCTCAGATATCACAAGTGGAAAAACAGAAATGTAACAGCAACTTGCAGGTGCCATTGGTCTTCTTTCAACAACAAGCCCCACAACAGTTTATGTCATGCTATTCCTCAGTAACCGTATCAAGAGGTGACCACACTATGCTTACCTCTGCCTTCCTGCCAGACTGGTTCTAAATAAAGACCTGAAGATAAGTGAACTTCTACTAGAACATAATTTAAGGCTTCCATGTGCACTATGCTGGATTAGTAATGTGTAACCCTGCCAGGGCTTGTTCCTGGTTGCTTCCTGTTTACACTAGAAGAAAGCAGTGGAGAAAATAATATTTTAACTAGAAGTATGTTACTTCCTGGAGCCTCTACTACACAAGCAAAACTAAAGACATGGAGATACCACATGGGGGTTTTGAAGGACAGAGGGACTGTCAGTGACACTCAGTGACCTGAGGATTAGTTTGTTAATGTTTTTCCTTGCATACTTCCTCTCTTGCCACAGAAACCAGATGGAGTTTCCTTTACATAGCAGATTTCCAACATGTCTATTTAGTTTATAATTTCATGATTCAAGAATGGATGGTGATCCAGGCAGCCCAAACCAAATGGTAGTGACAAATGGGCTGTGAGAGCAGAGCTGCGCCAACGCATTTGCTCCCTCTGCTAGCGGAAGAGGCATCCCCGTGGGCAGAGAGCACAAAGGCACCAGAGGCTGGGTGCCCCACAACTCTGTGGTAGCGAAACCCAGAAGTGGGTGCCACTGCGGAGGAATGCTTCCATCTGATTGGACGCCAGTGCAGGGGAGGCAGGCTGGGGCATTCCTCATGGTGCAGACAGTGGGAATGCCACAGCCAGGGCTTTGAACTTACAGAGGGCTTTCAGGTGGTTAGAGGGGGAGGGTTCTGTTTGCTGCCTTTTCACGCCACCTGGAAGCCCTCTGGAGGCAGCGCAGCTGTGGTGCTGTTCCCAGCTGCCTCTGACAGTAGATTGGGCTGTTAATTTAATAAAATCTGAGTGCTTTGTTTGAGGTCTTGAAATACAAATTCTCATTATAAGTCCTGAAAACATATCAATCTGTAGCCCTACCATAGAGAGCAAGAGACTTCTTGATCTGAAAGCATCTTACTCATAGAAATGTCACCTGTTTCTTTCCTCCTTGCTGCATTCCTAGCTAGTAATCAAGGAAGGCTAATAATTCCATGGTGATGTCCAGTGAGAAGCAGTTTGTTTAACATTCTGAAAACAAATACAGGCTTGTTTTTGAATTACCTCCTTCTGTCTCATGCTGGAAAAGCAAAGTGGCGGCCACTGTGCACATTTGAAGGAAATGATAGAATTTGTCAATAATAACTAAAGTGTTGCCAGGAGAATAATCTCCTTCTCTCTTAGTTTTTCAGTCTTCTGTATTTTTCTTGTTTGTGCTAAAGGAGCAACACTGAAGGCATGCAGTCCTTCAACTTTTGTTCCATGCAGCAGTCCGGTTGGCTTTTTACAAAATGCTCCGTAGAAGTCTTTAGATGACTGCAGCAGTCTATTAGCATAATAATTTCCCAAACAGCAACATCTGCATAGTGTGTGGGATCAACATAGATTACATGTGAGCCAGAGTTGAAATGTCTTGGCCCTGCTGCCTGTTTTTATGTTATATTTCAGCCCTGGAACATATGAGTTAAAAATAAGAGTGTTTTGAAGTTCAAATAGAATACTTTTCTATGTAAATGGAAGTACTACAGCCTGAGGCTACATATTTAAAATTAGACCATGGCTAGAGTTGTCTGACTACAGTGTCTTATTCTGTCCTCAGGGGATTCTGGTTCATTTGCTGTGGTTTTCCTTATGCGGTGCTGCTGGGTGTTGTGTTCCTGAAATCCCCCCCCCTCTGACTGAAAATCACAGTATTCACAATGCATCTGAGAATAGAGCGTTGGTGTGAATTAAGGCCTGGTGAGACTGAACCAAAAGAATTTCCTTATGAAGATAAATATTTCTCCTTCCAAATATAGTTCAGAGGGTTATTCTGAATACTTAATATATGGTGGATGACAGATACAGAAATAGGGTGCAAATCACAAGCAGGTAAATTATCTAATGTGGAATGCTTAACATGGGCTGACTGCAGACACAATAAAATGTCCACTACCACCCATGTATTAAGTACTCACAAAACCTACATGTCAGACCTACAAATGAGCAATAAGTGAAATGGACTGGTCCATTTTGCATGAGATATATTACCAGAACAGGTTAAAGAATACATGATAAAATGGGCTGCACATTTTGGATATAATATCTAGTTTGAACAATGGGAAAATATGTGGATAAATGGGTTTAAATAGTCATTAATATTGAATACATTGAATAAAATTAAATAATATTAAAATAAATAAAATCAAATAAATTTAAAAGAGAACTTTTACAAAATGATGTATGATTAGTATATGACACCAGAGAAACTGGCAAAGATGTATAAAATGTTTCCAATAAGTGTTGGAAATGTGAACCTCAAGAAGGGACTTTCTATCACCCATGGTAGACTTGTGCTAAAGAACTTGTGCTAAAGAATTTGGAGGTCAATACATACAACAGTCAAAAAGATCTTAAAGACTAATGTACAAATGAAACCTGAGTCTTATCTATTGGGACTTATGGACAGATCTTTGGAAATAAAACATGGAAACTTTGTTTTTATACGATAGCAGCAGCAAGAATACTATATGCACAAAAATGGAACACTCCAGCAATACCTACAATTGAAGAATGGTGGGTTAAAGTTATAGCTGGCCAAAATGGCCAAGTTTACTTTGCTCCTTAAAGAAAAGAACTTAATAAAAGTTCATGGACAATTGGAAACTCTTGATAGGATATCTAGACAAAACAGAAAAAAATTGGTTACTAGTAGTTTTGAAGGTTAAGAATTGTTAAAATAAGATCCAACAGACAATTCATGGGCAATTAGAAACTCTTGATAGAATACCTAGACTAAACAGAAAAAAAAATATATTGATTAGTAGTTCTGAAGATTAAGGACTGAAGGTTAGGATCCAAAAGAGCTTTTTTGTCAATAATGATGCTAAAGATTTAATTTTATTTAGATGGCCAAGTGTGGAAGGTTTAAAGGGTTAACATTTGGAGCAAAAGAAACTGGAAGTCTGTATGAAATAAGTAGTTTATGACGGTCAATTTTTGTATTTATATATGTTTTGCGACTTGAAAATACAAATTAAAATTGTTACTATAAAAGAAGAGAGATATGAAACCAGGATTTTTTAAAAAAAGTATAAATAGAAACAGAACAGAAAAAATGTAAAAATAAATATGCTATTGCAACAACAAAAAGAAAAAATACATATAATAGAAAAGAAAAATACATATAATAAACAATAAACAATAAATGATGATAGCAACAATTAAAAGCAGTAAATAGCAGTGGCGGAGCGCCAATGGGAAGGGGTGTGTGTCGTGCACCAGGTGCATGCCTCGGGGGTGGAAAATCGCCCCCGGCCCCTTCCCCTTTTCCCCACAGCCCCCCGCAGCGCCCCCCGCAGCACACACACACACCGCCCCCCTTCCCACACTTACCTATGCTCCTTTTCCTCTTTCTTAGTACTTTTTGAGGCTGAAAAAAGCGGCCTATTTATAGTTCAGGCTAAAAACTGCCTGAGGAACTACAGTTCCCAGGAGACCTTGGGGCTCACAAGATCTCCTGGGAAGTATAGTTCGTCAGGCAGTTTTTTCCCTGAACTGTGAAGAGGCTGCTTTTTTCAGCCTCAAGAAGTTCTAGAAATAGAAAAGAAACATAGGTGAAGGGGGGAAGGGGAGGTGCTGTTGGGGGGCACTGCGAGGGGCATGGGGGTGGAAAAAACACACTGCGCACCGGGCGCAGTTTGGTTCAGCTGCGCCTCTGGTAAATAGAGATTCAATAATGAGCATTGAATTGTGATTATCATAATAAATCTTAGCATAAATCATAGGATACCTATACAATATTTGATAGATGTAATAATGTTATATCATATAATATGATAAAATGTAATGAAATATAATAGACTAGCAGTAAAGCTCACTGTGGCAAGAAATACATCAGGATCTACACTGGATGGGGCACGCGAGTGAGGATTGATGGGGAAATGGGAAGGCTTGCCACCAATGTCCTGTTTTTACTGATTTTTATACTGCTGTGCTTTTTTTACTTTAGATATGTTATGACTTCTCATTGTTCTTTGTAAACACCTGGTGGGCTGGGGGAGTTTTAATCTGGAAAACAGTGTTTAAATATAGTTTCCACTGTGCTGTTCTGTTCACAAAATTGTATCTAGCACCGAATCCCAACCCCTGTGATTTAAAATGATTAATAAGCATTAGTGGGGGTTTTTTGTTAATTAAATAAAGCTTCATTTTATAAACTTTTCGGGGAAAAACATGTTGCACTATTAAAATATTGCTTGTTGCTGTTTCTCACAGGGCACTATCCAAAATTAGTCTTCCATTTTGAACTCAAGAGGAACATTCTGTATTTCATTCTTGAGACTTATGTACCATCCAGCTTACTGGTCGTCCTCTCCTGGGTGTCATTCTGGATAAGCCAATCATCAGTTCCGGCCAGAATCTGCATAGGTGAGAAACAAAAACACATACCCATCCATGAACACACAAAGCGCATTGCCTCATATTACACTGGCAGTGGGGGAACTGCAGCTCCACTGCCCTTTACACATCAGTAGGGTAACATTAAAAGCCTTGGGCCATATAGGAAAAGGCCACATGGCAACTTCTCTTATATCCTGTCTCTCTGAGAAACTGCGGGGAGGAGAGACTCAGTATATTCTCTCTCCGTTTAGTTTGAGGTGCATACGAAGGAGCTGTGTTACTGTGGTTCCCGTGCTACCTGAAAAGGGTGGGGAGAGGCTTCAGAAAACTTAAAGGCTGTATATGTGTTTCCACACTGCACATTATTTGGCTTAATGCATGCGTGCAGTTTAACCATATTCAAATTAAAAATGTGCACAAACACAGCCAGAGATGTGCTCCTTCACATTTGGCCCTTCTTCTTCCCATGTCTTCTTACACAGAGCAAAATGAAGGCATGGTGGTTTAAGACTGTGTCTTAAACCCATGATAATCCTGATTTAAGATTCCAGTTAGTGGAACAAAAATTAGCAGTGCATTCATGTCACAAATAACTTGAGCAAGGCTTAGATCAGGGGTCTGCAACCTGCGGCTCTCCAGATGTTCATGGACTACAAATCCCATCAGCCCCTGCCAGCATGGCCAATTGGCTGGGAGAGACTGATGGGAATTGTAGTCCACGAACATCTGGAGAGCCGCAGGTTGCAGACCCATGGCTTAGATCATCTCTTTTGAACTGGGAGAGGAAGGGGCCAGGTATGTATGGGAGCCTATCAGAAGCATGGATTATACACATTTTTAATTTAACCCTAATTAAATTGGACATAGAAAGATAGTCATGGGAAACCCAAGGACTTCAGTTTTATATTGTAACTTTTCCATTTGCTACCTTCATGAAAATCTGCTTGGCCTCTTGGTGTTATATATTATTTAACAGGAAACTGTCATGGGAATCCAGAAAGGGTCTTGGA
The DNA here is from genome assembly GCF_021028975.2 of Sphaerodactylus townsendi. NCBI lineage: Eukaryota > Metazoa > Chordata > Lepidosauria > Squamata > Sphaerodactylidae > Sphaerodactylus > Sphaerodactylus townsendi. Next base: position 38,614,254 of record NC_059432.1, on the reverse strand, counting down.
GGCCGCACAGAATCCCAGAAATTGTCTTAACATAGCAAAGCACTACATGAGGCAGAATGGTTCAGCTGTGGTCCAAGAGAAATAGCACATATAAATTCATAAGTCATTAATAATAAACAAATTTCAGTAAGTAAAGATTTGCTAGTAAACAATAAACCAGCCCTACCGAAATTTATTTATTTATTTATTTATATTTTAAATTTCTAGGCCGCCTCTTCCCCAGAGGGCTCGAGGCGGCTCACAGCATGGCTGTTATCCAACAGCAACTCAAACAACATAATGTAACATTAAAACTCCAGCAGCAATTACAGTTTAAAACAATTCAAACGGTTTAAAACAGTTCAAACAGGCGCCTGTTCCTAAGGCTAAAAGCAAGGAAAAGGAAAATAAAAAGAAGAGAGGGAGGGAGCAGGCGGGCCCAGATGGAATCACAGCAGGCCCGACCAGGATGACAAAAGATGGTAAATTGGCAGACTCAGTTACAGTTCCAATTTCAGTGGGGGGCAGTAAAACCGCGGCCAGCCTCTCCAAAGGCCCGGTGGAATAGTTCTGTCTTGCAGGCCCTGCGGAACTCACCAAGATCCCGCAGGGCCCGGGCTGATGGAGGTAAGGCATTCCACCAGGCAGGGGCCAGGGCCGTAAAGGCCCTGGCCCGGGTCGAGGCCAGCCGCATCATCGCGGGGCTAGGGGTCACCAGCAGTTCCGCCACCGCTGAACGTAGTGGCCTACGTGGGACATAAGGGGTGATGCGGTCCCGTAGGTATGAGGGCCCCATGCCACGTAAGGCCTTAAATGCTAAAATAAAATAAAAGACTGAGTCAGTGAGTTCAAGCTATCTGCTGCGATTGGCGGTAACGCTTCAGGGTTTTCAGTGGATGCATTGCATAGGTCTGCTAACCAAGATGGCTTAATTAGAGACAGCAGAGATGGAATCTGGAATCTTTTGCATACAAATTATTTGTTCACTGTTGAGAGTCTGTGGCAGCTCCCAAAGAAAGCAGCCAATGAGGCTCATGATAATGAGGACAGCAGAAAAAGTTAATCCTTCGTCATACTGGTCTCGTAGACCTACCCAACAGAAAATGGGTATGCATAAAGTTGATGAGTTTCTGTTTCTGCAGTGTCTCTCACTATTTAGAATCCCAAAGCTCTCCTTCCTATGATTGGAAAGGCCAGAGTGATTTGCCTTTTCCTGCCCTCTGAGAAAGGAGAGATTGAGTGCTGAACAACTCCTTCAGGAGGGCTTTGGGTAATTCCAGAGCCACTGCTGAAAAGAGAAGGGCTACATTGGGTCTGATCAGAGAGCTTGATAAGAGAGCCCAACAACCCTATCAAAAGGAGGAGGTCTGAATCTGCTTTGGGAGCAGTGCACTGGATGCGCCGGTGGATTTGCCCTCCCTGGGGCACTTGCTCCCACAGAGGGAGAATCCGGTGGCATGCAGCCAATGCACCACCCTAGCACTGGAACACAGCACAATGTGGCACCAACATCCCAGCACCCCCTCCCTCTGCTGGCATAGCAGGGGTGGGCCAGGGGTGTGGCTATCTGACATTAGTCGACTCCATCTCAGCCATTTGGTGTGCTAAGCTGGTGGGCCAGGATTCATATTTATGCTTCCCTTTTGGGTAGCATGTGTCTATGAAGCCCAATGAGGGCTTCTCACCGGAGGGAAGGCTGACACACTTGTGTGGCCACCCTGCACCACCAGGAAGCCCCATCAGGAGCAGCTTAGCCATGGCTGCAGCACCATGGCAATACCCTCCTAAACCACGCTAACGTTGCCCCCAGAGTTGCTAAGAGACCCAGGTGAATGAGATGCTGGGCATATTAGGCCATTCAGTTCCCTTGCCACATTTTCAGTCGTGAGAGAAAATCAATTCCTCCAGATTTTTTACTGAAAATATAATTGTTGCACCAAGATCTGCGATCTGGAGAAAAATCAGTGACATAATCCTTGAAATCCTGACCAATTGCTTCACAAAATAAGCAGTCTGTGTGGGGGCTGATGGCCTTGTAAGATCACTACGAAGTTCTCATTTTTCATAGGGGTTACAACAGTACTCACCATGACAACCCTTATGATGGGAGCTCGGACATCTCTTCCGAATGCTAACTGCTTCATCAAGGCAATTGATGTCTATTTGGGCATTTGCTTTACCTTCATCTTCGGGGCGTTACTGGAATATGCCGTGGCTCACTTTTGCACCTTTAATCGATTTGGTGTGAAGAAACTCACCAAGGTACCTGTTACATTTCACTTTTTTCCATTTGCCTATTGCCTCAACCTTTTCCACAGTTCTTCTCTCCATTACTTTCTATGTCATAAAGGTGTAGTCTGATTCCATCTTTTACTAACATGTTCCATTTGTGCCAGCTTTTCCAAAGCAGTTATCATCATGTACAAGAAACCATACTGTATGGTGCAGGACCTCATGGATTTTGCTCACAGCAACATCCGTGAACCCTATGCTACTTGGAGGGAGGGTATGTGCCCTGTACACAGGGACGAGTGGTGGACATGTGCAATGCATAAGTCCATGGCTTCCTTTCATAGAGGGACAACATGTTTGCAACTTGCAGATGTAGCAAGCTCAGCTGCCCTTTAAAACTTGGATTGTGCCACAGAGGTTGGAATATACATTCTTCTGCAACATATATATATTTTCCAAGAGCCTTTACTGTGGGACTTGTGTAATAAGCACTGTTGTAACCATTTCAAGATGACATTTATCTGTGCTGGCTCCTTAGAAGAAAAGGAGGAAACAAATAAGTAAACACTTAACCCCCCCCCCCCCAATGAAAGGGAGGAGGCTGAAAGGGAGGAGGTGTATCGTAAGCAGAGCTGCACCCTTTTAAGCCCATTGACTTCAGTGAACTTAAAATGGTTTTGGATTGCACCATGAGTCCTAGACTAGGCTATATCTACCAGATTATTAAAAATAGAGCAGAAACAGAGAGCAGGGAAAAAGTGTGCTATTGGTGCCTGGGTTAAGTGGAATATAGGAAGCATTGCATAACAAGTAAAGTTCATTGCAGCTGTTCCATATCAACGTACCTGAAGCGTGTGTTAAACTAGAGTTTCAGTAAGAATTGCTCAGCTGCTGAAATGTCTTGACACTCACTGTATAGGAAATCCTGAACATACAGAGCACCGGGGCTTTTCCACAAAGTCAACATCGTTTCTCCATCTTGAACAAATGCATCCATTAATAGAAACGGCAAGCAGCAGCAGATGCCATTTCCTTTAGGTTTCAGCTGTTGTGCAGTTGTTTTCCGTAGATGCTGCAAATTATTTTTTTTTATATTCGTTATTACCATCTGCTTGCTATTCACTCCTTAAGAGGAGGATCTGAAAAAATGAGATTGCTTTTTAAAATACACTCACTGTGGAGATCCCTCTTGCAGTGCATTGATTTTCATGATTTAAAACACTTTGAATGTTTTCCCTTCCCTCTCAGCCCTAGTGGTTTTTTTCAGATTTCCCCTGATATTCCAGATTTGTAAAGCAGGTAGGAGATTATATTCTTTCTTCTCTTCATGTGAGCAACAGGATAAGTAAGCTCAGACTAAAAACACATCTTGTTAAACTCCCTTGGAGAAGTGTGGATAATATTATAGAAATGAGGGCCTGAGATGTACAGCGTCAGACGCTGCATTTTTCACACATGGTTTTAGCTTCCTCTTAGGGAACGTAAAAGGAGTTAAAACATTCTAATGAAGCATCAGCCACCTGCAAACAACTTGCTGAAACCTTCATAAGGAAACTAATATGTGCATGACATCCTTGCCTGCTGTGCAATAAACCTGCAGCTTGGTAGAGATGTTACCATTTTCACCTTTTAAAAGACGGATATGTTAATTAAAACACACGCACATAGATGCTCAGATCTAACTTTATTTTTTTAGAATTTAAGTTAGGATGATCATTGGCACTATTTCCTTGCTGAAACAGTGGGGTTTTGGCAGGTTTTCTTTAGTTTTATTCACTCTTCAAGTGCCTGATCTAAGAACTGTGCCATAACAAAAGATCTTATAACAAAATATTTTATCATTGAGTAATATATGGGAAGGAAGTATGAGAATAGACCAGGAGGCAGCATGAGGGCTTGATCTGAACTGGGGTTCTTCTTGGAGTGTAGAAATGAAGAGCCTCTAGGAATATAAACAGTGATTTAATTAATTGAGATGGTGGTCCATCAGTACCAAGAGGAGGTTGATGGTATAATATAAGGGAAGTCCCTGGTTCAAATCTTGTCTGTGAATTGAACCCATTCTGCAGTCATAAGTAAGCTACCCTCTCTCAGCCTTTGTTCAGTCAGTAAACTGGATATGTTACCATTGACCTACTTATAAGGTTCTTGTTCAAGGCCATATATCTGAAGCATATGAAGAAGAAGAAGAGTTGGATTTATATTCCCCCCTTTCTGTCCTAAAGGAGACTCAAAGGAGCTTACAAACTCTTTTCCCTTCCCCCCTCACAACAAACACCCTGTGTTTATTATGGAACATTTAGAAGTGCTGTACAAATGCTAGCTAGAAATAGTCTGTTTCTATAGCATTCAGAAAGATGCCTGTAGAACCTACAAGCATGGCTTTATTCATCAAACCGGTTTTATCTTGTCACCTGGCCCCAGAAACACTCGAGTTTAGAGAGATCAAAAGCTGATGGCTTTTATCAACGGCTATGATTGTGCAAATTTTATGTGTAGTTTTCATATAAGATCTGTGCCTTCTGAACTGAGTGCCCAGTTTGCATTTGTGTGGGACCTGCTTGAGAATTGTAAGCAGGTCTTACATCAAGTTGGCTAAAGCTTGGAGGATCCTGCCTTTTTACTTAAGTTGTGTTCATCCATGTCATAATACCCCATGGAAATCTTTTCTCTGTGCTTAAAGTAAGCTTGTGTTGTAATTTATGAGGATGCCTCTCAGTTCATTTGTGCTTTCCTACCAGGAAGAAGATGATGAAGCCGAGGAGGAGATCAATGGAGTCCTGTCAGCAATTGCCAACAGTTGCAAGGCTGAGAAGATTAGAAAGATGGATCCAGACAAGTTGACCAAAACGTCCCTTGGCACAAAAGAGAAGAAAAGTCAGCACAGAAAATGCTGCTCTGCAACAACAGTCATGAAAGGACTTTGCTGTATATTTCACTGCTTCCATGTTAAAAACCCATATCACATAGACAATTATGCCCGGATTTCTTTTCCATTATTGTTTATCATCATAAATGTTTTTTATTGGGTGTATTATCTGTGGTTCTAAGCTCTTAAAAGTCTCTTCTGAAAGTGTTCTGACTGCAAGGGGAAAGTGCACAGGCTCAGCATTAGGATCATCTTGTTTTGTCATTTAATTGATGAGATCTATTGAATTTCTGGTCCAACTACCATCTATCTGTTAAAATGACTGTAGTATAAAATCCTGGTCATCTGTTCAATGCATGTGTTTTGACACTGACCTCGGTTTTGAGCATGCCTGTTCCACTGCTTTACTGAATGGCAGAAAACACCTTTTTACCATTAAAGCTACTTGTTAAACTCTGTGCAACAAGGCTTAATGCTAGTTTCTGAACATGTTCGGGTATGCTTAAAAATAAAAGCAGAAAATATTATTTTTATCATATTCTTACATGACAGTCCACGGTGTTGTTAATAATGCATAGGTCTTCAAGAATATTATTTCACTAATTTGACTTCAAAATGCAAATCAATGTTACATATAATTCTTTGTCACCCCACAAATAATTAGAAACATCCCATGCTTTCTGAAAACTACCTGGGGCATTAAAGGATGAACAATTGGATGAATAAGAAGAATAATACATTCACTAAAAATGTATATTTCCCCCAAACAAATATCTAGGTGAGGTTTAAATGTCCTTTCTCTAACAGAATATTTTCTTTCTTAAATGTCCTTTCTCTAACAGAGAAAATGTCCTTTCTCTAACAGAATATTTATTTAAACAAAATGCATTTCCACTTTTTCTGTATCTCTTATTCCCCTTCTTTCATAACATCACTCAAATTTTTTATTCTAGAAAGTTCCATTAGAGACAACTTTATGCCTCTGAATAGTGGTATAATGCTCAAACTTGTTAGACCAAGTTAGTTTCAACCTGCATGCTAAGTTAAGCATTCTGAATCTTATCTCCACTGCTTTTGTGAGTTTCATACTTTCCTAAATTATGTTCCATTCTAATATTCAAATGTGGGCTGATCTGCAAATATCTAAATCTATGGCTCAAGTCCACAGTGACAGAAAAAAGAGAATTCTGCAAATGTTAAGGCCCTCCCTTCATGTTTACAGAAAAATCTGAAAGTTTAAAATACATTAGGGTATAAATACCCAATTCAATAAGAGTGTTGTCTGCATTGTCTGTGATAAGTATCTTTGTACTGCAGGTCTGACGGCAGATTCTAGGAGCCACTCTATGCCAACCATGCTGGTGGCAGAGGCTAGAAGCCACTCAGGGCCTGGTTGCAGCAGTAAATGGTAGGAGCCACCATGGTGGCAGTGATGTCTGGGAGACATTCCCACTGGCGTGGCTCCCAGACTGCAGCTGCCACAGCTGTGCCTGGAGGAAGCTGCAGAGGCCTAGAGTTGTGCTGGGCTCCATGACAAGGGAGGATGGGATTCCCCCCTCAAGTCTTGTGGGGCCCCACTTGTTATATTTCTATTTAGAACATTAATGCTAAACTACATGTTAATATAAGGTAATATAAAAAAAGGAAAAAAGTTATTCTAAATTGTTAGAACTCTCTCTCTCTCTATACACACACACACACACACACACACACTATCATCTTAAATAATTATATTACACATAGCAATATCTCTGGTTGTCCATATTCAGGTTTAATGTTATTTCAGCAGTAAATAAATGGCTGCACATTTTTAATATATATGTTTGGGGAATAAATTTCCTTGGGCATAGACTTAGACTTCATTTTGCCTGTGCAACTGGGCACATTGGGCAACAAGTTTTCTCCAACTATTTCAGTCGGCTGCGACGAGTTCAACTTTATCTTGTGATATTTGAGCCTCATTTAGGTCTCCTTTGAAGGTCTGGCACCATGTTTTGGTGCTTAAGACTGAGCTCTGAATCAGGCACTGGACTTCCTTTCGGCTTTCATCCAGCACCAATCGTAAGGGATGAGCTGCCGTTCATGCCGATGTTATAAGCTTATCCATAAGCACAGTAAAACATCATTTTGTCAGTCATTGCCTACTTTAGACAATGATTCTGTACCTAATTTCCTATAATTAAATTCCTAAATAGATAAATATGTCTCCTTTTCTCACATATCTAAAAAGGACCAGCAGTAGACCACTAATGGAAATTCCTTCTTTTAGTGGAAATTGCATGGTGGGATTCAAACCAACATCTTTTTACAACCAAAACCTCCCATCAATCATGAAGAGGTGAGTGAGCCCTCCACTTCGTTATACCTAAGAACATAAGAACATAAGAACAAGCCAGCTGGATCAGACCAAAGTCCATCTAGTCCAGCTCTCTGCTACTCGCAGTGGCCCACCAGGTGCCTTTGGGAGCTCACATGTAGGATGTGAACGCAATGGCCTTCTGTGGCTGTTGCTCCCGATCACCTGGTCTGTTAAGGCATTTGCAATCTCAGATCAAAGAGGATCAAGATTGGTAGCCATAAATCGACTTCTCCTCCATAAATCTGTCCAAGCCCCTTTTAAAGCTATCCAGGTTAGTGGCCATCACCACCTCCTGTGGCAGCATATTCCAAACACCAATCACACGTTGCGTGAAGAAATGTTTCCTTTTATTAGTCCTAATTCTTCCCCCCAGCATTTTCAATGAATGCCCCCTGGTTCTAGTATTGTGAGAAAGAGAGAAAAATTTCTCTCTGTCAACATTTTCTACCCCATGCATAATTTTATAGACTTCAATCATATCCCCCCTTAGCCACCTCCTCTCCAAACTAAAGAGTCCCAAACGCTGCAGCCTCTCCTCATAGGGAAGGTGCTCCAGTCCCTCAATCATCCTTGTTGCCCTTCTCTGCACTTTTTTCTATCTCCTCAATATCCTTTTTTGAGATGCGGCGACCAGAACTGGACACAAGGACTCCAGAATGCGATTAGCACCACTGCTTTATATAAGGGCATGACAATCTTTGCAGTTTTATTCTCAATTCCTTTCCTAATGATCCCCAGCATAGAGTTTGCCTTTTTCACAGCTGCCATGCATTGAGTTGACATTCCCATGGAACTATCAACTAAGACACCTAAATCCCTCTCCTGGTCTGTGACTGATAGCACTGACCCCTGTAGCGTGTATGTGAAGTTTGGATTTTTTGCCCCTGTGTGCATCACTTTACATTTTGCTACATTGAACTGCATTTGCCATTTCTGAGCCTACTCACTGTAGAACGCTCCACTTGTAGGTTTGCTCCCGAAAAGCCATGCCTACAGCAGAGCATTCCACAGGATGAAGAGGGGGCTGGATTGGTTGGAAGGCTCAACATCACTCCAAACAGCGGGAAAACAAACCTCCCTCAACCCCTGAACCTCCCCACCAATCCGGCTTTGGCGCGTGTTTTTTTTAAAAAGTTGCACTTCCATGCAGGTTCTTAAAAAATGCGTGATAAGGGGGAGAGGGAGTGCCAGAACTGGGATGAATCTACGTTCGGCAGTTAAGCAGTGGGGAGTTCTTGCTCAAACCTTGATATTTCATGTATCACGCGATTAATTGACTGTGGGGAATCGACCTAAAAGGAAACATTGGCCCTTTCCCCACTTACCTGAAGCCCAGCTACTCTGCAAATAGCGGGGTCCCCACTACACTCCCACCGCGTCAGGGGGCTGACAACAGCGCAGCCGCCCTGACATACGCTCTTGTGCCCGCTCAAGCTCGAAATCCCTGGCGCTGGCAAAAACTGCGCCTTTGGATGAGGATGCCCAGACGCGCGCCAGGGATGCCGCGTGCTCAGAGCAGCTCGCAGCGACGGCAGCAGCAGGGGAAGTAGGGAAAGGCCCATTGAAACTGGCAACTTTTTTTTTAATCATTTAAACATCACAATCTGTCTGGCCACAAATATTCTTACAAATTATCACCTCTTCCATTGATTTTTGCTAAGAAACATCAACGTTATTTACCTATTCCAATGTCAGTCTTGTGAGAGGCATGTAGCAGTATATCTTTTCCCCTCAAATCAGCAGGACGTTTCAGTTTTACATGTTTTTGTGTTGATCCAATGCTGTTAGTACACATCAGCCCTGTATTTCACAGATGATATTTAACTGTGTCCCCTGACATTTTTGTGAAGCAATATACAAACAGCTCTGCGCTGGGAAATTCCTGGTGATTTTGCAGATGAAGCCTGGAGAAGGCAGGATATGGGGAGGGATCTCCTCAGGGTACATTGCTTTGGGGTTAATCTTCCAAAGCAGCCATTTTCTCTGGGGAAATTGACCTCTGTAGCCTGGAGATCAGTTGTAATTCCAGGAGATCGCCAGCTACCACATGGAGGTTGACAACCCTCCATGCATCAGAAGCATGTGATGTGAGCTTCACAGGGTTCCAGCTTTAAGCAGAAGTTGTAATGGCAAGTAAGCTATAACATGTCTCAGTAACGTGACATCATGTGAACAGTCTGAGAAAGAGAATGAAGCACTTTCCATTAACCTGCCAGGCCTCTCTAGCTCAGATGTCATCACTGGATGGTCCCTGCAAGAGAGAACAAAAGACAAGAAGGTCCTTTGAGGCTCATTCCGCACATGCAGAATAATGCACTTTCAAACTGCTTTCAGTGCTCTTTGAAGCTGAGTGGAATAGCAAAATCCACTTGCAAACAGTTGTAAAAGTGGTTTGAAAACGCATTATTTTGCATGTGTGGAAGGGGCCTCTGTTGATTTAACCTTTCTTTAATGGTGATTTTGTTTTTCAGCCTTGAAACTTTCAAAAAGGTGGGTTATAAGTAAATAATATAAAGTCCTTTCATGCAAAACAAAAATCCCCTTGCATAGCCTGTCTTGGGAAAGGGTTCAAGGGTGGCAGCCCCCTTCCTTATCTCTAAATTTATCCCTCCTAATGTAGGGATTTTGTTTTGGCAGACAAATAATTTAAAAGCCACTGCTTCCTTGCAATCTGAAGTGATATAGTCCAGATACAGGGTGGCTACCTGAGAATTCCTGTCTTCCTTCCAAAGATGACATTTTTAAAAATTACGCTAGCTTATTTTAACATGAACAACAATATTCTATCCAAAAGTTAAAAACTGTAGGTTATCACAAAATGATTTTCTGTAAGAAGCTGCAAGTAACTACAGAGAACAGAAGAGGGCACCCTCAGATCAACTGTTTCTTTCCACATGTTCGTTTGGGAAGCTTTAAGATTTGGCCTTTTCAGGATGAACGGCTTACCGCAGATTTTTCCCAGCGGTCAAACCTTATGCCTTGGAAACATTTTCTGTGAAATTATTCTACGCACCTCTCCCCACTCCCGCAGCCTGGTCATTTTGGGTTTTTCCCCCATTTTGTCTCTTCAACTGCATTTATTCCACACAGTACTGCTGAAAGCATATTATTCCTGATAACATGTGGTAAGATGTCATCTGTGTCACAGAAGAACAACCCTCCCTTTTCTTTTTCTTTTGTACAGGCACTCTAGCATTTCTGCCCAGTTACATTTTGAGGTGGCAGTTCAAAAATGGCTCAGCCTCCATTTCTACTATTGAGAAGTACCAGCCCAAAATGGAAGCCAAACTAATGGTAGGTGCCATTACCTGAAAGAACAGAAACATGAAGCCCGCACCACTCTTCACAAGGAACCATATTTTCAAACCAAATTTGATCTGCAGTAATACACAATCAGTTCCTGATTACATTCAGTGATTACTCCTAGTATTCTTTACAATCACCCCAATATCTCAGCATTCTAGCACTGATGCAATCACTCCCATCTTCAAAATTGCTGACTGCCCTAATGTTACATTGCAAGTTCTGTGTGAAATTGACAAAGCTGAATGAATCAGCCATGCTAGTTTGTATCTTTGCCTGAATGCTAACATCCCAAGTTCTATATGAAATTGACAAAGATGTTCCAATCAACCATGTTAGCCTCAACTTTATATTGCTATTTCAATATGACAAAGGGGATTTTTAAAAAAATCCTTTTGAAAATGGTGGAGGCAGGAAGGAGAAAATGGCTGAAGGGGCAGTTGGGCAACTACATGTGGCCTAGACAAAGGCCAGGTGTTTGGTGGGGCAGAGAAATAAAGGCCGTTTCAACACGATTGCCTGCTCAATGGAAGCTGGCTCAGAAACAGACTGAAAAAAAATTGTGGTTAAAGTGCTCAGGTTAACAACAGGGGGAAAATGAAGTGAAAATATTTCTGGAACCAAACGGAGGAAAAAATGTTTTATTCAAACAATAAAACGTAGCATTTGGTGGCTACATAGTAAACGACTCATGCAGAAAAGGCCAATATTTCCCTGTGATGTATTGGATTTAATAAAATGCATTCTGTTATACTGAACCTTTCAAGCCCTTGGCCTGCGATGTGAGGGAAAGATTCAATCTGACTTGATTAGATCTCTCACTTTGCAACTGCTACCAGAAAGTTCTTTGAAAAACTCACTACTTTATAGTGAGTTTACATGATGATTTTGTCCTTTTAAGTGTAGGAACAGAGTGTCAGGAGAGTCAAAGGGATTTTATTTTTCTAGCTTTTTCACAGCAATTAATATGTGTACAATTGTTTAGAATACTGCATAAAGATCCATCTACAAATGGAACACAAAACATAGCATTGGTTTATAATGATGCCAGCATAGCAGTATTAAAAAAGGATTCATATCTTGCATTTAGCCAAAAAGCAACTTGAATCATTCATACCTGTGGGAACCTGATATCTGACCCAAGCAAAGTTACACTGACACCAATGCTAAACAAATGCAGAAGCTGCTTATGAACGTTGCCTCATAAATGTTGTTCTTCGTTAGTCCTTTTTGAATTAGGGCATTCTTTGGCTTACATTTTGATCTACTGATTTGCAGCTTGTGGGTCAGATTGAGCAGATCACAAAACCAAGATCAGAAACAGCAAGTACTTCTTCTAGCAAAACCACCAAACCTCTGAACCAGTGCATGGCAGCCTGGTAGGAGCTACTCTGCTTCTACCATTCCACAGTGACAACCAGCAGTATTGACTCACCAGTCACTTTCTCCTGCACTGCCACAATCAGTGAGGAGACCTCAGTCAGTGGTGCTACTGAAGGCTCTGAGACAAGCAACTCTTGCAAATTGGCTCTGCTTGTTCTGGGTCATCTGTGGCCCTTCAGAGTAATGGTTCACTGAGAACACCACAGGCCGTTCCTTACGGCCCGTGAAGCATCCGCGTGGCAATTCGCCCGGCGTGGAAGTGAGAATATTCGCATGCAGGCATGCGGGGCGGCCTCTGGAAGGCGGCAGATGGCAGGCGGCTCCGCATGGAGCCGCCTCTTCCCCCCTTCCCTTTCCCATGTACCTCTCGTGTCGCCGTCCTGCTGGCCTCCTCAGCCCGCCCGCTGCCCTCCAGGGGTGAGGAGGACAGCGAAAAGGAAGACAGAAACCAACAGAGGCTGTGCTCAAAGAAAAAAGGAAAACGTGTTCAGTGGCCCGGTTACATACGATACGCCCGGGGCAGCTTTCCCCAACAACAACCCTTTAAAAGGGTTGTTGTTTAAGCAACCTGGCCCGCCCTGGAGAGAGGGCGCCAGTCAGGTCGGCGCTGCTGCGTTGCAGCAGCGCCGCCTGTGCGAATGGTGTCCTGGGGGCAGCGTTTTTACCGTCCCCAGGCCGTCGTTTTTGGCCCGTGCGGAAAGGGCCTTAGTAAGTTAAATGGCTGGTCCACCTGTGTTTTGAGCAACAGGAGCCTCAACCTCACTGCCATAGGTTTATTCTTCTTTGACTGCTTCCCTCTGTGGATATATTTTTAAAAGCTAGCTTACTCCCAGCCACTCCCTGCCATCCACATCAAATTGTTTCTCACCTAAGTGAGCCCTCCTGTACAATCTTGTTCATGACCCAAGGTGGCCTGCAATGTATGCTCTGGTCCAGGAGCCCATCCTGCTAATTGCAAACACGGAAAGATTTGTGGCTGCAAAGATACTTAGGAAGGACACATTCAGAGAGCTGAGTAATCATACAAACAGAGCTGTACCAGGGCTCCAAAGTCAAAAGATTAAGTATTGAAAAAATATCCAATTACAACTAGACTGAAGGCATAAAAAAGCCAAAATAAAATATTAGTATAAAACAAATCAGAGTATTGTGTCTAATTATTTTAACAACAGATTCTTAAATCAAACATTCACAATGGAGGTGTTGCCTAGTGCTATCCATACTTAACAAACTGACAAAAAAAACCTCCACAAAAGAAGGGGGGTAAAGCAACATACGCCCAATATGAACATACTTCAGCACAAAAAGCAGCACTTGCTTGGAGGGGTGCTTCAGATGCCTTTTTTACAGAGGCATTTAAACACTGTTTATTGCACAGAGATTCAAGTGGGCAGGAGTTTATCAAGTGCTAGAGATAATAGTCTGAAGGTTATAGAGAGATCTGAGTGAATAGTTCAGAACCCAACATGGGAGGGAAAAAAACGCCAGGGGGAATGTTGTCTCTAGATGTCTCTACACTAGCCTTAGATGTCTCTACATTAATGCACAGAGCATGGGAAATAAACAAAACAAACTTGAACACTTATCATGGCAAAGCAAATATAATAGGCATCACTGAAATCTGGTGGGATGAGACTCATGATTGGAATGTAATAATTGAGGGGTATAACCTATTTCAGAGAAATAGATCAACTAGGAAAGGAGAAGGAGTGCCATTTTGTGTCTGGGATGATTATACCTGTGAGCAGGTCCACAACTTAAATCCTGGCAGTCAGGTTGAGGGCATCTGGGTCAAAATTAAAAGGGGGAGAAACAACAGTGATCTTGTTGTGGGGTCTGTAACTGAAACCAGACTGAAGAGTTGGAGGATTTGTTCCTGGAACAGATGAGCAAAAACTTTCCAAAAGGAGAGAAGTAGGCTTGGCCAGGAAGAGCAGAGTGACCTGCTGGTGTTCATTTCGGAGGGCTTTTCTCAAAGCCACAGCTTTTAAAACAGTGTATTTTAACAGGGGTTATCTCTTTTTCTCCTTGTAAGGCTGCTGAATCTGGAAGGTGGGGCTTAACAGGGGTTAACAGAGTTCATCTCTTGTTCCTCTTTGTCCTGAGAGGTGGGGCTTTAGTTTAGTCTCTGGAACCAGCGGCCTTGAACCCCTACTTGGCCTTGGCGCAATTTTAATTATTATTTTTTTTAGAATTAATAAGGACATATTTGACGAATGATAGTGCGTGCACATAGCTCCAGGGGCAGTGACTAAAAGCTTAATATTTAAATATCTAAACAAATCAGATATGAAGGCAGAAAGCCAGCAGGGGATAGGGGGGGCTTTCCAGTGTTTTGCACTGAGTGTCACATGTATGACTATCTGCCACTAGGACAGGGAGTCATGGGTGTGCTTTCGCTGCAGTGAGCTCCTGGCACTCAAGGAGCGTGTGCGTTCTCTTGAAGCCAAGGTGGCGGACCTGGAGAAGCTGAAAGAGGCAGAGGGTGACAGGCCGAGGCTTTCCAGGGACCTAACAGCGGGTCCCACTCCCAAGGTGACATCTCTTCAGATGTCATGGAGAATGAAGGCCTTGGGGATGGAGGTGCCAGTCTGAGGTGGGGAAAGATGCTCCCTTGGGGATAGGATCCCTTCCTTAACTGGTGATCAGCTATCCTCTTACTGAAGGATACCCCTCGAGAGGAGGGTGGGAGCTCCTTGTAGTGGGTGATTCGATCATTAGAAATGTAGAGAGTTGGGTTTGTGAGAGCCGTGATGACCGCATGGTGACTTGCCTGCCTGGTGCGAAGGTTGCGGATGTCACGCTTACGTCTAGATAGGCTTTTAGACAGTGCTGGGGTGGAGTCAGCAGTTGTGGTCCCACATTGGCACCAACGACATCGAGGGAAATGTAGCGGGAGGTTCTGGAAGCTAAATTTAGGCTGCTAGGAAACAGGTTGAAGTCCAGGACCTCCAAGGTGGCATTCTCAGAAATGCTACCCATTCCGCAGCACTTAGAGGCCCGAGAGCTGAGGCAAAGTGGAGATACAGGGTCTCAATGCAGTGGATGAGAAAGGTGTGGTGTAAGGCAGAGGGTTTTCAGATTTGTCAGGAACTGGGGAACCTTTTGGGACAAGGCAGGCCTGTACAAAGCGGGACGGGCTTCATCTTAACCAAGAGGAACCAGGCTGCTGGCTCAACATTAAAAGGTGGCAGAACAGCACTAAGAAACTGATCACTGGGGAAAGCGACAGGAGCTGAGGTGACTTAGGTTGAATACAGTATCTATGGGGATGCAGACAGAGAGGAGGTTTTCTAAATCAACCACATACAAGCGAGGAACATAGCAATGTGCATGTGACAAAGGGATAGTGTCTACAAAAGACTTGAGGGTAAAGCACATAAATCCCAGGTTAAGGACAGAGACAGGGTATACAGGTGTCTCTATGCTAATAGTAGAAGCATTACGACCTAAAATGGGGAGCTAGAGTACAGAGTTTTGAAGGAGGACTTTGATATAGTGGGCATTACAGACACATGGTGGAATGAGGGAGAACCAGGGGGGTGCTGTTATACCAGGCTACAGGCGCTATAGGAAGGGATAGGACAGAGGCATTGGGGGTGGAGTTGCCCTTTACATCAAAGAGAGCATAGTATCACATAAAATAGGCAATGCAAAGGGAGCTGGTTCCCCTACAGAATCACTGTGGATATCAATACCAGGTGTGAAGGACAGTTTAATATTAGGAATATATTATCGCCCCCTGACCAAAGAAGTGCACAAGAGGATTCTGAGATGGAAAAAGAAATTAGAGGCCAACAAAAACAAAAAATGTAGTGGTAATGGGTGATTTTAAGTATCCCCATATAAACTGGAAAAATGCATGTTCAGGTCATGGTAAGGAGAGAGCATTCCTGGATATGCTAAATGACTGTGGCTTAGAGCAGATGGTTGTGGAACCAACCAGGGGAGAGGTGATCCTAGATCTAATTCTATGTGGGACCCAGGACCTGGTGCAGGAAGTCAGTGTTGTTGAGCCGATAGGGAACAGCGACAACAATGCTGTCAGATTCAGTATCTCAGCATGCGAACAAGTGGCAACTACTAATGTAGTTACATTCGCCTTCAGAAAGGGAAATTTCTCAAAGATGAGGGGGTAGTCATGGGGAAGCTGAAAGGGAAAATCAAGAGAGAGTCAAAACTGTCCAGGATGCTTGGCGGTTATTTAAAAACACAGTAATAAAAGCTCAGCTGGAATGTGTTCCACAGGTTAGAAAAGGCAGCACCCAGTCAAAAGCCACCATGGTTAACAAGAGAGGTTGAGGAATTATCAGAAAAAAGAAAATGTCTTTTAGAAAATGGAAGTCCAGTTTGGCTGATGAAGAATATGAGAGGGAACACAAATGGTGGCAAATGAAGCAAGTTAGCTGTAAGGGAGGCAAAAAAAATTATGAGGAGCATGGCTGCGAACATCAAGACCAGCAACAAAAAGTTCTTCAAGTACATCAAAAGTAGGAAGCCAGCAAGGGAAGCGGTAGGCCCGTTAGATGACAAAGGAACAAAGGGTGTGCTAAAAGATGGCAGGGAGATTGCAGAGAAGCTGAATGAATTCTTTGCATCTGTCTTCACCAAGAGGAGGTGAGGAACATTCCTGCACCTGAACCAAGCTTCTTAGGAGGCAAATCCAGAGGAACTAGCGAAGATAGTGGTAGACAAGGAAGAAGTTCTGGCAGCCATTGATAAACTAAATGTTACCAAATCCCCTGGCCCAGATCGCATTCACCCAAGAGTTCTTTAAGAGCTCAAGCATGAAATTGCTGATCTTCTCACTTTAATATGCAACTTATCCCTGAAATCAGGCTCCATCCCTGAAGACTGGAAGATGGCCAATGTCACACCAATCTTTAAGAAAGGATCTAGGGGGGACCTGGGAAATTACAGGCCAGTCAGTTTGACATCTGTTCCTGGTAAATTAGTAGAATCTATCATTAAAGATAAAATTATAAAATATGTAGAAAAGCAAGACCTGCTGAGAAAGAGTCAGCATGGCTTTTGCAGAGGCAAATCCTGTCTTACAAACTTACTAGAGTTCTTTGAGGGTGTAAACAGGCATGTGGACAGGGGTGAACCAGTGGACATTGTCTACTTGGATTTCCAAAAGGCTTTTGACAAAGTTCCTCACCAGAGACTGTTGAGAAAACTCAGCAATGAAGGAATAAGAGGGGAAGTTCTCCTATGGATTAAAAACTGGTTGAGAAACAGGAAACAAAGAGTGGGTATAAATGGGAAGTTCTCACAATGGAGAGATGTCGGGAGTGGTGTCCCCCAAGGATCCGTTTTGGGACCAGTGCTCTTTAACCTATTCATAAATGACCTGGAAGTAGGGGTGGGTAAGCGTGGTGGCCAAGTTTGCAGATGATACAAATTATGTAGGGTGGTGAGAACCACAAAGGATTGGATTCGCGAGAGCTCCAAGCGGACCTTGATAAATTGAGGTGAGTGGGCTCAGAAATGGCAAATGCAGTTCAATGTAGCAAAATGTAAAGTGATGCACATAGGGGCAAAAATCCAAACTTCACATACACGCTACAGGGGCCAGTGCTATCAGTCACAGACCAGGAGAGGGATTTAGGCGTCTTAGTTGATAGTTCCATGGGAATGTCAACTCAATGCATGGCAGCTGTGAAAAAGGCAAACTCTATGCTGGGGATCATTAGAATAGGAATTGATAATGAAACTGCAAAGATTGTCATGCCCTTATATAAAGCAGTGGTGCGACCGCACTTGGAGTACTGTGTCCAGTTCTGGTGCAGCATCTCAAAAAGGGATATTGAGGAGATAGAAAAAAAGTGCAGAGAAGGGCAACAAGGATGATTGAGGGACTGGAGGCACCTTCCCTATGAGGGAGAGGCTGCAGCGTTTGGGACTCTTTAGTTTGGAGAGGAGGCTGAGGGGGGGATATGATTGAAGTCTACAAAATTATGCATGGGGTAGAAAATGTTGACAGAGAGAAATTTTTCTCTCTTTCTCACAATACTAGAACCAGGGGGCATTCATTGAAAATGCTGGGGGGAAGAATTAGGACTAATAAAAGGAAACATTTCTTCACGCAACGTGTGATTGGTGTTTGGAATATGCTGCCACAGGAGGTGGTGATGGCCACTAACCTGGATAGCTTTAAAAGGGGCTTGGACAGATTTATGGAAGAGAAGTCGATTTATGGCTACCAATCTTGATCCTCTTTGATCTGAGATTGCAAATGCCTTAACAGACCAGGTGATCGGGAGCAACAGCCGCAGAAGGCTATTGCGTTCACATCCTACATGTGAGCTCCCAAAGGCACCTGGTGGGCCACTGCGAGTAGCAGAGAGCTGGACTAGATGGACTTTGGTCTGATCCAGCTGGCTTGTTCTTATGTTCTTATGTTCTTAGTAGTAATGGGAGATTTCAATTATCCTGATATTTGTTGGGCATCGAACTCTGCCAACAAATTCTTCACTTGCCCTGCAGACAATTTCATGGTCCAGACTGTGAATGAGGCAACAAGGGGATCATCTATTTTAGATCTGCTCCGAATCATGGGCAGAAGTGGTAGGATCCTGAAGTAGGAGTGACCATGTTCTCCTGGAGTTTGTTATTCAGTGGAAAGGAGATGCCTAGTGCAGTCAGACAAGCATTCTGGATTTTAAGAAAGCCGATTTCAGTAAACTTAGGAAACTACTGGGTGTGATCCTATGGTTAAGAAAATAAAAGAGAATGGAATGCACGATAGATGGGAGTCTCTTAAAAGTGAGATCATGAAGGCACAATTTCAAACAGTTCCAATGAGGAGGAAAAATGGGAGGTTTCAAAGGAAACCAGGATAGATTTCTAAAGAATTTTCAACTGAGCTGAGATTTAAAAGGGACGTGTACAGAGAGAGAGAGAGAGAGAGAGAGAGAGAGAGAGAGAGAGAGAGAGAGAGAGAGAATTCAAACAAATAGCCAGGATGTGTAGGGAGAAAGTAAAAAAAGCTAAAGCTCAGAATGAGTTCAGACTTATCAAAGAAGTTAAAAAAAACCTTCAGGGTTTTTTTTGTTATGTCCACAGCAAAAGGAAGAAAAAGATTATGATAAGGTCCCTGTATGGAGAAGTTGGCAAAATGCTAACAGGAAATGGAGAAAAGACAGAACTGACACCTTCTTTGCCCCAGTCATTTCCCAAAAGGAAAACAGTGCTCAACCCAGGGGAAATGGAACAGAAGATACAGTCAGGGGAAATTCAGCATAGAATAAATAAAGAGGTCGTACAGGAATACCTGGCTACTTTAAATGAATTCAGATCTCCAGAGCCTGATGAACTACATCCCAAAGTATTAAAAAAACTGGCAGAAGTAATGTCAGAAACACTTGCTATAATCTTTGAGAATTCCTGGAGAACAAAAGAAGTACCAGCAGACTGGAGAAGGGCTAATGTTGCCACCATCATCAAAAAGGGAAAAAAGAGGACGCAAACAATTGCTGCCCAGTCAGTCTGACATAACACCAGAAAGATTCTAGAGCAGATCATTAAACAAAGAGTCTGTAAGCACTTAGAAAGGTATACTGTGATCACTAAATGTCAACATGGGTTTCTCAAAAACATGTCATGCCAATCTAATCTTATCCCTTTTTTTTGATAGAGTGACAAGCTTGGTAGACAGAGGCATTGAGATGGATGTAGATCTTGATCTTGATTTTAGCATGGCCTTTTGATACATTTAGGCAGAAAAATGAAGTGCACAGATATAGAATGGGTGACACGTGGCTTGGCAAAAGTACATGTGAAAGGGATTTGGGAGTCTTAGTAGACCACAAACTGAACATGAGTCAGCAGAGTTATGAGGCTACCAAGAAAGTCAATGAGATTCTGGGCTGCATCAATAGGAGTATAGTGCTTAGGTCAAGGGAAGTAATAGTACCTCTCTATTCTGCACTGGTCAAACTTCTCATGGAATACTGTGTCCAGTTCTGGGCACTGCAATTTAAGGACCTTGACAAGCTGGAACAAGTCCAGAGGAGGGCGAACAAAATGGTAAAAGGTCTGGATTCCATGCCATACAAGGAGAGACTTAGGGAGCTGGGAATGTTTAGTCTGGAAAAGAGGAGGTTAAGGGATGACATGATAGCCATGTTTAAATATTTGAAGGGATGACATGTTGAAGATGGAGCAAGTTTGTTTTCTGCTGCTCCAGAGATTAGGACAAGGAGTAATGGATTCAAGGTACAGGAAAAGAGATTCCACCAGAAGAACTATCTGATGGAATATATTGCCCTGGGGTGTGATCTCCTTCTTTGGAGACCTTTAAACAGAGGCTGGAAGGTCAACTGTGAGGAGTGCTTTGAATGTGTATTCCTGCATGGCAGGGGGTTGAAATTGATGGTCCTTGTGGTCTCTTCCAATTCTATAATTCTATGATTCTTTACTATAATATTTTGTGTTGCTTATGACTTGTCAGAGGCCCTTTCCCCACTTTCCTTAAGCCCCGCGCTACTCTCCTAAAGTAGCGCGGGGTTCAGCTGCCCTCCCCACTTCAGGGGCGGCGAGAATGCAGCCGCCCTGACGCTGCTTCTCTCGCGCCCCCTCGACGCGCGGAATTTCTGGCGCCTTTTCAAATGGCACCTTTCGACGACCCAACGCAGAGCGCGGGGTCGTGGGGAAGCCGGGACGCGCGCCAGGAATTGCCTGCAGCAACCCTCGGGCAAAGGTGAGTGGGGAAAGGGTCAGAGATTATACAACACTATTTGTTCATTCTTGGTTTAGAATGTAAGCACTTCTTGTGCTTGAGGTACATTCATATTGGGTGTATGTTGCTTTAAGTTTGGTAGTGTCAGACTGCCCCCACCCTTCTATTTGGGAGTGCTTTTTTTGTTAGCTTGTTAAGTGTGGATAGTGCTAGGTAACATCTCTATTGAGAGTGTCTGATTTAAATATCTGTTATTAACATAATTAGACAAGATACTCTGATTTGTTATGTATAAATATTCTATTATGGCCTTTTTTGTTTCATTGACTTTAGTCTTGCTGTAATTGGATTTCCCCCCCCAATACCTAGTCTTTTGACTTTGAAGCCCAGGTACAGCAGTGTTTATGAAAATAAAATGAGCAGGCCTGAGCTTTTTGGAGGAAGGGATAGAAAAGTATGAAGGAGAGAGAGCTAGTTATTTACATCAACCACACCAAGTTGTTCTTTGCCATATTCCACTTAGAACCTTGTCGGCATGAATGATAAAGATGTCTCTGACAGATCCAGCAGAGATTAATGTTTTGAGTTAGTTCCCCCCAGCAAGGCTTCTCAGCAGCACTGCCTGTTGGAGTCCTTCATCTTTTATTTGTGTTGTCCAGACCTTCCTATATATTTTTCAGTCCAAAAGCCCATGTAAACAAATTCATCCAGCAACTCATGAATTTGGCTCTTCCTTTCCTTTCATTCTTTTCAAACCCATACATTCTGGAACGGCCAGTGTTTCTCCTTCCTCCTTACCAGCTGCTCCTCCACAGCTGTTGTGTACTATAATCACCCTGATCATCTTTATTTAGTAAAGTCAGACCCCTCTCTGGAGACTGGAGACTTGCTGCAATATTCCAGAAGAATGAGTTAAGAATGTCTGGGAACAAACAAAAAACCCATTCTGATGGTGAACAGTAGACTTCGCTAGGCTGAGCATATGTGGCCAAATCAAATCTGTATATGTAATTCAGCCTGATCATCCAATTTGAGAAGTTTTACAGTTCTCCAGCAGAGTTGTAAACATTCTGTTTTCAAGAATATATTTTATTGGCTACATGACATGAATTCCCCAAAGATATGGAAAGAACAGATAGCATGCTTGGAGCAATATATAAATTAAAGGTTCCCATGAGCTTCAACAATAAGGATATACCACTGTGTCTCTGTCAGATTCATTGCTTTGATAATTCTTCTCCCCTTACCCTGCAAAGTGCAGGGATGAGGCAGAATTCCCTGTCCTCAAAGGACATTGCTTGTTCTGTCTCTGCATGACTCATTGCTCTGGATTTGCTTCCTCCTAATCAGGAAGAGCACCACAAAAATGTACACAGGAATGCAGGAGATCTGCTTTGCCTTATGATGCAAAATTTATTGAATTACTGTACTTTAGTTTACTGTCTGGTCTTTTCAGACCCTGGATGTGGTAGAATGGAACGTACAAATGAAGTTTCAAGTGCTGTTTTTGAATTATCTCTCCAATAACCCCCTACCAGAGGAGGGATCCAACCAGTTCTAATCTTTTCTGAGTGCCGAGAAGGGGTTACTAAAGCAACCTCCCTGCCCAATAGGGACTGGAGGTGCGTTTGTGCGGTGGCTCCACTGTTTTAATTCCACCACCATCGGAACCTGTTATTAAAAATTTTGGATCCCACCACTGCCCCCTACCCCTGGCAAATAAAGCATAAACACATCAGAGAAAAAAGTACTAGGCCAGCCCAGTCTTTGCTTTGCTACCATTAGAGAGGTGGGTAAAAACTAGCAAAATGAATTTCAACAAGGAGAAATGTATGGTACTATATGCACAGCCCCATCCAATAGGCTGGTTGCCCAGCCAAGGTGCAATTGTCACACCAGCCTGCCACTCCCAAAGAATCTTCCCAGTAGTGTGGTAAGACTTAAAATGCAAAAAAGCCTCCCTGCCACTGGGAACCCTGCATTGAGCTTAATGGACTTAGGCCAACGAAAAGGTGGCATAAGTCCTACACCCAGGCCACCGGTACAACAGTGGTAATGGCCGGGTAGGAGTCAACTGAAGTTGGACTGCACCTGCTGCATTGGCCAGCATTCTGTTTCACTGCCAGGAAGGGCCACAGCGGTTGCGTGCAAGGGGATTCACTTGCCCTCTGCAGGGGCAAGTGCCTCAGGAAGGGCAAATCCAGTGGTGCAGCCCCACACTACTCCCAGTGGTGGATTTGCCCTCCTCTTTTGGATGGGGCCTTTAGGCAGAAAAAAATGAAATGCGCAGAGAGAAGATGGGCTACACCTGGCTTTACAATAGTACATGTGAAAGGGTTCTGGGAGCTTTTGTAGACCATGAGTCAACAATGTGATGTAGCAACTAAGAAAGCCAATGTGATTTTGGGGTGCATCAATAAGAGTATAGTATCTAGACCAAGAGAAGTAATAGTATCACTCTATTTTGCATTGCTCAGACCTCACCTGAAATACTGCATCCAATTCTGAGCACCACAATTCAAGAAGGATATTGACAAGCTGGGATATGTCCAGAGGAGGGTGAGCAAAATGGTAAAAGGACTGGAATCCATGCCCTATGAGGAGAGACTTGGGGAACTGGGCATATTTAGTCTGGAGAATAGAAGGTTAAGGGGTGACATGAGCGTGATATTTAGATATTTGAAGGGATGACATGTTAAAGAGGGACCAAACTTGTCTTCTACTGCTCCAGAGACTAGGACATGGGGTAATGGATTCAAACTGTGAGAAAACAGAATCCACCTAAACATTATGAAGAATTTCCTGACGGTAAGGCCTGTTCGACAGTGGAATACACTGCCTCAGAGTATGGTGGAATTTCCTTATTTGGAGGTTTTCAAACAGAGGCTGGATGCCCATCTGACAAAGGTGCTTTGATTTTGTATTCCAGCATGGCAGGGGGTTGGACTGGATGGCCCTTGTGGTCTCTTCCTGCTCCATGATTAGATGGATCATCTGGTAGAGGCCAAGGTTCCACATCATTTCCCCTTCATTCTGCTGCATATGTACGCTAGGGCAAAGTGTAAGAGGGAAGGGTGTCCTGTTAGTTAAAAATATTTTGTTAAAACCTTTATCCCTCTCTCTGGTATAACACCCAAGGCTGCTAATACAAAGCAATAGGAACAGAAAAAAAATTATGACTAAAAAAAGTACATAAAGTCATAAAACAATGGCACAATAGATATTCATTCAGCCGATCTTAAGCCAGTAGACAAGCTGGCAAAAACACATTGACAGAACTCATACCACAATTACTGATTTGGCATTAGCCTTGACCATATAATAGTGCACTTAGAAACAGTCTCCCAAAATAGTTAATATGATCAACATCAGCCTTTCTGTTTTGCATATGAACAATTGCATGGATCTCACCTTGGTTTCCCTGGGTAAAGCAACCACCTTTTCCCCCTCACCAGATGGTCAAAAGAGAGGGAAGTGAAGTTGACTCTGTCCTCTTTTAAGGTCTTCCTCCTTCTGTGGGTGATTCCGCACACGAGTAAAATAGGTTCAACCCAGTTCTCTGAGAAGGGTACTAACTTAGGTCGAAGCCATTGATGTTCCCCACTGCAACCAGCTTGATCCCAGCTCGGAGAGCGGAATCATCCTGTGCCTCTTCACCGCTCCAATCCGATTGGCTACTGTTCTACGGCCATGTTCTGTCTATCCCCACACACGTTATAAAAAAAACTGCCACAGGAATGGAGGGACGAAGGTTGCGTTTTTTGATTGTGCACCATTTGTGCGACCAGCCATCGCTTCAAACGCAAGAAAGAAGAGGGGGAAAAAATTAGGCGCAATTTTTGCCGTGCCAGTTTTCCAGCTGTACGCATGCCCGAAACACTCAGTTGTGATTGGCTGAATGGGGGACTCCTGGCACCAGAGATTCTGCACTTTACTGGAATAGAGCTGAGTTTGAGCATGGTTCCCTGAAAAAGTAGTAGTTCCCAACTGGAGTCGGAAATTTGACCGTTACACGGGGCGAAGCTGGTACAAAACCACATCGATCCCAGTGGTTGTGCGGAGCACTTAGGTCGAAAGCAGCTCGAACTTAGGTCGATAACGCAAGTGCGGAATCGACCTGTGATTCCAGTGCAAAGAAGGCAGTGCATGTCACTAAGCGCTCTCTTCCATGTGCTGTGGAAAACCACTTCTCAATGGCTTTTCACCTTAAAAGTACAGGAATGGGAAAATTATGTGTGACAAGGGCTATAAGCAAATAAGCTTCAACCAAGTGATACAGGCAGTTTACTGCTAAGAAAAGCCCCATTAAACCACACTGGGCATCAGACTGGGCTGGAGTGAGGTTAGCATATTAGGATTTTGAGATTTCATTCAGAAACTATCCATCAATTTATCATGCTGAAATAGTTGAGAACTGAGCACTGACAGTGTACAGGAAAAGAGTTAGTGTTTTGTTGCAGATCGTGCTGATCTAAGGCCCTCTCTGCACAGCACAAATAAGATGTCCTGAGGATGGGGGAAAGGGCATCTTGGGGATGAAGTCTGCACAGCCTTTCCCCCCCAAGATGTCCTCTGGATATTTTATTTTTGCTCAAAACTTCTTATTTCAAAGTCACTAAAATGTAGACTTTCCCCCCCACAAGTGTCTTCAAAATGTCTCCTGCTTGGCAGTGCAAACACAAACAGGCAGGAGATGTTTTATTTTTCCAGCATTCCACTCCGCCCCCATTAGAGCACTTGCTTTTTACAAGGAAACAGCAATCAGATGAGTTTTATGCAAAGGAAATGTCTGTGGGAAACAAATGCAGCAAATGGCAGTAGAGAGATTCAAGCTGCAGAAAATGGTGGGTGCAAGCTGTTACGAAAATGAAAATAAGTGCTGTAACGAGGGGTGGGGGTGGGGGATGGAAGCCAGGGAAAATAAAATGTCCACTATGCAGACAGAAAAAGCTAGGAAGGTTAATTTTAAGACGTCCTAAGGGTGTCTTATTTGTGCTGTGTACAATCGGCCAATGCTCTGTTCTGGATCTTCCAGCCAGTTTTTACATATAAATAGTTCCTCATTAGGCACAGTGCTTTTGACAAATGGTGTCTGCTCTTTCTCATAACACAACAGCACATACAGGGTGCTTTTTATTGTAAAAGAAAGCTCTGAAACATTTGCAATACAATCCTAAACAGGTCTGTTCAAAATCCTACCAAGGTCTGTTCAGTGGGGCTTACTTTCAGGACAGCATTCTTAGGATCACACTGTCAATCTCCTATTTGCAGACTGCAGAATTACAGTCCAGTAATAAGCACATCTCACAGCACAACAAGCACAGAGAGGTGGGAACTACTATGCAAGTTTTTCCTCCTTTTGTGGGATTTTCAACTGACACGTGTCTACTTTTAAACCAACCCAAAGCATGAATGTGAAGGGAGTAATCGTGGAGTGATCAAGCTCAGAAGTATCTACACTGGCTGGTGCCTGACAGCCTTTTGCTGGGAGAAATCATGGAGTGATAAGGAATTTTCTGCATGCAATGCATTCACTTTACGACTGAGCTGTGGCTGTCTCTTCCACGGTATGCTTGACATGGTCCCTGATTAAATTATTCACTGTTCTTCAACGTTGCCTTGGACATTCAGCCAATCTAGGTCATTGAGGAGATTACAATAATTTCAGTTATCATCTTTCTATTTTTTTTAATGTCTGGAAGGAATCTGGCAGAGATATAATGAGAGGAAGCTCACAATGTGGCATGTAATGTTCTGCCATTTTCTAATTATTAGAGAGGTCGCCTTTGAAAAGAAACACAGCATCAGAGGAGAAGACATAGACTTTTCTGGGAACCATTCCTCCTGACTGAGCTAAATAAAGGAGACTAGACAATGGGCCATTTTTGTATGTGTGTGATATTTCTCCTATTATGGCTAATTTCAGTCTTAAACATCCTTTTGTTTAATGTTAGGTTTTGGTTTCAACTCGTAGCCTAGAGTGAACTGAATCTGAGGAACCATTTACCCCTGGTTAATCCTGTTAGGTCTGCAGATCTGTTAATCTGGTGGGGAAAAATGGTAACCACATTCCCATGCAAGAGAGCAAGACATGCTTGTCTATTTTAACTTGGGATACACAGGCAAAGGAAGTCATAGTTCTTCCTACCATGACTTACTACTGCTGACTACATAACTTTTCACTGAGAAAAGGAGAGAAATGGGAAGAAATATCCTTTAAAAAAAGAATTTAAAAGATGGGCAGCCAATCCAGATGAGGGGGATAGAATGGGTTGTGGGAATGGCGCATGCCCATGCTGACATGTTTTCCCACTCTACCAGAGTAAGGTGAACTTACGCTGGCCGGGAGGGCAGACAGGGAGGTCAATCGGCACTGTGGAGTTCTGCACCACCTGATATAGAAGTGGCCTCCAGCCCCAGAGTTGCCACAGCCTAAACATGAACACTGACACAGCTGGAGTAGGCTAGGGCCATTCCTGAGGGCAGAGTCAACCTTATTTGGCTTCCACCTGGCTTTCGACCCAGGACCGCTCCCAATGCAGGTTGATGACTTACACCATAATAACATATGGCATAAGTAATCATTTCCTATGGAGTGTTCTGAACAGCAGCAGGGTTGTTTTTACTGTCCAAAAATAATAACCCTGCCCAAAGCTCCATTGGAGGCAGCACAGCAACACCTTCATTGCTCCATCTCCAATCATCATGGAGCACCTCCCCCCCTTCTGGATTGCACTGTTTGAAACATAAAGCAAAGCCCTTATAAACTGGGTCGGATCCTATGATACTCTTCTAACTATTCCTTCCCTTTAACAGAGAAAGACGTCCTCCAGTAGAGAAAGGTATCTTTCAATAAAGAAGTCTTTGTTTGTTGAAGGAAGTATTTCTCCGTTAGAAGAGAAAGGGAGTCTATCTTCTACTTATGTACACCGACAGTGCACTATGCAGCCATGATCCTGTTACTATCAAGGGCAAGATTGCCTAATGTAAATGAACAGAACAGCTAGGCTCTCTGGTAACCCTGATTGTATACTTGGGGTCATCTACTGATGAGAAAAGCTCACATCCACTGAGTTTATACTTACCTGAATTTCTACTTGTCTTGCTATTAAAGGCACGAAGCCTCTTTAGGGAAACCTCATGCCAGTCCAGTCCATTCCCTTTTTGCCACGATTCACTGAATTCAGCAAAAGGATGTTTGTTACTTAACCCAGTTCTAGGAGAAATTATTCTTCCACTCTGTCCTTTAGATTGGAAGCCAGGACTGGTGGACAAATCATAAGAGTATTTGTTCCACAAAGGAGTGTATTACCCTGAAGGAATTTTTATCCTGGTATGATACTTTTCTCTGTTGCCCTCTCAAGGCCCAAGGAGTTCTGAAGGTTGTTAAAACACCTACAAGAAAGTTCAAAAGAATTATCAGTGAGAACAAACAAAGTTAATGAAATTGGAGATGGTGCAGAAAGAGAGTGGTGTAAAAACTAAAGAACCTGGAAAAGCACACCAAAACATCTAGGGTCAAGAACTTCATTTTATTTATTTATGTTCTAACTATTTTATTATGTTTCCCTGGCAGGCTTCTTGCCATTTGGAGAATTTGGGGGAGAAGGTTGACAGGATGATGGGGCAGTGGGGACTTCAGCCTTATTGATTTATACCACTATTGTTGGGTATGTTCCTCAGTTAATGGATCATGCATTTTTAAAAAGACATCTTTGCAGAAGCGGGTAATATTTTCCCCAGAATTTCAACGGTTGGTTTGGGATCAGAGATGTTTCCACTGTAGAAGAAAAAAGGAATGTAACAAATGTCAAAGAGAGAACAAGGGCAAGTAATGAGAACAACTCACTTTTACAACCTAGAGAAAGAACCAATATGACAGTACTGCCAATCAGGAAAACTCTTGTCAGGCAAACTATCTCACCAAATCCTTGAAATAGGAAAACACAATTCTAAGCTACATAAAATTTGAGAAGAAGAAGAATTATCTTTGCTATTCTATTTACAGAGAAATGTTAATGTGCATTCAAAACTAGTATAATGACATCCTACGTAACTGCTGCCATATTTAATACTGCTACAAAATTTGTGTTCAAGTACTTCAAATGGATCAATCAAAAGTTGGGGCCCATAACAAAAGAATGCTGATGCTATTGTTCAATCCAGAATTTTACCAAACAAATGTCAGCATCATCTCTCACAAAACACCTCCAGTGGAATCCACCCCCAAACAGCATCACTTTCAGTGGTGTTTAAACCAGGGAGCCCAGATTCTTCTTTTAAATCCACCTTAAAGGGAGAATCTGGAGTCCTCAGTTAAAACAACATTGAAAGTGATGCTGTTTTGGGGTGGATTCTCCCTTTTTAAACTGGGGACCTCAGATTCTCCCTTTAAATCCATGCTGAAGGGGGTGGATTTAAAAGGAGAATCTGGGAAAATTTGGAGGGTACTTGCTGTTAGGGGTGCAATTGTTAAGCTAGCAGCATCAACATTTCAGGGTATCTTTAGGAGACTTTCCTGATGATATCACCCAGGTTTGGTGAAGTTTGGTTCAGGGGTTCCAAAGTTATGGACCTTCAAAGGTGTGGCCCCCATCTCCTATTAGCCCCCATTGGAAACAATGGGGGACAGGGCACCCCTTTTGGGAGTCCATAACTTTGGACTCCCTAAACCAAACCTCACCAAACCTGGGTAGTGTCTCCTGAAAAGTCACTGAATTTTTGGTGCTGCTAGCCTAAAAACTGCACCCCCTGCAGGCCAAAAACTGAAAAACATTAAAAAAAATACAAAATACACAAACCTGGATTTTTTGTGCCCCCACGTGACCAAATGGGGGCGTCTAGGGACATTTGACTTTCATGTCCCCATGGCAGATATGCCCCTGAGGACAGGGACCTCAATGAGCTACAATGCTACAGAGTCTACCCTATAAAGTGTCTATTTTCTTCAGGGAAACAGATCTTTGTAGTCTGGAGATGAGGAATAATTCTGAGGGATCTCCACATCCCATTTGGAGGCTGCCATCCTGAAGCAAATAACATTTATTGTATCATGTCAACTACAGTTAAAATTCATAAGAAAAGAAACATAAAATGAAAAAGTAATGATAAACACTAGATTAAAAAAGTTAAAATACATTAAAACAACCTTACCAAAATGTACACAGCTAAATAAGATGGTCTCTAGATGGCTGTTTTATTCACAATCCCATCTGAGTTCGGACACCCCCCCACACACATACACATTAAAGAGAGGGGTGGGCATGTTTGTTTGAAGAAACAGCAGCACAGAATAGTCTGAGACAGAAGCACATGTGGTAAAAACAGCTGTGAATTGGCTAAGCACTTTGGGATGCATACCTGGCTGAAGAAGTGAATCTGCTGCACAGTTGTATGAATACATTTTTTTTTGTTTCTTCTAATTGTTGTGAATGGCTGGGAAGACCATTTTCCCCCTACTTTGATAGGTTCCACATCCCGCCTCTTCTTTGACTACATTTAATATATTCATACTTTAAGCTGTTTGAAACCAATGGCACAAATGATTGAAACAGGGCTGTTTCGTTCTTGTCAGGACAGAGGATAGAGAGTCAAGATCAGGGTGGAGCAAGGGGGAACTGCGCCCGGGGCACATGTGCGCCCTGTGCCCCTGCCACACCCCCACCCGCCCCAGAACGCCACTGCCACACCCCTGGAATGCCCTCGCCAAACCCTCACAGGGGCGCATGCCAGTGCTCCTCGCCCCCTCCCCGCCCCCTTGGCGCTACACCACTGGTCAAGATTGCCAAGACCTTCCACACTACAGGCCTGATTAGGATTGAGCTTTCATGGCATTTTTAAATGACTGAGTGCTGCTCTAGAATGGCTTCGGTAGTCACAGATCAGACTGGGATTGCTCTAATGTCTATTTTGTCCTTCAGTCTCAGCCTAACTTCAGTCTCAGCCTAACCCCATAGCATAGTGGTTGTGAGGAGGATATTAAAAAGGAGGGGAGAATGTTGCTATAAGCCTCTTTGGATCCCTACTGGGGAGAAAAATACAATCTAGGTATTCAAATACATTAATTAATAGCTGTCCAGGAAGTGTGGAGGTTGCATTTGGTCTCTTCCCCCTATTCTCTTCTTCACTAGAACAACTCATCAGCACTATGTGTATGTGATTGGATCGTACCTTCTTTCCTATTCTTGGCATTATATGCCCATGAATTTTGCCTTTAATTTGTGCCCAGGTCTCCATAACTGAAGTCTAGCACTCTGTCCACTGTACCCCACTGGGCCTCTGGAGGTTGAGTTGTGGCTGGATTAAGCCATGGTGAAGACCTGTATAGTTTTAGTCTGAGGAACTGGGAACTGGATAATGTTCCCATACTCAATGACATAGTGATCTAACATGGCCTCTTGGGGGCAAAGTGTTTATTTTAGTTTAGTGTCACTTTGCATGCTAGTTATGCCCAGGCAAGAGGAGACTTGCTGGTTCTAACATTTTTGTACTGGGTGCTCATGGAATATGTATGACTTGAAATTCATTGGCGTTTACAATTGAGATCTCGGGAAAGTTTACTTTGAAAGGACATGGACACTTACTGCCCATAATGTAGCCCAGGATATACCCCAAAGATTTACATCTACAGCCCATCTTGAATTTTCTTCCCTAATGCACCATTTACCATAAAAATACCCAAAGGAAAATTCTCCAGTCTTGTCTTTTATGGCTTTTTAATTCTTGCTGTGCACAAACACATAGATCATGATAGTGAGGGAACTGTTCCATATAGCCAGCTGGCTCTGAAACACCCCCCTTGTGCTTTTCTTTAACTGCCTTTATTACTAGTGGAAGAGATATTAGTTTAACTTGCTTATAAGCTGAAATTATTTCTCTCCTCCTTCCCCTCTGTTCAAATGATTTATAGTATTTTTATCCCATAAGGCCCTGTTGCATGTCCTCCTTCTACAATAATGATGTGCTTGTCTCTAAATGGTAACTCATTCCTGAGGGAATGTTGGGCATTTATTTAGCCCCGACGAACACAAAGCATGTAGCATTCTGGTTAGCTACGCGTATATAACTGATGTAAAAAGCATCCGTTTCCAGCATCTTGGAAAGGCGTGCGTCTGTCTATTTTAGCTGGCTATGGCTGAAACCATTCCATCCTTAAATGTGCTCAGACTAGCAGATTTATCATTAATGCAACACTTCATATTAACTCCTTGGGAACTAGCTTATGGGATTTCCAACTGCTGAGCAATAAAGCAGTGACATTTGGAGCAGAGCTGAAACATTCCAAACAGTCGACTTTATACAGCTACAAGGGCATGTTTCAAAAACATGACTCCCAAGGCATCTTGTCACACTGCGCATGTGGAGGCTCAACAAATTCTCTGATGTTTCTGAGCTCAAGAGCAAATATTTAATTACAGGTTTTTTTAAAAAAAAGAAAAAGATTCTGCAATTGAGTCTGAACTGATGTGACAGGCAATCCAGCTCTTTATACCACAGACTGATCTGTTACTCTGAATGACACATATCCAAAAGGGGAAGGAGATCAAT
This sequence comes from Sphaerodactylus townsendi, assembly GCF_021028975.2. Lineage (NCBI taxonomy): Eukaryota > Metazoa > Chordata > Lepidosauria > Squamata > Sphaerodactylidae > Sphaerodactylus > Sphaerodactylus townsendi. Next base: position 38,581,899 of record NC_059432.1, on the reverse strand, counting down.
ATTATATCATCCATTGTCTCATTAGCTGGCAATCATCCATCAGTAGGAGATCCACAGCCGTCATTTTGTAGCAATGTACAATAATAAAGGGAAACTGCTTTTACAGTCTTTTATGTTCATTAATGCTTAACAGTTTTGAGCAGTTCAGTTCCTCTGGAGGGGATGTGACACTGCTGAATAAATGACAGACTCAATACTGGCTGACAGGAGGGCTGACTTATGAGGAGTCAATAGCACATAAAGCTGTAATCACATTATCTATGGGCTCCTTACAGAAGGTTGCAGCTCCCGCCTACGGGAGCAGGATGTCCATAGCACAGGAAAAATCAACAGATATCAAACAGGCTTCCTCGACACAGAGATTCTTGCTGTGAGCAGGGGTTCTATGCTTGAAGAATGGCATGCCTCGTTACTTATTGATATACTTGGTGCATTTTTATCCTGCTCGACCTCCAAGCAGCTCAGAGCAGCTTACGTCATTCTCTTCTCCTTAGATTGCCAGGTCCCCACCGACCATTGGTGACGGATGAGGGGTAGGGTGCCGGATCCAGACTGGGAAATTCCTGGAGATCTGGGGATGGAGCCTGAAGAGGACAGGGGCCTCCGTGGGGTACAATGCCATAATGTCCAACCTCCAAAGCATCCATTATCTTCAGAGGAACTGATCTCTGCCATCTGGCAATGAACTGCAATTCCAGGAGATCCTCAGGTCTCACCTAGAGGCTGGCAAGCCTATCCCCTCCCCATTTTGTACCCACAACAATCCTCTGAGGAAAGCTAGGATGAGAGGGACTGATGTCACCAAGCAAACTTCATGGCAGAGTGAGGATTTGAACCTAATCACCCAGACCCTACTCTAACCACTACACAACACTGATACTATGTAAATGTTAGTTGTTCTTTCATGGGCACAAATACCTATATCGAAAACTATACTGTCACTGGGCAAGTATTAACAGATATGATTTCTAGCATTTGTTCTACTAAGATGTTTAGCTAGTATATACAAAATTCAGCTTTTGCCTGGTATACACAAGGATCAGAATACGTGGACCTTAACCCTTTACAGGACCGATGAATATTAATTTTAGGGTTCCCAGGTAAAAAAAATCTCATTGTTAAGTAGAATACTAAATTAACAAGAAATAGGCTGATCTGGATGGCCCAGGTTAGCCTGTCCTTGTCAGAACTTGGAATCAAAGCAGGATTGGCCCTGGTTAGTAGTTAGATGGGAGACCACCAAGGAATACCAGGTTCACTATGCAAAGGAAGACAATGACATACAACCTCCATTCATCTCTTGTCTTGAATGATCTATGGGTTGCCATAAAATTGGCTGTGACTTGATGGCATCCTGCATAGGCTAGACTTGAACATCTTTTCTTCAATGTGCTAGTATTTTACTTGCAGGGCATTTCCCCTCTAGAAACATTAAAATGGCATTGCCCATCTGGGGTGGGCCACTCTACCACCCATGTCTGTGTAGACCAGTCCTGAGTTACTATGATTGCTTTACACAGATCTAAAATAATAGTGAAAAGCTACAAAATAACAGAGTATAGCTTACAGGCAATCTTGAGCCCTAGAACCTCACATTTTTCAACTGAACACTGAACAGGAGTATTATAACATGGTCATTTGTCAATTACTTTCTGCAAGTCCTAATTTTAAAAAACTGTTTACCAAGCCTATTGATTTCAGTAGAATAGGTGCACAGAGAACTGCAGCTGCAATTTATATTTTGCTGTATACTTGCATTTGTAAAGTCAAATAATCATTGTATCTAGGGTTGCTAGATACTCCCTACATTGTTTCTAGGGTTGCTCCCACTATTACCACTGATTTCCAGGCAATAGACGTCAATACACCTGGAGAAAATAGCCACTTTGGAAGGAGGATTTCATGACTTTACACCCAATTGCAGACTGTACAGTCCACAAAACCCACACTCCTCAGTCATTCATTAAGGGTGTTCCTTTCATATAACTCTCTCAAATCTAGCCATAGATCCTGGGCAGTTTAAAAATCTCTTGTGTGATGGAAATCACTGCCAGAAATGAGGAAATCATTGCCTTTCTGCCCTGTTCTTCCCACTGAGTGTTCTGTGCTTGTTCTGTTGGTGGGGACTCTAATACTGTTTCCCAGAGATCTTTTTTCACTAGCTCATTTTCTATCCTGCATCTCTGCAAAGGATAGTTACTTGACATGAGAATAGACACAGCAAGTTCTAAAATCTTCAGAGCTTTTGTATATGTGGTCATCCTTATTGTTACTGTTATTTTTTAAAAATTCATTTCACTTTGCTGTGCCACCAGATCAACCCATGGGGGGGGGCTCTGTTCTAAAACAGTGATGCCTCTACCTATTCTGCCAATCCTTGGGGTGCATAGCAGGGGAGCGCCAAAGTGGGGAGTCCATTCTCTGCACTGGCTCAGTGTACCCACAAAGACAGAGTAAAAACTTGTCTGAAGTTGCCCTCACCCCATCTGCCATGCAAAACACCAATCTCACACTGTTCCTGAAGGGATTAAGAGAGCTCAATGACCCTGCCTTGAGAGCATTCTCATCTCCACCCCTGGACCATACACCCCTACAGAGACAAAGAACTTGCTAATGTGTTTGCTCTGAGTGTTCCTGTCCAGTGCTTTTTAACCCAATATTTCCTCTGACTAACCTCTCTAATGACTACCTCATTTGTATTGTCATTGTTCTGTAGCTGTAATTTTATCAGTTACTGGTACCTTCCTCTTTTCAGTAACTCCCAAGTTTGGACCATCAAACTGATGCCTCAACCCCATGGATTAATGACCCAACTATTAAGGTTGATGTCTGTCGCTTGTCTTTTCTTGGAACAGCAGGACTCCTCTTTGTTTTGGGAGATTAAGGGCCAATCTGCATATCCCCGAGGGTCCCTTTTTCCCTATAAGAAGCCCCTTCTCCCCGTGGGTCTTGTTCAATATCTCTGGACACCTCTCTGTTTGTGATATTGTTCCACAATATGTTGTTCTTCTACCAAAACTACCAGAGGACCATTCCACTCCAAGATCAGGTGGCTATAACCCTTACTTCCCAATATCCTAATCTATTCCAGACCTATCCACTCAACACTGCTTATATCTTAGGATATCTGTGCTCTGCTGTTTTGATTATTTTGTGCTTGTGTACCCTTCATTATCCCTTAATAAAATTGTTAAACTTTATTCGTTTTTCTGCAGAATTTCTTGCAAAAGCTGATTTTGTGAACATAGGCAACCAAGTTCTCGAGCTTGCCCAGCCTTTTGCTATGCCAAGAATCTACTCTCACTAATTCCCCATTCAGGAGAGACTACAAGCATTTCAGGTAACAGTTGGACCAATAACCCTTTGTTAGAGAGGACAAATTAATACCCCAGCACTAAAACCTAAAAAGAGGTTTTAACAACTTTATCACAGTACAACAAAATAGAAAAAAGGTAAGAAACAGAAAGAGGCAATGGCTGTTAACTTCATGAATTACTGTTAAGAAGAGAGAAGGGAGGGGCTGATCCTGGAGGAAAGAAAAAAATCATTGCAGTGCATCAACCGCATTGACGTAGCACCAATGGGGTGTGATCAGAGGCATAGCTAGGGAAAATGGAGCCCCGCGCAACATCTGAGTTTTGCTGCCCCCCATGTTTGTTTGTGGTTTTTGTATTTTTTTTAGTGTTTTTCAGTTTTCAGCTAGCAGGGGATGCAGTTTTTAGGCTAGCAGCATCAAATTTTCAGGGTGTCTTTAGGAGACTATTCTGATGATACCAGCCAGGTTTGGTGAAGTTTGGTTCAGGGGGTCCAAAGTTATGGTCTCTCAAAGGTGTAGTCCCTATTTCCTATTAGCTCCCATTGGAAACAATGTGGGATGGGGCACCCCCTTTGGGAGTCCATAACTTTGGACCCCCTGAACCAAACTTCACCAAATCTGGCTGGTATCATTAGGATAGTCTCATAAAGATACCCTGAAAATTTGATGCTGCTGGCCTATAAACTGCACCCCCTGCAGGCTGAAAACTGAAAAACACTAAAAATAAAAAACCCTGAAATTTATGCTGCCCCCCAGGCGCGCGCCCAGTGCAACGCGCACCCCCTAGTCCCCTTGTAGCTCTGCCTCTGGGTGCAATGATCCCAGGTGCACAACTGTGCTGGGGCATGGTGGGGGCATTCCAGGGTGGGGCGGGGCAGGGACAGAGGATGCAGGCATGCCCTGGGTGCAGTTCCCCCTCACTCCACCCCGATCAACCCCCTTCCCTTCCCTAAAACCTTTATAACAAAACAAAACTCATGCGTGTTCATTATACTCTGGAGATTTAGTCCCCCACTTTCAAATCCAGCAGAAGGCAGCCATTTTCTATTATTGAGTGGGAGAAGCCAGAAGAGATTGAAAGGTATGTGTCTCACAATGGAATTTTGCTGCTGCAGCACCCTCTCTCTTAGTGGGAGGGTAGAGGGGTGGGAGGAATATGGTCAGTGGTGAGATTCAAATAATTTAACAACCGGTTTCCGTGGTGGGATTCAAATAATTTAACAACTGGTTGTTTACAAGCATCATTTTAACAACTGGTTCTGCTGAAGTGGTGTGAACCTGCTGAATCCCACCACTGAATATGGCCCTTCAGCTATTTCCTTGGCTCTGCAATATTCAAGAAAAGAAGTGATAGGAGTTAACTTCTTCAGTAGTTGAATAGACTGCTGGAGTTGTCCCTCTCCCCTTCAACTATAAACTTCCTTGCCAAAAGAAAACCAAACCTCATTCAGGCTGCAATCCCATATAAGCCTGCTTGAAAATAAATCCTATTGATTAAAGCAGGACTTACTTCTGTTTAAAAATGCATAGGATGGCATCATTCATGGCAAACTAAAGGCACTCTGTGCATTTTCATTATCAGATCTTCTTTAAAAGTTAACTTCTGAAACCAAAGATGCTCAGGTTTCTAAAAGTCTCTTCTGGAACCAGTGACAATGACTATGGTTTGGGCTGGTTGTATATCTAGTGATGGTAGGGCTGCCAACCTCCAGGTGGGGGGGCTGAAGAGGTCACCAAAATTACAACTGATCTCATGACTACATAGCTGATTTCTTTATTTAAAAACATTTATTCTATTTCTCCTGGAGAAAATGGCTGCTTTGGAAAGGGTGTGGCATTATACCTTACTAAGGTCCCTCTCCTCCCTAAAGCCCGTTCTCTCAGGCTCCTCACACAAACCTCCAGGTATTTCCGAGCCTGCAGTTCGCAACCATCGTTGGTGGGGGAAAGACTTTGGCTTCTACATGTGGTCAAAGACCTTCTTGCTTTGTGTTACCTTATATCATAATCATGACTCTTCTGATTAGCGTGTTCAGTAGGGTTGGAGGGGGCATGTGGCAGCATTTGAGGGGGGGGGGAATACGGTATCAAAAAGAGAGGTTGCATGATACTGGTAACTGCACTGTGTCAAGGAACTGTGCTGCAATGTTTAACTATTTTGCTGTCTTTGCACAAAAGCAGACAACACCCCATGAAAGCAAAACTAGTTGGTTCTGGCCTACTATTGATAATCCTCTGTCCCAGCACCTAGTGTTGTCAGGTCCCACCAGCAATCCTCTCTTCCTGGGGAAAAGTAAACAAATAAATTTTCCTAATGGTATGACATCATGACTGGGGAAAACCTGGAACTGAAATCAGTCTTCTCTAGGAACCTCTGGAAACTATAGTTTTACCAGAGTGTTTCCAGCAGTTCCTAGTGAGGTATCACATCTACTGAGTTTTCCTGGAAGTGACATCACACCATCAACAGCATTCCCCACCCATATCACCATACTTTGGACACCAGCTTTCAGTGAGCAGCAGCAGCCACTGCTCTCACTAATACTTTCTAATTAATCAACTTAGCTATGACTTTCAACCTTCTACCCAGTTTATAGATGGTACTGTTAATCCATACAGTAGTCAGTATTTTTAAAAAATATAATTGTGTATGCCACAAGTTCCAAACTCCCCAATAGGAATTGCTCCTTCAAAACTCAGCATGCCTTCTTGTTAGCTCCTTACTTTGGCACCTGGGCCTAATATTGATGATGAGGAGCGGAATAAAAGGCTCCTGACCAACACTGAACAACCCATTGAAATTCTATGCATTGCAAGAATGCCGAAAGTCAAATTGCAGGCTTAATTACAGTTTCCAGAGCAAATCATATTTGGGTTTTGAGCTGAGCAGAAGTGTTGGACTGTTTATATAACTACCAAGTAATCCTTTGATATTGAGCTGACTACACAGTTCAGACCCTTAGGGATATTACATGTTACAAGGAGGCTGTTTCCATTCTGATTTTATTGCATTTCTATATGAGTTTTTCAAAAGTCCTGTTTTATAAAGTGATCATTCCAAATTTATTTTCTTACGGTGAATAACAGGCTACCTAAACCAACCTATGTAGACTAGAAAAAGATGAGCTGCAAATCCTCTAGGTGGTATAGTGGTACAAGTAGATTGAGGATTATTTGAAATGCATATATTCAAAGAAAGCAAGCAGGGAGGACATAATTGCCTGGGGGGCAGAGGTTTGCAGAGAGAAAGAGAGCAAACGCTACCAAGCATGGAAAACTAGGCCTTTCTGCTGAGCTAGATTCCCTTCCATGCCAACAGTACCCTTTCAGAAAAGTAATGAAACTAAACACCCAAATCAAGTCACTGCTTACAATGTATCTGATCACTAGATGGAGATACAAGATATGCAACTGTTTGTTGTAAACAATGATTTGGTGTTAAATTTCTGTGTGTGCTATGTGAGGTATTTCTGACACCTGTCGCCCTGAAGTACTGAAATGTCCTTAAACAAAAATCAGATAGATTGAATTGTTCTATGTGAATAACTTCACCTTGGTTTGAGATTCATTTTGCACCTAGCACTAATTACTATAATTACAGGTACAGTGCCAGAAAGTAATCAAATTCAGAATGAACCACAGGCTTTTTTAAACATTAAGAGACATTATGAAATCCTTATGCTCTATTTGTATTTTAATTGCAACAATTATATGCTGTTTTATCCGCTTAAGGTGTATGGAAACAGAATGATGTATGATATTCCAAGACGCTTTGGAAGAATGATAATTTTCTTAACAAGTCATGCTTAGCTTTTATGTGGCGCATAAAAGATAATTAATGGAAGATACTGGCTTAGAAAGCCTACAGATTATGGCATGCTTAGCACCTTCATCTTGCTTGAATGCAAAGGCCTTCCCCTGGCTCTGGGCTGCTCCACGTGTGGCAGGCACGAAAAACAGATCGGCATAGCCCATGGCCAATAGCCTTCCACACATGGCAAAAAGCCAAGGCAAGAGACTTACAACATGTTCAACGTAAGAACAACAAATCCGAGTGCATTAAAATAATGTGTGTTCCCAAATCAATCGTGCGATTTGCCCTATTTTCATAAATGTTTTAAAAAGCTTTGAATCTGGTGGATGGATGACTTTGGACTTGTTCACAAATGTATGGCCCTTTGTGCATTTATGCTTTTCAGTGTGGCTGTGTTCCTCCCAGTGGAGTCTCCTCACATTTTCTCATTTGCACTGAAGGAGGTGCTTTGCTGCTTCCTCCGAGCCTAGCCGAAATTTTGCCTGCTCCCTACTTCAGGTGATTGTTTGCTGCCTGTTTCTAGATTTCTTAAAGACCCTTTTTTCTGTCTATCGCTGCCAGAATAGATCAAAGGTGTTTAAATTAAAAAAAATAAAACTTAAGAGAACCCTATTGATCCCTCAGAAATGCCAGCAGAGCTGCTCCTGCATAGGTGGGGAAAGGTGGGAGGAGAGGAAAAGCTGAACAAAGCAAAACACATACTGTTCTGCTTCACTTTCCCTGCACAGACAGGGGGGAAATAGCACTTTCTCCACTGCTGAAAACCACAGGGCTTCTCTGATCTATGGTGCACTGAGTTCTGAAAAAGGGAGAACATGTGCACAATTGAGAATCATTCTGACCTGAAGGTAACGTACGCATGATTCAGAGACCAAGCATGCACAAAAGGCCTTTGTGAATATTGGTGCCTGCATCTGTGCACTTATTGTATCTAAGTTCACAGGTTGTTTACTATTAATATTTATTTTTAAATCCCTAACATGTCAGATACTGTCATTGGACATGATTCTGTGCAGTTGTATCCTTAAGGGCAGATACATTGTCAGAGCATGATCACCGCTCCCTGCAGGCACAATGCATGACGATTTTATTTTGTGTGAGCCCAAATAAACTAAATGGAAGCTGTATTTGAAGAGCTCCTACTGACTTGATCCCCGTATCTTGTCTAGCAGGCTAATTAGAAGCAGATTGTAGGCAGAAGGATTTCAGGGGTGGAAAGCAACTGTTGCACAGCTAGGAACACATGATTTTCCCACAGAGTTCTTCACTGCAGCATTCCAGATTTAATTCTACAGCTTTTTAATACCTCGATTCATAATTCCTTTAGGAGAAAATGAACATGTGGAAGAAATTGGAACATGTTCTGAAATAAGGACTTAGATCATCTGAGGTTTCATTTATACACACACACACACACACACACATACAGAAGTTGGCACAATTCTTTTTCACAATTATCAGAGTTGTCAGCTTGCCAGCTTTGCAGTAGCCATAACACTCGATGTCAGCAAGAAGGTAGACAGTACAAAAGAGGAAACAGGCAAACAGGAAGGGAAAATTCTTTTTCTTATTACAGATGTCTTTTATAGCCACAAACACTTCTCTGTGCCTTTCACAAAATGTGCAGATGCGTCAAGATCACAATCGCCCTTCCACTCCAGTCTACCTCATCTCCCTGAGGATGGGAGGATAGACAAACAGGGGAAGCTGAGCCTTATGGATTTCTGTCTACTTCTCAAGTAGCTGTCAAAGGCACTGAGACTCTGCCAGAAAAAAAGATGGCTTCCCTATCATCTGCAGCCCTTTCATCCCAAGAATACCCATGTTCCTGGGGGAGGGGTATATAGGGGAAACAATACTTTTGCCATTTCTACTCTTAATGCCCGACGTACCTAATACTGTTCTAGGCAAGTTCAGTGAAGTGGAAAGAGTTGGCTGCGGTTTGTGTTCTGATATGCTCCTTCGGATGGCAGCCCTTTCCCTTACTTGTTTGGATCAATCCCTGCACTGTTACAAATGCTAGGTTGAATTTATGGTACACCTAAAATCGTATACACCGTTCCCTCTTTTCTGTGAATCCCTCTGCTCTTCTTGTATGTTTGGTGGTTATGCTCATGCACTCCCCCATACCTGGCATGCTGTGCCTCTTCAGAGTCATTTTGCATCTCCATTTATCATGGGGTGCCAGCTTTTGTTTGGGAAATTCCTAGAGATTCAGGGTTGAGGTTCGGGAGGGCATAGATTGGGTTAGGGAAGGACCTCTGCAAGTTATAATGTCATAAAGGGCAGCTGCCAAAGCAGCCATTTTCTCCAGGGAAGCTGATCTCTATTGTCCGGAGATCAGCTGTAATTGCAGGACAGCTGCAGGCCCCATCCAGAGGTTGGCACCCCTAATTTACCACCATCCCTTCCCCTTTCAATCCTCCCATATTTAAGTCTGCAAGTCTGCCCTATGGTGAGCATATATTCCCTTTGGGGAAAACTTTCACTTATTACTGACACATTTCTCCCACCTCTGAACTCACAGTGCTGCAGTTCTAAGAAGCCCGCTCTCTTCAAAGAGTGAGCAAAGCTTGAGGTTCTCCTTGCCTGTGCAGGGCGAGCAAAACAGACCCTGCATCTACCTCGCTTGCTTCGGGTTTCTCTACCTTCCCACACCCAACGGAGAAGCAGTTCTGCCTACTCTTCTGCAGGCACTTCTGGGGGGTCAGAGGCACATATTTTTTTCTTTGTTTTTCATTTATAACATCAGCGTTTCATTGCTGCTGCGATAAAACACTGAGACACTGTAAAAAAATTAAAATGAGAAGAAAAAGCTGCCGATCAACATGGCAACCAGGGACGACCTGGAAAAAGAGGTGGCCAAACATGGTGGCTACCATCAGGGCAAGCAGTGGGACACTTCCCTATGTGTAGCCGGAAAAATGCAGAGACGTCACTGCAGAGCAAGAAGCCGCAGGGCAGCCACAGGGAAGGGAAGGCGAACATAATGGGCTGCTGTTACATCTTGCTCTCCATTGTCTTTTCTGAGTGGCAACAGCTTCTGTTTGGAGTTTCCTTGAAATTTCTGCAGTGTCTTGTGCAGAAGCAGAGTTCTATAGTCCCTTGCCACAAGGCAAGGAGTGTGCGCGCTCTCTCGTTGTCCACTGCAGCTCACACTTTGTTCAAAGTTTGATGGCGTTGGATTTGGAGACAGATTGGGATATCAAAACAGCCTTGGAGCAAACTGAACTAAGTGGTCCTGGGATGCTGCCAGGGCTGCGATATCTGCTTGGGTTGGATCCAAGCCTTGGCAATGATGACAACAGGTGTTGACTGGGTGATCCTAATTCCCATTCTCATCATTGCCACAGCCTGAGTTTGAATCAAGCAGACTGCGATGCTGCCAGCATAATAGCGGCTTCTTGTCTAAGCTTGCTCCTGGTGGCAAGTGGCCCTTCAGGGCTCTGGCACACCAGGAACTTTCCTGGTAAGTTTTCCTGGCTTGATGTCATTTTCTAACATTTATTATCTTTGGCCATTTATGCATGCAGTACTTACCCCATGGCTGCTTGCTCCACAGTGGGGTTTCCCTTTTTTGCTTTTTACCGCAAGCTTTGCTCACTCTTTGAAGAGAGTGGACTTCTTAGAACTGCAGCGCTGTGAGTTCAGCGGTGGGAGAAATGTGTCAGTAGTAAGTGAAAGTTTGCCCCAAAGGGAATATATGCTCACCATGGGGCAGATGTGCAGTGAATCTGAGCTAGAAAACATTTTCCTGTTTACTCCAGGGACAGCTGAGCTGAATGGCCACCCCCCCCCCCCAGTTACATCTGCAACCTCCCACTTGGGTTGCTCGGTTTGTTTGTTTGTTTATTTGTTTTGGGGGGTATCTATTGCCGCTGGGATGGACCTTACAATAAGTTGGTAGAAGTTTATTGTATACAGTCATAGACCTTTATAATCTAAAATTTATTAACACTTGACAGCATTTTTTTAAAGAAGGAAGCCCCACTGAGCTTCCTGAAATACTGGCCTGAAAAGTGGGCAGAACTGCTGCTGCAGTGTGGGTGGGGAAAGGCAGGGAGGAGCAAAGGCCCAAAGAAGGCTGAATGTACTCTGTTTTCCTTCACTTTCCCAGCGAAGGGATGGGGAAAATCACACTTTGACTGGTTTTGGAAACCATGGGGAAGTCAGATCTGAATTCTCAAGAGGATAGAACATATGTGCAACTGAGAGCACAACTCAAAGGGAATGTACACTCAATGCAGATGAGATCGCAACAGCCTTCAGGTCTCATATGAATTATATCTTATGTTTCTGAATTGTCAGTTCACTAATGTTGTGCCTGTCTGTACCCCATTTGCCTAGTAAGTATAGCATGCAGTTAACATTAATGTGGTATTTTCAGTGAAGTCTTTTCTATGCATAGTGCTGCACCTCAGAAAAAGGCGAGGTGGGTTCTGATCTAAGAACTGTGAATAGGGTTAGCAACAGAGGTGGGATCCAGCAGGTTCTCACAGGTTCCCGAGAGTAGGTTACTAATTATTTGTGTGTGCCGAGAGGGGGTTACTAATTGGTGATTTTGCCACGTGATTTTTGCCTTAGTTACGCCCCTCCTCTCAGCAGTAGTGCCCAGAACTTGAAGCAGTCTAGCAGGAGGTGCACCGGCGTGTGTGGCAGCCTGCGCCCGCATGCATTTATTTACTGCCCAAGGACAGGCACAGGGACTGCGTCCTTGCCACAGCCCCGCCCAGGAATGCCCCACCCCTGGAATGCCCAGCCACGCCCCCGTCGTGCCCTGCCCAGTCCCATTGGTGCTATGGCACAGTTTGAATCCCACCACCATGGGAACCTGTTATTAAAATTTTTGGATCCCACCACTGGTTAGCAACTATCATCACTGCTTTCATACTTAGTCCACTTTGCCCCTTCTTTGGAGCAGCTGCAGTGACTCCCATAAATGCCAGACATATGTTGGCCAAAAGGCTAGCGTAATGCAGAGCTCCAGAGCTGGGCTGGCATGATAAAGTGAGTAACTGTGTCATGCTGCTTCAAGGACACTTATGCTGAATCCTGTTGCACTTTCTCAGCTCCGACTAAAACACAGGATCAGGCTGTAAATGAAAAAGTCTTGCCACCTCTGAAAATGTTTCCGGAAAAAAGTGGCTGTCTTTGCCAGGTAACTGATATGTCAAATGAGTGACAGATCATGAAAGGTAGTTTATTAATATATATTTCTGTGTCTGACACTTTCATTAAGCTTTAGTCCAAATCCCTTGGCTGGGCTCTTGATGAAAAATTGCATCATGCTCTGTGACTTTCAAATCTCAGCTGCAGATGTGCCACTCCTAAGAAAACTTCACAGAAGTTGTTTAAGAAATAAAAATCTGTTTGGTTTTATTAGAAAAGACAAGTGGAGACCCACAATAACTCTGTGTGTGTTCCCCCCCCCCCCCCCCCGCCGCCAACAGTGACACTGCTGGGGCTGGCTCCAGTTCTACACTAGAAAATCTGAGGCCAGCCAAGCCTAAGAAGCATGGACTGTATATATATGGTAAAACTAACCCTAGCCACCCCACCCCCCCAAAACAGCAATGCTATCAGGACCACTGCAACTCCTGACCTCCCCCACACATAAAGGGTGATGCTGCCAGGAATTCTGTGGCTCCGAACCTTCCCAGTGGCCTATCCCATGCAACTGGGCCATCATTTTCCATGCAGAGGCTCCAGGGGGAAGAGGGAAACCTGAAGATAAAGGAGCAGATAAATGTAGGTTGGCAATTCAGTGGGGAAGAGAGAAGGAAGCAGAAAAGGGGGAGAGGGTATGGGGGCTTGCAGGAAAGAGAAAGAGGAAATACTGGGGGAAAGGGAAATCAGATGCTTCCGGCAAGTCCTTGCAGGGCATATAAACTTCATGCCTTCCGACTGGCTCCGACTGCAACATGTGATCATAGTCCTGTAGCCAGAATCAGAGGATTGCCGTCTGAGGGTGGAACCTTCTCGTGGATCCTCTCCCAATAATCACACAACAACTCCTTGGCTGGGATAAATCAATTGGCCATAGCCATTTATTCTACAAAAGACAGAAGTGTGAGGCGAAGCATGGGTCGGCCGGCCAAAGCACATGGCTGGCACAAAGGAGGTCCTGGTCATTTAAAGACTCGGATCTGCGCTCCTCCAGTGACATCTGCCCTGCCAATTATAGGCCAGGGTTCGGCCTCCGCCCTGGCCTGGCCTGGGCAATTGCAGCCAGTTCTGCTCCACTAACTCACCCCGAGTGGCAATCGCAGCCCGTGGTGATTCACAGCTGTCTTTATTGTATGTACTTTAGAGATGGTAGCTTTTTTTGTTTGTTTCCAGACAGGTAAAGGCACTTTGAAAAATGGTTCGCTGATACATTTGGTTCACTTACATTTATCTCCCAAGTTTGTTTTTTTTTTCAAAAACCCCTCAATGCTGCAGGATAAGAAGAAATTTGCGTGCACTTCATGGAAAGGCATGTTGCCCTTGAACCACTTCCAGCTCTCTTAGCAACTGCCCTGTTGCAACCCCAGTCAAATTATTTAAGTGATTTGCCTGCTACCAAGCCGTGACGCTTTCCAATTCCTGCTGGAAAGAATCCCAAGTTTGAAAGAGGAGATTTGCTTTTGGCCTAAGTGGAACAGTTCGCCCAGCACCTGCTCGCATGACACAATAACTGGCTGTTGCCAGTGTTAACAGTCATCACATTTCCAGAGCCTGAACATTTCTTGAAAAGCATTATCAATGGTGCGAGTGACACCTCTTACTGGCCTGGCAGAAACCTATTATATGAAAATATTACTGGAAGAAGAAATTCTTTAGGAATTAAAGAAAGCGTGCTGAAGATGTAAGGAATAGTAAAAAGTTTCACTTGTACCAACCAGTTGAAAAGGTACAGTTTTAATTATTAAAATGGTACCTATTCAACCATCATCTGAGCACACTTTCAGTTTGCCCAGGCTGACAGTCTTAAGAGACAGTTCCTCCACCAGGAGGCACACCTTTATGATGTAACTAGGACTGTGATGCCAAAGGCTGGTTTGTGATGGGCTTATTTGTTTTGGAGTTCCTTTATCCTCCCCCCTTGTCATTCTCCCTGGTATGGGGGCTGTCTGTCCCAGTCTTGCCCCTGTGGGCTCCACCAGTTCTCTTGTTTCCCCAAAGGCCTCAAGGGAGGAGGACTCGTTCCCAGCTTCAGGAACTGGGCATCAGTGTCTTCCTCCGAGCTATCCTCCCAGCCTCCCTCTTATCAGCCTAGCCCCCACCCCTGGTCTTGCCCCTCCAACCAGGACCTCAGGGTCAGGAGTGAGCTTGCTCTTCCTTGCCCTGACTGCTCTGTCCCTCTGTCATTCCTGCATTATCCCTGCCTCCTCCTAGACTTTCCCCTATCCCTGACCCCTTCCTGTCTTCAGACACAGAGGCCTAGCTATGAGCATTCTGCTGTCTCCCTCCCCCATCTTCTTTCCCCTTCCCAGTGAGCTCCCTTGTCTTTCCCCCGCACCTCCACTCACCCTCTCACTGCTGCAAGCTGGCTTAGCTGGCTGGGCCATGGGGCTGCCTCCTGCTTCGTCTTCATGCTCTCCTGCTCCTGATGCTGATGCTGGTCCCTCTGTCACCTGGCTAGACATCCTGCTACAACCCTTCTGCTGCCAGGGAGTCAGCTGAACAAGGCAGGGACTGGAACAGGACTTCAGGTCATCTGGGTCCAGCAAGCCCCCCCCCCCCCGTCTAGCAGTAGCAAGCTCCTGGTAGCAGCCATCCACCTGAGGTCACCAGATGCCAGACCACTGGGCTTGTCCTTGTGGGGAGGGGGCTGCCCAGTCAAGTTGCAGGTGCCCAGGTCACTTTCAGGGCCAGGAGCTGCTGCCATTTTGGGACACTCCTCCTCACCTCAGAGCATGACTGAAGATTTCAGGAATTTTGAGCCAAACTCTAATTTGCTATGATGTTGAGTATCTAGCCTAATTGAAGTTTCCGTCCTCCTTGCAAATTGGCATTCCAGACTATTATTTAATCATAGTTAAGAACCTCAAGTTTATGCAGAAGAAACAAATTCCAGTTATCCCAGGTGCTTACATTTGTAATGCATACCAAACTAGAACTTGATTCAAGGGTTCCAAAACCAAGATGCCTTCAATCACTTGGCTTGCAAAGGGAGGAGGGAGGGAGAACACAAGCACTGCAACAAGTCAAGGTTGTGTCTGACTTGAACAAACATAGATTTGTTTATAACACATGAATGAAGTCAGTGACTTTTCCTGATTTACATTTCATAGAAGAATGCTGGTGCAGACCTACTTTAATTTATGAGATTGCTCTGCAAACTATACATCTTCTCATTCATCCCATTCCACATAACTGCCTCACCCTTCAGGCTTGTCTGTCTGAAACACATGGCAGCTGGATTATAGGAAAAGACACCTCAGTAACGTACTGGGTGGACATGACAGAATCCATCGCCATCCACAAAGAAGTACAGTTTCTAGGACAAACCATGCACAGAAGCATCAGGTATAGATACCGGTGAAGCAAAAATGATTCTCTTTCCCCATCTCATTATTTTTAAGAACTGATATGCAAAGACAGGTTGGAGGCAGAGAAAAGCAGCTGTCTCTGGAATCTGGTGCCCAAAGCAGCTGTTTCATCTCTGCCATGGCAAGGCCATCCCAGGTTCTTGGGTTTCTGCTACAGTTTTCAGTACTTCTTGCAATTATACGCATCAGTCATACAGAGGGCGGGTGGCGGGGGGGGACAGAGCTGTTAAATGTCTGCTGGGAAACTAAACAGTAAACTGTGGAAAGGCTGGGCAGACACTGGGTCATGAGCTCACTATCAGTACATATCCATATCAAATACAGAAGTGTGTAAACACATTATGGGAAGGGACACTGTGGCCTAACAGTGTGGGTAAAATACTGACACTTGGATGCACCACAAGTTATCTAGGTGATGTAGACAGGATTGCAAATAGTTAATTTCTGATTATGTATTCCTACAGCATGACTCCTACCATAACTGTCAATAAAAGTTTTAACTGACGTTTCTGTCTGATACTATGACACTTATGAACCCAGGAAAGACAAACACTGACTGACCTTTCCATACGCTACCCCATTCTTTCGCTGCATCACACAGTGCAATGTTAATCACGTCCATTCAAAAATTATTCCCATTCATACTCTAGGGCATTCCTTTGAGAGACATGATGTGAATTATTTAGATGACAAGGGAGACAGGGAGCTACAAATTGGGATATCTCTCTTCCCCCATAATTCACCATCATCCTCAGAGTGAAGAGCTGGCCCTGCTCTATATGCCATACGTGCTCCACAGCTATGGCCATGGTCCTGAACAGAATATGTGATTAGGATGCATGCTGGCAAGCAGTGCACGGGTGGCCCACCATCTCTGCTTTTATTGGCCAACTTATGAGGAGATAGTTCACTATCTGCTCATGACAAGGCAGAGAAAAATACGTAGGCATCGCTGCAAATTGAATATGAATTACACTATTCAAATTTTTAAAATAACCTGGGAACAGTCCATTCGTTTTCTAGCCTGTAGTTTATTCGCCGATAAAATTCTAAGGAATCACGTTCAATGTTTCCAAATGAGTCGGGTCATAAACTTCAGACTGAGAAAGTCTTTGAAATTTGGGGGGTGTATCCTGTGGATGGTGAGATTTGGGGAGGGCATTCGTTTGGGTATGATGCCATACTGTTCATTTCCTCCAAAGAAGCTTTCATTTCCTTCAGGGGATCTGATCTCTATAGTCCTGAAGATCAATGGTCGAGTTTAGAATAGTTGGTGGAATAACCGTTTTCGGCCTCAGATATTTGTGGACTACAGTTCCCATCATCCCCTGCCAGCATCATGCTGGCAGGGGATGATGGGAACTGTAGTCCACAACATCTGGAGGGCCGCGAGTTTGACACCTGTGTTCTAGGAGATATCTAGGCTACATAGAGGTTGGTAACTCTATTTGGCCGCTCGTTGTTTCACATCGAGCAAATCAATCAAGCAGCAAGTGATTATAAATAAACCCCATAATTTCAAAAAGTTTCAGCATTTGTTGGTACTCATTAGATTTATTTATTGTCAAGATTTGTGGGGAGGTGTGCCTACTCATTTTTGCACAGCCACATAGGAGTTGTAGTCCCCCTTCCCCCATCATTTAATTGTCTCACCTGAACATTGAGAACATTGGGGGAAATCAGTTTTGCAGATGCAAAAGTAGCTGGCCAGCAAAAATAAATGGAATGCCGCCATGACAATTACTGCAGACACAAAGCTGTTTAGCAGCTGCTGGAGTTACACAGTGGTGATGTGAGGAGATGTCAGTCCCATTAATGAAAGCTTATGGCTGTTGAAAACAGCATCCCTACCTGCTGAACATATTTGCTGGGAAGTCTGTGGCATCTCTGCTTTGAACTTTTGTTCCTAATCATTGGGACAAGGCATAACTGTTGCACATGCTATTTCTACTGTAACTGGGCTAACAGTTTAAGTGGCCTTCACCTAATGATTTTTCATGGGACCCATGGCTCTCATTCACCATGCTCATTTTGTGTCTGTTGTAAGAATTAGCTTCTCAAAGGACTGCCAACTCCAGGTTGGTGAATTTCTGGTTAATAGGGGGTGGAGCCTAGGAGGGCAGGGTTTGGAGATCTCAGTGGTATATCATGTCATGGGATTCCATTCTCCAAAGCAACCATGTTCTCCATAAACCAGTCTCTGAAGTCTGGAGATGACCTGTAATTCTGGGAGGTCTCCAGGCCCCACCTTGAGATTGGCAATCCTAGCTGCTCATCTCTCCTTGAACTGGAATGGTAAAGATCCATAGGTGTCAAACTCACGGCCCTCCAGATGTTATGGACTACAGTTCCCATCATTCCCTGCCAGCATCATGCTGGCAGGGGATGATGGGAACTGTAGTCCATAATATCTGGAGGGCCTTGAGTTTGACACCTGTGTATTAGACTGAGAAGGAATCAATCAGCCTTCATCAAATATCCTCTTCTGTTATTTCAGATTAAACAGGAGGCAGTCCTGTGTGAAGTCTCAAATAAAAGTAGATTTCCCCCCCTACAGGATGTGAATTGAACTGATATTTCTGCATTCATATCCTACATAGTTAGTCTATAAGAAAAACCATTGTGTTTAGGGGGGAAGTAATTAGAGGGAATAGCATAACAACATCTGGTAAATGGTTCTTATGAAACCCAACATATTGATTTGCTGGCATTTTCAATTCCTTTATATTTGCACTGCATGAACAATTTTAATCACAGAAATATGTATCCAAATTTTTACATAGACTGGCAAATCTATTGGCCCACAGAATTAACTGATGTAAATGGGAAACAGAATAAGAACAGTTTATAGCTCTCAATATTTATTTTCTCTCTAAGTAGGGAACTTCAGAGAGCCAGCAATTTATGCACTACATAGGCATATGGCATTAATAATGAATACAGCAACATAATATTCCTACCTGCTGCTAGTTAGTTTCACCTTTGCTGGCATTTAGAAGTCCTAAAACAACTCTACTGGATTCCCTACTGAGCGCCATATTGTTGAGTTCACTCATTGTTAAGGTCTGGAATGCAGCAACGAGAGCCAGATATCTTTTATTTTGCAGAATGCACCACTTAGCAAAATGTCCTTTCTGCCACAATATCTCAGACTGGGCAGAATTTCAAATATTCTAGTTAGATCCTGCTTAGCTTGAAGTATGGCAATCAGTAGATTCTTAATTTTGAGCTTGTTTGACCTTGGAGGGTGCCAGTAACCTCTGGTGGGGGTGGGGAGGGGGTAGGCTTGTCAGATCCAGGTTGGAAAAAAATTCCTGGAGATGTGGGGATGGAGCCTGGAAAGGACAGGGACCTCTGCGGAGTGCAATGCCACAGAGTCTTCCATCCAAAGACTCCATTTTCTCCAGCAGATTTGGTTTTTGTAACTTGGAGATGAGCCGTAATTCCAGGTTGGCTTGAAGGCTGGCATCCCTAAGTTACCGCCTTGAGATTAAACACCTGTATCAGAGAACTGGCATTGTACTGTTTTGCACCCAGGTGATGGGTTCAGCATACTTAGACCACCGTTAGAAGCACTCAGAAATCACACAACCTTTGAGTGTTGCATAGCTACGGACTGAGGCAGAATAGAAATGGGGCAGAAAGGGAGACTTAAAACAGAACGGATACACAGTGCTTGGTAAGTGCAGAATGCGGTAAAGTTCCTGGCAACTCCAGGAAAGGGCTTTCAAGGCAAATGAGAATCAGAGGTGGTTTGCCATTGTGTTCCTCTGTAGAGTCTTCACTCATGGGGTCCCTTCCAAGTGTCCACCTTGCTTAGCTTCCAAGATCTGACGGGATCAGCTACAGTGGCACAATTAGGGGTGGGACAGAGGAGCTGATGCCCCAGGCATCACTTGTTTCTGTCATGTTGGGGGGGGCACATTCCACTGCTCCTTCCCCTGTGCCTCCTACTCTTGCACCCTCACCCACCAGCCTGAGTCTTGGCAGCAGGATGCTTTGGGCTGCTGCTGTCCAGGCCACCTGTCCAGCGCAACAGCTCTCAAGGTCAGTGGTGCCTTGAGAAGTGGCTGCTGTTCAAGGAAATGAGTGACACTGAAGTGGGGCAGGAGGGCACTGGACAGAGAGTAGCTGGCCAAGGAGGTGCAGTGCCTGCAGGTGAGGTGTGAGGAGGAGACCTGAAGGCGGGCCGAGGAAGTGCAGGTGCTGAGGACGCAGCAGCAGGAGGTGGACAGTGCCACCTTGGTCTGCCTACCCATGGAGAAGGTGGAGATGCTGAATGAGCTGGCCTTTGTGTGCAAAATGAATGACAAGCGGCTGGCCGAGCTGAGCACCTCCCTGCAGGTGCTGCCTCTGGCTGCTGCTGCTGAGTCCGACTCCATCAAAGCCAACCTGACCATGGCACTAACCTGCAGGTGGTTGATGATTGGTACCACACTAAGTTTGCCAACCTCAGTGAGCAGGCAGCCTGCAGAGAACTGCCAGCAGTCATGCAACCAAGTGGGGCACAATTTCACTGCTTGCCCCAGGGGCTACTTACCTGTATTCCCTCTTTAAGTGAGTGGGTATGTATTATAGTCCACTGTTTAACTGTATTTAAGTAAGCTTAATTTACTCTGAATTTCATTCAATGATATTAATTACACTAATGGAGCAAAAGCCATTTTTCTGCACACCTGTATATATTTTCAATCAATTGCCAATTTTCTTTTGTTCCTTTCTCCTATCCAGGAAGCTTTTAACAATACTCTGAACATGGTACTTTAAGGGCCATACAGACAAAACAAGGCTTTATTTTATTTTTCTTATTAATAAGTCAGTCATCTATGTGTCACAGTGAGAAAGAGAATTAGCAATAGAGAATATAAATTTGCACTCCTATGGGTATTCATAAAAGGTCATCACATCTTTTAAGAAGAAAGGATGTTCTGTATGTATAGTAGAAAGGCAATTAGAAGCATGATTGTTTTTCTGTTTGTTCAGAATAGAGAAATTGCACTACAAATATTATTATTTACAATCCATAAACAAATGAGATAAAATGGTATATCTGTTTTCAACAAAAGACAGATTCACTGAGTGAATTAAGGAACAAACTCTGCAGTTTTATAGGGGATGAATTTTCCCTTACTTTATTCTGGAATTTTCCCAACTTCTGCAATAGTGGGTTTATTTTTTCTTCTGTTGAACTGTGGCTATTTTGTTTATTTATTTATTTATTTATTTATTTATTTATTTATTTATTTATTTATATATTCGGTTTATAAACCGCCCTCCCCCTAAGGGCTCAGGGCGGTGAACAACATAAGTAGAGCACAATATAGCAATTCAGGTTAAAATTCAATAAGTTAAATAATACGGCTCTATAGGATAAAATATAAACCTTCCCCATTAAAATGCAGCATTAAAATTAGTATTAGTACATGATGTTTCCACACAAGTCACCCCAAACATTTTAAAAACATTCCAGATCCCCACAAATAACACCATTTTTGTTCACACTAACCTGGCTGCCATTTTGTTTTGCTTTGTTTTTCCCCAGTATGTTGACAAATCAGTGCTGCTATGCTTTGCAGCCTTGTGCTTCAATTCCCTGAATAGTCTATGGCTATGCTGTGATGATTAAGCCCCTCAAAATCACAAAAATGCCCTGAAATGCTTCAAAAACAGGGCAAGGAGCTTCTTCACGCAAGGATTGAGCTCACAAAATGGCACCAATATGGAAGTGCAGAAAAGCAGAGAGGCATGGAAGGGCCCACACAACAAATAAAAACATTTCAGCCAAGGGATGGTTTTAAAAGGTGATTCACTTAAAACATTTTGTGGCTGCAAATAAAATGTTTGGGGGAGGGGGAAATAACGCAGAACTCCTTGGAGAAAATATTTTATTTCCCACCTCAAAACGTTTTAAAGTGCCTGTGCAGAAAGGAACTGGGTCACAAGATTTTGCAGGGCCTAAAATCACCTTAAGCTATGGAACTAACTGTGGACTGGAAAAAATGATACGGCTATGTAGTCAGACTCTGGTTCTGTTATCAAAGCCAGTTCATAAATGCAGGAGAATTAGGAGGGAAAGAAGTTTTATTCTATGCAACATGTGAGAATATAATGTTACTCAAAGGGGTGTAGGCTGCAGAAGGGTTTGAACCCTTACTGAGGTGAAGGATAAATTAGAACAGTACAGCCTGAAGAAATATAACTGCAGCTGTTTTCTGACAGCTTGGGAGATTTTTCAGTTGACGTAGCTGGCGGTCTTGTTGAAGAGGTTTGATATGCAATTGACATGATTGTGTCTGAAAGCAGAAGTGTAGCTGGGGAAAATGGAGCCCGGGGTGAATTCTGAATTTTCTGCCCCCCACCCCATGGCCCTCCATGCTGCCCCTCTGCACTCACCTCCCCATGCCCCACTGTGCAACCCACTTCTCTGGCGAAGGTTTGAAATTGACCGGGGGGAGGGGAGAAAAAAAATCCCGAAAGTCTTTCCAGCAGGGATGCTGGAGGTGATGTCTGCAGTTCAGCGCTGGCTTGTGGCAACCCCTGGCGCTCTGCACCAACCTCTGGGAAGTTTGCAGTACTGAGAGAAGGCAGAAGGGCTGCAGGTGGTGGAGTCGGCCCCAACTTTTGCCTTTTCATTATAAGCTTGGGGGAGGGGGCATGTGAGCCGATGCATGTTTACTCAGGAGTAAGGGAGGGAGAGGACAGCATCTAATGGGCCTCCTCTGCTCCCTCCTCAATATTATTGACATTTCACAGAAGGTCCCTTAAGTTGTCTGGTTGTCATGTTCCTATGGATACTTTTCAATTGATTTAACCTGAGGGCATGGCCAAGATACTTGACGGAACATTGTGTCCCTGTTGATCTTCTGGAAGTTGTTTGCAACCTTTAACCATCAAGTTGTTGGACTACCTGACTGGGCTGGGAATGGTGGCTTAGTGCTGCAATGGCTTCACTCCACTCTTGAAGACATGTATCAGAAGTTGCTGCTTTTGCACACCTTGTCCTCAGTGATTTTAAACATCTGTATGGAGAGAAAAAAATCAGGTGACTTGGTTCCTGGTGGCATCAGTTTGGTCTATCACTTTCTCTCTTTCTCTTTTTAATTTAATTCCAGTGAAGTTGTGCAAGTGATGAACTGTTGTCTGGAAACAGTGAAGGACTGAATAAGGGTATCAACTGAAACTTAATCCAGACAACAGAAAAATGCTTTTGGGTTGGAAATAAAGGCAATGTATGTTCTGAAAACTGTACTTGACATTAATATTAGCTTTCAGATTGCATGGAGATTCTGTTTTTGCAAAGGAAGTAAAACTGGGATCCACTACTTCCAGTCTGAAGTGGTATAGTCCATTCTACCATTCCAGAGACTTCCCACCTCGTTCTCTTGCATGTGTGAACCAGGAGTCTAACCCTGAATTAAATGGGGAAAGTAAACAGGTTGGCATCTAGGGCCGTTTCTGCACGATCCAAATATCCTAGTTTGAGCAGGAGAAATATCCCATTCTGTGCAAGAATTTTATTATTTATTTATTTATTATTCCACTTATATACCGCCCTCCCCCGGAGGGCTCAGGGCGGTTCACAACAATAACAACAAACAAGTGGATAGGTAAAATACCGTACAAAGTACTGGTCCTTAGGTTAAAATACAGCGCTCAGATTATCGTAACCATTTTAAAATACAGATGGCATCCGGCTACTAAACTCCTCTAAGAGGGGGACAGCGGGCCTTAGTTGTTAACGGGCACGTATATCAGCAGCTGGCCTCCCCAAAGGCCCAGTGGAATAGCTCAGTCTTGCAGGCCCTGCGGAACTTGTTAAGGTCCCGCAGGGCCCGGACAGCTGGAGGAAGAGCATTCCACCAGGCAGGGACCAGGGCCATAAAAGCCCTGGCCCTAGTGGAAGCCAGCCGCATCATGGAGGGGGTGGGGATCACCAGCAGATTGGCCTCTGCTGAGCGCAGAGACCGACGTGGGACATATGGGTTCCCGGTCCTCAAACGAGTTTGCCTTATGATATTTCCCTCATCCCTGGGTATTCTAAAATCGCCAAATTGGTGATTCTTTTCCAAAATCCTGGGGTGAGCCCACTACCATGCGAACACCATGGGAGCAGAACTGGTTTATCCCCCCCCCCCAGTTGTCTAATCTCTCCGCCTGTCAGCCTGTCCCCCTGATCTCCCCGCCTGACATTCAATCAAGCTGCCACTCAAAAACAACAGCCAATCAGAATGCGGCTCACCAGGCATGGGCAGTTACTCTTGTGGTGTGAATACAAAAGACTTGGACTTGTGCAAGACTTGGACTCGTGCAAGACTTGGACTCGTGCAAGACTTGGACTCGTGCAAAACAAACTGGAGTATTCCCTCCCAGTCTTCACTCAATTGCTTCACAAAAACAGGCAGCCATGCAAAGGGAGAAACTGGGATGAAACAGACCCAGATTGTAAGAATCCAGTTGTAACCAGATATGATTGTGCCATGCAAAAATGGCCTAGGGCATGTGTGACAGGAGCAATACTGATCTGCACTGTAGTTACTGAAGACACAAGAACAGGAGGCAGGTTTAACCCTCACCCAGTTGTGTCCCTGAATGCTTTACGCTGGAAAACAATATAACTCTACACTTGGGAGTTGATGTTGCAGTGGATTTTAAAGATGGCTTTAATTTTTGAAGGGATTTTATTATATCCGACACACTTCTGTGGTGCTGTTATGTTTCTGGAATATGTGTGGTGCTACAAATACACACAACAATATATATCATAGCTGAATTATGGTAACCCCATGGGGTTTTCAAGGCAAAAGACATTTGGAGGTGGTTTCCCATTGCCTGCCTCTGAGTAGGCTGAGAGTGTTCTGAGAGAACTGTGACTAGCCCAAGGTCACCCAGAAGCCTTTATGTGGAGGAGTGTAGAACTGAACCTGGTTCTCCAGGTTACAGTTGTTGCCATTCTTAACCACTATATCATACTGGCTTTCCTGGAATTTTATAATACATGTAATATTTAATATTTATAAAAGATTTATGCTGCCTGTCCAGGAACCTGCCCAGGGCAGCTTACAGAATAAATTATCTTTTCTATTTGCATTCTTGATAGCATTGATTTTACATATATATATATGTATATCAAAGACATAATTAATGGCATAACCTATTTTTTTCCTCTGGTGGAAAATCACTCCCAGATATCCACAGAGTTTGAGAAGGCAGTTGGGGAAATAATAATAACCATTCACAACTGAACAAATGCATTTCTGAAATTATATAACATTTTTAAATGTGTCACCTTTGAGACCTCATCAGATTTCCATAGCTAATCAGGATTAACCCTGGTTGGCATTTGAATGAGAGGTCGATTCCCCACTGGCAAATTATCCTGTGATGCTCATGGCAAAAATTCTGGTTTGGGCAAGGACTCCCCAAGGCTTCAGTGCCCAATTTGCCTCCATCACGGTTCTGGCGCGCATTGTTCCCTTTATCCTGTGTTTTTCAAAAAACAGCAGCTTTTTGAAAAACACAGGCTGAAGCCGGTTCAGTGGGGAAACACGGGGGACAAAGTAGGTTAATTTTTCCAGCCCTAGGGATTGACATGGAACGTTCAAGCCAATCAGAGCACAGTGGGCTTTGCTCAGAGCACACACAGTCTTTTTGTGTGTGTGTGTGCTGGTCATGGCAATGAAGGAACATAAACATGAAGCTATATCTATGAGTTTGATTGAATTGTTTATTCGTGGCTACGTTTGAACGTGAATAATAACATGAGTGAAAAAGGCTACCTGCATATCTACATAGTTATGCAGCTATTTTTTTAAAAAAAGCAGAGCGGAGGGGCATTGTTCCCGCCCCAACACAACACAACAGCCAATCACAATGAAGAACAAAAGATCCGCTGAGCATACCGCAGGTCTGTGGGAAATGTTGCATTGCTTGAAACAGGGATTAACTTTGAGATCCTCAATAGAGGCAGGCTGCGGTGGGAAGGGAGAAACCGCGATAAAAAGGTGCTGTATCTTTTGGAACTGGGGTGTACCCGGTTGAGTTTCCCAATGGGGATTCCACCAGAGACGACCAAGGAGTACCAGGGTTGCTATGCAGAGGAAGGCAACGGCAAAGCACCCCTGTTAGTCTCTACTGGGTTACTGGAAGTCAGTTACAACTTGACAGCCCTTTATACACACAGAGTGATGTTGGGTGAGTACCAAATGGATCTGGATAAAGTTTGAGGAATGGTTCACTGTAGCAGCTCCTCCCTTCCTTACCTCTTCCTCAATTATTTAAGGCCTCAGTTCTCTTGGAGTTTCTGTAACTAATGCAATTTTGTTGGTACCGGCATCTTAACTGTGCCTCACTATACATTATAAATAGCTGCCTATGAAAATAAACCGGTTTGATTTAAATAATTAGCACCTAGGGACACCATGAAATCTTGAGTGTTCTACCACAAAGTATAATTTGTGCCATAAATGAGAGAAGCCAGGCGATCATTGTAAGTGCACCTTTTATATTCTTCTGGAAATTCATCCCTATGCCATTATATGAGGTCTTTGTTTTACTAGACTCCAGGTGAAAAGGAATAAAAGCATGAAACAAGTTTCACTTATCATTTATGTACTGCTGATCAAGTGGAGGCTGTAGCTACTAAAAGCTGTTGCATTTTGCTGGAGGAAAAACTGGCACATGCTAATTCTCACTAATTGCAGACTGAACTATTATTTTATGCCTGAATACTGCAAGGCTTTCCTAGTTTTGTGAAAACAACTTGCGTTGTGAAGCTACTGAATCTACTACCAATATATGCAGAGTTAGTAAAGTCTAAGCCTGTAGATTTCAACGATCTAGCACCACAATAACTCTGTACAGGAGTTTACATTATTCTTGCGTTATTCATGTTTTAATTTTTCCCCCAATTGATTTGCAATAGTTTTCTGTTAGTTTGCATAGCCAGATAATTATTTCTTTGGCTAATACACTAAGCTCTTCACTTCAAGTGGGGGATTTTCCAAAGCCTCTGAAATAAGATACTGTTCAGTCTTTATTAGGGAAAAAAGGTTCCTGCCAGAGTTATAGTTCTGTATCAAATTTAGGTAAAGCAATTGAAAGAGTGATGGTTAACAGCTGCAGGATTTTCTGTATGACATATATGCCCTTGATCCATTTCAGTTTGGGTTTAGGACTAGTTTTTTGGGGAAGACAGGGACTGCATTAGTAACTGTGATGGACAATCTCCACTTACAGTGGGTTAAGTGAGATATGTCTTTGTTGGTCTTGCTTGACCTGTCTGCTGGCTTTGACATGCCTCAATTCTATTACAATGCCTGGAAAGCAGCGTGGCAAAAAGGCATTGTAGTTCCAGCGCTTTTTATCTGGGCAAACCAAGAGAGTTGTTGTGCCTCTCTGTTGTGACTCTTTGTTGTGACTCAGAGATGGTGTGGGATCTGTCCTTTGGGATTTTATAGGGGTTGATTTTCTTGCCCATGTTGCTTAATTTATATGTTCTCAGGGGTCTCCTACCAAGTTAAGCATGTGGACTCTTCTGAAATGTTAAGAACGGTTTGTGAGTACCATCACATAAAGGCTGCCATGGGATATGGCCATATGGGGCTAATCACATAATGATGGGAGTTGCATACCAAGGTCGATTCCCCACTTACCATCGACCACCCTTTGCTGCATGCTACTCTCAGCGCGCGTCATTTCTGGATCGCTCCCGGGCTTCCCCACGACCCCGCACAGAGCCGTCTTGAGGAGCGCCGTTTTGAGGAGTGTCAGGCGCCGTTTTGAGGAGCGCCAGGAATGACGCGCGCTGAGGGGGCGCGAGAGCGGCAGCGTCGGGGCAGCTGCGTTGTCGCCACCCCTGTAGTGGGGAGTGCTGCGGGACCCCGCACTACTCGGTGAGAGTAGCGCGCAGCAGATGGTAAGTGGGGAATCGACCAATGTGTCATACTATGAAAGAGGTAAGTGATTCCACATTGGTGCTTTATGAAGGGGGTTTCCCATCCTTGATAAAGTAATATTTAAACTGACATTCATTGAACTTGCAAGTTTTTATTACACTCTACTTTGTATTGTCGAAGGTTTTCACGGCCGGAATAACTGTGGTGCTGTGTGGTTTCCGGGCTGTATGGCCGTGTTCTAGCAGCATTCTCTCCTGACGTTTCACCTGCATCTGTGGCTCTGAAGATGCCAGCCACAGATGCAGGCGAAACGTCAGGAGAGAATGCTGCTAGAATACGGCCATACAGTCCGGAAACCACACAGCACCACACTCTACTTTGTTGTCAGAGGATCAAATTAATACAGTTGTGATACATCCATTGTTTGAATGGCATTTAATGCAGAGATTAGCTTCCTACCTATACTCTGCCAAACTGACCATGCTAACCCATACCTCCAAAAACTTCAGGAGTTGACTATTGCAATAAGCTGAAGCTAGGACTGCCCTTGAAGGCAATTTAGAAGCTGTAGTTGGTGCTTGCAGCTGTTACAGCAGCCCAAATTTTGTACCATCTACTTGATCTGCTTCTTTGATATTCTGGGTTAAATTCAAGTGTCTTTTCTTACTAGTGAGGTGTACATGGCTTGGAATCCACATATCTGAATGATCATTATTCTGGTTTGAACTTATGTGCTAACACAGGTTCTCCCAAAGCTTTCTCTAATAATCTCAGAATCATCAGAATGTGCAGCAACCTATCTATCTGGCACACTATTATTCTGTCTATTCTCTTGAGACTCAGGATGGTTTTCACGTTCTCTCCTGCTTAATTTTATGCTCACAAAAACCCTATGAGATAGGTTAGACTAAGGGAGAATGGTTGGCTCAGTGTCACCCAGGGCATTTGAATTTCTGGTATCACTGGTCCCAACCACCACTTCTAACTACTATACTGGCTGCAGATCTCCAGTATTACCAACTGCAATATACATTTGTAATTCATAAAATAGGCCAGAAAGCAATTATCAGGATATGAAAGAGGGCAGCCTTTAAAAGAAAGGTCTCTTGTAGCTCTTTATATTCCAAATGTCTCGATGATAATACTGGTAGTTTAAACCTAACAGAGATGAGACATTTGGACTGTATTGTTTAAGTGCGTTTACTTATCAACAGTTCTTTTACATGAAAGAGATATTAAAATTAATTTGTCCTATAATTTGTCACTGTTTCTTCTATGCCTGCTTCCTTGTGGTTTACAGTTTTTAGTAGAAATGGGGGCAGCTTGATGGCATCCACTCTTAACTTCCCATTGGTTGTTACTGCATGAGTGTTGCAACCTAGAAAATTACCATATAACAGAAGGGGAACGAGAACGTCTGCTATTTATTATGTATCATATTTTACTAGAAGATCACTACACTGTTTTTTAAACCTTTTAAAGTGCATTGTTCCATGCATTATTCAGTTCGTCTTACTTTTTTATTCCTGCTTTCTTGAAATGCAACTTGAAAGGTATGCAAGTATCTCTTTCTTTAAATGCCACTCTGCGCTATTACAAAAGAGAAAGAGGATCTAAAAATGGACTGAACAATAGGACATTAATGGGCAAATGACAAAAAAAGTTGGAAAGTCTACATGACATACGGCTATTTCAAGGACTGTCAGAGGAAACACGGCAGAATGTGGATTCTAAAGGCTATATCCTACCAGATTTTCCACTGGTGAAAGAATGAAGAGAGGGTCTCTTTCTTTTGACACCTCCCCTCCAAGCTTTTGTTGGACAGTTGTGAGACCTGTGTGGACAAAAGCCACATGAGGTGGTGGTTATATTGAGGAGAGAAATTGGAAGATACTGAGTGGAAGAGCTGACAGAATTCAGTCCTAAGGCTGGTGGAGGCATGAGACCATTCACATGGTCTCATGGTCTCATGCAGGCGCCGCCGAAGCTGCTGTACACCGCAGAGGCAGCTCCGCATGTGTTGTTTACCTTGTCTTCCTGGTCTGAATGTGTTGTTTACCTTGTCTTCCCTCTGAGGCTCCAGAGGGAGGAAGTGACATGCCCACGGGGGTCAGAGGGCAGCATGGGCGTGTCCCTTCTCTCTCCAGAGCCTTGGAGGGAAGACAAGGTAAATAACACATGCAAATAGGCAGTGCCTGAAAGCGGCGCCCTCACGCTACTGCCCTTCGCACAACTCTGGCAGGAAGACACTGCTTTCCAAAAACCGCAGAGTTTTCACGCCAGTTGGGGGGGGGGGATGAGCATGGCAGCTGTGCGAACAGCACCCCAGGGACAGTGTTTTAACTGTCCCTAGGGCTCTGTTTTTGGGCCATGCAGAAACAGCCTAAGTCTGGAATGACAGCTGCACTGGTGGGGGGGCGGGAGAGTATGTCTCGGGGGGGGGGGAGTACAGTATATGAATGCATATTGCAGTCAAGCGGGACTCAGTCTCTGAAACATTTAAAAATATCCAAAAATCAAATATACAAACATTTGAAAACATGTGACATGTTGTGGTATATAGATCATTCCTGTGAATAATATACTATGAGAACCTAGATGGGGTTTTCCAAGTCCAGCTAAAAAGACATCCAGTGACATCTTACAGACTTTAAAAATTGATCAGCATTAGCTTTTGTGAGTCATAGTGCACACACCTGAGAATGTGAGCTCTGATTTATGAAAGCTTATATTTTGTTAGTCTTTAAAGGTACCACTGGGTACCTATTTAATTTTTCTGCAGTAGCTGTGGAAGTCTAACAAATTTCTTGTTTGTAGAGTTGTCAATCTCCAGGCAGTTCTTGACATTTTCTCAGAACTACAACTGATACCAAGACCACAGAGATTAGTTCCCCCGGAGAGAAATGGCTGTGATAGATATGATATCATACCCCATTGAGCTCCATCCCTACATTTTGCCTTGCCCAGGCTCCATCCTCCAAATCCTCAAGAATTTCCCATCCATTCAGGTGAAAACTTTGCTCATGAGTCCTTTTAATGCTATCTGCTAATGAATTGCTGACTGGAGACTGATGGAGTATCCCAAGGTTGTTTGTAACTCAAATTGTCTAACTCTTATTCCATTTGTAATGCCACCTACATATTTCTGTCTGCATTGTTATGAGAGGGAAATATTGAGTCAAGTAATAAGAGTCAAAATGAAAATCTCCATAAGAGAGAATACACATTGTGCATTATTTATAGGATGTTGCATTTGAAATGCACTATTTATCATATTCAGGAGACATCTGGAACTATAGGAGCATACTTTTACAATCAACTTATCTGAAGGGCTAGGATGATTACAGAAACACTTTGAATAATTTGGAGTGACATTTGTATGCCAATGTAGCCTATGTACAACATACATTCCTGAAAGAGCAAGAAGAGGTGAAGTCTGATACACTCTTGAATGACTCCTAGACTTTCTTGTATTGCTGCTACTACAGACAAGGAGAGGAAAGACAAGGAGATTAAATTAATAGAACTCTGATGCTATTGCTGTTGCTTCTGAAGCTGCATTCAGATTTCACAAACAAACTGGAGATAACTCATAAAGCTGGTTTATTCTTGGGCTGCTGCCCCACTGCTTTGCCTTTGTTCTCTGCATGCCCTGTACTGAGAATAAAGATGATCTGGTTTGGGAAAAGATGGATTCACATCTTGTAAAACATTAGAGACCAACAAGATGTTCAGGGTATAAGCTTTAAAAGTACAAACTCCCTTTGTTAGGTACAAGACATAGCTCACATCTGACAATGGGAGCTTTAACTCTTGGAAGATTATACCTCAAAAATCTTGTTGGTCGGTAAGGTGCTACTGGACACAAATCTAGTTGTACCATTGCAGACCAACACAGCTACCCTCTAAAACTGTCACTGTTGTTTGGGAAATTTTTGATCAAACTGCCACTTGAATTTTGGGCATCAATAAACATTGCTAGGAGCAGCAGTGGTGCAGTGGCTAAGAGCAGGTGCACTCTGATCAGGGGACCGGGTTTGATTCCCAGCTCTGCCGCTTGAGTTGTGGAGGTTTATCTGGGGAATTCAGATTCGTCTGTGCACTCCCATACACGCCAGCTGGGTGACCTTGGGCTACTCACAGCTTTTCGGAGCTCTCTCAGCCCCACCTACCTCACAGGGTGTTTGTTGTGAGGGGGGAAGGGCAAGGAGATTGTAAGCCCCTTTGAGTCTCCTACAGGAGAGAAAGGGGGATATAAATCCAAACTCCTCCTACTCCTCCTCCTCCTCCTCCTTCTAAGCATTGCTATGTTCAAATGAATGTGAACCAGAAGAATTCATTCATTCATTGACCTTTAATGGCATAAATAAATATTTACATCAATGTTTGGTTAAAATACAGTGGGTTAAATAGAAAGAAGAAATCTTGCTATATCTTCGGTCTGTCTTTTGTTGGTGTCGTTTAGAAGCAGTCAGGTCATGTCTAAGACTGAAGAGAGTGGGACACTATTAATGTGAGATTCTATAAATTGACTTATGGGTTGAAACCAGAAATCAAGGAAGAATGTGCAAAGCCTACTCCTGTAGCTAACAGAAATGAAAAGCCTTGAGGGATGACTGATGAAACTCTTAAAATTGCTAAAGATAGACAAGAAGCAAAGCAAAAGGTGACAGAGTCAGAAAAATCTAAATGTAGTTCCATCAACTTGCATGTAGAGACAAAGTAAACTATTATAATAACCAGTGTAAATACACAGAAAAGAAAGAGAAAGGAAGAGCAAGATCTAAAAAAATCAAAAGGGAATTTAAAGCATGGTTAGACGTTGAAAGATTAACTCAGAAATACATTAACAGAATAAAATAAAGAAGATAAGGGAGCAATGTATTGAGGACCCACACAGTACAAATGAAAGGATGACAGAGCCCTTTGAAGAGGAAACGATTGATGAAAAATCTACTGTTTTAGAAACTGAATTGAAAGTTGCCTTGAGTCCAGTTGGGAGGAACAAATCATCAAAAGGATCTCAGTAGAACTATTCCACGCCACAGAAACAGAACCCATTGAAATATTAACACAAATATGCCAACAAATATGAAAAACAAAACCCAACACCGACTAAAAATGCTCAATTTATATTCCAGTTCAAAAAAAGGTGATTTCAAAGACTGCTGCAACTATTGGATCATTGCATTCATTTCTCGTGTGAATAAGGTTATGCTCAAAATCTTACAACAAAGACAGTTACCATATAGGGAACAAGAAATGCCAGATGTTCAAGCTGGATTCAGAAAAAGAAGAGGCACTAGATATCATATTGCAAATGTACATTAGTTACTGGAAGATAAGAAAGAATCTCAAAAGAAAATCGACTTGTGTTTCATAGATTACAAAAAAACACTTCACTGTGTGGATCATGAGAAGCTATGTTTGGTTTTAAAAGAAATGGGAGTGCCACAACATCTAGTTGTTTTGATGTTCAACCTGTACACCAAACAAGCCCCAAATTTCCATAGAAACTAAAACAACTAAACCGGGGGTAACTTCCTTTGGTCACATTCTGAGAAGACAAGACTCATTGGAAAAGACAATAATTCTAGGAAATGTTAAAGGCAGTAAGAAAAGAAGAAAATCCAATGTAGATGAATTGACTCAATCTGGGAAGTCATGGCTCTCAGTTTGCAAGACCCAATCAAGTCTATTAGTGATAAAATGTTTTGGAAGTAATAATTCATAGGATTATCATAAGTCAGAAGCAACTTGATGGGTCTTAACACACACACACCATACTTTATTTTATTTCCTTCAAGCTAGAACTCTAAAACCACAGTTCAATTCTGGTTTATGGGAAAGATCGAACACCCCACCCCCCCATTCCCACCCCAGACTTGTTTTCACCACAAACTCTGTTTTTTCATAGCATCTGAATATAGCAAGAGTGATTACAGTCACACTGTGTAATGCTGGAATGCTGATTCACAGTCACTTCTACTGACTTACCTAAATGTGGAAAATTACACTAGGGTAGGCATTACAGCAAAAATAAGCAAAAATACAGTGCCACTTTATTTCAGCACCAGGTTTTGGGAGTCGGAGCTCAAGTCTAGATCAGATGCATGTGGAATATCCTCCTGTGTTTCTCTGCAGCTTTGCAATGCACCTATCCTGTACCAGTTCAACAAACAGTATTGGCTGCAGCCACCTGTTTGCCAACCCCCTCCAGTCTCCACTTTTGCTTGGAGCAGCTAATCCTCTTTCTCTCCTCATCCTCTAAGATCTCTTTAAATACAGGATGGCAAATTGCTCATGATCTGTAAAGATCTTGAATCCTTGAGAGAATTCAGCCACCATTTTTAGTGGCTAGACCAAAATAATGGCTGAACTTTTGCGAGAAGGAGGGATTGTGTGAGAGCTTGGTAACTCATATAGGGCATATGTGGC
Source organism: Sphaerodactylus townsendi (assembly GCF_021028975.2). Taxonomy (NCBI): domain Eukaryota; kingdom Metazoa; phylum Chordata; class Lepidosauria; order Squamata; family Sphaerodactylidae; genus Sphaerodactylus; species Sphaerodactylus townsendi. The sequence goes on along the minus strand of NC_059432.1, from coordinate 38,547,903 downwards.
TTACTGTGCTTTTCATAAAAAGTGAGAGGGCAGTAAAGGCCAAACTAGATGATATGCCTGTCACCTTCCAGTTCACAGGGGTGCAAAGACATACATGCATCAGGGAACTTGCCTTAAAAAAAGCATTCATTCATTGGTGCTGTGAGGGAGCACTGCTGGGCAGAAAGGGAATGGGTGGGGGACTTTCATTCCTTTTCTCTGTTTGCACGTGCCTTAGGAAAGATACGGGGAGCCAGAGAAAGGGAGTGAAAATCCACCCTCCCTTTCTGCTGGAGGGAAAAGAGAAGTTCCTTCTTCCCCAACTTAAAGTCTGGTTGTGCACCTGTGACCAGGCATGTGTTGGACATATTGCATAGTTATGTCCTAAGAGGGAGAATTAATTGCTTCTGAGAGGGAGTGGGAGCAGAGGCAGTAAGTGTGTGTGTGTGTGTGTGTGTGTGTGTGTGTGTGTGTGTGTGTGTGTGTGTGTGTGTAAGGGGTGAAGCAGTGCAGAAGGTGGCAAAGAAAGTGCTTAAAAAGTTGTTGCCTCTCAAATTCTACTGTCTGATGCTACTATCATGGTCATATAATAAGGCCCTGCAATTATGCAGTTAAAACTGGGTATACTGAAATACTCTTGCACTTGAAAAACAAGTGCATTAACAATTGGAGCAGTTCCTTCTCTTTCCTTCTTGTTTTAGTTTCTCCCAGCCAGAAGAATTAAACCTGAGTTGTTCTCAAACATGTTACATGTTTCCTACACTGAGGCCCCTTCCGCACATGCAAAATAATGCGTTTTCAAACCACTTTCACAACTGTTTGCAAGTGGATTTTGCCATTCCGCACAGCTTCAAAGAGCACTGAAAGCAGTTTGAAAGTGCATTATTCTGCATGTGCGGAATGAGCCTGAGAAAAAAAATATGCACATGAATGTGACCTTTGAGACACAAGAGATGTTTCCAAGCAATTACAATAAGAATTTTGACCTAGACCACATTTTTATAAAGATGAAATGATGTAGGTAATCCTGTGTATGAATTGATTAAGACCAACAAGTACCATTTTTAGCCTTAATCTGAAAATCTATATATTACAATTCCCACTCAACCTACATTACAATTCCCACCAAGTACATCTTCTTACATTTTTGAACGTGTGTTGCTTCTGTGAGAACCTCTGGATAGCATCTTCGAAAGATGTCTGCAACGCAGCAGTCAGGCATAAGGCTGGTCATATGCAAATAATAGGCAAGAATAGCACACACCAGTTTTGCAGGGTGTTGTACAGCACTTTTACACCATTGACCTTCAACTACAAACATCGTTGCTGAAAGGATGAACAGAATGGCAGGAAAAGAACCCTTTTCCCAGTTTGGTCACTGACCCATATAAATAAATTACATTACAAAGGGTCCATCTTTTTATATATCATGTTATTTCCCTAGATTGATGGCGAGAGACTATTTAGCTCTCAAGATTACTCATGCACTGAAAGGTATATGATATTGCCAAGTGACATTTATCTAGCACCGGCTGGATATTTTCCTCTAAAGCTGATGCTTTCTTACCCAGATGTAGAGATGAGATGGAATGTATGGTAAATAGACATTATAGCAAGCATGATCCTTGGTTATGTCTTTGAACTCCCCATAAATTCCCATCTTTTCTTCTACTGCTCCTGAGTTTGTTAAGGATTGTGCTATGTCCATTTTTAGTAGGTGTGCAATGAACAACTGCATTTTAGCTCAAAACCTACACATGGCAACGACAGCAATAACTAGTCTTAGATTTCCTAATGGTGTGTGCAGATCTTCATGTGCGCCCATGTAACCTCAGCTGGTGGGTTCTGTGGGCCAGACCTTGGAAGGAGTTTGCAACAACTAAATTTTAAACAAAATGGTTTACTTTCTTTAACATACGACAGTTATCAAACATTAACATTTAACTTAGCACTCCAAGGTCCCATTCAAGTTTCATTCCAAGTCCTTCTAATTGCACTCTGATAATGCCAAGTCCATTCTTCCTGCTGGTGGTTGGCTCATGGAGACTCCAGAGGCTTGGTGAACTGGATTCAAGATGTTGAAGGTCCCCAGAAAAACTCTCACCATTTACATACACAAAAACCCTGAAACAATAAATTCTAACATTTACAATATAGCAAAAAACAACAACTCCCTTCCCACTAGTTCCCAACAACATTGCAGTTACCTTAAACAAAGTGTTAAGGGCTTATAAAAATCAATCAAGGTCTCAGCCTGGTAGCCTTGCTTCCTCCAACCTCATGAGTTTTGCAGCCTTCTCCTGCTTTTCAGACTCCACCCCTTTCTGGGTCATCCCATTCTTAGCATAGGGCCGTGGTGGCGAACCTTTGGCACTCCAGATGTTATGGACTACAATTCCCATCAGCCCCTGCCAGCATGGCCAATTGTAGGGGCTGATGGGAATTGTAGTCCATAACATCTGGAGTGCCAAAGGTTCGCCATCACTGGCATAGGGGTTACACCCACACACACAGAAAAAAAGTGTGGCTTATTGTTTTATTATATTTATAGTATCTGTGTATCATATTTCAACCATCTCAGAGCAATAGACTGATTGAACACTTCGAAGAGAAGAATTAAAAGAGTATGGATTTATATGCCACTGAACCTTAAGGAGTCTCAAAGCAGCTTACATACTCCTTCCATATATTGGAGATGATTTCCTTCCTAAGCATTGTTTTCTTGCTAGACTGGGGCAATTTATGAGACCAAGGTTGATTCCCCACTGCAGAGTTTACTAGATTCGACCCGGTTCCCTGAAAAGGAACTGACCTAGGTTGACTCCATTGTTACTCCCCACAGCCGCCGAGTTCATCCCACCAAAGCTGAGCTCAGAGGGCGGGATCACCTCAGCGCCTCTTCTGATCTTTGTTCCCGATTGGCTGTCGTGTTATCATGGGAACGTGAACATGCGTCCGTTTTTTATTTTTACATAACGGCAACATAGCCACAATCAGTGCTCTATGTAGCTAAAAGCAGTGTGTAAACGTGTGCTGTTTATATGTATGGCCATAGCTTCATATACAAGAAGGATATTTTTAAAAGGGCACACTTTTCCCCACCTTGAGTCTTTCGTTCTGAGCATGCCCAAAACACTGAACTGTGATTGGCTGACCGGAGAGAACAGTTCCTCGATGATTCCCCACTTTACCGGCTTTGACCTGAGTTCGACCTAGGTTTGCTGAAAAAGTTGTACCTCCCTGATGGAGTCGGAATTTGACAGTTTGAGGGCGTGAAGCTGGGATGGAACCGTGTCGAACACAGTGGCTGTGGGGAATAACTTCGGGGGTGAGGCGGCTTCGAGCCCTTCGGGGGTGAGGCGGCTTATAAATCCCATAATAAATAAATAAATAAATAAAACTAAGTCAAACCTAGGTTGAACCTAAGTCAAACCTAAGTTGACCTACGTTGAACCTAGGTCAAACCTGCCAGTAGGGAATCGACCCAAGAGGACTTTTCTTTAAACAGTTTGTTTTTAGATTTGATTTTGCTGATCATGTTAGATGAACCCAGGCTGATATCCAGGCGTTATGGCTTCTGAATGTTTCAATGAAATTTAAGTTTATTGTATAGAATTGGAAAGGATAGATAATAGCTTGGAACTATGCAAAATAATTTGAATAAGGAATATTTTGAATAAGGAATGATACAACAAAGAACAAGCACTATTTTAAATAATCCAGTTAACTGTGCAATTCTAAGTCCATTGACTTCAGTGGACTAATATTGTATAAGCAGAAGGGTGTCCGTATTTATATTAAACCAGTTTTCTGTCCTTTCAGTCAAGCATAATATACATTGTATTGTCGAAGGCTTTCACGGCCGTAATCACTTGGGTGCTGTGTGGTTTCTGGGCTGTATGGCCGTGTTCTAGCAGCATTCTCTCCTGACGTTTCGCCTGCATCTGTGGCTGGCATCTTCAGAGGATCCTCTGAAGATGCCAGCCACAGATGCAGGCGAAACGTCAGGAGAGAATGCTGCTAGAACACGGCCATACAGCCCGGAAACCACACAGCACCCAAAACATAATATACATTGATGCTAAGATTGGAACTAAACAACAATAATAATATGTGTGCTGTCTTTGTGAAAATGAAATGTCTCTACCAGCATTATCCAAAGAAGGGGAATCCACTGGTGGGAGTGATGCAGAGCTGCGTTGCCTTATTTGATCTCCTTGGGATACTTGCTCTGGCAGAGGGGTGAATGAATCTCCCTGTGGGCAGCCACTGCCACCCTCCCCAGCATGTCATGCCATCATCTCTGCATTCCACCCCCGGTGCAGCAGAGGTGGTTTGGAGGTGTGGCTTGGGGAGGAGCTACCATTTGTCAGCTTCCTATTGGCCATTGCCCTTGTTGCACCGGCAGCTGGGGCATCGGACTTACAGCGCCAAAAAGGTGGCGTAAGTCCATTAAGCCCAATTCAAGGGCCTCTGGTTTTGTTAGAGATTGCTTGGTGGGCAACAGCTGTGATAGCTGTGAGCAACAGCATGTCAATCACACATTGAATAGTTCATAAAAAAGGTCAATTAAAATACTGAAATAACCCTAATGAAAACTTGTGGGGCAGCTTTAAGAAGAAGAAGAAGAAGAAGAAGAAGAAGAAGAAGAAGAAGAAGAAGAAGAAGAAGAAGAAGAAGAAGAAGAAGAAGAGAGTTTGGATTTATATCCCCCCTTTCTCTCCTGCAGGAGACTCAAAGGGGCTTACAATCTCCTTGCCCTTCCCCGCTCACAACAAACACCCTGTGAGGTGGGTGGGGCTGAGAGAGCTCCGAGAAGCTGTGACTAGCCCAAGGTCACCCAGCTGGCGTGTGTGGGAGTTTCCAGGCTAATCTGAATTTCCCAGATAAGCCTCCACAACTCAGGCGGCAGAGCTGGGAATCAAACCCGGTTCCTCCAGATTAGATACATGAGCTCTTAACTTCCTACGCCACTGCTGCTCCATTTTAGAAATGAAAGTCACCAGAAGAAATATTCTTCATGTCTCCCCTCCCTAAGAAGGCAACAGACATTACTGTCTGTACTAGCCTATTAGTAAATTTATATCTAGAAATTTTGCTACTCTTTTGCAAAGTAATACCAAAGATTTCTATTGCAATCCTCTGCAGAGTTACTCCAGTTAAAACCGATTGAAAGCAACTGGCTTAAACTAGAACAACTGTGCAAAAGAACTGCGCACTTTTATATTCCCTATTAAAATCAAAGTCCATTCAACTGACATAAAAATCAGCCATTTTCTTCTTGCCTGTACAGGAGGCTTGGTGGATTTAATTATGAGAACACCTGTGATAGCGTTAGCAATAAGATAATTAAGTGGCGATGAAACAGAAAAAGAACATTCACATCAGCTGAGGTTTGCTCGGTCTGTGAGCTGTTTACAAAGCTAATACTAGGTTAAAAACTAAAATCTAACTGGAATTTGTAACGATGGAATAATGTGCTCAAACAATATTGTCTCTTAAATTACTGTTCTTCATTAGATGGCCTAGTTGTTTAGTTACAGCTTTTAGTTCCGGCTCATAAAAGCCATTCCCTCTAAATAAAATGCTTCCTCAAAGAATATTTTATCTATGTTCTGAAGTCTTAGTGAGACTATTTAATGATATCACTTTCCTATTAGTAAACATTAATATGTTACACTCTGGTGTAACAGTACCAAAACAGGTAATGGGGGGCAAAATGGTCAGAGAGAACTGCTGAAGAATGCAGGATATTTTTTTTAAGTAGATAAAAGTCCTGTCACCCCAAGGCTGCAAAATGAAAAAGAATAATTGAGCTGCAATGCACAGTTCAAGTATTGTGAGTGAAGGGCACATCCAAGGATAATAGAGGGAATATGGCTGGCGGCGAAGAGAGGATGTGTGTGTAAAGCAGGGGTCCCCAAACTTTTTAAACAGGGGGCCAGTTCACTGTTCCTCAGACTGCTGGAGGGCCGGACTAAAAAAAACTATGAACAAATTCCTATGCACAAATGATTGTAAAATGTTTGATTTCACCTTTCAGCCTTTCTGTCATGGTCTATTTTTAGAACAGTGACCAAAGTATGTCAAGTATAGGGTGGGCTCCAAATATTGTTGGGGAGGCTGTGGAATACCTTCCCCTGTAAAAAAAAAAAAAAGCAGAACTTTCCCAATGAAACATTCCATCTAACCCAGGATCAGGTATCTTCCTGGGTTCTTTCCTCCCTAGCAGCCAGCGAGCGATTCACCAGCCTGGCTGATGCCAATGGGAGTGAGGCGGAACAGAAAGCCTGAGAGCAACACATGGAGTAGCTGAGAGGGAAGGGCGGAGCAGGCATTGCCACATGTAAGGTTTCCAACTCTGGGTCAGAAAATTAATGGAGATTTGGAGGTGCCATCACGTAACTGCAATCAACAGCCGTTGGGGCCGGTTCCTCCTCTCCCTCGAGCCCCCACTGCACATGAATGGAGCCATTGCCGCCATGCCTGGCGGGCCGGATAAATGCCTTCAGGGGGCCACATTTGGCCCCCGGGCCGTAGTTTGGGGACCCCTGGTGTAAAGTGTTGTCAAGTCGGAGCCAACTTATGGCAATACAATAGGATGTTCAAGGGAAGAGACTAAAAGAGGTAGTTTGCCATTGCCTTCCTCTGGATAGCAACCCTGCTATTCTGTCGTGGTTTCCCATTCAAATACTAACCAGGACTGACGCTGCTTGGCTTTTGAGATCTGACAAGATCAGGCCAGCCTGGGCCATTCAGCTCAGGGAAGAGGACACTACACCAAGTGGCATATGAATGCTAGTCCATTGAAGCGGAGTTGTTCTTGAAAAAAATCTCCTAAAACATATGATTTAAAACAAAAACAATGCTGAAAAATAAATTATCAAGGAGATTCAGCACCTGTATGAGCAAATTTTGGATCATTTGCACAGAGTAAATGAAGTTCAGAGTTTTTAATAAATTCATTTATTTATTCCGTTGATACTCTGCCATTATCCATAATGAGGACCCAAAACGGCTTACAGCTTTCTCCTCTCAATTTTATTCTCATGGCAACTCTGTGAGGCAGGGGGAGGTGAAAGTGTGTCACGTGCCCAAGGTCATCCAGCAAACTTCCATTGCAAAGTACAGATTCAAACCTTTGACTCCCAGATCCTAGACCGACAATTCAATTACTACACCACAGTGACATTGGTACTATTAAAACAGAAGAGAAATATATGGCCATTTACACACATGTTGTCTCCTTCGCTGTGGGTGTAAATTCCCTTTGGGTTTGGTTCTCAGTTCCACACATGCTTTTCCCTTGTCAGCAGTCATCCCATTGGCAATCACCTTTCCCTCAGATCAGACTTTTTTTCCCTCTTTTTGCAGGGAAAGCTTTGCTCACTTTTTCTTGCTCCTCCCTGCCTTCCCCCACTCACACCACAGTAATTCATCCCATTGTTTGGGATACCATTGCAGGATGATCAGAAAGGATTCTTTTTTACATTATTTTCACAGTATAGGTCTATTTCACAGTGAACTCTGTGAAATTGACACGGCTGTGTTCATTAACAAGGTCCTTGCCAGGCTTTCTCATCTCCCCTCAGCTGCCAGCACCACATCCTGTCTTTTTCCGGCCTTCCCCTCCCTAGCCTCCTGCAAGCCAAGCTTTTATTGCTCGGTATGGCAGACTCTTTTCTTATTGGACAGGAGGTTATTGGCGTAAGAAGTTAAGAGCTCGTGCATCCAAACTGGAGGAACCGGGTTTGATTCTCTGCTCTGCCGCCTGAGCTGTGGAGGCTTATCTGGGGAATTCAGATTAGCCTGTACACTCCCACACACGCCAGCTGGGTGACCTTGGGCTAGTCACAGCTTCTCAGAGCTCTCTCAGCCTCACCTACCTCACAGGGTGTTTGTTGTGAGGAGGGAAGGGCAAGGAGATTGTAAGCCCCTTTGAGTCTCCTACAGGAGAGAAAGGGGGGATATAAATCCAAACTCTTCTCTTCTTCTTTTAGTTTAATCGAAGCAGGTCTGTGAACTCATGCTTGAACAAAGACCGCAAAAACTACTGCAACAACAAAATGGCAGCAGGCGACCTCCCCAAATGGTGGTTGCATGGAAACAACAAGGAGGTGGAGGTGGTGGTGGAGGTGGTGGTGGTGGTGGTGGAAATGGCAGACCAGCTCAGATAGGGACACTTTGCAGGAAGGTAACCTGTGTAAACAAAACACTGCAGGGAAAAAAGAACAGTGTAAACAGGAAATCCCCACTATGAAGCAAAGTTAGGGAATCAACTGCTTCTCAGCCGTAGAGAAAGGCATGCACACGTAAGTGGCCTCTCAGAACCAAACAACTCCCTTAATAATCAGTAAAAATGTTTTTTTTAAAAATAGAAAAGAACTATTCCATTTTAAAAAAAAGATTTATTCCTTTTTTACTGTGAAAATGGTGCATGGGAACATTTCTCCCTCCCCATATTGTTCTGAACAAATGGGCAGCCTCCTGAACTAACGGGCCCTTGGGCCAAACAGCAACGAGACCGTCCTCACCTCCTGAACGATCAGCATGGATTAACAGCCTAATGAACCTCAGTTCATTATTCTTTTTTTAAATTAAAAATTAAAATAGAAAATATGATTTACAATGACCAACCCACAGAGTACACTGAAACTGAAACAATGTTGGAGAAAAGTAGTCAACAGTATTCCGTTAGGATTTCTCATGGGATCCATTTTGTTGAAATATCTTGGAGTGGTTTGGGGGATAAAAGTAGGTATGAAAGAGCATTTTGTTGTTGACACCTAGTTGGTTGCTGTTGTCAATATAGATAAGGATCAGGAATTTGCTCTGGATGGATTACATGATTATTTTTTTTGGTCTAAATGTGCATCATTCACTAGGGGTATTGTAAGTGCTTCAGCTATCTGTTTAAGATGAGGCTGGAAATGACAGAGAAGAAAAGAGCTTGGTGAGTTTTAACCTAGGTCCATTAAACCTGGATTAAGTCTATACAGCCTGTAAACTTGTATGAATACTTAGACTATTCATCGAACTGGAAAAAGTTGTGCTCTAGCCAGTTGAGGGATGACTCTGAGATCACATTGCTCAAAGCTATACAAATTATTGTCCAGTTCTTCATTTCAAGGTCTCCAGACAGTTCCACACATCTCGTGACCCATCAAGCCCAGTGCAGTACACCAGCCATATACCGGAGTGAATCTTACCCATATTCTAGCAGTCCACGGAACAAAGTTTATTTATTCATTTAAGCATTTTCCCTACCTCTCCTTTTGCCTCAAGTTAGAAGTCTTCTTGTAGCCCAGAGACTACAAAAGATTTCAACAACATAGGTCCCATGAGATATTCCAAAGGAATACTGATGGCTACTTTCCTCCAACCTAAGAGTCTGTTCCATGGGATGAAGGGCACCTTAGGATGGTGGAGGAGGGTTAGTTGGAGGATGGTTAAATCCTCCCCATTCAAAATAATAGGCTAACTATGGAGAAAGGAAACAATGTGAATGTGAAATGCAAAATGCAAAATGCAAAAACAAAATTCAGATGTAAATCTACAAACCAGCCAGGTCCATGCTTGAGACTGGATATGTTTTGCAATTCATGGTGAGCTGCAAAAACAAGAAGTTTGTATTTTTTATAGGTTATATTTACATTACTTTTTCTGGACTATGCCCCCCCCCCCCACTCCATTTTAGAGTCACGTATTTTAAGCTTAGCATCACAAATGGTATTTCATGTGTTACAGATGCAGATACAACTGTACATTCTCTAGTTATTTCTCAGTCAAGACCTATGACTTTATCATAACTACCTTATTTGCTCATCTTCCAGAAGAACATGTGCTATTCTTGGATAACCGATAGAACATCTGGGTGCTGGACTCTGCCACATACCGAGTGCCTGCCTTTCCTGTTGGCTCTGCTCCAGGAGCAGAGGGCAATAGACAGGTATCCGCCATAAGCACCGAATGAGCAAACTGGGAGACTGCTCAGCAGACGCAATGAAAAGAGTAAATTGGAGTTTTAATTCAGGGCTTTAGGTTAGTGGCTCCTTGTCGGGGTTTCATTTTCTTTAATAGGGATAGCTGAACTTCAGCGATGCTAAGCCCACATGCATTTTGATGAACGGGGGGAGTCAAAACAAACAAGGCCAGCTACAGCTTAAAGAAGGATCGTTTTTTAAAAAAAGATGCTTCCTCTTTATTTAACATTATGCAATATGCCCCCAAACAACTTTTTAATGAACAGTGAGAAATCTTTGACATATTTCTTAACATAAATCACAACCTATTTTTTAAAATGCAAATATTATCTACAACTCTCATGTACGCTTTCAGAATTATGTATTTATGATTTTGTGGATCAGCAGTTATGCTTTCCCAGGAGTCCTAAAAATTACTTATTCCATCTCCAGACATTTTCCAGTCTTCTGAATCTTTGGCAACCTGGAGGAATCTCCAGTATGTTTGCTTTGCAGGACTTTTGCTTTGGCTCTGACATATCACAACAATAATATACAAAGGAGGTGTCAGTGGCATTGGATACACATACTTGTGATAGTTACTAAGTAAGTGGAAGGACACTGCCTGAAATGAAAACTGAACAAAAAATCCACCACAACCCTCCCCCACCCCAATAAAACTGCAGAAATTTAACACCATTTTTACAACAGGGAATCTTCACTTCCAATTTATGGAAATGGCTGAAAATGAAAATGGGCTAGAGTAGAACTAAGAGACATAAAGCTGAGGAAGACAGAAACCAGAATGGCACAAGATTCAAGGTTGTTTAAGTGTGAGAAGGCCAGAGAGCTTTAACAGCAACTGTTGTCAATTAATTTTAAAAAATTATGCAATAGCCTGAAAATAATACCTGCAGTCCCTTCAGCCAATCCTGAATTTCTGGATGAAAGTTTTTGAAGGTCTCCTAAAAAGCTGTGCCTTAGCCATGACTACTGGTTAGTTCTTAGATGGAGTTTGGCTGGTATGTATTTGAACCACAATGCTTAGATCATAAACAAGCATTTATAGTAGTTTACAGATTGTAAAAGTCACATCAATGATATCAATTCCATCAGTTTGAGATCTTCCCAAATCATGAGCAACATGTGAAGCCCGCTTCATATGACCATGTTCAGTTGAAGGTGGGCTTTTGGCAGGTGGGGACCCTAGTATTAAAATGAGTTTTTAGGGTTACCCTAGGACAGTGGTGGCGAACCTTTGGCACTCCAGATGTTATGGACCACAATTCCCATCAGCCCCTGCCAGCATGGCAATTGGCCATGCTGGCAAGGGCTGATGGGGATTGTAGTTCATAACATCTGGAGTGCCAAAGGTTCGCCACCACGGCCCTAGGATCAATCTTGCACCTAGGATTTATTGTTCCCATCTGTTATGCAGGATTGAAGACCACAAAACAATAAACAATTCATACTATGTAGCATTATTCTCCTCCTTATCAAAGATCTTGGCAGGATTGTTGGTAAGGAGTAGAAGAATAGCCATTACTGAGTCTCCAGATGATGCTGTGCTATCCTTGAGATGTTACAAACTGCACTCTTCCCATCCTCCCTTCCACACAAATCTACATTTCTAAGCTAGTTTTGGTGTTGCAATGGTAAACACAAAAGGACACTTTTTGTATTTCAGTTACAAGGAAGGAGGACAAGATACATTTCCCAGAGCCTGAATGGCTATAAGGATGCTTACACTGATGGCTATCTTCTGTAACCTTCCACAATTACATACACATCTAAAGAGTTTACGGAAGTAAGAGAACATTTTGCTTTCTATTTCAAAAGAGCTGCTTCAGCAAGCTAGAAGCTGTCAGTTCCCTGATACTGTCTGAAACAAAAGTATATCAAAAGGGATTTGTTTCAGCACATCCTATTGCATAGTTTTATGAACTCATGGGATTAACAAAAAAAGAAAAAGTTCCCAAATCTATTTGTTGCTAACATTTCTCAAATTTGCTACTACATGGCTTTATCTTCTGCTGGTTTTATTTGTTAAAAGGCTTATTGTCTGCTTTTCAATTGTGGGTGTTGGGCCTGCATTTTTGTTGCCATTGTATGTGGTTTTTAGAAGGTTTAGAAGTTTTTTAGAAGGTTGGTTTTCTTGAAAACAATGTTTTGGGAAGTGCAATCTGGGCGCGCGCGCGGGGGGGGGGGGGGGGATTTCCCCTTGGTTTTAAAAGAGGTTACTTTTAACAAGCATGTGTTAGGGACTGTTTTTAAAAGTTCAAATTAAACTTCAGCATCGGGCTTGTTCCTGCCTAATTAGGCTAGTGCTAGGCAATTAAGAATAGGCAAGGTTGTTTGTCAAAAGTTATTACCATAGATTAACTATTTAAAAACTTTTTAGTGTCCACTCTGGGCTTCACAGCACTTGAAGTCAGCCATTTTAGGAGGGGAAAACAATGCTTTAGGCTGTCCTTTAGTTCTATTTTTTCAGAAGGGAGTAGCTGAAGTCTTGAAAAAGAATTAACCACAGTTTGCAGGAGAGTTACAAAAAGTTTAATACAATTCCTTTATGATTTTAGAACATTTTTCTATCCATATCCAGGTTAGCTTCACAAAATGAAGGTGGATTTTAGAATAGGAAGTCATTAGCTTTTGTTGTTGTTTTTTAAACCCACAGAAGCATGTTTAGGTTAGGTACAGTTTTACAAAACGAAAATATAGGTTTTTGACAGGGGGATACAAAGGTTTGAGGGTCTGGTAGGTTGTAGTGTAGGTAGAGAGGTACTTGACTCCCTCAACTAGTTCGACAGAATTTGTCCCTGGGACAGAATAAGCAACAGGAAAAGGAATGCATCAGGGTCCTGGGGGAAAGGTTAAGAAGAAGACTAGAGGGTGGAGGGGAGGGCTGTGGCTTTCCCCCCATTTATACAGAGGATTGCACCATAGCTGCCTTCCACCAGCCTGACCTCTGGCTGCTGTGGTGCAATAAAGAAGCCTCACAAGGGGGCTTTCCCCACTGACAGAGTTGAACTGGTTCTACCTAGGTTTGCCTCAGTGAATCCCCATTGCCACCAAGCTCAACATTGTTTTGTCTCAGCCTCCCCCCCCCCCCCGAACTGTGACATCCTTGTCGCAGTTATGAACTACACTTTTCTGCTGGAACACGGTTGATACTGCTTCGAAGTGGGGAAGCATCGAAATGACACCTCATCCGTTCAACCAATCACTAGCTGCTTTTGTGGCATGCACAGAACGGGAGAGTTGTGGCGGGCAGAAAGTGCATGTAACTGTAAACTGTAAAAACTGTAAAAAAAATGGAACACTCCCGTTTCCCGCTGTAACACAAGCGCCAATCACGATCGAGGAGCGAAACAGGCACCAAGATGATCCCGCCCACTTAGCTCGGTTCCAGGGGGCCAACTCAGTTGCTGTGGGGACAGTCTGGAATCGCCTTCCACTGAAGGGAACCAAGTCGACCTTAGCTCCCTTCTGTAGTGGGGAAAGCCTCAAGGCCCTCTTATTTGAGGCTATGCTAGAGCCCCACCTGTAGAGAGGACTGGAGGTGCTGGCACTGGCAGGGGTCTGCTGCTCAGGCTGCCCCTTCTCTTGCTGTTGTTGAGACTCAGCTGCAGCAGGAGGAGCAACCTTAGCTGTCTTTTGGGAAGACAAGAATATTCTTGCTCTGGAACTCATCTCCGGGACCAAGAGGCTGATAGAGGAGTATAGAAGAGATTGTGCTTCTCTAGTTCCTCCAGAGTCCAGCAGGCCTTTGGAGGAGTGATAGGAGGATTGGCCAGAGGTGGCACAAGAAATGCCAGGAAATGTAGTTCTCCATGTTCCATAGGCTCAAGGGCTAAATACACAGATGTCCACTGAGAGAGGTGAAAAAAAAATACATTGGGCTTTTACACACATTGGGCTTTTACTTCACATTGAGCGTACGTTCTCTTTGGGTTTGATTCTTGATTACACACACTCTCCCCTGCGTTGACAATTATCCTGCCTTCAGATCAGAGAATCCCCCCAGTTTCTAAACCGTGCAACTTTTTCTCTCCCTTTGCAGGGAAAGTAAAGTTTGCGTTAAGTTCGATTCTGTTTTGTTTTACACTTTTCTCCACCTTTCCCCACCCATACCACAGCAGTTCCTCCCACTCTCCAGGCCACCATTTCAAAATGATCAGAGGGGCTTTAAAAAAAAAAATTAACACCATGAAATTTACATGGTCTACAAAAGACAGCAATTCCCCCCCCCCCCTCCACCAAAAAAAAGGCAGCAGGCAACCTCCCAAAATGGAGGTTATATGCAAACAATAAGGAAGTAGTGGGTGGGCAGAATGGTGGATTGGCATGGCTAAGTACACTTCACAGGACGAAAATCCCTGTGTAAAAAACACACCCACACACCCACACAGAAAACCCCCACTGTGAAGCAAACAGCCATGAAGTAAGTGCTACAAGCATAAATGTCCACTTATTTTTTTAAATGAATGAAAACCTCATTGTATGTCCATTAATACTGTGCTTCATGCCACAAAGGCACCATGACAAAGAGCTATAGGTTGTTGAGGGCTATTGTATGAGAGGGAGTTCATTTTGGTATTCTTCACTACTCTGCTTCATCTCTTTCCCCTTGACTGCAAGCCCAAAGAATTCTTTTTGCTGGCATAACAATTTGCACTTGTGTCTAATTTCACAGTCCTGCAGCAAAGTCAGCACTAAGCCTTTAAAACCTTGGATTAGCATTTAAACATTGGTGGTGAGTCGAAGAGATTTTTTTTTTAAAAAAAATAAATCTCTGTTTTGCTCTTTTCCTGTTTCCTAGTTACACAGTTGGAATCAGGAAGCCCTCTCAGGGTCCTGATCTACAATAATTCAGAGGATATCCTTATCTCTCCCCACCTTCCTATAAATAAATTGAAACATTTCTACTATGTGCTTACAAAAGCAGTACGTAAACTCCAGAGGGCAACTGTTGTTCTATGCAATTACTGTTTAAGCAATGTGTGCTTATGTGAGTCCCACCCTGTGTTTTCCTACTTAAATACATTCATAGAAGTGGCAAAGAAACAAAAGGTTTCACTCCAGCTGTAAACAAAACGTTTTCACTCCAGCTGTAAAGCAGGACATCATATCACTCCTTTACAAATTATAAAGCAGGGCATTTGGGAGTGGATTGTTATCAATAGGAGGAGGATGACATACAACTCTTAAGTTGAGTCAGGTGGGATAGAGGAAATCATGAACAGGTGTCTGTGAAGTAAGTAAGTACTGGGTTAGAAGAGAACCAATAAAGTGAAATCCAGTTGAGATAATTCTGAGATGCTTTTGGTTGATGATACAGTCAGCCACATAGAGCAAATTCAGCTTCTTCTGGAGGAGGTTGTACCATTAAATCCATGATTACAGTCTGGGCCTAAGTAGCTCGTTGCACCTTTAGCCAACTCCAAGTGATATACCAGCTGTGGCTCTTCTTTCAGAGACGTGATTTGGCCACAGTCATCAATGTTATAATCAATTTCAGGTTACACTGATGTACTCAGTATGGGGCTGCATTTGAAGACTGTTTGTAAGTTTCAGATGGTATAAAACTCAGGGCCAAGACTTCTTGCTGCTGTGAGTCATAGAGAACAGTTTTGTTCCCTTACTAGTTCTGACTGATCTACTGAAGTCAATTTGTTTCTAGGCATGTTGAAAAATTCTGCTCAAGTGGGTATTACTTACCAAGTTTCAAAAGGTCAGCAACCCGGGTACTTGAAGGGCTCCTTTCCCCCAAACAAATGTGCCTATCAGTTAAGGACTGCTTTGAAGGCTCTTCTGTGTTGTGGTACCTTTGTTGTGAAAATCTTTCCCTGTTGCTATTTGCTTGGCACCAAGCTTGCTGAACAATCTCAGCTACAGCCACCAATCCTGGCAAATTGACAAATGCCATCCTTCTAAGTGATACAAATGCATTCAACCAACCTGTACCCCCACTCATGAAGCACACAAGTGTCTGAATTACAGCAAAACAAGTTGCCAGACAAAGGCTGGGCTTGAGCCCACAGCCTGCAGGCAGACACCTGCAAAGATCAAGCACCATCGAGCACCAAGCACCATCAGGAAGCTCTGACATCATTGCCAACCATATGAAACCAAGCAGGGAACATTCCAAAAACAGGTGTTAGTGAAAAGGCCCTGGGATAGAATGGCCAAGGCTCCTGGTTCAATCCCCACTTGGGGTGTAGTTAGCAAATATATCGAACATCCCAGTAAATACAGAAGGGAGGATGGGACAGTCCAGTTGATGAACTGCCTGGCACTGACATTTTGGCTGCCATGCCCTTTCACAACCCCACTGTTCCATATGCCAGAACCTGTTGCTTCCATCAGCGCCTCCTCCAGCCCCCTCTCTAACTGTAGGATTCCTCCCTGCAAGTGAACAGCACATAGCAGCCAGCACAGAGAGAGGGGGGGGGGCGGGTAGAGACTGTGGAGGGTGGCCATGCCCATCTGCTATCGTTGAATATAACAGGAGTTCAATGGCTCCATAAGCACTAACAGCATTAGCCTTCCATGCATCACAGTCCATTTCTACACACGTATGAAGATGAAATAATTCTGGGAATTCACAGATGGAAGGAAAAGGAGCTGGGGCACAGGGTGGCATGGCATGAGAAGGTGGAGGTAGGAAGGATTGGAGGCAATTCTTAACTGCTCAACACCAAACAGGAAAGGACACAGCTTTTGAATACTCCAGATGTTATTGGCCAGCATCAAGGAAATAGTAATGAGGTCCAATGAGCAGAGTTGTGAACTC
Organism: Sphaerodactylus townsendi; assembly: GCF_021028975.2. NCBI lineage: Eukaryota > Metazoa > Chordata > Lepidosauria > Squamata > Sphaerodactylidae > Sphaerodactylus > Sphaerodactylus townsendi. Next base: position 38,531,166 of record NC_059432.1, on the reverse strand, counting down.
TTTCTGTCCAGTACAGCTGGTGTACTGTTGTAAAGGGTGGGGGTGGGGCTACCTTGAGGAGCGTTCAGAAATTGCAGCTGTACTCTGTTCAACAAAAATAACCAAGTGTGGTCAATCATGCCTCAGCAAAAGTAGTGTGCTTCCACAGGTGAAAATAGTCCCAAATGTCTATTACCCTCCCTTTGCCCACACGGAGGGCAGAAGAAAGTGGGAGAAAAGAGATGGGGGCAGCAGAAGCTATCTCTTGTTTCCCTCACAGCTCCCGCCAAGCAGGAAGGAGGGAGGGTGAGCTGTGTGGGCCACCTTGATAATCCCCAGCCAGGAGTCTGAGCGGTTTCAGGGCAAGAGGAGGAAGAGATGACAGCTCCCTTCAGAGGAGTTTCAGCCTGGGGATTGCCCTGAGGGGCTCCAGGCTCTCAGACATCCTCAGTTTTCTTCTTTTATGGTAGAACTTCAGAGTAACCAAAAGAGTGTATGGTGTCTATGGTATTTTAGTCCAAACTGCTAAAATCACACATGCGCAGAAAAATAAAGTCCAGGATGGTGGTGAATAGATATACAAATCTACTCAATTTTCAGTCTTTCAGAGAAAGTTGAAGGTTGTATTTAATTTTGATGAATTTGGTAAATGTCATTAATTTGGTGGCAATTCTAAATTGTGATTTTAAATTCTGATTTTCATCATTGTACAAGTGACCATCTTGAATGTCTTATGACTGCCTTTGGCATCACATTCCTGCTGATCTCTTTCCTTACATTACATTTCCCCCACATCCCAGTCCCATTTTAAGGAGTTTCCCAAACTGGCGTTGGTAAACTTGACCAGCAGCCAAAAGGAATGAAATGTACAATTCAAAAAGCTGCTGGGACAGTTTTTAATGGTAAAGACATATACAAAAAAATATTGATGTTCTATTTCAGTCTTTTTAGAAACGCCTTGGAAAACTAGGCTTTTGAGATCCAGTTTCCGGGAGAAAATGGCTGCTCTAGAGCAGTGGCAGAGTGCCAAGGGGATGAGGGATGCATTGTGCACCGGGCGCATGCATGGGGGGCGCCTAGGGGGGGCCATGGAGGGCAGAAAAAACACACTGCATGCCAGGCGCAGTTTGGCCCAGCTACACCTTTGCTCTAGAGAATAGATTCTATGTCATTATTATACCCTGCTGAGGTTCCTGTCCTCCTCCAACACTTCATCCACAAATCTCCCCGAATTTCCTGTCCCAGAGTTGGCAATGCCAGGCACCGCAAAGGTAAAATAAGTATGATATGCCAAACTTCTGCATCCCAGTTTCGTACAAGGGTTTCTTCACATCTGATACAATAGAAACAAACCCATAGTGGGACCTCCTAAGAACAAGTTCACTTGTTCAGCTGTTGGGAGTGGGTGCTGCTGTATTTACCATTACCTGAATTATTCATCTAGAGTACCTTTTAGCAATATTGCCTTGGTAAACCCAATCCATTTGAAAAGAGTTTCCACATGCCAAGTTCTTGTACAAAAGGCTTCTAAAGGTGCTTCTTTTTACACTTGTTTCTATTTACACCTTCATTAAAAAATCATGGCCTTTGGGCAAAAGATTTTGTGATTCTTATATAACCCCTTACTCGGACAATTCATTTCCATTATGGAAGGGGAGCCATTAATATAAGAGCACAAAAAGGATCAGGAAAGAGAACGTACAACTAATCTGAAAAAGAAATAAATGAACAATAATGCTTATTTTACCAAATCTAGAGAAGACCTAGAGTTTCCTGAAATGTAAAAACATGAGCATAGTGAGAACACAACAAAACATTACATACGAAATATATGTTTAATTGGCATCCACATATTTAAATGTATTAATGTAGATTTTTCACGTGGCTATTGTGTACTATCATGTTAAATAAAAATTGAGTTTGATCATTTTTTTTCTTCCCATTGCTTTTTATATTTATTATGTGGAATGGGATTGTAAACTGTTTTCACAAGGATCTATTTATTCTGGTATGTGAACACTGAAATTCATCATCCTCGTTATTTTCACTTCTGGGGTATTCACTGGAAGTGACATTGTGCCATTAGCACAACACCAGCTTTCTGTCAGTTCCCTTTCTTTGTCCCACCAACGTCTCAGAGAGAGGCAGAGAGTGGTGCCAGGCAACAAAGAGGGAGCAGTCTCCCTAATTCTGATAGCACCAAGTCAACATGAATGCAAAACCATTATTTGTGTGAATTTCAAGATCCACATGAGAGTAATACATAGTTGTGATTTCATCAGTCATTAAAATACCACTTTTCACACTCCCTAAAGCTACTGAAAGAGAGAGAGAATGGTGTAGTGATTAAGGTGTCAGACTAGGACCAGGGTAAAAAGTACTTTGAAGTCATTGGGCTCAGAAGGATGTAACTCTGTTGGGATGGCACTGAAGCTTCTACAATATTCACTACTTCTTTCAATGATGATGAAAAGTATTCACTGTAAAGCTAGTCCAAATATTCACAAAGTGATTTTTTCCCCTTCTTACTATCCTTGGGAAAACTTTGTGAGAACTATGATCATAGCAATCAACAAATGGAAGCTCCTGGGTCAAATCTAACCCTTTCAGGGGTAAAATCTCTATGTATGTGTTGCACCTCCTCCCATTACCAATCCAAACGCAAGAGAAGTGTGCCAAACCACCTTTTATCTCCTCCTCCAAGTAATCAGTCCATGAAACTGGTTGCATGTTATATGACTGAGTCAACTGTAAATACAGTAGCTGCTACTCAGAAGTGATTTGTGAAATAAAAATGGGCCAAAATGTTCAGTTTTCATGACTGCTGTAATGAAGTTTGATGGCCCAGGTCTTATCTCAACTTCTCAAACTGTCCCAAGGTGCATCATGTGGAGATTTTGCCTAACTAGCACATTAGTGATACTGGAATGGAGCAGGTAGGAACCTAATATATGCTGTATGGTAAAACATCTGCTAAGCAACTTAGCTAAACTGGTTGTGGCCGTGGTCTGATAGATCTTGTTCCTAACATTTTGCCTGCTGGCATCTGTGGCTGGCATCTTCAGAGGTGTATCACAGAGAAAAGTCTGTTTCAAACTGTGTCTAGTGAGAAGGGAAGTTTAATGGGGTATATTGTCCATGTCCCAGGGTGGGGAACCAATCAGTAAGTGTTTGGGTAGAAGTTGCTATGCAAAGGTGTGGTTGAGTGCACTGTATTGCGGGTGGGGTTGTCAGTCCATTTTTAAAATACTGGTAGCCAAGCTTTGTTAATTTTCAGAGTCTCTTATTTCTTGTTGAAGATGTCTTGATGTTTGTAAATTTCAATGGCCTCCCTGTGCAGTCTGACATAGTAACCTTCCGAATTGTCCAGAATTTCAGTGTTCTCAAATAAAATGTTATGTCCAGTTTTGTTCAACACATGTTCTGCAGCTGCAGATTTTTCAGGATGGTTAAGCCGACAGTGTCTTTCGTGCTCCTTAATACAAGTCTGAATGCTGTGTTTTGTGGTTCCTATGTAGACCTTTCCTATGTAGACACAGATGCAGGTGAAATTTTAGGAACAAGATATACCGGACCACAGCCACACAGGCTGGAAAACCTACCACAACCAGTTGAATCAGGCCATGAAAGCCTTCGACAATACAAATTAACTAAAGTTTGTCCTGTGTTACTTTAAATGGCAATCACTTGCAATTCCATCAAAAGTTGACACTTGTGTTTTTGATTTATTAAAAATACAAATTGAGCACAATTGGATTATGGCAGGTTTCCTTCACATCATAAAATTCAGCATTCTTATGATTAATGATCCATGCATTCGGCTAGCTCAGCCTTGTTTGTTTGAATGTTCAAGAACAAAATATAACTCTCAATTTTCCTTTTAAATGGTGCATGTTCACGCTTTGAGTGTTTCTTTGATACTATAAAACACTCATTAATTTAGTAAACACACTGAACAAGTGGCGTTGCTAAACAATTTGCAGTCTTATTTGACGAGATGTTTCACCCACAGGAACTCAACCAGAAGAAGTATAAAGAACAGAGAACAATGAAACTCAAAAGCAAAACAGCCACTGGTAAAAAGGAGATTTGTAGATTAGGCACTTTTCGAAATGTAAAATGTAAAACATTCAAGATAACAAACAGCAAAGGTGACATTTAAAGTTCGGTGGATTCCACACATGCCAAACATCATGGGGGGTAGGATGAAATAGAAACCATTTTTGTGGGGAGGGGGAACTTCACACAGTTCCGATCCCCAAAATAAGTCTGCGCCATTTATTTTCTCTCAACCCGGGATTTTTGAAAACTGCTAAACCAATGATCTTTTGTTGCAAAATCCCGGGTTGGAACTGCTTCCCTTCCACCATGCCATCCACAGTCAGGGAGGATTTGCTGGCCACAGCAATATGTTCATTCACTGCCCTGCCTTTGCAGGGAGACCCCTTTTTGCGTGTTGCACATGCACAACTAAGCAGGTGCAGCCGATCCTGTTGTAGGAGGATCGGCATGGCTTCGGGGGTTCATTTCTGTATGCCTGCACAGCTACACATGTGTGGCAGGAAATTAAAAAAGAGAAGCATCTCTGTGCAAAGGCACAAAAGCAACCTGAATTGTTCCCGTGGGCTCCGATCACTACCTGCATGGCACAAGAGAACGGGAAAAAGGAAAATGGGTTCTTTTATAATGACTGCAACCCATTATACATTTGCTGTGCAGAATCCACCATTATGACTGCAACCTGTGCTGTGTGGAATCAACCTTTGTTACCTATACCTGTGTTTTGCTAACACCAGAGCTCTCCAAGTTCAAGGAGTCAGCATCCAGGTATGGCTTGGAGATTTGCTAAAATTATAACTGATGGAGATAACAGATCCTCTGGAGCAGGGATCTTCAAACTATGGCCCTCCAGATGTTCATAGACTACAATTCCCATGAGCCCTACCACTTGGCCATGCTGGTAGGGGCTGATGGGAATTGTAGTCCATGAACATCTGGAGGGCCATAGTTTGAAGACCCCTGCTCTGGAGGAAAGGGCTGTTTTGAAAGGTAGACTGTATGGTATGTCATTTCCTCTCCCAAACCTTCCCTCCCTAGGTTCCACTCACAAATCTGCAGGAATTTCCTAATGTGGAGCTGGCAGTTCTACTTTTGGCTATGCAAGAAGCAGTGACTTTTGAATCAAGAGAAGGCTTCTTCTTAGTTGAATGGAGTCACAGAATACAACTTATTTAAAGATGTGAAAGGTTCCATTTCTGCATTTTCCCCTCTACAAGAGAGCAGGCAATGAGAGTAGGAGGTGGGAACCCTCTTTAATCTCTAGAACAGTGGTGGCAAACCTTTGGCACTCCAGATGTTATGGACTACAATTCCCATCAGCCCCTGCCAGCATGGTCAATTGGCCATGTTGGCAGGGGCTGATGGGAATTGTAGTCCATAACATCTGGAGTGCCAAAGGTTCGCCACCATGGCTTTAGAAAATAGCTTAGAACATGGCACTGCAACATAAGCTAGAGACATGTAAGGTTTCTGCATCTAATATCTTGCACTTTTTCCTTCCTATTGTTAAAAAAGCATAACATGCAACCAGTGAAACCTCGGTTTTTGTTGTCATCGGTTTTTGTCGGTTTCGGTTTTCATTGATTCTTTCCCCGAAAATTTTGTCTCGGTTTTCGTCGTTTGCTTCAGTTTTCATCAGATTTCGAATTGGCAGATACAAGGCAGCAGCTTAATTTGGGTACCTCGCGAATAAACAAATGAGCCACTTCATTCAGTTCCATTGCTTTCCAGTGTTTGCCTCAGTTATCGTCGGTTTCGAATTTCGCCAAGGTTTCCTGGACAGATTATCGATGAAAACTGAGGCTCCACTGTATTTTATTTTAAGACAGTCCTGTCCCTCCTCAAAGAAACATTTTGATAACAAATGTTAAAAGATTCAATATGGAACAGTGTTAAATTCTGGATAAAAGACTTTTCTGGATGAAAGCAGATTTATATATATCTAACATTGGCAGGCCACATTTGGAAGTGAACTGCACCCTAACCCATTAAAAAGCCCCATAACTCATCTTTCTATATTTTATTTGATGCAAAAGGTGGTAATACCTTTAGGTATGTGGTTATTTTAAAAACTCACATGTACAAATATGGGAGTTAGCAGTCAATTTGTCATCCTCTTTTGTGTCAAGTCCATCACTCTGACAACCATATACTGCTCTAAGCTTATTTCTTAAGCACTGGAATGCTCACAGAACAGTGCTATTGGGCTCCTGCTAATGGAAATAACCACATGATTTGCAAGAATCATTAGTACAAAGATTTCACCGTGCTATCCCAGTGGTTTTTTCTTACCACTAGTGCATTTGATTAGGCATGTAAGCCTCCAGCTTCTAGAAGTTAATAATGTTAGCACTTCGAAGTTCTATTAAAAGTATCAGCAATTATCAGTGTCTAAAACTACTACCCTAAAAAGTTGCGATCTATACCAGACTTTGGAATGATACTAGGGAAAGTGAAAAAGTGATGTGCAAGAGTAGGAAAAAAAAGACTTTCAGAATTACGCCTGTCAGGTTTCCTTGATTCATCTAGGGCATGAACCTGTGCCATGGCGGGGGGATACATTTAGAAAGATTGGATGAAGCTGTTCACTTACAGCCTGAAGAAAAAGAAGTAGAGGTGGCACTCGGCAAGAACTGTTGCATAGCTCTCTGCACCATTATGACTAGGCTATTGTACTGTCATTTCCAATTTGTCCATATTGTTCTGATAAATTCCTTAATACAAGCAGTACCAACTCAAGGTCATTAATAAAAGAATCTGTCTGGAGATGGGTGTGCATACACACACATGCACGCATGCGCGCACACACACACACACATACACAAACACAACTGTAGTCTTGTAAATAAGACCTAAGTTCTTTCAATTTTCCTTCCGCCTGTTCCAAATCCTAAAAGTAATACCATACAATGAGACAGTCAAAAAGGTGCTGATGGTGCTTAATGAAGGCAGGCTGGAGTGGCTTTTTGCAAGGGATAACTTTTCAAGTACCAGCAGTGCACTGCCAGGCTCACATGCTGTTATCACAGAACTTCCTTGGCCCATGACCGTGTCCCTGTAGGCTAGAATAGCCTGGGTGTGCGCTGCAATTGTGTGAAACTGTCAAGGCTGTAAATGCCAGATGCTGAGCCAAATGCAGTGTTTCTCATATAGATCAAACTGGATCCAGATCAAACAGGGAAAATCATAAAATGTCACCCTTGAATCCAGCCTTGTTTTGCAGCAGTGGCCACTTCTAATGTACACTCAGGTGATCAGTGGAATTTAAATAAAGTGTTTTAGCTTACTTGAAACGTATACTAATCACAAACTGTACACTATATTTGTGGGAGATAGCGTTCAAATCCCAGACAAATTTATTATTAGTGGCGCAGAACTTTCAAGTATTCGTACAGTGAAAATATTAAATGAATATAATGTAACCATAAATGAAATTGACCATGATGTACAGCCTGTGGTCAGTTGCATGGGTTTAGAAGTGTTAGTGGAAGTTAGTAGATATCACGCATATCCAGGATTAATATGAAGTCATTAGAAGGTACAAAGGGGAGTCTGGTGTAGCAGTTAAGAGGGGCAGACTAGGAATGGAGAGAAGTGCTGTTAAAGAACTGTTCTGCTTTGGGCCAGTAACTCCCTTTCAGTCAAATGGACCTCACAAATAGCTGTAGGGAATACAATGAAAAAAAAGGAGAGAAGCTCCTTTGAGGAACAGGGAGATTAAAAGATGTCAGACCCATAGGAATTCTGCTCTGGTGTAGGATTGAGATTGTTGGTAGCATTTGGACATAGATCCAAATCTAATTCTGAACAGTTTGGGTGATAACATTTGTTCGTCATAGACTATATACTACTCATTCTGGAATGCTTTGTTTCCACACACTCGTTTTATTAATGTAATTAATTATTTCCACAACTTGGCACTGAACGGGGATTGTTTTAATGTGTGGCATGTCTTTTTCGTAGCCGTGTGGCATCTGCAGCCGTGAAAGGAAGCGTGTTGATTGTGCAATAAATCAGCCGCACGGTGATAATAGAATTTCTGTTTTCTGGGCTGTGTTTGGTGATTTGTCTGTGTTAAAGGAATGAAAAACTTCTCAGCAAGATCAAAATGGAAAGATCTGACTGATAGAGCTGGTTGAGCATATTAAGCTGAACAGATGTTGGAGTTTTACAGCGTTGATGGCCTGACAATGGAAACACACTTCAGCGAACTTTATTCTGTTCCAGGTATTGAGGCAAAATTCTAATCATATTTCTTATAAATATTAATTTGTTAGATTTATTTCCTGCCATTACACTAACATCTCAAGGGTTGCTAACAAATATCATTGTGTAGTTTATGTTAAAGTCAGTCTATAGACAACTGAGAATGGGTTGGTCTCTCTGTGGATGGAAACAGGTGAGCTTCATGGTAGAATGGAGATTTGAATCTAGGCCTTTGAGATCCGAGCGTGACACTCTAACCACTCTATCACACCAGAGAGAAAAGTGTTTACTTCAGGACAGGTCAATCAGATACATTCAAGTGATGGGAAACCTAACGGTCCATTTAGGACTGCGCATACAATTTCACACTGCTACTTTTGGCATTTCCCAAATAATTGTTCAAAACCAAGTGACTGTTATGGAAAAAAGCTGTCACTGGAAGAAAAGAAGTGATATATATTACATTTATTTCATGAAATGTTTGTCACCTGAATTTCCTCCTGCTCTAGAGGCCAAAGTTCAGAAGGTAATCATGGACATGTGAGATGACAGTGAGATATCAAAGTGGAACTATTGAGATAGGTAATTGGAGCTGTAGAGTTTGAAAAAGTGAGAAACTTAAAGGGCTCAGTCAGTAACATCAGTGTTAAAAGCCATTGGATTTGAGGAGGTCACCCAGATCTAATGTGTAGAGGGCAAATAGAAGGAGGTTCAGGACAGATCCCCAAGGAACCCAAAGAGAGAGAAGAAAGCAGAGGAAGAGTTCCTCTTGTGGAAACAATGAATAAATGATCAGACAAGTACAAAGGTAAGAACAGAGTTGCATAAATTTGGGGCATAAAGGGAATCAAGGAACTGAAAGTGACCAGTGGTATATAAGACAACAGAAACATCAAGAGAGGATGATGGAGAGTTGACAGTAAGGAAATCAGCACTCATTCTGATGAGGGCAATATCAGTGGTGTTAATCAAATTGCAGGGGTCAAAGAGAATGTTGGCACGGTAGGTGTAAAGGAATACAGAACAAGTTGGCACCCAGTGTACGCTCAAATTATCATACTTTGTAAAGGGTGTAAGAAATAGCATTCTCTTGTACTGTAGTTTTGCTTTGTTTGTTTTTGCAAAGCCTGAAATCAAACCATAAAAACTAGCCTGTTCAGTAAATGCATTATCAGCACAACACAGAAAAATGCAGAAGATATAAGTCACCGATAAATACAAGACTCGAATAAAAATTAATGATCTGTCACAGCTTCTTGCAATTTGGGCTTTCATATGTTCTCACAAGACACTCAACAGAAATATACAACCCACCACCTGACACATAACCAAATTACTGCTAAAAGCACTTAACATGTTACATGTACTCTTGACTAGGGTTTGAGTATGGTGAAACAAAGCAATTCTATGTATATGAGAAAATAAATGTGTGTTTCACTTCATAAATCATCATGCTAAAATATCAGATAACGTGGGGAAATGGCTGCTGCCAGATTACCCACCTAGCCTTTTCCCATTTTCCTCTCTACCTGGGTTATGAGCTGACCGCTGAGAAAATAGACAGCTCTTTCCTCCCATTCAACAAGGTTAGGTATCAACAGGACTGATATTTTAAAACCCACTTTTCTTTCAATGGAACATGAAACATACCTTGCGTCAATTTTGGAGAGCATGTTACATGTTTCCCTCTTCTTGTATGCTTTGCAGACATGCTGTTGTAATGCATGTTACAAAGTTCTATAATACTTTCCTCCAAAAAAAGGTCAACAAAAGAAGCCTTCCCAGGTTGAAAGATATTAGGAACCAATTGATGAAAAGGAGTTGGATCCAACCAGCTTTTCAACTTGCTAAAAAGGAAAGAGGGGATTGCTGCCCAAGGTGGGCAAGCAGGGGGTGGGTAGAGGAGAGCCGCAGTTTGGCAATAATGCAAGAACACCGTCTGTTGGATAAAAAGTGCTAGCCACAGCTTGTTTATTAGTTACAACAACCATAGGAGCAAAGGACACAGCATGGGGATAGATCTGAACTGGGTGCCATTCCTGCTGACCCAATACATTCCATCCCCAGCAAGCCTGTTGGGGGGACCCATTGGGTTGGCAAGTAAATGGGAGTGCCATGTGGGTGCTGGCCTCTACCTGATGCTTCCCTTGCCAACAGTATAGTTCAGCCTCCCATGCCTGGCCATGAGGATTAATGGCCTACCACAATCCCCAAGCCCCTAATAGGGGACCTCATCGAATGGCAGCATCCAAGCATCACCTTCCTGAAAAAGTGCTATCCCCATACCCAACCCACCAAGCTGCAACAAAGGAATACAAATTGCAAACAAGCGAACACTGGTGATGCCATAACCCACGCTGAAAGAGAAAGAGGGTGTGCAGGAAAACTCGGGCAATGCAGAGAGAGGACTGCGGGCAGTATGGGGTCATCTTTTACGCACGCACTGGCCCCTTGGCTCTGACCCCAATAGCTGATGTAGTTGCTGAGACTCGGCACTTGGCTGGTCCTCCCCTGCTCCTCGTAGCCAGCAACCAGTGGCACCAGGTGAATTCATGCCACATTTATCCCCTTTGACCATTAAAAGGCTATGTTTGTGGGATCCTGGGACCTGCATAGACAAAAGTCACATAGGATGGGGGCTGTAGTAAGGGAGAGAATTGGATGGGATTAAGTGAAAAATCTGACCAGATCCAACCCAGTATCTTTATCTTGCAGGTGAAAAAGCTTTGAGGTAAGTGATTTTGAAAGACTAAAAGTGAAAGATTTTGACCTCTTGTCTGTGGACATAGAATAAGGCCATAAGCCAGGATAATCAATGGGTCAACTTTATTTTCATCGCTGTTTGCTTTGCTCAAAGAGGAGCAAGGGCAGCCCAAAGGAAGCCTATATATGCTCCTTCCTTGGGCCACATGCCCCCATTCTGCATCAGGTACCTGGCATGAGCATAGATTAGCTCTCTGTTCCTGGCAGCCAGAGATGAAGCCCTCCCCACATCACTGGAAGGGCTGTGTGCATGGAGCGGCCTTCTCGGCAGAGCTGTAACTAGGGCAAAATAGCAAGTGAAACACTTGCCTTAGGCTCACAAGACAGAAGGACACAGAAAAATATATAAAATATACATCTGCTATCCCAAGGCACCATGATGTTAGGAAAAGGGCACAATTTTAAAAATTCAAATCAAACTAATCAAGTAGGGACCTCTAAGCCATTAGAGCAAACCCACCAAACTCAGCTCCTTATGAAACTTAATCCTCACTGAATTTACAATCAGCCCAGGCTGCCTACTTTCTCCTTAATCAATCTTGGTCTGTTTGCCTGCTTGCATTTCCATACCTCAGCCAAGTTCCTCCGCATGCTCCATCTCCTTCTTCTTCCAGGCTCTTTCCTAGGCAAAGGCCGTGGCTGCTCAATGCAAACTACAGAAAGAAGATAAGGAATATTAAAATAAGGGAACTGTGACAAACTTGATCAATGGATTCTTATGGAATGTATTGATGAGTCAGAGAATCAAAATGGTAGTAGAACTTGCTGCCCAGTTTCTAATTGTACCAGTGGAAAGTGAAGGCGAAGTCAGTGGGTGTGGTTTGACTTTGCTACGTCATCTGTGAGACAGTACTGTAGGCTTCTCGAAACAAATACGAAGGCAGGCAAAAGTATATACAAAAACATCAATCTGAAAAGGTGTTTTTTCTAATGGAAGCTCATTTCTTTGATTGGAGTATTTCTGGATCAAGGTGTAAGATGCTTATGGCGCATTCCTATGAAGAGTTGAACCAGGCTAAATCCATTGAAAATATTGGGTTTCAATTATAGTAATTCTGCAAAGGACTGCACTGTCAGAAAGACCTGGACTCTTTTTGACTTGTCAAGCCAGTCGTATGCTTATTTCCTGGGAAGTCAGCTGAGTCCAGTAGGTTTTGTTCTTAAATGATGCCTAGAATTGTAGTCTGTACCTTTTAATATTATCAAAACTGATTACTATTGTGTGCATAAAAGAAATTAACTACCAAATTAAGAGAGAAGCCTAACTGGGAAGTATCATCACCAAGTTGCTGAAGGGCTGGATACAGGTGGTTGGAAGGGGTGGTGGAGACCACACCATTTTCCCCTTAAGAGAATCGTAAGCAGTGGTGGAATTCAGCAGATTCACACCACTTCGGCAGAACCAGTTGTTAAAACGGTGCTTGCAAACAACCAGTTGTTAAATTATTTGAATCCCACCACTGCACATAAGTCTACTGAACCTCTTCTTAAATTCATTTACATGTTATGTATTAAGAAACTGATTACTGTGCCTGTGTGTTTTTGGTGTGCGAGGGACAAGGATGGAGAGAAAATCAGTTAATTTATTCGTTCCCTGCACACCAGTTGCTGCCCTCTGCTTTACAGTCCCACTAGTCACCAGCTGCAACTGCAACCAAGCACTGCAAATTTGAGACTTGGTGTGGTATGGTGCATGTTAAGGATTCCCTGCTGCTTGTTCACCCATCATTCCTGTGTTTTCAGGAATAGTGGTAGGTTGCATTTTCATTTTCATTTAATTTTATTAAATTTATA